>NC_060139.1:353330114-354037231 GCF_021461385.2 Schistocerca piceifrons
TGTGGCCAGACAGTCAGCGGAGGAAGAGGCGTGTAGAATTGGTGGCAGAGAAACCACATTCAGGTCGGTAACATATATTGCGCATACCAGTTCGTGGTGAACCGGCAAATAAAAGGGATCACAAACGCAGAGAGGATTATTGAGTTTTGCTTAATTTATTGGCTTCTCGTCGGGTACGAAGTACTAATCTGCGACATCAATAAAAAGTGAAACCTAATAAATATCGCAATGTGGTGTGCTTCACAGGATCAACTGCTTTGATACAAATCACATTAATTACATTAATTCCCTTTCGCGGATGTAGAACATCAAAAACTGCGAGAACCGTTCAGTGGGGCATGTAACATATACCGACAAAGAATTTATATTAGTAACGTGAAAGTTATTAGAAAATTCATTCGAAATCAGTCATTAATAAACGATTTATTACGAATTCCTTTCGCATCGCAGAGTCCAAGCATTACCGTAATCTTACGGTTTTGATATTACTATCGACTTCTCTGGAAGTAGGTGGTTTATACAACTAGATCGAATTTATCTACAGGAGACTGTATGGCTGACTGCATTATTCGACAAAAATTTAAACTTTTAGAAATAAAAAAATTATAAATGGTATTGCAGCATCACATAAAACATTGTTGTTATTTCTTTTGTGATTGAGCTTCATGCCTTGCGTGAATATACCCCACAGTTGGAAAAGTATACGAAGAAACAATTCTGGCCAAGATGTACCAGTTACGCACTTTGGAGACCCGCCACGATATGCAAACTGTACCTGTAACAAATCAGAAAACTTATTTGTGATCGAAGAGATCCACTTATGTAAAGGAATAATACAATAGCTCGTGCTCTTGCTGCTCGGTTGAAAGAGTCCTTAGCCTACGATACAAAATAAGATGGCCATCCAGTCATACACCTGTCCTCCAAAGGAAAAGACTTCAATAATAACCGTCTACGTCACTGGCCGCAGTGGCCGAGCGGTTCTAGGCGCTTCAGTCTGGAGCTGTGCAACCACTACGGTCGCAGGTTTGAATCCTGCCTCGGGCGTGGATGTGTGTGATGTCCTTGGGTTAGTTAGGATTAAGTAGTTCTAAGTTCTAGGGGACTGATGACCTCAGAAGTTAAGTCCCATAGTGCTCAGAGCCATTTGAACCATTTGATAGCTGGTCGCACGATCCATACTGTGCCTCATGAAATATTTTCTGCTGAAATGTGCTGTATGTAGTGTGTAGACTAGACATCATCTATCCATGTTTCCGTGGATGTATAACGATTCTTTTCGTATATGTTTTGTATTTTATTACCTGTTTACTGATCAGTTACCACTGTTTCTTTGATCTTGATATTTGAACTTAAGATAATGCAGGATGTCCTAAACGTAATTTCTATTTTAGACAAAATTTCTACTTGTTGTAATAAACCGAAGTGACAAAGTCATGGGATAGCGGTGTGCACATATACAGATGGCGTTATGGACGTTATTGCCCTTGATAGTACAGCATGGTAGTTGCACTTTCCAATCGTTTGCTCGATGCAACGTTCGATTTTCGTGTAAAGTGTTGCTTGCAACTTTTTGTTAATGTTCTTGTCTTTTGGAGTGTAATTACTATATGAATTGTTAGTTATTTCGTGTACTAATCTTAACCATGAAAGGCTGAAAGTTTCGTCTACAATTACTAAGTCGTATTGATGCGATGTTGTGCCTTTGTAGTTCATTACAAACATTTACAGTCTGTTGATCGGTCTTGCAGGGCTTTCATGATACGCGAGCGCTTACATGGTCCTGTTTAGCCGGTGTGGTACTGGTTGACTCGGAAAACCTTTTCATACCTCTATCGCAGAGGATCTCACGTGCTGCTTGATAACCTTGCTGGATTTTTTAGTATGACAATCAAGCATCTCAAGATGGGATTTACATCCTGGAACTCGGGTAGTGTGTATATTTTTATCTAAAAAAAAAACGATTTTCCGAGTACATTTATTCACCATGAAGAATTTTAGCAATAGTTGGCGTACACAAGGTGTAAAAAGGGGAATGCATTGGCGGAGCTCTTATTTGTACTCAGGTGGAAATATTTCTGACGCCATTGTGGCCGCACGATGATGGGGAGGGGAGTGGGTTGCTTGGGGGAAGAGACCAAACAGCGAGGTCATCTGTCTCATCGGATAAGGGAAGGAAGAGGAAGGAAGTCGGCCGCGCCCTTTCAAAGGAACCATCCCGGCATTATCCTGGAGCGATTTAGGGAAATCACGGAAAACCTCAATCAGGATGGCCGGACGCGGGATCGAATCGTCGTCCTCCCGAATGCGAGTCCACGCACGACGGGAATTATGGCGTTTTTGTAGAGCTGTCAGTGCTAACAGACAAGCAGCACTGCGAGAAATAAGTGCAGAAATCAAAGTGGGACGTACGACGAACGTATCCGTTAGGACAGTGCGGAGAAATTTCGCGCTAATGAGCTATGGTAGCAGACGACTGACGTTAGTACCGTTGCTAATAGCACGACATCGCCTACACCACCTCTGCTGGGCTCATGACATGTCGATTGGACCCTAGACATTGGAAAACCGCGGCTTGTCAGCTGAGTCCCGATTTCAATTGGTAAGTGCTGATGATATGGTTCGAGGCTATCGCAGGGCCCCACGAAGCCGTGGAACCAACTTGTCAACAAGGCACTATGCAACATGGTGGTGGCTTCGTAATAGTGTGCGCTGCATTTATATGGAATGGACTGGGTCTTCTGATCAAACTGAACCGATCACTGGCCATTTTCAGCCATTTCTGGACTTCAGGTCCTTAAGCAATGATGGAATTTATTTTGGATGACACTGAGCCATGTCAGAGGGCCACAGTTGTTTGCGATGGGTTGAAGTACATTCTGGACAAATCGAGCGACTGATATGGCAGCCCAGATCGCTCGACATGAATCCCATCGAAAGTTTGTGGGACATAATCGAGAGTTCAGTTCGTGCACAAAATCCTGCACCAGAGACACTTTCGCAATTATGGACGGATATTGAGGCAGCTTCGCTCAATAGTTCTGCAGGGGACTTCCAAAGATCTGTTGAGCACATACCACGTCGAACTGCTGCACTACGCCGGGCAAATGGAGGTTCGAAACGATATTAGGAGGTGTCCCATGACTTTTCGTCACCTCAGTGTAAACGGTAACTCTCTTCAGATACAGGTAACAATGAGGTAAGGTCTGCAAGAAAGAAAAGGAACCCCGTAGTATTTGATTACAAGCTTCGTGGTGAAAACAGTGAGAGATAATACTAAGAAGCGATATCAGATGCGTCGATCATATAAAATCAATGGTAGGAAAGGTGAATGGAAGACTGAGATTCGTTGGAAGGGCTCGCGGGGTATGCAGTGCGCCTGTAAATGAAGTCTCAACGCTGATATGACCAGTTCTAGTGTTCCTTGCCAAGTAGGTATGACATTACACACCGAAAAAAATTTAGAGACGCGCTGCTAGGTACGTGTAGCTGACGCGAAGGTGTAACAGAAATGCTCTGAGAACTTCAGTGGAAATCTTTGGAAAAAAGAGGACGTATTTCTCGCTAAAGCCTGTTGGGAATATTTAGGGAATCTGTGTTTGAAGGGCACCGTGCAAGCGATCCTGCACCGGCAACACTTCCACAATTATGGATGGCTACAGAGACAGAATGCCACAGTCGTATACCTCGCAAAGGGAGACTAAGATGATAAGGGACTGGAGATTTGCGTAGATACCGGGTGACAGTTATTGAACTACATGAAAGAAAGGAAATTCCTTACAAATTACGGCGTGCACACACATTATTCAACATGCAAACGTCACTACAAATTTTCGGACCGAGGTTATGACATGTTCGATAAGCGTGCCATCATTGGCGACGAGGTGGCGCAAATGAATAGCGAAATTCTGATGACCCTCTAAAGTGTCGGAACATCTATGCTGTAGTGACCTCCTCAATGGCTGTTTTCAGCTCGGCAATGATCTTGGGGTTATTGACGACCTCAGCTATTTGCTGGATTTATTACAGTCTCTTCTCTTCCTTTACAGTTTTTGTCCTCTACAGCTCCCTCTAGTATCATGTAAGTCATTCCCTTATGTCTTAACAGATGTCCCATCATCTGTCCCTTCTCCTTATCAGTGTTTTCCACATATTCCTTTCCTCTCCGATTCTGGGCTGAACCTCCTCATTCCTTACCTTATCAGTCCACCTAATTATCAACATTCATCTGTAGCATCACATCTCAAATGCTTCGATTCTGTTCTGGTTTTCCCACAGGCCATGTTTCACTACCGTGCAATACTGTACTCCAGACGTACATTCTCAGAAATTTCTTTCTTAAATTAAGGCCGATATTTTATATTAGTAGAATTGTCTTCGCCAGGAATGCCATTTTTGCCATTGCTAGTCTGCTTTTCAGGTCCTCCTTGCCCCGTGCGTCATTGGTTATCTTACTGCCTAGCTAGCAGAATTCCCTGTCTTGACGTATTTCGTGACCATCAATCCTGAGAAGTTGCTCGCTGTTATCATTTCTGCTACTTCTCATTACTGTCACCTTTCTTCGATTTACTCTCTATCCATATTCTGTACTCATTAGGTTGTTCATTCATTCAGCAGATCATGTAATTCTTCTTCACTTTCACTCAGGTTAGTAATGCCATTAGCGAATCGTATCAATGATATCCTTTCACCTTGAATTTTAATTCCACTCCCGAACCTTTCTTTCGTTTCCATCATTGTTTCCTCGATGTACAAATTTAACAGTAAGGGCGAAAGACTACAATCTTTCACATTGCCCCACGAAAAGGAGTTACATGTTTTCAGATCCGGAGAATATGGCAGCCAATCGAGGCCCATGCCAGTTGCCTCTGGGTATCCCAGAGCCAGAATGAGGTCCCCAAAGAGCTCCTCCACGGCATCAAACACTCTCCTGCTTCGATGAAGTCGACCTGCGTCTTGCATAAACCACATCTTATCGAAATCAGGCTCATTTTGGATAACAGGAATGAAATTATTTTCCAAAACCTTCACGTACCGTCCGGTAGTCACCGTGCCATCAAGGAATATCAAACCGATTATTCCGTGACTGGACACAGCACACCACACAGTCACCCGTTGAGGGTGAGGAGACTTCTCGATTGCGAAATGCACCAGTGCACCAGTTTTGCTTATTGGCAAACCCGTCCAAATGAAATTGGGCTTCGTCGTTAAGCCGAACCGTACATTCGGATACTAATTCCTATCACGCCACGCGGCCAACGGTGTAGTTCTAAAGTCCTAACGCAAACCTTTCAGAAGTTATGACGATTTTCTTTCATAAAGTTCAATAATTGTTGCCCTGTATGTATCGGTAGTTTTTATCTCGTCCGGTGAGGCAGTAGAGTAGGACACGAAATATGTAACTGTGGAATGAAGGACTTCCCGTCATTCGGTGTACAGTAGCTGGCGGAGTGTATAAATGACGAAGTAAAAGCACTACAGTGATCTGTACTAGTCTCGTTTATCGCGCACATTTTAGTCTTCCCTGAATGCCGTAACTGCATGTGTAGTTCTTCAAAGTGCAGCGTCCGCAGCTCGTGGTCTAGGGGCTAGAGTTGCTGCTTCTGGATCGCGGGGTCCCGGGTTCGATTCCCGACCGGGTTGTGGATTTTCTCCGTCCGGAGACTGAGTGTTTGTGTTGTCCTCATCATATCATCATCATTATCATTCGAGACAGTGGCAAAATTGGATTGTGAAAAAAATGGTACTTTCTACGGGCGCCGATGACCGTGCAATTGAGCGCCCACAAACCAAACATCATCATCATCATCATCTTCATCGTGCAGTGTTACGCGTAATCTTAAGCAATCTCTTTACTGTCCCTGAGAGCCATGCGGCCTCTTTAGAAGATCTTCAGTAATTGAAACTGCCCCTCCCCCCCTCCCGCGTAAAGACTGCTGTGCAGGGCGAGCCCAGTAGCGGAATGGCCGCATCACTGCCACTAGCCGGTTTTTTGTCTTCTCCCACAGAGAAATTAACTTGGCTGCGCTTCTGGAGACCACCCTGATCCCTCCTGTGGAGCAGAATGAGATGCCTGACACACTGATGTCCAGATGTAACCAATTTTTGAAAGTGTTCAGTTCTTACTTCCGTCTGCTGCAATTACATTATTCGTGTTGGTGGCAAGTTCTGAGCCTACAACGTAAACAAATGAGAGCCAAGATTGATCGATGAGGTAGACCATTATCTGGGTTTCTTCACCTGATGGTTTTGTGATTCAGAAAAATTAAAAAAAAGTTCAGGAGAAAGCATGTTGTTGAGTAAAATTGTTACCTTCTGACGTGACACTACAACAAAAAACGTGATCATCAGGCCTCCTTTCCGTGCTGTATCATAAATTGCCATTGATCTACGGAAGCTGGAGGCGATTTGAGGCATCTCTAAAATCTAGATTCAAACAATGTTAAACTTAATTTCGTCAACGCCGATTTCGTGTAGAGCCTAGGATTATTTTATCACGCGCGACTTGGATGTGACCGAGAGTTAGTCTCTCCAGTGATTTATATGTGATGCTGAGTAGAGCGAGAGGTCGATAGTTAGGCGCCTCAATTCCTTCTTTGACTGCTTTTAAAACTGCGATTACTTAACCTTTCTTAAACATACCTTTCTGTTGACGGAACGTCCACAGCTGTTATTCATCATCAATAACAAAATGCTCTACAGTTATCAAAACAACGTTCTTAAACATCTTAGAAAATTTTCCAGCTCGCCAATGACAGATTTGTGGGCGGTTTACAGTTTAATGTCAACAGGTTCGTATCACGTGAACTTCGACATCTTTACGAACCAGGATGGACACAAAGACGTGAATAATTAATCCCGTAATATTAGCTATGAACCAGCAAGATAATAGCTGAAGATGAATTAGAGGCTGTCGATCAAACCAGAAGATATAATCGACTAAATCTGTACTGTGTTGAAGTTTATAAGGTTCTGAGAAGGTATTATAAGGTAGTGATCATCATATGAATAAGCGCAGGCGCAGATGCTAATAAATAGCCAAGCACCGTCTGGGTTGTCGCCTACCGGTTTCAGTCTGCGCGGCAGATCGACGTGGTGCAAAACTGGTGTAAAATACAGCAGACGTGACGGGGAAAAATGTCGTACAGTACCACCTGAACCGTTGCATTTTACGACTGTTTTACGCTGTTGTTGACAAACCACATTCCCAGGCACCGGATATGAAGATGACGCACACGGAAGATTGAAGCCGTTAGTCGGTAATGAAAAGCGGTGGTCCAGAAGATGGTTGTTTATTGTAACAAAAGGGGCCACGATTACTAGACATGGCGTCAGCTGTGAACCAAATGTTAAGGTAGTAGTTGCTCGACAAATAAATTATCCAAAAGCGGAACAACGCAAGGCACATAACAACTGTGAAGAAACAAGTATATTCGAGGTCATGCGGCAAAGTAATGCTTCTGAATTTTTATTAGAAAACCCTTAAAGCTTTTCAAATAATACAAACCTTATTATCATTCTACAACTTCATTCTACATGTTTGCTTACTTATTTCTCAACATAGTCGCACTGGCAACGAAAGGATTTCTTCCAACGAAAGACCAGCTCGTTGATACCGTCGCTGTAGAATGTTTAGCTTTGTTGACGGTGACACATTTCACCCCTGCTTGCAACGCTTCATCACTTCCAAAATGAGGTTCACATAGGTATTCTCTAAGTTCTGCAAAAATATGAAAACTGGATGGAGCAAAGTCAGGGCAGTATGGAGGATAACAAATGACAGTGAAGAACCCAAGGCGGAGGGTTGTTGAAAATGTCGCAGCGCCCGTCTGTGGTCTTGCAACTTCATGGTGAAGGAGAGGGTGTTCCATGTCCATGTGTGAACGAACTCTTCAAATTCGATACTCGGTTACAGCACGCTGCTTCTCACGCACCGCCATACTTACGTTGCACACCGCCACGTTACACGCTACAATTCGGAGCCCTAGAGCGGCTGAAGACTGCAAGTACGTAGATATGAAAAACAAAAAACCATGCGCGCAGCTTTGACATGAACTCAAACTAACTGTGACCACACCTGAATATTAAAAAGGATTTGATTGTTTTCGGAATTTCTGAACGATATAACCTCCAGATGAAACACTGACATAGTGCTATCACCAGCGAAAACCTAAAGAAATGTCATCCTTATTCCTGCAGCTCTTTTGGTTCTCTATAAACCCTTAGGTGTATGGTTAATTTTACGACAAATATTTTTCAGACCCACTGCACTCCCTAGTAAGTTTTACGCCTATAAACCCATACATTTTCCACTCTTCTCTGCAGATTAATTGAGCTGTTACTTTATCTCTATTGAAGGCTTCTATTAGCAACCTTATGCATAAGATATTCCAAATTTGCGGAAAATACTGATGGTGTAGACGATATTCAACAATCTGAATTCGTTATTGCTGCAGCTTTCCGGTAATTTATAATCAAGTTACTGATTCGTTTCTGTTGTGAACCGACTGCGATGTTCTTGGCGTAAGCATTTCAGTCCTCAATTGGAGTAGCAGACTGCTATGAATTTAAACTCGCAGTGTGGGATTATTATTGTTATTATTATTATTACTATTATTATTTTCGTGCTCCACGTAATTTTTTTTTCAGCTTTCACGGATACCTCTTTCTCATTCTGTCTAACACCGTATCTTTCTTCATCAGATTTTGCTTGTGTTTTTTGTACTTAGTTTACTTAATTCAATTGCTTTCGTGCTATCAGTGGGGTCTGAGACGTCATTTCACAATCAGGAAGGTATCCGAACACTTTTGTATCTAGATAATATCGAAACAGTAGCAGTGACAGTGCACGCAAAGCTGCAACCGGAATGAAAAAGCGGAGTCCAATTTCACGGCCCTCGCGCTCCCTGTACTATGTTTACTGATGGGCCAGCGAGAGCGAGTCATTTCCCGCGCGACTCTAGAGCTGGAACCAGATGGAGCACGGAGCGAGCGCATTCCATTACGCTGCCGGTGTCCATTCGCCGAGAATAAAGGGTCGCAGGATAGCGAAATGGACCGAAAGGTGTGATAATGAGCTTGTCTGCCTCTTCCTGCACAGAAATGACGTCACGAGCGAGAATTGCTACCGTGCGCCGCTGACGTGACGTCATGTAATCCACATGTGGGTAACCGTCCGCCCAACAGTGAGGGTTTTTTTTCCGTCTGAGGACAGGATAAATACTCTGCCGACAGCTGTGTGTCGACTGTTTGGTAAACTTTGCTGGCTGGTCACGGAACTTCTCGTGTTATGAGACAGCGCGACTATTATGACAGCTGGCCACAGCACACACCGTATTACTGACGAATGTAAAGATCTTCTTAAAGACAAATGACCTCTCGAAATATTCTTATTTGAATCGGTTTTTAACAGAGTGTAAATTACAGTGCAAGACAGATTAATGTGAGTGATCAGTTTAGAAAAATAAATAATGTATTACCCACTTTTACATGTTACAGTATTGACTCCTGATACGCTTTTTTTACTGTTGTACAGTTGTATTACAGTGATCACAGATCGCATTTCCATATAGGATATTTCAACGACTTTCAGTTACGTATTGGCATATGAGCAAGTAAACAGAAAATTCAGTATGTTTATCGAAGAGTTTCTTTCTCCTATATTAAACATTATATGTTGCCTATTTTTTTTTAATTTTTCAGTATAAGCAATGTAAATTTATTAAATGCTCTGGAAAGTTGTGGTTAATAATTGAGGATGTCCTACTCTGAAATGAAAAAGTTAGCACGGGAGAGAATGCTGAATTCTAACCGCCATCTACTCCTGCCACCAACCCCACATCGTCTTCGACAGTTTAACCTACCTATTTTTCTATACTACTTTACTAATTCAAAATGGCTCTAAAGCAGAGCAACATGGCCCACGCGGAGCCTCTATCAACTCCGACATTCCCTCCATCTGTAGACACTCCATGTTCTTTCTCAATGTAATTTTAACTGTCTTCCCCTCCTGCACCACGATATCATCTTCATATCTCTCCCTCTTTCCGAACATAACGCATGCTACCCACTCTATCCCAAATGAAAACTCCAACCCACCCTTTCCTTTACCTGCCACCATGCAACTCATCTCCTAGCACCTGCGTCCAAGTTGTCAGTCCTTTCCCGTTGTAGGGCTCTGGATTCTCCAGTGAGCAGTCAATAGCGTATCAGCCAGTTCAGCTTGGAACCAGTGGGTTTCATTATTTAGTTCAATTTACAACGTCCAACGATCTTCTGCCGACGTCCTCGGGAGGGGGGAGGGCATCTACCCAACGGTGATCGGTGGCGAAATATTACCGTGTAACCTTCGGCATTCACACTCAATGCATTTCGGGAGCGAAGTAGCATAGTGCAGCACGCATTCCGTGCCGACGAGGAAGCTGCTTCTTTTGTTGGCGCTGCAGAGATACAGGTACTGCAAATGCCGGGCTAGTTATTTCGAATGGTGAAAGCATAATCGGTACAGTGAACTCTGACCTCGGGGTCTGCGGCGGTGCCTATGCCCAGCCAGTCGGGAACCTCGAGGGTCTCAGGTCGAGGCTGGACCCCCGAGGCAGGAGGTTCCTATAGGATGGTGAACGGAGATAGTTGTTCCATCTCCAGCAAAGAGGGGGTGAGCAATGATCCCTCACAACAGTACGCCACTCCACAACGGTCGCCCATTCAATGCCTTCTGAATGGCCCATATTTATACGTATCAAGGCAGGATTTTTGATGAGCAGAGGCCCAAGTGTCATGTACTCCACTTGCTGCAATGTCGCCAAAGCGTCTTCGCTTTCTGTAATACCGTTGGTCATTGACCAAATGGCTACTTTGACTTCCATCATGACAAAAAACTGCACTAGCTGATAACGGCAAATAGTGCGATTACGACAGTGACCACTTGTGCAGACCCATGCTGCGACACCATATAGATAAACCACATCTTAATCGCTGTCCGCAGTAGCCGGGAGTCCCTATAATGTCATCTTTGTAATAAAGAGAGTCTACACCGCATCATCATCAACTTGTCATAAACAAAAATTTCTTAAACTATATTACATTAATCTATAAATTTTATACAACCCAGTGGCTGAAGACTGACAACTTGGTGGCTGCAAACCCCCCAAAGTGGAGATAATGTAAATAACTGTTAAAAAAATATCTGTTAATGACGAAAAGAGGTCTCTACTACATCATGAAAAAGTATTCCCTGGCAGATCATCTGCAAATTTTACCATTTCATCTCTTTCTCAACATCATTGACTTTAATATGCCTGTCAGCATTCTTTGCAGCGGTGCGAGTATTAAATAGAGGTAGTACTACTGTTCCTGTACAGGAATATTTGTAAATGGAATTCAGAAATTTAGCTTTTCGACAGTTTTTCCGTTTCCCGCCGTTCCTTAGTTGCTTCAAAATTCACGGAGGTCAGAAATACCAAACGATAATTTGGCCTCACGAAACTTGTGCTGCAGAACTTGTTTCTAATCTGGAAAACAAAGAATAACATGAGAAAACGTAACATAGTAACACACTTCTAACTATTACATAACGCATTCCAATATATATAAAAGCAAACATGTATTAGACGCCACTGCTGATGCTTCGTAAATGAAAGAAGCTTCGTTTCATTTACTTGCAAAGTCGGAACATACCTCCATGAATTCAGCTTTTGCTTTGCTACCGTCAATTTTAGTTCCCTTGTTATCGATGAGTGACGGTGAGTACTTCTGACTGAGCATCATGTAGATACTCACATCCACTAATACAAATGCTGAATGCGTTAACGAACACCATCAAGATCATATGGACGGTTAGTACCAGTAAATACAATTCAGCAGTTCGAGGAGGATGGAGTTCTCAACAGTTAGCAAATAAAGAAAATAACAAAAATGATAAATATCTCTTTGAAGACAACCAGTCGACAACTGAAATGGCCGGAATTTAAGATACAAAAAAAAAAATATACGTCACTTAAGAAAAAGAAAAAAACTCACTCTCGTCTTTGGGTAACTTACTATTGTAAGTAGGGATACGTACGGCGAAAATCAAACGTATTTCCGTAAAGGGATTGTAAACAAAAACGAACAGTAGAGAAATTTGCATTGAATTTTGATCGAAGAGTGAGCAACTGTAGACTTTGACATAACAAACAATAATGGACACAAATTGTAGAAACGAAAAATTTTGCTTAGAGACAGTACGAACCTGATTAATCAACTCGAAGTACACCTACTTCCACTTCTTCAGTTTTTCTCTTCTGTACGAAGAGAATGTCTTCTTCAGTTCCATACCCGGTTATCGTGGCGTAGTGTTTAGCGCACTAAAGTCTAATTCTGGAAGCTCTGTGTTCATATCCCCAAGTCCGATATTTGCTATTGGCTTCTTAATAGCGGATGCTACACTTTATAAGGTATACTTTATAAGGTATATATTGTAAGATCAGTATTATTTTCTGCTCATGATATGCCCAATCCGACCTCATGTTCCGTACTCGATGATCTTATTTCCGATGGCGCACGTAATTCTAATTTTGATTCGAGGAGAATTTTCGGACGTTACACACTTCGGGAGAAACTGTATGTGATGCTGTTGGACTAGACGACGTACATACCTTTCGCATGGTAGTGGTAGACTGCAGAACATTATCTCACGTCCTGCCACAAAGTGTGATTCTTCAGCACGTATACCTTTGTCGGCTTCGCAATGCACGATGACATACTGTGACGTGCTTGCACCTGCCTGATTACGGGGGCACATACTGACAAGATGTACAACAGGTCTTTGCGATGGTGTTTCCACGAAAGGAGTCCCTCCAACGTGATGCCCGAACATTTCGACCGTTCTATCGATGTAATTTCTTTCCCTCACGCGTTGATGGGGGCTCCTGTGAATCTCTGTATCTGTTCCTCGATTAAGTGTCTCTGTTGAATGTCTATACGGAACGATGACTGCGGCCCTTCTAATTAGTGCTGCCTTCATCCTCGATCGAGTAAGTTGCGAATGAAAACAACTGGCCGTCCAGGAAGAGCTTGTTTCATTCCATGGCATGATCCACGTTGTTCCTTTGCGTTCATTGCTGGTAATTCTGCGCATTTGTTTCGCTTCTAGTGTGGACTGGTGATTCGCCTTGTATCAAACTACAAAGTAATAAATATTATTATGTAATGTGTTCAAATGACATCCGGTAACAAACAAATTATTAATAAATATGACAGATAATTGCCACACTATTACGAAAGCTTTTGTAGTATCGTGATTATATTGCCTTTTATAATGGTCTCATTTGCATTCTTCCCATAGTGTACTCAAGCGAGGTATGTGCATCTAAATGTTCAGTAAGCCTACAATTTCGAACATATTGTGCCAGTATTCCGGGGAACGAACATGTAACTAATCCCGAGGGGTGAGCCAGTGTGAAAAAGGTGTTGTGGGTTCTGTCTCAATTTAGTTTAGGAAGTTACAAAAATACGAAATTAAGATAGCCGGATGCGTATTTTAATAAATATTCCATGAGCCGTATTTCCAATATCAATTAAATGTTTGTCAGTATGTAAGAATATTTTAACGGTATTCAGTCTAGATTGTGAATGTATAATAATTTTAATGCTTGCCTTTTTTTGTTTTTCAGGCCAGTTTTTTTTTTGTGCTTACGGAATCTTCACCGGAACCCTGAATTCCGAGTAACTGCAATTGTGAGTTAGCAATTATACATAGTCTTTTACGTTAAACGTAAAAAAATAATTACGGCAATTTCGTTTGTTATTGGGAGTAGAGTAAAACTGCTCTTGTCGGCAGTTTCTGCACTGTTTTTGTGTCTGCAGAAATACTGGCTGTTCTGTATTTCACGTCTTATGGACTGGTTCATACCTGCGCCAGGAACTCATGCCTTGTTTATTCATTATCTCTTATAAAACGTCGCTTTTATAGAATGATAAAGTCTGTGATAGTATAACCGTGTCACAATGTCCATGAAGTCTAAAGCATGACTATGTAACACCCTTCGCGTTTCGCATATTCTGCACAGTGTATTGTAAATACAAGTACAGTCGAACTGCGAAGTGTTTGCAGCAGTTCTGAAGCAACTGTTTCTGATCATTAAGAATTTATAGCCCAACAAACATCTTTAAAATTGACTACGTGCAATTTGAGAATGTGCGTTGTCTCGTATGACTAGATTTGATGATTTACTTTTCATGCATGTCAACCCACATGGATACATGAAAACATACCGACTATGAATGATGCCTGGAACATCTCAGAAACAGCAATCGACATGATTCTATTTGTCAAGGTATCGTGATTTTAATTCTGGAAACGCGTTATAATAAAACCATATCGTGTTTCATTGTTGAAAGCGGCAAATATTTAAAAGTGGTAACTGTTTGAAACTGGAAGGTTACTCCAGGTACTAAAGTTACTTGACTCGGTGTCAATGAAATGCAAAATTTATTCATTTAACTGTATTCAATGTTTATATGCTGCCATTCATACGATGGTTCGTGTTTGAAATGCATGTTGTTGTTGATGTAATCTTTAGGTGGAAGACTGGTTCGATGCAGCTTTCCACATCAGTCTACTCTGTGAAAGTCTCGTAACTACTGCAGCCTTCATCCATCTGAAACAGATTATTGTAGTCGAGTTCTTGTCTCCGTCTGTAATTACCACTCTATACTTCCTCAAATACCAAACTGACGATTCCTCTTTGCCTCAGGATGTGTCTTTTTAACCGATACCTTCTTTTAGTAAAATTTTGCCATAAATTTCTTTTCTTCCTGATTCGATTCGGTATCTCCTCATTAGTTAAATTATCTACTCATCCTATATTAAGCATTTTTCAGTAGTACCAAATTTCAAAAGCTCTTATATTTCGCTTCTCGAACTGTTTATTATTCACATTTTATTTTCGATCAGTGTTACACTCCAGGAAACTGTAAGTTGTAATGATGTGGAAAGAGTCATTTAACACTGACATCGCAATTTAATTTTTAAATATGGCTGCATCCGAACATTTATCATATACAGATGTGAGTTAGTAATTCCTATCAACCACCTTTTACACATCACAATAACAGAAATGTTTCTACCGTGTAGAAGGAGCTATCAAAGAGAGACATTTTCAGTATATTTTCAATTTTTACTTCGTTATCTGTCAGACAATTTATTTCACTGGATAGGTGATCAAAAATTTTAATTGCAGCATTGTTCACCCCTTTTTCTGTTAAAGATAACGATAATGTGTAGCAATCTGCTTTCATCAGGTATTGTATTTAAGTACATCATGGTTCCTTTTGAACTACAGTGAATTGTTGAAAACAAACTTCATGAGGAAATAAATATACTGTGAAGCAGTAGTCATAATGATCCACTCTTTAAACAGATGTCCACAAGATCGTAATTGAGCACCACATATTCTTCTTACAGTATGTTTTCAAGCAATGAAGACCTTTTTACCTTAAAGATGAGGTACCCCAAAACATTCTATATGACACTGCTGAATAAAAAAACTCAAAATATGTGAACTATGTAAACTTTCTGATTTGTCTCTCCCCACGATTTGCAATGATTCTAAGTGCAAATATGGATGAACTAAGTAGTTTTAGGTGCTCCAAAACGTGCTTTTTTCCAGTTTAAATACTCGTCAATATGTAAACCTAAGAATTTCGAAGTTTCCACTCTATTTATTATTTTATCGCCATGTGTTACATTTATCACTGGTTAGTACCCCCATGTGTGCAGAACTAAATACGCTGTACCTTTCTAAAATTGTGGATGAGACCATTCACAGTAAACCAGTGAATGATACTTTCAAGAACATTGTTTCCAATTTCTTCTGTTTCTGCATGTATGAATGGACTGATTACAATACTAGTGTCCTCTGCAAAAGGAACTATTTCAACTTGTTGTATATTAGACCAAAGATCGTTTACATATATGTGGAGCAATAGCAGACTGAAGATTGAGCCTTGGGGAATCTCATATGTGATTTCTCTACAGTATGTTCCCAGACTATATTGGTTGTATTGCTAAGCACAGTTTTCTAGATTCTCTTGGCTAGATATGACGTTATCCATTGGATCTTTATACCATCAATCCCATAAAATTTCAGTTTATATAGTAGAATACTATGATTCACAATCAAATGCCTTGAGTAGGTCACAGAAAATACCAACCGGCATTATTTTATTAATTAATGCTTTTAAAATTTAGTGAGCGAACATACAGAAGGCGTTCTCAATAGAGCAACTCTTCTGAAAGCCAAAGTGTGACTTTATGAAGATATTATTGTTGTTAAAGTGAGATACCGTTGTTAAAGTGAGATACCGTTCTAGAATGCATCAGTATCTCAAGAATTTTGGGAAATAATGTCAATACTGAAATCTCGCCTATCAGTTTTCTTAAATAGAGTTTTGACAAAGCCATTTTTCAATCTCTCTGAAAAAATGTCTGTAGTTATTGATACAGTACGTATTTGAGATAAGAATGATCTTAACAATTCTTTATTACTCTATTAGAAACAGCGTAAAAACCAGATGGCCTTTTATTTTTGAGAGAATATGATTTTTTTTAATTACAGAAGAAGAGTTTGGTAATATACTCATGTGATCGAATTTTATGAGCATTACTTTTTCAACACAATGCTGTGATTTTCTCTTGAAGTACTAAATGTAAGAAAAGATGATTAAATATTTTTGTTTACGTGCGACTCATCATTTACAGCCCCTCCATTCAGTTCAGTAATGATGTTATCCCGTTCTGTGGCTGGTTGTCCTATTTCTTGTTTCACTACATTCCATGTATGGTAACTGAAAAAAGCTTCACAAGCCAAGATCACTGAAAAAGCACTTTGTTGAATGATCGGGTTAGACAGAGCTATGCTGTCATCTTCGGATCTTAACTGTGTCGAAACCAGTCCTCCAATAAAATGATTTTTTAACGATCTTGGCTTGCGAAGTTTTCTCCAGTTGCCATACATTGCAGATCGTCCCCAGAATGACCATTTCAGGCGTATATGACATTCTATATAGACTCAAATCTGTTGTTGGAATTACAGATTTCTGGCATTATCTGCATTTCCTTGATTTTTAATAGCCTTTCTTAGTAATTTTGAGTAGTTTTTGTACTAATGCCGCAGGATCTCTATTTGTTCTTGTCAACAGATACATTTCCGTTTTCATTTCACAAGATATTTTAATTCCTCTAGTGATCATGTTTTTCTATATACTATTAATGTCCTTTATGAATAACTTAAATGGAAAGCTATTTTCAAATTACGAATATGGAATAATTAAATTTGGTGTTAGCATTTGGATCATTGTAAATATTATCCCATGTTATCTATTGTAAACTGTTTCTAAAAACATTTCCATTGAGAAGTATCCATACTGTAAAGCCACTATGTTATTTATCCTAACTACGTATCATGATCAGTGAGAGTATTTGTTACTGGCGAAACAGTTATTTTTTTACTCGGAGCTTCACCAAAGGCAACATTATCAATTGGGATCCTCCGATCTTTATCTGCCTTTATTGAAAAGTTAAATACTGAGACCATACTGTGTGATCAAATTAAGGTTTCCAAATCGTTTTTTATCAGAATCTTTTAGGAAATCTACACTGAAGTCACCACAAAATATTGACTGCTCACTGCAGTGTGACAGATAGCGTAGTATGGAACTCAGATTCCTCATAAACAGTCTAAAATTTCTCAATGGTTATCTATATATGGTTACAATTAGAACTGAATTATATTTCAGTATTAATTCACAAGTACACACTTTTAAGTGAAAATCACTACAAAATCTCAACGTTTTTGAACTTTTTTCAGCCTTAATATTGCAAAAACTCCTCCTTTTCCCATATTAGTTCTACATGAGTAAGTTGGTAGAATGCAATCTTTTATTTGTAACTTATCTAACCCTGCGGTTTTGTGGTGATCAGGCAAACAAAGAATTATCTTTTGAGAGCTCTCTAAGTTTTTCAAACACCGCTACCACCAGGAGGATATTTCGTCGTGCCAGCTTTGCATTATTACGAGAAGGGAATCACAACACAAGGCAACAGCTGAATGCAGATGGACGTGCTCTTATGGCCTTACACCTGCAGTTATCAAGAACACTCAAGGCTTTGGACTGGGAATGGGTCGACTCTGCTACGGTTTCTCAACAGACGTCAGCACAGAAACGAACTACAGAGAAGCAGAAAAGAAAGTTCGGTCGCCTTTCGCAACAACAACATTGTGCTGACCACAGATCTTCAGAACGCACCGTCATCAACTTGACGGCGAGACATATAGATGCGAGTGCAATGTCGGCACTTAAGAAAGGACTTAATTTCGCACCTTAACCGCGGTACATTCCTGTCTGTGAAATAATAAGCGGTGTTGAACAGGTAGTCCACAAGCTCCCACATGAAACAGCGGACGAAATACGGCGAGAAACCAGCAGTATACTGACAAAGGCGAAGTTACCAGCATCCAACATGACCAGGGCGAGCGCAACGGCCTTCGAGCACCACGTAATGATGAAAGCATTGTAGTACTTCCCGCTGACAAGGGCAATGCCGCCGTAATTATGGAATTCGAGGACTATGATACGAAGATCTGTGCGCTGCTGAACGAAGATACCTTTCGGAAGCTCCCACGCGACCCGACATCAAGAATCGTAAGAAAAACATCAGAACTTCTTAAGCGATCTTCAGTGGAAGACAGTGTGGTTAAGAATCTTCTCCCACAGGCGCCTAGACCACCTACTGCTTATGGTTTACCGAAGATTCACAAGGACGGGACGCCATTTCGCCTTATTGTGTCCACAATAAGTTCTCCAACATACCAGCTGGGGAAGTACTTGGCCAAGCTCCTCGCTCCACACGTGGGACACTGCGAACATCATATAAAAAACTCAGCAGAATTTATCAGCAGAATCAACCGTCTACGCCTTAGTGAGGACGATATTATGGTCAGTTTTGATGTAGTGGCGCTGTTTTCGAATGCGCCTATCAAAGATTCTCTAGATCTAATTTCAAAGTATTTTGTAAGTGACGTGGTCGAGCTATTTAGGCACACTCTTACGTCATCCTACTTCGCGTACAACGGCCAGTATTACGATCAGACAGACGGCGTAGCAATGGGTAGCCCGTTGGCTCCAGCTGTTGCAAACCTCTTCATGGAGAATTTTGAGAATGTTGCCATAGATACTGCGCCATTGAAGCCTAAGTGTTTCTTTCGATACGTTGACGACACGTTCGTCATTTGGCCACACGTACGCGAGAAATTAGACGAGTTTTTGGAACACCTCAATGGCATCAACAGTAATATCCAGTTCACCATGGAGATGGAAAAAGATAATGCATTGAACTTCCTCGACGTCCTTGTCTACCGTAAACGAAATGGGCGCCTTGGCCACAGCGTCTACAGAAAACCCACCCACACAGACCTGTACCTGCACGCTACCAGCCATCATCATCCGGCACAGAAGCGTACAGTATTGCAAACATTGGTGCATCGGGCAAGAGTAATATCAGACGACGACAACTTGCCCCACGAACTGAGCCACCTACGCAAGGTTTTCAGGAATAACGGCTACAGCACCCATCAAGTGAAAGAAGTGATTTCTGGGAAATATCAGAATAAGACCAGCGACGAAGAGCAGGAAAAGAAACTTGCTTTGCTGCCATTCTGTGGCTCTGTGTCGGGCAAGATAAGCCGCCTGTTGGAAAGACACAAGATCAAATCGATCTTCAGGCCTCCAACGAAAATCCGTCAATTACTGAGACCAGTTAAAGACGCTGTAGGTCTCAGAGCACCTGGAGTTTACGAAATACCTTGTGAGTGTGGCCAGAAGTACATCGGACAAACAGTGCGCACTGTGGAACAACGCAGGAAAGAACATAAGAGGTATTATCGCCTACGCTATCCAGAGAAATCTGCGTTAGCTGAGCATGCGTTAGGAAACGGTCACCACATAAAATTTGACGATACTTCTGTCGTGGCTCGCAATAACGGCTTCTGGGACAGTTTAATACAGGAAGCTGCGTGGGATCCAGCGATCGCGCGGTTGAAGAGGGCACATCGAACGCCGACTCAAAACATGCCCATATATTACAATGTCACGGGCACCAGTGACGTCACAGCCGGCAGTTAGCGTATATAAGGGCGCACCAACAGCCCACTGGCAGTCATAACACTTGACAATGGCCAAGGAGTGCTTGGCCGAAAGCTCGTGTAGTTTTAACCAATTGACGCAGTTGGAAACCCGAAAACATTTTATTCAATGTTATTGCCGCGAGACTCTGCATTCATACAGAAAAACTTTAGTTGCATTAATTTTAATGATCCTCAGTCAATTCTTCTGATATTACAAGTCCTTTGCTTTCTCTGACAGTATATGTCGTTGCAAAGCTGAAATTTTTATTTCTTGTTCCTCAATTTAAATTCGATATCCCAGTTAGTTTCTCTCACTTCATGCTGATTGTGTAGACTGAATAACATCGGCAAGGGGCTATAACCATTTCTCACTCCCTTCTCCGCTACTGCTTCCCTTCCGCCTCCTTCGAATCTTGTGAATACAGCCTCTTTTCTCTACAGATTATAAATAATCTTTTCCCTGCCTACATTTTCACCTGCTTGTTTCAGAGTTACAGAGAGTGAATTCTAGTCAACATTGTCAAATGTTTTATGTAGATCTACAAACGCTTCAAAAGTAGATTGGCATCTTCTCAGCCTATCTTCTAAAATAAGTCATATATTCAGCACTGCCTTACGTGTTGCCACAGTTCTCCAGAAACCAAACTGATCATCCCGAGATCGCTTTCTACTATTTTCTCCATTGTTCTGTATATAATTTGTGTGAGTGTTTCGTAACCATGACCTATTAAGTTGATGATTTTGTGAATTTCATACCTGACTTCTTTGAAGCTGGGATTATTATAATTTAATTGAACGAATCGTGCTTACCAGATGCAATGATTTTCTCACTTAATGTTCTGTCAAAGATGTCAATAATTCTGAGGGTATGTTGTCTACTACAGATACCTTGCTTCAACTCATATACACTGAGCTGACAAAAGTCGTAAGATACTTCCTAATATCATGTCGAACGCCTTTTGCCTGACGTAGTGCAGCATCTCGACGTGGCACGAACAAGTCTTTAGAAGCTTCATGCAAAAGTGTTGAGCCATGCTGCCCCTACAAACGTCCATAAAGGCGAAGATGTTGGCATTGTAGTATTTTGTGCATGGACTGACTTCTCGATTATGTCCCATAAATGTTCCATGGGATTCATGTCGGGTAATCTGGGTGGTCAAATGCTTTGCTCGGTTTTTCCAGAATGCTCTTCAAACTAATCGTAAATAACTGTGGCCCAGTGACATGGCTCAGTGTCATCCTAAAATTTCCATCGTTTTTTAGGAACATGAAGTCCATGATAGGCTGAAAGTGGCCAATGATCGGTTCAGTAAACACTGCCCACACTATTATGAAGTCACCACCATCTTGCACAGAGACTAGTTGACAAGCTGGGTCATGACTTTGTGGGGTCTGCGCCACATTCCAAAATCGCTCTTACCAACCAAAATCGGGACTCAGCTGACCAGGCCACGGTGTTCCAGTCGCCTAGGGTGCAGAGGGGCTGCAGGCGATGTCGTGCCGTTAGCAGAGGCATTCGCGACAGTCGTGTGCTGCAATAGCCCATTAGCGCGAAATTTTGTCGCTATGTCCTAACGGATACGTTCGACGTACGTCCCACATTGATTTCTGCAGTTATTTCACGCAGCGTTGCTTGTCTGTTGGCAGTGACAGCTCTACGCTAACGCCGGTACTCTCGGTCGTTAAGTGAAGGTCGTCGGCCACTGCCTTGTCTGTAGTGAGAGGTAATGTCTGAAGTTTGGCATTCTCGGCACACTCCTGACTCTGTGGATCTCGGATATTGAATTCTCTAATGATTTACGAAATGGAACGCCCGATGCGTTTAGCTCCAATCACCATTCGACATCAGAGCCTGTTAATTGTGTCGCGTGGCCACAATCACGTCGGAAACCTTTTCATTGGAATCACCTGAGAACAAATGACAGCTCCGACAATGCATCGCTATCCCATACCTTTTGTCTTCTCAATGTATTTCAGCAGACTCTAATACAAATTTATACAAAACGTTATGCACCCTTTCCACCTGTTAAGCCACACGCTTCCTCAAGCAAAGACATACAAAACACAATATAAACTTTGAAAATTAATTTCGTGTCATGTCTGAACGTTCATTTCTTTGGTAGGCTGACATTGATTACTACGATGCTTGCCTCATTGCTTCATGAGGTAGACTACAGATAATATGAGTAAGAAGACTCCAACTGCCTTCGCAAAAGAAAAAAAAAAAAAAAAAAAAAACAACATGATAGAGAAACGCATCTGAAAGTTCCCTATCTCAACATACTCTCCTCCTTCCAAGAAGTATGGATGTTTGAACACAAAAACAGGTAATATAGACATCAGCGAAAAATCAAAACAGGGAAAATGACTCCAAAGGACGTGAGAATGAACTATGAAATAACAAACGGACAGAAACGGTATTATTTCAGGGCTATAGAAGCAATTTCCAGTGACGAATGAGTCAATAGGTGCTGTATTAACGACTAATATCCATTTTCGTTAGAACTACAAACCGCTTCGGGCTTGCTACAAGTCTCACATCAGAAATCAATCTTCTTCCTATTTACAAATTCACAAGCATCAGCTTCCATAGCTGTGACCTTCCAGTAGTAAAACCTAAACACTTCACCTCAGTTGTTCCTAGCACCAGGGATGCTTATGCTGCGAAACACTCTAAGCAGAAGCTGTTAAGTTTAAATTCCCATCGACACCACGGTCAACAGATTTGGGGAATAGCTTCAATTTATTCTAATAAGTCGGGGATTACTGTTTCAGGCTTGTCGATGTATGGTACTGACGTTGGAAAAACTAATCAGAAGAAAACCTCTACGTCTTAAATTAGAATGTTTCAGTCGGTATACGAAACCCTCTTATCTCGACTAGCAATCCAGAATCACCGATTACTGCAATTTGTATTCGTTTTCCTAACAATGTATTCAATGAAACTGTCTGTAATTATTACTCTTTCACTCTTCACTTATGATGACGATGAGGATAACGACCTGTACAACATATGTAACAGAGTACCTTTGATAAAACGACACACACACACACATAGTATGTGGCTGTTAAACATTAGTCTTATTTTGAAGACCACGGCGGATTTTAAGCATGGCCCTACTGGTCATTGTATGCCCTTGCCTTTCTTTGAACTTGAACTGACTTACCACTTGACCCAGACCGTTACAGGGGTACCTGGAGTTTGACGTAGTCTCTGAACTACGTGGAACTGTAGGAGGTTACTAAATAAAAACCTATGTTGCTCTTAAGACTGATGCTGAAGCTAAGTCATAGGAGGGTCAAAATTGTAAAATGATAATTAAGATAGACGCAGCTGTTTGTTTTTATACTCTACGGAGCATATTCCCTTCAGTCTCTTATTTGGAAATGATTAAATTTATTTTGAATCGTTATTTTAGAAAACTGGGGGACATATTTTGAGAATGACGAAGTATTTTTACGGAGTGTGTTTGTTCGACCTGAATTGAATGTTTCAAGTGTACGCTGTCCATAATGAGACTGGGTGCTGTAATCTAATTAAAAAATAAGTAGAAGTTGGAATTTTATACATTCTATTCAGCACTGTGCGAAATAGTTTGAATAGTTAATTCCACATCGTTGTAAATAAAAGTCTAACGAACTTTTAAACTTACACAGAAGAAAGGGAGGCAGAGAGAGACAGAGAGAGATATACATTTAAGGAATGATTTTCATCGTCCGTCGCAATCTCCATTATGTTTTCAGGTTGCAGGTTTCCACCATCTAAACTGCCATCCTCAGATCCAACATCTGCACAGATCTGAAAACATGGTTATGATTGTGTCGAGAAATAAAATGAGTCTAATAACTGTAGCAATCACAGCCGTCCAAACGATGAAAATATTCTTCTTTATTCTTATTATTCTTTCTTTACCTGAAATTTAACATGAACACGTTCAGGTAATTAGTAAAATATGTCAACTTGGAAATAACTGAATGTGTATTAAAACACAACACATATATTTTGCTTCTTCTGTAAAACAAGTAACCAAGGATTCGTAACACTTGGTGTTTTAAGGATGCTGAATTCAGTATTTGTTTCACCTGCTCGGTTCTTTCTTCCTGCTGACAGACACTGCGGAATTTTATTACTCTGTCTCTCGTAACTCTCTTAACTTACTTACGCTCTATCTTTTTAGAATTTAAATTATTACTTTTTACACTGTAGATGTTAATTCTGTTAAATGTCAATGTCTCCTACTACCTCCTCCCTTTGAAACGCACCGCCAGAACAAAAATAACGATTTCTTGGAATGCGACTAACTTTGTCTTTCAGCCTTGATTGCATACTATCAGAAGTGCATTGAAATGATGCAATGTTTATATAGTTTAATTGGCATATTTTTCCAGATCCATTGCCCTAACATTCTGCAAATACTTTCGAACATACAATCGAAATTTTCCCGACAGTAGTTGACATCCATTTCTTGGATAGATAATACCCCGCTACTCATGAACTCCATATAAGCTTTAACAGTATCACTGATCATTGAAAAACATTATTTTGGCATTCTAATTACACTACTGGCAATTAAAATTGCTACACCACGAAGATGACGTGCTACAGACACGAAATTTAACCGATAGGAAGAAGATGCTGTGATATGCAAATGACTAGCTTTTCAGAGCATTCACACAAGGTTGGCGCCGGTGGCGACACCTACAACGTGCTGACATGAGGAAGGTTTCCAACCGATTTCTCATACACAAACAGCAATTGACCAGCGTTGCCTGGTGAAACGTTGTTGTGATGCCTCGTCTAAGGAGGAGAAATGCTTACCATCACGTTTCCGACTTTGAATAAGGTCGGATTGTAGACTGTAGCGATTGCGGTTTATCGTATCGCGACATTGCTGCTCGCGTTGGTCGAGATCCAAAGACTGTTAGCAGAATATGGAATCGGTGGGCTCAGGAGGGTAATACGGAACGCCGTGCTGGATCCCAATGGCCTCTTATCACTAGCAGTCGAGATTACAGGCATCTTATCCGCATGGCTGTAACGGATCGTGCAGCCACGTCTCGATCCCTGAGTCAACAGATGGGGTCGTTTGCAAGACAGCAACCATCTGCACGAACAGTTCGACGACGTTTGCAGCAGCATGGACTATCAGCTCGGAGACCATGGCTGCGGTTACCCTTGACGCTGCATCAAAGACAGGAGCGCCTGCAATGGTGTGCTCAACGACGAACCTGGGTGCATGAATGGCAAAATATTTTTTCGGATGAATCCAGGTTCTGTGTACAGCATCATGATGGTCGCATCCGTGATTGGCGACATCGCGGTGAAGGCACATTGGAAGCGTGTATTCGTCAACGCCATACTGGCGTATCACCCGGCGTGACGGTATGGGGTGCCATTGGTTACACGTCTCGATCACCTCTTGTCCGCATTGACGGCAGTTTGAACAGTGGACGTTACATTTCAGATGTGTTACGATCCGTGGCTCTACCCTTCATTCGATCCCTACGAAACTCTATATTTCAGTAGGATAATGCACACCGCATGTCGCAGGTCCTGTATGGGCCTTTCTGGAGGCAGAAAATATTCGATTTCTGCCCTGGCCAGCACATTCTCCAGATGTATCACCAAATGGAAACGTATGGTCAATGGTGGCCGAGCAGCTGGCTCGTCACAATACGCCAGTCACTACTCTTGATGAAATGTGGTATCGTGTTGAAGCTGCATGGACAGCTGTACCTGTACATGCCATCCAAGCTCTGTTTGACTCAATGCCCAGGCGTATCAAGGCCGTTATTACGGCCAGAGGTGGTTGTTCTGGGTACTGATTTCTCAGTATCTATCCACCCAAATTGCGTGAAAGTGTAATCACATGTCAGTTCTAGTATAATATATTTGTCCAATGAATACTTGTTTATTATCTGCATTTCTTCTTGGTGAAGAAATTTTAATGGCCAGTAGTGTACATACTGCCACAGCCGTTACAGTTTCTATATCTTCACTGTATGTTTCCTTCCTCATTTAATATGATAACTAGACCATTTACGTACAGAAAAATAAATGTAAAATTATCTGAAACAATTTCAAATTAAAACTGAAACATTATTTTTTGGTCCGCCAATGTTTTAAGATTATTTCCAGATATAGACAGAGCCAAGCATAAACTACAACATTATCGTACTCCTAAGAAAATGGTTCAAATGGCTCTGAACACTATGGGACTTAACTTTTGAGGTCATCAGTCCCCTAGAACGTAGAACTACTTAAACCTAACCTAACCTAAGGACATCACACACATCCATGCCCGAGGCAGGATTCGAAACTGCGACCGTAGCTGTCGCGCGGTTCCAGACTGTGGCGCCTAGAACCGCTCGGCCACCCCGTCCGGCGTTCACCTAAGACTATTTCTTTTTGTTAATTAGTTATTGTATTTTCTGTATGTTGTCTGTCTGTGCGTGCATCCTTAATACGATAACCAAATACAGCTTTCCAATAATTGTCTATTGTCCACGTTGTCGAAAAAAAAAAAGAAAGCAGTCTTCTTTGAATCTTTCTCTATGCCTACCGAAGAGTACAACTTTTCGTGCCATCACACATTCGTGTAACGAATGCGCGTATGGAAATCTGGTACAGCGTGTTTGGGCTGGTACGAATAACCATAAAATCCATGATCAGGCACTTCCCGACGACACTTATACATGAGAGCTGTTGTGTTCGTAATTGTAGATTATTAAATACCTAGTTTTATTTTGTCTGTAACCATTATGCATCACAAAAATCACCAGCCATCGCTCAGTTATCGACGAAACAGAGAGGACGATTAGTATGCTAAATGATTTATAAATAGAAGTGAACCTCGCGAAACGAAGAATACATGACGCAATCACTTTTAGACATAATACACGTATAGCTTAAGGCTTCTAGGAGCAATAAACAGTAACAAACACGAAACGACTTTTGATACACTCTAACGACACACTAACGATAATTTATACACTAACCGAAGATAGAAATCCACTATAACTTCCAAATTTTGGCGGTACAGACGTTTGAAGCACTGAAGACTTGTTCTCGTTTCATAGTTCACCAAAAATATCAAATAGCTGGGACGGATGAACAAGGCTTTCTTTGAGCTAAATACTTACATTTATAAATGCGATGTTCGTTGGATGTTACACTGTTACGTATCAGAAATTGGTAAGAAAAAGTGATTGATGCCTTCCGCCGACAAGCAGGCTATTATTTTTAGCTCATATTCCAGCAACATGTAGAATGAAAACGGTGAACAAAACTGTTACTGAATATTTAACACCTAAGCAATTTTTTTTACTGCCATACGCTTCAGGAAACTTTAAGGGAGGATGAGACAGTAAACACAATAATTTTTTTTTCTCCCCTGTTACTGCAGCTGGGACACTGAAGTTTTACTGTTGTGGCGTAACAAGCTTGCTACGCCACACTGAGAAGGGAGCCGAAAGGCACGCGTACACACACGCCGACGGGCGTCAAGTCTGGAACAGGATACGTTATGACTGCTATAAAGAAAATACGTAGCTTTGGAATATACTTAACTTTTAATCACTCCTTGTGATACATCTCTCTTGACTGTACAAATGAGACTCGTAAGATACATGCACTGTTACAATTGGCGCCTTGCTAGGTCGTAGCCATGGACTTAGCAGAAGGCTATTCTAACTGTCTCTCGGCAAATGAGAGGAAGGCTTCGTCCGTATTGTCGCTAGCAATGTCGTCGTACAACTGGGGCGAGTGCTCTATCGTATCTCGAGACCTGCCTTGTGGTGGCGCTCGGTCTGCGATCACACAGTGGCGACACGCGGGTCTGACATGTACTAAATGGACCGCGGCCGATTTAAGCTACCACCTAGCAAGTGTGGTGTCTGGCGGTGACACCACATTTATGACGATATAGTTTGAAGTTTTCGCTTCAGAGAGTGTTCTGTTTTTATGTGCAGCTCTAGCGAGAGAAGCCTTAACTACAATATTACTATGGCGCGAACGTTACTCGTCAACTTGTGGAGAGCATCTGCATCTACATCTACATCTACATGGATACTCTGCAAATCACATTTAAGTGCCTGGCAGAGGGTTCATCGAACCACCTTCACAATTCTCTATTACTCCAATCTCGTACTGCGCGACGAAAGAATGAACACTTATATCTTTCCGTACGACCTCTGATTTCCCTTATTTTATCATGGTGAGCGTTTCTCCTTATGTAAGTCGGTGACAAAAAAATATTTTCGCATTCGGAGCAGAAAGTTGGTGATTGGAATTTCGTGAGAAGATTCCATCGCAACGAAATACGCCTTTCTTTTAATTATGTCCAATCCAAATCCTGTATCATTTCTGTGACACTCTCTCCAGTATTTCACGATAATACTAAACGTGCTGCCCATTATTGAACTTTTTTGATGTACTCCATCAGTTCTATCTGGTAAGGATCCCACACCACGCAGCAGTATTCTAAAAGAGGACGGACAAGCGTAGTGTAGGCAGCCTCCTTAGTAGGTCTGTTATATTTTCTAAGTGTCCTGCCAATAAATCGCAGTCTTTGGTTAGCGTTCCCCACAATATTTTCTGTGTGTTCCTTCCAATTTAAGTTGTTTGTAATTGTAATACTTAGGTATTTAGTTGAATTTACGGCTTTTAGATTAGACTGATTTATCGTGTAACCGAAGTTTAACGACTTCCTTTCAGCACTCATGTGGATGACCTCACACTTTTCGTTATTTAGGGTCAACTGTCAATTTTCGCACCATTCGGATAACTTTTCTAAATCGTTTTGCAATTTGCGTTGATCTTCTGATGACTTTATTAGTCGATAAACGACAGCGTCATCTGCAAAGAACCGAAGACGGCTGCTCAGATTGTCTCCCAAATCGTTTATATAGATAAGGAACAACAAAGGGCCTATAACACTACCTTGGGGAACACCAGAAATTACTTTTGCTTTACTCAATGACTTTCCGTCAGTTACTAAGAACTGTGACCTTTCTGATGGTAAATCACAAAAAAATGGTTCAAATGGCTCTGAGCACTATGCGATTTAACTTCTGAGGTCAACAGTCGCCTAGAACTTAGAACTAAGTAAACCTAACTAACCTAAGGACATCACACACATCCATGCCCGAGGCAGGATTCGAACCTGCGACCAGAGCGGTCTCTCGGCTCCAGACTGTAGCGCCTAGAACCGCACGGCCACTCCGGCCGGCGGAAAATCACAAGTCCAGTCAAATAAGTGAGACGATATTCCGTAAGCACACAATTTCACTACGAGCCGCTTGTGTGGAATAGAATCAAAAACTTTCCCGAAATCCAGAAATACGGAATCTATCTGAAATTCCTTGTCAGTAGCACTCAATACTTCATGTGAATAAAGTGCTAGTTGTGTTCCACAAGATCAATGTTTTCTAAACCCATGTTGACAGTGTGTCAATAGACAGTTTTCTTCGTCGTAATTCACAATGTTCGAACACAATATATGTTACAAAATCCTGCTGCATATCGACGGTAACGATATGGGCCTGTAATTCAGTGGATTACTCCTACTACCTTTCTTGAATATTGGTGTGATCTGTGCAACTTTCCAGCCTTCGGGTTCGGATCTTTCGTCGAGCGAACCGTTGTATGTGATAGTTAAGTATGGAGCTAATGCATCAGCATAGTCCGGAAGGAACCTAATTGGAAGTGCAGTTCGATGTTTGTGGGGTAAAGAGCATAAACCGAGCGAAAGTCACAGGGACATGAGTGACGCGTATGGTAAAAGTGTATTAACCGTAACAGGTTGAGTGCATTCTTCCAAGAGGGACATGTGAACATTAGCGATTCGCCCGGCGACCGGTGACGGCTTCAGCCTCGCACAATGTCGGAGCCATTGAGGCAGAAATTCGGAACGACCGACATGTGCGACTGCGAACCTTATCGTACCATTTCAACATTTCCTATGGTGCGGTATACGGTATTGATCATTACATGTTGAAATTTTTTGAAGTTACTGCTGGCTTGGTGCCTAAGAACCAGACGGACAACCACAAGGGTCAGCGAATGATGACGAGCTTGGATCGTTTAAAATGTTGCGCTGCAGAAGGGCGTGACTTCCTGAAAGGAATCGTCACTAGTGATGAATCGAGGACGTACCACTACACGTCTGAAACGGAGCAGTCCTCTACGGAATAGAAACATGCTGATTCCCCAGTAGGGAAAAAATTCTTATTGACTCGGTCTGTTAGAAAACTGCTTGTGACATTGTTATGGATTATGCATGGTGCGTTATTGGTGGAACTTTGCTGAACACGGGACCACTGTAAATGCTGCAGACTACGTTAAATCTTTGGTTAAGCTGCGTCGTGTCCATCGTGACAAATGCCACAACATAAATTCTGACGGTGTCAAACTTCTTCATGACAATACTTGCCCCCATGTTGCTGCTCCTCGTGGTGAGAAAATCGCCAAATTTGGGTTGGTGATGCTCCTGCATCCACCATACAGTTTGGACCTTGCACCGTCGGACTTCCATCTGTTAGGCTCCATGAAAAGAAATCTGGCCGGATAATGCTTTGCAACATATGCGGAAGTGAAATCAGCAGTACGCAGATGGCTATACTCCAAAGAAATGGACTTCTACGAACAAGGGATATTGAAACTGGTGCCACTATGGGAGAAATGTGTTGAGAATGCTGTTGGCTACGCAGAAAAGTAGGTAAAATATGTAGGTTCATTTGGGGCTCTTGTTTTGTTTTGTTACCTATTAAACTTTTTGGTAGCAAAATTATTGTGTTACTCTCCAATCTTCCCTTGTATTGAAAATATATTCACAAACAGCAAAGAAGATTTTTGAGGGGAAGGTGGGAAATTGTAAATCATTTTTTTCATAACTAAGTTTCAATAACCAAAACGAGACAATTACGAGAGTGAGTCTAATGGAAACATTAAATATTTTGTAAATATCATTTATTGTGCAGAAGTGGTACAAAGCTGTATCACTTTTCAACATCATCTCCCCCACGCTCATTGCAATCCAGCGCTTACAAAGTGCATAAATTCCTTTAGAAAAAAATTCTTTTGGTAGTCCACGCAACCACTCATGCACAGCGTGGCGTACCTCTTCATCAGAACGAAACTTCTTTCCTCCCATTGCGTCTTTGAGTGGTCCAAAACATATGGAAATCACTTGGGGAAAGGAGTGGTGAGTATGATTGATGAGGAAGACACTCAAAATTCACGTCTGTTATTGTTGCAACTGTTGTACGGGCAGTGTGGGGCCTTGCATTGTCATGTTGCAAAAGGACACCTGCTGACAGCAGTCCACGTCGCTTTGATTTGATTGCAGGCCGCAGATGATTTTTTAGGAGATACGTGTACGATGCACTGGTGACAGTGGTTCCTCTAGGCATGTAACGCTCCAAAATGACGCCTTTTTCGTCCCAAAAGAGAGTCAGCATAACCTTCCCTGCTGATGGTTCTGTTCGAAACTTCTTTGGTTTTGGTGATGAAGAATGGCGCCATTCCTTGCTCGCTCTTTTCTTTTCCGGTTGGTGGAAGTGAATCCAGGTTTCGTCTCGAGTAACGATTCTTGCAAGTAAGACTTCACCTTCTCGTTCAAGGCGCCGAAGAAGCTCTTCACAAGCTTCGATACGTCGTTCTCTCATTTCAGGAGTCAGCTGCCGTGGCACCTATCTTGTAGACACTTTGTGAAACTGGAACACATCATGCACAATGTGGTGTGCTGACCCATGACTAATCTGTAGACATACTGAAATGTCATTCAGTGTCACTCGGCGGTTTTCCTTCACTATGACCTCAACTGCTGCAATGTTCTGTGGAGTCACAACTCGTTATGCCTGGCCTGGACGAGGAGCATCTTCCACTGAAGTCATACCATTTGCGAACTTCCTACTCCATTCCCACACTTGCTGCGGTGACAAACGTGCATCACCGTACTGAACCTTCATTCGTCGATGAATTTCAATAGGTTTCACACCTTCACTACGCAAAAAGCGAATAACAGAACGCTGTTCTTCCCTGGCGCAAGTCGCAAGTGGGGTGGCCATCTTTATACTGATACTGCTACGGTATGTGTGCATCTGCACTATGCTACCATCTACAGGCCATTCTACACGCTGTTTGTACCATGCTTACCAACTTACAGGATAACGGCGCGAAATTTCGATTTGTTATTACAAATTTAAGGTTTTCGTTTGACTCAGCCTCTTAGATGGTCGCTAATAATTACAATTAGTTCACTACTTGCACAGGCTCTCTGCATCTACCAGGGCCCAGACTCTGTACGGAGATTCTGACTGTTTATTCTCACGACAGGGATCGTAAATAGAGATCAGCTGGATGTATGGTAATGGAACTACCGCTAGGCGGCTGCGTTTGCCCACAGTCGCATCCGTTACAGCACACAATAGCTTTCCGGCTGTGCTGGGTTGAACCTGCCGCTGCCGGCTGCCGACTGCCTCCAAGACAGATAGCCTCCGCCATCAAGTAATGCTGCAGGTCGGAGGTGCGGCTCATGCAAATTCAGCAGAGCTGCTGATGAGGAACGCCTGGCTACGTACAAAGGTTAGTAGGAAAGTTCTGCTGCGACGGGCTACAGTGGACAAGCCACACTCTAGGTACCTCTTCCCACCTTCCCAGTACATCCCCCTCCCCAGCCAAGGGCCCAGACATCACGATTTATTGGGCGCTGTTACTCACAAGCTAGAACCGGTTTTACGCACATCTGTTCTAGATGATTACAGTAGGTCAGTGCTCCGACGAAATATCTATCCTTCTTGGACAATACCTGAGGTGTCAGTTTATCTCCCTCAATTGATACACGTCGTTTCACAACGATAACTCATTCCTACGTGAACTAGTGAAAGAAGGCATATATACACTGCAGCAAAATAATACTGACAACCTTCTAAAAACTTTTAGAGTTATTTACCTATAGATTGGTTCTTTCAGAGACGAAGACAGCAACCAGCAGCTACTGATAATGCTGTTTATTTACATAAATAGAGCCGTAACCTGTTTCGAGCCAAAAGTTTCATCTTCAGATGGCTGTTCACATCAAGATATTTACGGAAGTGTTTTGCTCTTTATTCCCCTTGTGGTGAAAGACTCTTGAGATGGTGGTGTTTTCACCACAGGTGGGAATAAAGAGCCAAAAAATTATGTAAATGTCAACAACTATACATCTTGATGTGAATAGCTGAAATGGATTGCACTGTCAGTAGTGGCTGGTCGCTTTCCTCTTCTTCGAGAGAATCAACCTGTATTTCGTTATGTCAGTTTCGGCAGGAAAGCAGTTATTTACCTTTCTGTATGCCAATAGTCTTGCCTCATTTTACTGTATATACTGGATCTCCTCAGATAACTAAAGCAATGTCGAGCGTGGCCGATACTTGGATAGCTAACAGCCTGCGTACGTCACGTGCTGTCGTGTGCTTATTCTTTGCATTTAAGGAAAACGAAAGGGGACGTTGTGGCGTAAAGTTCCTGATCACCAGACTTTGCTCCAATGTCCAAATTAGATTCTTCACCTCAGCTGGAGTGAAGGTGTGTGATACTGTTGATGGTGATCTGTTCGTCGGATGGGGAAGTTAACCTTGGCGGCCGCCTAGGTGCTCGTCGAGAGGAAGAGGCTACTTACAGACATCGGGTGTCACCCTTTCCCTTATCTTCTCCAACACATGCATGAAACAACAATAAGTACACCCATTACAGTCACCTACACTTACTAGATACACGTAAACACACAACTACCACACTTCGCAAAGGAAAGATGTCCGAAGGACGGAAAAACGTTACTAATTATGAAATGAAACCCCATCTGGGTCTCTCAGCCATACGAACTTTTGTTTATCTTTGAGTATCAGTTTATGGTACTTACATGGTTTAGGTCGTTTGACAGTGATAATAATTGCCACTCTAGCCCACCTCCAATACCAGATATTTATAACGTTTCGCAAGTCTGTAAATTAATGAAAGAAGACCGATACGAGGTGTTACAAAGCCTTTGGATAATCGTAGTGTGTTGCTTCAGGGTAGCTGGGAATATCATCCAACAGAGCTACATACTATAGAAGTTATCACAGAAAATACCTGCAGCTAGGCCAGTCGTAAGTTGGTACGCGCTACAGTTTTGTGCTAGCGTGGAGGAGCTGGACGCCGCCTAATGTAAAGAGTGCTGTCAGGGCGATTTCCAAGAGTTCCGCATACAATCCGTCAGCGTACAAACTTGCGTTTGCTGCTGAAAGGGTGTCAAAGCGGTAGGCGTTAATTTCTATAACGACGCTCTGTCATTAGCCGTCGTTACCTGAAGTGGGTCCTACTCTCAAGTTCCAAGACAACCTCTATAGGCCCTTGAAGTGAGTCATTATCGCTTTGTATAGGTCACTCCATGAGGCTTAAATAACCGTCGACCATTCAGCATCTGCAGTTAACTTTACTGCGTATGATGAAATGAAAGTGAAGCGTTTTTGTACTTCATGGCAGAGGAGATTGTGAGACACAGAATCATGTTGTTTAGTAAAACGCCCAAAAATTATATAATAACTCTTAAAGCTCCCCCCCATGAACCATGGACCTTGCCGTTCGTGGGGAGGCTTGCGTACCTCAGCGATGCAGATGGCCGTATAGTAGGTGCAACCACAACGGAGGGGTATCTATTAAGAGGCCAGACAAACGTGTGGTTCCTGAAGAGGGGCAGTAGCCTTTTCAGTAGTTTCAGGGGCAACAGTCTGGCCTTGTAACACTAACCAAAACGGCCTTGCTGTGCCAGTACTGCGAGCGGCTGAAAGTAAGGGGAAACTACAACGGTAATTTTTCCAGAGGGCATGCAGCTTTACTGTATGGTTAAATGATGATGGCGTCCGCTTGGGTAAAATATTCCGGAGGTAAAATAGTCTCCCTTTCGGATCTCCGGGCGGGGACTACTCAAGAGGACATCGTTATCAGGAGAAAGAAAACTGATGTTCTACGGATCGGAGCGTGGAATGTAAGATCCCTTAATCGGACAGGAAGGTTAGAAAACTTAAAAAGGGAAATGGATAGGTTAAAGTTAGATATAGTAGGAATTAGTGAAGTTCGGTGGCAGGAGGAACAAGACTTTTGGTCAGGCGAATACAGGGTTGTAAATACAAAATCAAATGGGGTAATGCAGGAGTAGGGTTAATAATGAATTAAAAAAAGAGTGCGTGTAAGCTATTACAAACAGCATAGTGAACGCATTATTGTGGCCAAGATAGACACCTAGCCCACGCCTACTACAGTAGTACAAGTTTATATGCCAACTGGCTCTGCAGATGATGAAGAAATTGATGAACTATATGATGATATAAAAGAAATTATTCAGGTAGTGAAGAAAGACGAAAATTTAATAGTCATGGGTGGCTGGAATTCGAGAGTGAATATGGATTTGGGGGAAGAAATGAAAGAGGAACCCGTCTGTTAGAATTTTGCACAGAGCATAACTTAATTATAGCTAACACATGGTTCGAGAATCATAAAAGAAGGTTGTATACATGGAAGAATCCTGGAAATACTAGAAGGTGTCAGATAAATTATATAATGATAAGACAGAGACTTAGGAACCAGGTTTTAAATTGTAAGACATTTCCAGGGGCAGATGTGGACTCTGACCACAATCTATTGGCTATGAACTGTAGGTTAAAACTGAAGAAACTGCAAAAAGGTGGGAATTTAAGAAGATGGGATCTGGGTAAACTGACTAAACCAGAGGTTGTACAGAGTTTCAGGGAGAGCATAAGGGAACAATTGTCAGGAATGGGGGAAAGATATACAATAGAAGAAGAATGGGTAGCTCTGAGGGATGAAGAAGTGAAGGCAGCAGAGGATCAAGGAGGTAAAAAGACGAGGGCTAGTAGAAATCCTTGGGTAACAGAAGGAATATTGAATTTATGATGAAAGGAGAAAATACAAAATGAAGTAAATGAAGCAGGCAAAAAGGAATACAAACGTCTCAAAAATGATATCGACAGGAAGTGCCAAATGGCTAAGCAGGGATGGCTAGAGGACAAATGTAAGAATGTAGAGTCTTATCTCACGAGGGGCGTGATAGATACTGCCTACAGGAAAATTATAGAGACCTTTAGAGAAAAGAGAGCCACTTGTATGAATATCAAGAGCCAGATGGAAACCCAGTTCTAAGTAAAGAAGGGAAAGCAGAAAGGTGGAAGGAGTATATAGAGGGTCTATACAAGGGCGATGTACTTGAGGACAATATTATGGAAATGGAAGAGGATGTAGATGAAGATGAAATGGGCGATACGATACTGCGTGAAGAGTTTGACAGAGCACTGAAAGACCTGAGTCGAAACAAGGCCCCGGAAGTAGACAACATTCCATTCGAGCTACTGACGGCCTTGGGAGTGCCAGTCCTGACAACACTCTACCATCTTGTGAGCAAGATGTATGAGACAGACGAAATACCCTCAGACTTCAAGAAGAATATAATAATTCCAATTCCAAAGAAAGCAGGTGTTTACAGAGGTGAAAATTACCGAACTATCAGTTAAATAAGCCACAGCTGCAAAATACTAAGGCGAATTCTTTAGAGACGAATGGAAAAACTGATAGAAGTCGACCTCGGGGAAGATCAGTTTGGATTCCGTAGAAATGTTGGAACACATGAGACAATACTGACCTTACGACTTATCTTAGAAGAAAGATTAAGGAGAGGCAAACCTACATTCTAGCATATGTAGACTTAGAGAAAGCTTTTGACAATGTTGATTGGAATACTCTCTTTCAAATTCTAAAGATGGCAGGGGTAAAATACAGGGAGCGAAAGGCTATTTACAATTTGTACAGAATGCAGATGCCAGTCATAAGAGTCGAGGGGCACGAAAGGGAAGCAGTGGTTGGGAAGGGAGTGAGACAGGGTTGTAGCCTCTCCCCGATGTTATTCAATTTGTATATTGAGCAAGCAGTAAAGGAAACAAAAGAAAAATTCGGAGTAGGTATTAAAATCCATGGAGAAGAAATAAAAAATTTGAGGTTTGCCGATGACATTGTAATTCTGTCAGAGACAGCAAAGGACTTGGAAGAGCAGTTGAACGGAATGGACAGTGTCTTGAAAGGCGGATATAAGATGAACATCAACAAAAGCAAAACGAGGATAATGAAATGTAGTCGAATTAAGTTGGGTGTTGCTGAGGGAATTAGATTAGGAAATGAGACACTTAAAGTAGTAAAGGAGTTTTGCTATTTGGGGAGCAAAATAATTGATGATGGTCGAAATAGGGAGGATATAAGATGTAGACTGGCAGTTGCAAGGAAAGCGTTTCTGAAGAAGAGAAATTTATTAACATCGAGTATTGATTTAAGCGTCAGGAAATCGTTTCTGAAAGTATTTGTATGGAGTGTAGCCATGTATGGAAGTGAAACATGGACGATAAATAGTTTGGACAAGAAGAGAATAGAAGCTTTCGAAATGTGGTGCTACAGAAGAATGCTGAAGATTAGATGGGTAGATCACATAACAAATGAGGAGGTATTTAATAGAACCGGGGAGAAGAGGAGTTTGTGGCACAACTTGACAAGAAGAAGGGACCGGTTTGTAGGACATGTTCTGAGGCATCAGGGGATCATAAATTTAGCACTGGAGGGCAGCATGGAGGGTAAAAATCGTAGAGGGAGACAAAGAGATGAATACACTAAGCAGATTCAGAGGGATGTAGGTTGCAGTAAGTACTGGGAGATGAAGAAGCTTGCACAGGATAGAGTAGCATGGAGAGCTGCATCAAACCAGTCTCAGGACTGAAGACCACAGCAACAACTAGGTCCTTAATATTATCATCTACTCTTAAAGAGTAAAATAATTTACTACAGACTATGATGTCGTTGTCTTGAAAGGAACTTACTGACCACGGCATCTAATTTCGCATCGTAACATTTTCCGATTGCTTGTGCTTCAGTTTCCAAAAGCCAGTTCCTTCTTGTGTGCTAGTCTTTATTTATCGTTATATACACTTATGATTCTGTGCACGTTTTCCCCCTGCAAATATTTGGCTCAAAATTTTCTTTTCATTGGTGAATATTTAACGATTTCACGATTTATGTATCTCATTGTTGAAAACTTTTCTTTTTTCCAATTTCTGACAATAAATGAAACGAAAGTCAAGTTATCCGTAAGTACATAACTGCTACAAAAGGAAAATGAAAATTGTTATATAATGAAATAATTATATAATGAAATAATTAGCTTCGTTGACCAAACAGATAGAGATTGATTAGTGTGGCTTTTCTCTTTGTGTTATGTTTAATGTACCCTTTAGTAGGTATGTAGTGCACCTCCGTAGCAGACTGGTGAGTGACGATGGCTGCCATGCACCATGTAGAGGAGCTAGGTTCGATTCCTGAAACTGCCAAGAATTTTTCCTTGGTGTGAGGGCTGACACCCGATGCAGTAATCCTCGTGGTTCAAAATGGCTCTGAGCACTATGGGACTTAACATCCGTGGTCATCAGTCCCCTAGAACTTAGAACTACTTAAACCTAACTAACCTAAGGACATCACACACATCCATGCCCGAGGCAGGATTCGAACCTGCGACCGTAGCAGTCGCGCGATTCCGGACTGAGCGCCTAGAACCGCGAGACCACCGCGGCCGGCAAGCCTCCTGGTGCCTGCTGGCTACTTGACTCATTAGTAGAGACTTCGTGGCCTAGACAGTGTGCAAAACGACTCGAAAGAGGGGAAGGGGATGCTGAACACCTGAGCACATACCCGTCCATACCACATCTACATGAAGCATCAAGGCAGAGGATGACACGGTGGCCAGTATACATCCATTGGGGGTTTCACGGCCAGGAGGAAGCACTCGTGGTAAGAATGTGGTATCGATTCTAGGACAAATTTGATCTTTGACCAGCTGGTCGCTAACATGCAGGGGCAAACTCAGCTACACTGAGTTCAGGCGGCCACTGTTTGGCAGCGCTGCAGTCAGGCGGAACTGCAGTTAGTTAAGGATGTTTCTGCTGGGTGGTGTTGCGATTGGCAGCTATCTTGCTCTGCTAGCTCTACCTCTAGCAACAAAATCGTGAAAGTTCGATCTCTGACTGCCTTCCCCTAAACTCCAAACCCACATCATATCTCCTCTCTTCTCTTTTCCCTCTCCTAAGGTATTACCCAAACCCCTCCCTCCTCACCCTTCTGCTTGCCTCCTACACCACACCCCTTTTATCATAGTAAGCCAATCAGACAACTTTTAAACCGAAATTCCTGCTGTCCCAAGCACAGCCCAGTATTTATTTGATGCTATTTTGCAACTCTTTCTTAAGCCATTTCCCTTTCTAGGAAATAGTTCAAACAGAAAGCTTCTAAGTCAACATATACAAATAGTTCGATCTCCCAACCACAACCATTAAAATGAGACATGAATAAGAAGGTATCTAAGAGCCAGCATCTTGTTCTGTGAAGCCCATCTGCAGTTCAGTTTTTGTGCAAAAGTAATGTAATGTTTAAAACTCTCTCCATTTCTATCGAAATACAAAATGATTTCACTCTATCTTATTTGAATTACTGATCTAATTAACAGGTTAAGATATACTTGGCAATAACAGATTTACACTATTGCTTATTGGAAAACTATATGACCTGTCCATGAAATAGCACACAGCACACAGAACAGTCAATTTAACATCTGATCTTGATATACACACACACACACACACACACACACACACACACACACACACACACACACACACACACATACACACACATGAAGAAATGGGGGTTGCTATGCTTTCAGGTACCCCCTTTCAACTATGTCCACTCAACGAAATATGACACACTTGAGAATTACATCAGCTATTATTCCTTGAATGTTCATGTTACAACAAATCAAAATTGTGGAATACCATTGTCAAATACAGTTTCTTATACCATCATCAATTTAGTGACAATTGTGAACCTATCTCTTTTTTGTCATGTTCATTCTAATTGCAGTTATAAAGTATAGGATTAATGTCTATTGGAATAACATATTTTATAAAAGTGTTTATGGAAATTCTTTACTTTTGCAAGTTATTTTGAAATATACTGGAATGTTATTTCTGTCTTTCAGTGTAAAAGGTTTTGGTCATAAAAATTAGTAATCTGTAGATTTCACTTGCCACAAGGTTCGATTATTTTTCTGATTGTAACTTCATAATATTCCAAATAAATTTATTTTCCTCTAAGTAGGAAACCATTCTTACAATTAAAAAAAAAGTCCTTTTAGTGCTAAAAAGCTGAATGATGTATTTTTACTGTTGTGACAAGTTGAAATGTGAAACACAATGTCCTATGACGTAAGAATAATACTTCAGACCTGAAATCATCTCCCAGCAAAACAAGATGCACTGTATCAAGGACAAACAAAAAGATAAGTACATTTTGCTTTACATTATTATTCACCAAACTTTTTGGTAAATATTTTCTCATTCCCAGACCTTTAAAATAATTAGCAATTTTTGATACTAGGATAGTATATGATTTTGACACAAAAATGCAAGAGTTGTGTAGTTGTAGAAAGAGGGTCATTTAAATGTACAAACAGCAATAAGTCTGGACTTGTCTGAAATACGGCATCTGCATTTATGTCAGCATAGTGTAATATATACTAGCATATTGCATCAATGTACATGTGCAGATGTCAAGTCTGGTCGTGATGTCATTTCTGGTTATGCATCCTGAATTTAGAACATCTCTCGACTCATCTTAGAGTTTGCTGACTAAGCATATATACACGCCTTAGCACAGACTCCTCCAATGCCAAATACACTGAGAGCCTACAAGGTTTTTGGGTGTCAAATGAACTCTAACCTGTAAGTTACACCAACAGTGTAAATATCTTCATGTAAGTCTGATGCAAGGTACAGACTATTTACAGACATGTGAATGACATTTGTGACAGTTTGAGAGTCCATCATTATGTTTTAGACACCAATAATTACATTCTTCCAGTAGCTGACACCCACTGTCAGGTTATGGATCACAAACTGTTAGCTTCTTGTGTTAGAAAACTATCTGAATTCTGGTGACTTGTACTGACTGCCAGGTTATGGCACATTCTCTGTCAGTTTCTGGTACTAGAATCCTATTTGATCTCTGAATATCTTTTTGTTTGGAACAGTCAGTTGCCTTATATGCTTAGAATATTGTTTACGCTAAATGCGTTTTATATTGTTATAGAACAAGAATGAAGACAATTTAGATGTGGAATTAAGGGTCCATTGTGCATTGTACCAAGTGGGTACTAAGTTTACGAAGATCAAACTATGGTTGAGACCAAATGCAGCTTAATCTATGACTTAGATCTGTACATCTACATCTACATCCTTATTCTGTAAGCCGCTGTATGATGTGTGGCACTTGCTGTTCCAGTCACAAACAGTGTGAGAGAAAGACGACTGTCTGTAGGACTCAGTTCAAGCCCTAATTTCGCTTGCCTTTGTGATCCTTATGCGAAAATAATGCAGACGATTTAGATGCAGAAATATATAAATTATGGGTCCACTGTAAATTGTACCAAGTGGGGAAACATTATCGAACTTTACCCACTGTGAAGTATGGAGAATAAGATGATTGACTGTAAGTAGTACATACCGATTTCCTTATATATATGACTTAGGATAAAAGAGTAGTGAGTAGGAGAGGGTAGGGAGGGCAAGGCGTGGCATTGGAGGAGGGAAAGGGACGGAATGGGGAACCAGACATCAGACTTTCTTGATTTTGACCCCAGAAATCGAATTATCACAGAAAGAAAGACTGTAGTGTCGACAAACTGCGCGCACTTGAACTCTGTAGTAGCATTTTACACTCCCGCTGATTCTAGGCAACTCGACAGTCAAAGATCATACCTGTATCTGTCCCAGAATCGGCATTACATTCCTACTCAAGTTCCTAAAAACACATGTAATTTCATTATTAGTCTGTTTTGCTGTTTCTTCACTGGAGATTGAATGTGATGTGCACAGTTTGTGTCAAGCACCACAATTGTTGAAGGACAATTGGATTATATTATTACAAAAAATGCTTTAATCATCATGTGCATTATGGCTGCGGGTTATGACTGCTAGACGTCTTATAATTAAATGAAAAAAAAAAATTACTTCGCGTTTGGGTTTATGAGTCGTCAGACTTCTGCCTGGTTTGATGCATATCTTCATGAATTCCTCTCTTGTTGCCGTCTATTCATGTCAGGGTAGCACTTGCGCCCTATGTACCCAGTTACGTGTTATAAGTGTTCCAATTCCAGTCTTCCCCTACAGTTTTTACCCTCTACAGCTCGCTGTAGTGCTATGGAAGTTATCCTCTGTTCTCTTGACACATGTTCTATCATCCTGTCCCATCTCCTACTCAGTATTTCCCATATCTTTCTTCCTTCTCCCTTTTTTATAAGTCCAACTGATTTACAGTACCTCTCTGTACCATATCATAAATGGCTTGATGCTCTTCATTTCTAGTTTTATCACAGTTCATGATTCAGTTCTATACAATGCTGCACTAGACGTACATTCTCGGAAACATTTGATACTAGTAGACTGTTCTTGGCCAGGAAAGCCCTCTTTTCTCATGCTGGTCTTCTTTTCTACGCTCCTTTTGCTTCGTCCATCTTCTGTTATTTTGTTTCCAAGGTAGCAGAATCCCCTAATTTCTTCTACTTCGTGGCCACCAATCGCTAATCTCCTTTCTCCTACTCATGATTACTTTCGTCTTTCTTCGATTTACTCTCAATCCTTATACTGCTCTTATTACACTGATTATTCCAGTCAGCAAATCCTGCAATTGATCTTCACATTAACTGAGGATAGAAATCCCATCCGCGCATCTTTCCATTGATATCCGTTCATCCAGAATTTCAATCTCACTGCTTAACCTATCTTCTGTTCCCGTCATTGCGCCTTCTGTGTACAGATTGAACAGTTGGGGTGAAAGACTGCATCCCTCTCTTACAACATTTTTATTCAGAGCACTAAGTTAGTGGTCTTCCAGTCATATAGTTCCCTTTTGGTTTCTGCACTACCGTACATTACCCATCTTTCCCTAAGATTATTCATATTTTTCTCAGAATTTCGAAGATTCCACCATTTTACATAATCGGTCGTTTATTCTAGGTCGATGTATCCTACGAACGTGTCCTTAAATTTTCTTGTCATGCTTACATTGTCAAAAGCAACGTTAGAACTGCCACTGTGGTTCCTTCAGCCAACATAATCGTCGTCTAACAGGTCTTCTATTTTCTGTGTTTGATATATAAACCGCGAAATTTGAATTCTGGTGAGAAATTCAGGAGCGTTTTATTTACTGGACATCGGTATGCGCTCTCTCTCTCTCTCTCTCTCTCTCTCTCTCTCTCTCTCTCTCTCTGTCGCGCGCGCGCGCGCGTGCGCTCGCGCGCGCGCGTGTGTGTGTGTGTGTGTCTTCCTTTCAGTCCTGTTTTGTATCTTTTGTCAATTTGTTTCCTCTGGTATTACGATTACGATAGGTGTGTGTGTAAATTTTTCAAAATTCTGCTCGAAGGACCGTGGATTTCAGAGCACTTGGAGACGTATTCAAAGTCAAGCACACGACGTTTGAAAGTAATTTTTGACGCGTAGTGTTAGGGTCACAAGCAGGGCGTTAATGGCAGTGAAAATAGGAAAGGAACGTGTAGGCTATACTGAAAACTGTCTTTGTACTGTTTTTTAAGTGGTGGGGAGAACACATTATTTTAATATGTTTTAACATGTCACAGAAGCCTTTTGCTCGTTCTACATCACGTGCTTTCTGAATAGAAAAATAAAAATTATATCTATATCTGAAACACATCAGAAACTGATGTGAGATTCTTTCCCTTGCCATTTTCAGACTATAAAATCGTTTGAACCAAATAATCAGTTTTTGATATTTTCTTTGCATAAAATATTAATGGCTATTACGATATGTATTTCTAAGTTTTTCTTACATTACTTACTCCAGGACTTTTGAGTACCGTATCTCAGTAACAGGAAAACTGGATAACAATTTGTTTTCCTACGTAAAATGTAGTGGTACCTGAATTTACCGAAGACAGTGTCATTAGTAACTTATTTGGTATTACAAAATGCAATACACTAAAAAAACGATCTACTCATAATGGTGTAGCGATAACAGTGCGTACTTAAGTATTAATACGTGGTATAGTGGAATGTATGACATAGTTATTGATATTAATTACGTTAATGTTGTGTATATTTTTCTGTACAAATGGTATCGTATGTGTGCTACACCTTGTTCGAAAATGTAAATTCTTTTGTAAGACTGTCAATACAAATAAAGTATTCTCTTGGGTGAACATACATGAATCGGTCGCATTTATGACACAGAGCTTTTCACTTTAATCGCAGAGACCTTAAAATTACGCTATTTTTATATATATATATATATATATATATATATATATATATATATATATATATATGTACTCTTGATCTTATTCTTCCCTGCTGGTACATATTTCGAAATATTCTGTGCAAAGAACGTAATTATGATTTGTCATTGAATTCTTATTTCTAGGGTAGTTTACAGGAATACATGTTTTTAGATGCCTTCATTGCCTCAATACATTTGTTACGAGATGGAAAATTTAAGGTGCCTCAATAAGGCGACGCTTGAGTTGTACATAAAATAGCACCCATGCTGTTCCCACGTAGAAGGAGCTTATTGGTCTCCCTGAGGAAAAAAATGTGAGTAGCACTACGGTTTCAAGATTAACGATGCTGTTGTCTGCAAGATGTATTCTACGCTGTAGCTCAAGACCAACATTTGTGTAATTCAATGAGTAAAAAATCCAGTTATGATAAACTGTTTACGTAAGATTAATGACACCTACTTACTGCCATGATGGAAGCCAGTCTGTTTTCTGATGATCTCACGCTGGGAGGAGAGGACGACTGACAAGAGACAAATACATTCCGTAGGATACACAGTGTAAAAGGAGCATGTGTGGATTCTGGGTCTCAGTGTGCAAACGGACGGCAGTAAGCGAAGACTCAATCTGCCATTCTTATGTTAGCTCATTATTAACTTTTCCGTTTTCAGCATTACGTTCAGAGACCTCCGTTTTAGCATTATACTCATGGACCTGAACGTAATAGATGATAATTCTCACAGAAACTCAGAAATATCTACAACTGACCGAAAAAATGCGACAGCTTGGACTGATCGAAAAACGATTAGGTTCATATACCTACGGTGAAGCTCATTAAAATTAATATTATTGTTGTTTTGGACTGTAATGTGATGATCACACTTCATGTTTCAACTGGCTCTTGTGGACAAGTTTTAGATTCAAGGCTAATCTCACAATTTGCTAATATTCAAGTTGGATCCACAGTGTCCTGACGACGTAATCTGACGCTAATATCACTCTTTGCATCTAATACTAAAATTTTTGCATCGAAGAGTGCTACAATTACGATTCTCATTTTAACGGCATCTATGCATACAATAATTTTCTTCGCGTCGTTAGATAACAAAAATTAAGTAAAAGCAAACATCTACTGTAAGAAAGTCACAACGGAATTCATTACAAAAATCACAGAGCTAATTCAAAAATTTCGCATAGTTTGTAGGCGAGTGCTTTGCACGCTTTCTGTCCATACGAACTCATCAAAAAGTAAAGATTAAACGACGACATTTTTCCTGTTTCAAAGGATACCTGTCTCGAATTACGCCGACGTGTTGCCAGAAAACATATCAGAAAGCTATGTTTATCAGGGTGAACATTAATAAAACCGACAAACAGCAGGAACGGACTCCTGACTGGAAATTGAGGAAAAACGATCCCATAAACACATGTCTGGAAATGCATCATTGCCACGGTAGACTGCGCTGACGAATGACAGTTCCTCTTACCACGTGCCGTGTGTACCTCGTGTGTTAGAGGTTGTGTGACTGACGCAGCGTACTGCAGGCAGCACAATGGTCCGGTATTCATGGCAGGAAGAAGCCGAGATGGTGTTTGTGTACGGCCATACAGATAGGAACAGTTGAAATGCAGCACGTCTCTACCAAAACAAGTACCCTCATAGACACCAACCACATCACACAACATTTTAAACCCTTTTTGGGCGTTTGTGTGATCAAATCACTTGACCTTGAACGTGCATACGACAGTGTGTGGCATTCCGGTCTCCTCTTCAAGCTCCAAACCTTCGCCCTTCCCATGAATTACGTCCGTCTCATCCATCCTCTCCCGTCGCCCTTTCTATGTTACCATCCACAATACTGACTCCTATAACTTCTACCCCTCCGCCAGTGTGTCCCAGGGCTCTGTCCTCTGCCCTCTTCTCTACCTCCTCTATATGACAGACATGCCATCACCTAAACCCCCTGTCCACCTCCTTCAACTTGCCGATGACACCGCCTTCCCTGCCCTTGTCCCCACCCTCCAACGCTCCCAGCGCCTTCTCCAATCCAACCTTGACCTGTTCACCGCTTGCTGCAACCAGTAGCTGCTCAAGGTCAATCGTTCCAAAACCCAGGCACTCCTTGCAGGCAACACCACACCTTCCTTCCGTCCCCCGGATTTTTACCTTACCATCTATGGCCACCCCATTACCCTCACCACCACCCTCAAGTACCTTGGTGTCACCCTCGACGGCTGCCTTCCCTGGACTCTCCATCTCCAGACAGTCCAAGCAAAGGCACGTACCTGATTCCATCATCTTAAACTCCTCTCTGGCTGGACATGGGATTTGGAGCCCTCCACTAACCTTCACATTTACATACTTGTAAATCCCTCATCTGCACCATTCTCTGCTAAGCCCATCTTACCTGGACTTCCGCCCCTCCCACCTACTATAAGTCCCTCCAAATCCTTGAATGCCCTCTCCCATCCCCCACGTGGATCCTATCTGACTTGATTCCTTTCCTGCATCTTCTCCTTTTCCTCGAACAGATACAAATCCTTTACACCTCCTGCAAGCTCAGTCCCCCACACCTGCTTGACTCTCCCATTCTTGTCCATCCCAGCCCACTGCCGTGCCTGTATTCTTGCACCCCTCCTATTCTCCATCGTCACACTGTCCATACCCTTGCCCAAGGTGGCTTCTGCTAACTCCCCCTCCCTGATTATGTCCTTGTTCCCTCCATCTACCCCTCCTACCAGCTCTGACTCTCCACTCCCATTCCCCCCTTTTCCCCTGGCTCCCTCTCTCCCTCCTCACTTTCCTATTTCCCCCTTTCTCCCTCCCATGTCTCCCGCTTCCACCCCTCTTCCTGGGCTTCCAACCCCTCCCCTCTCCCTTCTTTCTCCCACTGGCTCCACCCCGCCCTGCCTCCTTCCTGTGCTCCTACTTCTCCTTTCCACCTGGAGGCAGCCCCCCCCCCTCCTTCATCAGTGTATTTGTGAGTGCTTCACCGATGACCGTCACCTGTGTTCCAATGCGTCAGTGTTTCTCCATTGTGTGCTACAGTGTTTTCATCGGTGTCCTCCTGCATTTGCATCCACCACAGCAAGGTCATATCACATCGGATGGGAGGAATCGATTAATTGTCATGAGGCCATAAACTGTATAAAAATTGAGTCACAATCGGTTTTTAATTGTCCTGAGGCCAAAAACAGCATAAAAATTATCATTCACATCGGTTTTTAATTCTCCTCAGGCCAAAAAACTGTCAATCACATCGGTTTTTAATTGACTTCAGGCCAAAAACTGCATAAAAGTATTAATCAAAATCAAATCGGATCATTAATTTCCGTGTGATTGGTGCTAAACATGTTCAGTATGCTGTCAACCGTTTTGTGCAACAAGTTGAAATCGAGAAATAGCATGTTCCACAACTGATCAAAGTCTTTCTGGGGTCACGTTCAGAACGTGTTGCGCAATGTATGCCATCAGTGCAGCTACATTTGCAATCAGAACCCTGAACACAGCATCTTTCAGATAGCTCCACAGCCAGAAGTCACACAGATAAAGATAAGATGATCGCGATGGCCAGGCTGTAGGGAAATGGCGACTGGTAAGTCTAGCATTTCCGAAATGGCGCTTCATCAGCTGCTTAACTGGATTTGCAATGTGTGGAGGTGCACCATCTTGCATAAAATGGATCCCATCCACAAATCAATGCCATTGGCGATCTGGAATGATGTGGTTGCAGAGAAGACACTCATAGCACTTACTAATGACGGTATGGCTAACAGGACCGGAAACACCTGTCTCTTCGAAAAAATATGGTCCCATAGTGAATAGTTGCCGCCAAGAGGTGCCATATTAAAACTCAGCCAGATTTTCCCAAGTGATTTAGTGTTTTTTAGCTGTGGTGCCCTCGTTCCTCTTGACCTGCATCACAGGGCCCCCACAATGCTGAGGGAGCACCCCAGCGGCCCATGTAATGCAATGCTTTGTCGAGCTGGTCTTCTACGCCAGCAGAGTCAAGATGCCAGGAGCTGGCTCAGTGGTGTGCGTCCCTGCCGACTCAGCGCCGCTCGATGTGAGCTGCAGGCGGCCAGCTGCGTCCTTCTTCTCGCCAGTGTGGTTGAGATTGGGGTGACTACAAGGGCCTGTGCTCCAGCATCCGAATCTGTGGCCCTCACTTTGGGATGCCTAGGGCGTGTTTTGGAAGCCAGGACACCTGCACGTGGTAGTGAGCCGAAGAGTGGTCCATTGCTGGCTGGTTGGCTACAAACCCGGTGTCGGTCTCAGGGCGTTGAACCAGTGACCCGCCATGGACCGGTGTCTGCTGTGGTGTCCAGCCAGTGGTGTGACAAGCCCCGCCGTTCAGGAGAGCTGACACACTTGAATGAATCTCGTTAGAAAACGGCACCTATTTACACTCGGCTGTGTGCCTCTGTTTTGCCAAGCGCGCCACTTCACGTCACCTGCACATATCACTTATGTTGGCCAGTGGCCCCCTTCGCCTGTGACTTGCTCCATGAAAACTGCTTTGTGTGCCCTTTTCAGCAGTTCTACGCCCCTGTGGCCTCTATTTGCTTCGCAACTGTTGGCATGCGTAACTCACTGCAATATGGCTCACACTGGGCTGTAGCTTGTGGTGAGAATATCGCACAAACCTAATTTTCCCTATCGTAAACGGTGGTGCCGCTACAACCCTATGATAAATGGTGCCATAACCCGCACCACACAATGACCTTTTCAGGATAAAGTGGTAGTGGTTGATTTTCCGTTGCCCGTATGAGAATTCTGTGTATTGACATATCCTGTCAGGTGGAAATGGGCTTTGTCTGTCCACAAAATCTTCCATGGCCAATCATTGTCCACTTCCACTAGAACAAGAAAGGTCTCTCTTGCTGGCAGGTCATCAGGAACCTCTCATGCACAGGGGTAGTTTTGAATGGATGGCAAGGATGGATATTTCATAGGATTTCATGCACCGTGCTTATGTGTATGTCCAGTGTTCAGACAATTCTCCGTGCACTACACGTTTGCATACCTCTACTCGTCTCCTCCTGCATTGCTGTTGCCACTGCTTCAACTGACGTTGAATCAATTCGTTTCCTCCCTCTGCCAGGTTGCACACCAAAAGAACCCGTCTTTTCGAATTTCCGAATCATTTTCTCCAGATCCACGGTAGTCATCGGACCAACGCCTTTTTTTCAAACCCTTTAATGTTCGGAACTTCTGCAAAGTGACTTGCGCACAGTCATCATTCTTGTAATGAAGTTTTACGAGCAGGGGGCTACCCTAAATTGAAACAGTCATGGCGAACGTCGCAGACGCGATAGGAGGAAAAACCGTGTACCCGATCTGTTTATACCAACTTCAAGGGGTCATGCGCGTAACAGGTATTTACGTGTACACATCCTGAAACATACAGCGCCATCTATTGATCAATTTTGACACTATTTTTTTTCTTTTGCCATACGTTTTCCCCCTTCTCCGATAATATCCCGTTGCAATTTGACGTCATTATAACCAGTGCGGTTATTTTTACAGCGTTTTGAAAATTTAACTTTATTTATAATCACTCTATATATACAATAAGCGATAAAAATTTTATGTCTATCATTTTGCGGAGGATGTCAGTGAGAAAAAGTTTCATACAGGTTTGAAATTATGTATAAAGTTTTTTGAAAGTAACTAAGTCCTCTCATTCGCAAATACTGGATGAGCAAAGAATGGATATTCGCGCGCCTCAGTTACAGTGCTTTCTCGCTCCCATCCCTGCCCATTTGTTACGTAGGTAGTTATTATCCCCCCAAGCGTTCCGCGAGGGAATTTGTTTATTTGCTATTTTATTTTGGTCTGTTATCTAGATACAAGAAGAGACCAAGTGATGCAGACGAATTGACGCGAATGTAGTACACAATATTTTAACATAATTTCAAATGTGTCAGTGTAACTAAGCATATAGGAAAAGATAGATGACGCCAACAGCAAAATTAAAGAGGCCTTTGGTTAAAAGAAAAGCAGGTCTATGAATATCAATAGCCCAGATGGTAAGCCAGTTCTAAGAAAAGGAAGAAAACTAAAAAGTTGGAGGAATATATAGAAGGGAAATCAACTTGAAGGTAATGATGTGGAATGAGAAGAGGATGTAACTGAAGGTGACTTAGGAGAAGAATTTGAAAGAACACTGAAATACGTAAGCCGAAACAAGGTTCCTGGTGTAGACGCCATTCCCTCAGAATGTTTGAGCCCCTTGGGAGAGACAGTCATGACAAAATTAATGCACCAGGTGTGCAAAGTAGAATATGAGATAGGCGAAATAGTTTCAGTCTTCAAGAAGATCGTAATAATCCCACTTCCAAAGAAGGAAGATGCCGACAAGTGTGAATATTACAAATCATCGTTGTAATAAGTCATGCTTGCAAAATACTGATAAGAACTACTTACAGAAGAGTGGGAAAATGTCCACATCATAGATATCAGTCTGGATTCCGGAGAAATACAGCAACGAGCGTACGGCTTTTTTTTAAAGAGAAATTAAAGAAAGGGAAACATTTGTTTGTAGCACGTGTACATATAGTGAAAGCTTTTGACAATGTCGCGTGGAACACATTCCTTGAAATTCTGAAGGTTTGCAGGAATAAAATATAGTGAGGGAAATGTTATTTTCAACTCGTACAAAAACCTGACTGCAATTAAAGGATTCAAACCACATGAAATGCAAGCAAAGATTGAATGGGTTCTAGTCTGTCCACGATGTTATTCAATCTGTACATTTAACAAGCAGTGAAGGCAACCAAGGAGAAATTTGGATAACTGCTCAGTGTTAAGAAATGAAACTTTGTCGTTCGCCCCAATGGACGGGAACGGCAAAGGGCTTCGAACAGCAGTCGAATGCAACGTATAGTGTCTTTATAAGATGAATATCAATAAAAATAAAACAAGGGCAATGGAATGTAATTGATCTCAGACAGATGATGGCAAAGGAATGAGATCAGGAAATAGGACCGTAGAAGTAGTAGACGAGTTTTGTAATTTGGGCGGCAGAATAACTGAAGATCGCCAAAGTGGAGAGGATAAAAAATGTAAACTGGCAATGGCTAGAAAAGCGTTTCTCAAGAAGAGAAGTTTGTTAACATCGAATGTAGATTCAAGTGTTAGGAAGTCTTCTCTGAAGGTATTTGTTTGGAGTGTAGCCTTGTGTGGAAGTGAAACGTTGACGATAAACGGTTCAGACATAATGAGAATAGAAGCTTTCGAAATGTGGTGCTACAGAAGAATGCAGAAGATTAGACGTGTAGATAGAATAACAAATGAGAAGGTACTGAATCTAACTGGGGAGAAAAATATTCTGGTACAACCTGATTAAATGAAGGGATCCGTTGATAGGACGCGTCCTGAGGCATGAAGGAATCGGCAGTTTAGTAATGGAAGGAAGGTAAGGGGAAGCGTGGGGGATAGAAACTTTAGAGGGACACAAAAAGGGATGATACAGTAAAGAGTTTCAGATGTATGTGGGTTGCACTAATTATTGAGAGGTGTGGAGAGCTAGATCAAATTAGTCTCTGGACTGAAGAACACAAAATGAATATTGCGTCACATCGGTGGACTTATGGGAACGCTGTTCGTTTAGTATCTACAGAAAATTACCGTTCTTATGTTGCAAATTGTAACATTGTTTCATCGGGCACGAAGAGGTGGTCAATCTATGAGAAGCTAACCAGTGCATTAATATTACCTTCTGGTATTACTTCGATAACATAACGTTCCTACATAAGTGTGACAAATTCAGAGACATAACTGCACAATGTGCATACTTTAGTCAATATGCGATTTCTTCGTAACTAAGAAAAGATGAAAGAGTATATGTTTTCAGCGTCCCATCAATGACTACATCATTAGAGACCGAGCACAATCTCAGAGTGAGGAATATTGAGAAAAGCAAATCAGCCCTCTACTTTTCGAGGGAACCATTCCATCACATCCCTGAATCTAGATGACCAGAAGGGGATTGCAGCTCATCTGCCCCCGAATCCGATTCCAGTGCTTTAACCACTGCACCACTCCAAATCGCTCGGATTGTCACAGAAGCGATACGAAAGACAAATATTCATTACGCTTTTGGCAGTAAAGCACCATAATGATTTAGAAAGTGTAGGCCTATCGGATATATCCCATGCCGTTTCCCACATGCTAAAAAAAATTTTAATGCTGGTTTAACACCACAATTTTGAATTGTGACATTAAAATCCGTCAAAGGAATTGATCACGGTGTTAAATGGTAGATATATTCCAAAGGTGCTGAGCTCTTGGTCGACCGTAGTAATCATAAGTGGAAATTCTTCACTTGCTTCGAGCGATCCTTGAAACGCTTTTCAGGAACTTCTACAGCTGCCTCATTATGAATATTTCCAGTTCGTCCTGTAGCTCATTCATCTTTACTTTACATGCGCAGGATAGCAGTAAGTATTACAGTGAAGCGCCAAAGAAAGTTGTATAGGCATGCGTATTCAAATACAGAAATTTGTGGTAAGTTCAAAAAAATGGTTCAAATGGCTCTAAGCACTATGGGACTTAACATCTCAGGTCATCAGTCCCCTACACTTAGAACTACTTAAACCTAACTAACCTAAGGACATCACACACATCCATGCCCGAGGCAGGATTCGAACCTCCGACGGGAGGAGCCGCGCGAACCGTGGCAAGGCACCTCAGAAAGCGCGGTTACACCGCGTGGCTAAAATACAGAGATACAGTATGTGGTCAAAAGTATCCGGACATCCCCAAAAACATACCCTCTTCATATGAGGTGCATTGTGCTGCCACTTACTGCCAGGTACTCCGTATCAGCGGCCTCAGTAGTCATTAGACATTGTGAGAGAGCAGAATGGGGTTCTCTGCAGAACTCACGGACCACGAACGTGGTCAGGAGATAGGGTGTCATACATCTGTACGCGAGATTTCCACACTCCTAATCATTCCTAGGTCCACTATTTCCGATGTGATAGTGAAGTGGAAACGTGGAGGGGCACGTACAGCACAAAAGCCTAAAGGCCGACCTCGTCTGTTGACTGACAGAGACCGCTGACGGTTGAAGAGTGTCGTAATGTGTAATAGGCAGACATCTATCCAGCCCATCACACAGGAATTCCAAACTGCATCAGGATCCACTGCAAGTACCATGACAGTTAGGCGGGAGGTGAGAGAACTTGGATTTCATGGTCGAGTGGCTGCTTATAAGCCACACATCACGCTGGTAAATGCCAAACGACGCCTCGCTTGGTGTAAGGAGCGTAAACATTGGACGATTGAACAGTGGAAAAACGTTGTGTGGATTGACGAATCACGGTACACAATGTGGCGATCCGATGGCAGTGTGTGGGTATGGCGAATACCCGGTGAACGTCATCTGCCAGCGTGTGTAGTGCCGACAGAAAAATTTGGAGGCGGTGGTGTTATGGTGTGGTCGTATTTTTCATGGAAGGGGCTTGCACCCTTTGTTGTTTTGCGTGGCACTGTCACAGTACAGGCCTACATTGATGTTTTAAGCACCTTCTTGTTTCCCACAGTTGAAGAGCAATTCGGGGATGGCGATTGCATCTTTCAACACGATCGAGTACCTGTTCAAAATGCACGGCTTGTGGGCGGAGTGGTTACACCTCGATAAAATCCCTGTAATGGACTGTCCTGCAAAGAGTCCTGACCTGTATCCTATGTTTGGGATGTTCTGACACCCGACTTCGGGCCAGGCCTCACCAACCGACATCGATACCTCTCCTCAGCGCAGCACTCCATGAAGAGTGGGATGCCATTCCCCAAGAAACCTTCCAGCACCTGATTGAATGTGTGCCTGCGACAGTGGAAGCTGTCATCAAGGCTAAGGTTGAGGCAACACCATATTGAATTCCAGCATTACGACTTGAGGGCGCCACGAACTTGTAAGTCATTTTCAGTCAGGTGTCCGAATACTTTTGATCACATAGTGTATGTAATACCGCCGATGCGGTCGGCGACGCCTACCTAAGACAAGAAGGGTCTCGTGCAGTTATTAGATCGGTTACTGCTGCTACAATGGCAAGTTATCAAGATTTAAGTGAGTTTGAACGTGATGTTCTAGTCGGCGCACGATTGATGGGACACAGCATCTCTGAGGTAGCTACGAAATGGGGATTTTCCTGTGCAACCATTTCACAAGTGTACCGTGATTATAAGGAATCCTGTATAACATTAAATCTCCGACATTGCTGCGACCGGAAAAAGGTCCTGCAAGAACGGGACCAAAAAACGGTCCAAATGGCTCTGAGCACTGTGGGACTTAACATCTGTGGTCATCAGTCCCCTAGAACTTAGAACTACTTAAACATAACTAACTTAAGGACATCACACGCATCCATGGCCGAGGCAGCATTCGAACCTGCGACCGTAGCAGTCGCACGGTTCCGGACTGAGCACCTAGAACCGCTAAACCACCGCGGCCGGCGAACGGGACCAACGGCGACTGAGGAGAATCGTTCAACGTGACAGAAGTGTAACCCTTCCGCAAATTTCTGCAAATTTTAATGCTGGGCCTTCAACAAGTGTCAGCGTCCGAATCATTCAACGAAACATAATCGAAACGGGCTTTCGGAGCCGAAGGTCCACTTGTGTACCTTCATGACTGCACGACATAAAGCTGTACGCCTCGCCTGGGCCGACATTGGACCGTTGATGACAGAAAACATGTTACCTGGTCGGACGAGTCTCGTTTCAGATTTATCGAGAGGATGGACGTGTACGGGTACGGAGACAACCTCATGAACACATACGCGCGGAGTGGCCGCGCGGTTAGAGGCGCCATGTCACGGATTGCGCAGCCCTTTCTGCCAGAGGTTCGAGTCCTCCCTTGGGCATGAGTGTGTGCGTTGTTCTTGGTATAAATTACATTAATTAGTGCGTAATGACCTCAGCAGTTTGGTCCCCTAGGAAGTCACACACACACACACATACACACACACACACACACACACACACACACTCTGAATCCATGGACTCTGAATGTGAGCAGGGGACTATTGTAGCTGATGGAAGCTCTGTAATGGTATTGGGCGTGTGCAGCTGGAGTGATATGGGACCCGTGACGCGTCTAGATACGACTCTGGCAGGTGTCACGTATGTAAGCATCCTGTCTAATTACCTACATCCATTCATGTCCATTGTGCATTCCGACGGACCTCGGCAATTCCAGCAGGACAATGCGACATTCCACACGTCCAGAATTACTACAGAGTGGCTCCAGGAACGCTCTTATGAACTTAAACACTTCTGCTGGCCACCAAACTCCCATTATTAACTATATCTGGGATGGCTTTGAACGTCCTGCTCAGGAAAGATCTACACGTATTCTTACGCATTTATGGATTGCCCTGCAAGATTCATGGTGTCAGTTCCCTCCAGCACAACTTCCGACATTAGTCTAGTCCATGCCACATTGTGTTGCGGCACATGTGCATGCTCGCGGGGGCCCTACACGATATTAGGCAGGTGTACAAGTTTCTTTGGGTCTTCCGTGTATTTTACAAGACACACTTCTCTACACTATTCTCAGTTAACACTTCGCATGTAGGGCATCTACAGTCGAAACGTCCAGTGCCGAATAAGTAGGACAGTGTTAAAAATCTCTATTCAAAGACACATACTGTTTCGGATGACGAAGTTCTCTGACAGTGTATGCAGATACCATCAACGACTTTCTTCCGTTCGGTACACGTCCAATGCCACCAAAGTTCGTCGCCAACAATAACTCGCTGTCACGTCCATTGTTTGAAATCGCTGCCGTGTTCTTGTTTATTAAGAGTATCACATGAAACGGCGTTAGGTAAACGGAGACTAAGGTCAACGCTACCAGCTGCGGGTGTAGCCAGGGGCGCGCTACAAATATCATCCGCTGTTCCACTTCTGAATTCCACCCACGCACGCTGTGAATAATCCATGCCTACGTTGTTGACAAGACATCTGATCATTCCTGACAGGTACAGAAGACGTGAGCTCCCCACAGAACCATTCTGAAATAAAAGACGGAGAGATTCAGAGGCCACGAAGAGAGGCAGGATGTTTCTGTGATAGAGTAGTGTTTACCACAGTAGCTCAGAAGCGGCGAGACGCGATTAATCCACTTTATAATGAAACAGTCACTGGAATAGCCTCCAAAAACACTGTTTCAGGTAGTGTCTTCTCAGAGACATGACTGCATGTGCGTCAACTGAATTGTAGTCTCTGTCATGCTATCGTTTAAATCTTGTATACACAGACACCCGCCTCGTCTTCATTGACGTAAAATGGACTAGTTCTTTCCTAGTACGTTCGACAGAACTACAGGTAATTCAGACGAAAAGACAACCACAGGGGTGTAAGTAGCGTATTGAGCAAAATTCTCAAAGAGTGCTGAGGCGGTGCCATCCCAGTGTTTTAGCTAGGAGCAACAGTAAAGGATCAGCGACATTCACTAGAAGTCCTAGTGAAGCAGTCACGTGGAAGGCCTTGTAGACTCCTACGTTGTCAATGTTGCTGGGAATACAGATGTAGTATTCTTTTCCCCTTGAACGACTCTTGAGTAATATGTTTATAAAGCAACTCATCTGGGTATAAAAACAGCCGACGATGAAGTGAAATATGTTTTTAAAACAAAGAAACAATATTTTTAAATTTACAGCTCTCCTTCATTCGCAAAGTATAGATACACATGAATAGAGCTTCTAATTTTTCTTCATCACACGCATAAACGTTTGAATGCATGTAGAGCTGCCTGAAGAGTTCCTTGAAAAACATTGTGTAATACTGAAGACAGTGTAGCGCATTACGTACATAAATAGGGGCATTCGGAATTATATAGACACTTTCAAATTATGGTAAAAATTCTTGTATTGAGATACGGTAGTATACGATTACACGTGTGGAAACAGCAATTCAAGAAGTTTTTCGTGTCACGTTCACAAAATGTTAAATGTGGGGAAGGTCAGTCACGCGGCACACGTCCAGCCTATAGGTCATTTCGGCCAAACTCTCCCCAGAGTGTCTGCAACGAAGTCGCTCACACAGCTGGCCGACGAACGTTTATAGTGTACCACCCAACTCTTTTAAGGGCTTTTACTGAGTAATTAAAGAACAGCTTATTTCCTTCTCAGTACAAGTGTCTTCAGGAATAATTGTTTAGGGCCCTTGTTTTATTTAAAACACAAATTAATAATGCATTTCTTATTTTAATATATTTGTTCACCCATTATCCATTTTCCTTTCATATTATCTGTTCATAACCATATTAATTAGATCGTTACTGGTTTAGCTTCAGCAGTACGGTACTCAGAAATTAAAACGGCTTATACAAAAGGAAAGTTACAACAAAATTGTCTAAATTATTGAAGTTCGCTAAAGTAATCAGCACCTTAAATGACACCAAGCAAGCTACCTCGAAAGTAACGACTAGCCTTTGACATCTAGCGCAGACCCAACAATTGAAGGAGTCGGCGAAAGGAAGTGCTAACCGATGAGACTGTATTTTGATTTTACTGCTTTTTATATCCATGTTTAGATTCAAGGACAAGAACATAAATACAATAATGAACACTTATTAATGTAGGGTAATTGTTCGTTACTAAATTGTCGTACAAAAAAAATACAACAGATAACGTTATCAGCCTAATCATTGCTGGATTTGTGGTCAGCACTTTCTTCCGCCGACCAATTCCAGTGTCTATGAGATTTAGTTACAACTCAAAGATATTCCAAATGAAATTAAGCAACAAATTCAGCTTTCCAGAGAACAGAAATTATGCCAGCAAAGACGAAAAGGGGGAATTAATAAACAAAAGTACTTAAGTAAACAACAAAAGATGTTGCAGGTACTAAGAAATCAAAAGAAGAGAAAATCACTCATGCAAAGAGGCAGCTATTAAAATAGAGCCATGTTTTTAAGCAACGAATAAAAGAAAGGTTCAAAAAGGGTGGGATACTGTGAATAGTTCAGTACTAGGGTTGTTTACGTCATATTCAACTGCAAACCAACGTCGACAACACAAAACTTTTGTTTGTACAGATAGTGTTAAGGATCAGTGGACAAAGTTCATAACCATCGTACAATATGCGTTAGATGAGTATGTGCCAAGCAAGATCGTAAGAGATGGAAAAGAGCCACGGTGGTAGAACAACCGAGTTAGAAAACTGCTGTGGAGGCAAAGGGAACTTCACAGCAAACATAAACATAGCCAACGCCTTGCAGGCAAACAATAATTACGCGAAGCGAAATGTAATATGAGGTGGGCCATGCGAGAGGCTTTCAATGAATTCGAAAGTAAAGTTCTATGTACTGACTTGGCAGAAAATCCTAAGAAATTTTGGTCTTATGTCAAAGTGGTAGGTGGATCAAAACAAAATGTCCAGACACTCTGTGACCAAAATGGTACTGAAACAGAGGATGACAGACTAAAGGCCGAAATACTAAATGTCTTTTTCCAAAGCTGTTTCACAGAGGAAGGCTCCACTGTAGTTCCTTCTCTAGATTGTCGCATAGATGACAAAATGGTAGATATCGAAATAGACGACAGAAGGATAGAGAAACAATTAAAATCGCTCCAAAGAGGAAAGACTGCTGGACCTGATGGGATACCAGTTCGATTCTACACAGAGTACGCGAAGGAACTTGCCCCCCTTCTTGCAGCGGTGTACCGTAGGTCTCTAGAAGAGCGTAGCGTTCCAAAGGATTGGAAAAGGGCACAGGTCATCCCCGTTTTCAAGAAGGGACGTCGAACAGATGTGCTGAACTAGAGACCTATATCTCTAACGTCGATCAGTTGTGGAATTTTGTAACACGTATTATGTCCGAGTATAATGACTTTTCTGCAAACTAGAAATCTACTCTGTAGGAATCAGCATGGGTTTCGAAAAAGACGATCGTGTGAAACCCAGCTCGCGCTATTCGTCCACGAGACTCAGAGGGCCATAGACACGGTTTCCCAGGTAGATGCCATGTTTCTTGACTTCCGCAAGGCGTTCGATACAGTTCCCCACAGTCGTTTAATGAACAAAGTAAGAGCATATGGACTATCAGACCAACTGTGCGATTGGATTGAAGAATTCTTAGATAACAGAACGCAGCATGTCATTCTCAATGGAGAGAAGTCTTCCGAAGTAAGAGTGATTTCAGGTGTGCCGCATGGGAGTGTCTTAGGACCGTTGCTATTCACAATACACATAAATGACCTTGTGGATGACATCGGAAGTTCACTGAGGCTTTTTGCGGATGATGCTGTGGTACATCGAGAGGTTGTAACAATGGAAAATTGTACTGAAATGCAGGAGGATCTGCAGCGAATTGACGCATGGTGCAGGGAATGGCAATTGAATCTCAATGTAGACAAGTGTAATGTGCTGCGAATACATAGAAAGAAAGATCCCATATCATTTAGCTGCAATATAGCAGGTCAGCAACTGGAAGCAGTTAATTTCACAAATTATCTGGGAGTATGCATTAGGAGTGATTTAAAATGGAATGACCATATAAAATTAATCGTCGGTAAAGCAGAGGCCAGACTGAGATTCACTGGAAGAATCCTAAGTAAATGCAGTCTGAAAAGAATGGGAGTAGGTTACATTACGCTTGTTCCCCCACTGCTTGAATACTGCTCAGCAGTGTGGGATCCGTACCAGATAGGGTTGATAGAAGAGATAGAGAAGATCCAACGGAGAGCAGCACTAAACTCCAGTGGAAGACCCTGCAGGAGAGACGCTCAGTAGCTCGGTACGGGCTTTTGTTGAAGTTTCGAGAACATACCTTCACCGAGTAGTCAAGCAGTATATTGCTCCTTCCTACGTATATCTCGCGAAGAGACCATGAGGATAAAACAGAGGCATAACGACAATCCTTCTTTCCACGAACAATACGAGACTGGAATAGAAGGGAGAACCGATAGAGGTACTCAAGGTACCCTCCGCCACACACCGTCAGGTGGCTTGCGGAATATGGATGTAGATGCCGATGTAGATGTAGACAATGACAGTTACGGTATACATAATGATGTGCAGAGGCAGCAGACGAAAAGATAGAAATATATCACATTGAGTGGATGATTCAGTATGCCAACTGATATGAAAATCTAATAATCATAGAGGCCTGGAACCCGGTTGTAGTTGAAGGAATAGAAAGAGGTTTACAGGAGAATATGGATTTGACAGAAAGAATGAGAGAAGAGAAAGGCTAATTGAGTTCTGCAGTAAACTTGAAATAGAAACAGTGAATGCTCTTTGCAGGAATCACGAAAGTAGAAGGTATACTCGGAAAAGCCCCAGAGATATGGGAAGATTCCAGCTGGATTACTACATCATGATTCCAAAATCAGATGCTGGACTGTAAGGTATACCCAAGTGCAAATGTATCCTAGACACAGATCACAATTTAGTAACGATGAAGAGGAGACTGAAATTTAAGAGAACCGTCTGAAAGTATCAATGTGGAAGGAAATGATATACTGAATTATTGAGGAATGACGAGAAGCATTTGAAGTTTGTTAAGTGTGTTGATACTACGATAAGAAACACTAGAGTGGACAGTTAAGTTGAAGAAGGCTGGACATCTCTAAAAAGGGCATCACAGATGTCCGACAGAGAAAGATACGTGCAAGGAACGTAAATGCGGAGAAACCTTGGATAACAGAAGAAATACTTCAATTGATTGATGACAGAAGGAAGTAAAAAAAAATTCAGGGAGGGCCCTCCGTCGCACACCATCAAGTGGCTTGTGCGGTATTGATACAGAAATATAGAAATGTAAGTCACTTACGAATGAAATAAATAGGAAGAGCAGGGCTGCCAAGACGAAACTGTCACAGGATAAATGTGCAGAAATCGAAAAACGAAAAGGAAATTATCGTCGGAAGTACCGAGTCAGTATGCAGTGCAATTAGAAGCGTGGGTGGTAAAATAAAGACAGCACTGGTAATGCCACTGTTAAATGCAGAGAAGACAGCCGCTAGGAGGAGGAAGTATTTAGGATGTGCATTGGCATGGAATCGTCTCTGCTGGCATGAATGTAACTATGCTGGCCGATAGCGAATGGAACAAGTCGTGAAGTTGAAACCCAGAAGAGAGGACGAATCTCGACATGCGAATCAATCTGCTTTGGAGCAGAGAGTCCGGACACTGGGTACAGAACAAGCAAGGAAGAAAAGACAACACCCAACCAATGTGAGCGACCGGCAACTTGCACACGGTAACTGAGCAGTGTGTGAGGCTAAAGCCGTCGGCACACGGGACGAAGCAGTTAACGTTGACATGCACGCAAATGGGCTGTCACACATCATGAGATACAGCGCCATCGGCACTCGCCACGAGCCGATTAACGTGATTTTGAGTTCTTAGCGTTCTCCAACGGCAGTTGTTTGCTTTATTTGGTTCGAAAACCATAAAGTTTATTCACGTAAATCGACGCACTTAAAATTCCTACGTTAGCTGTATTAAAACATAATTTCCTTCGTTGATCATAAGGTAGTAACTTTGTTCTGTCTGTATACATAAATAAAAACTTCAGTATCTGTGAACATGTATTATAACAAAAATGAAAGATACATGTCTATTCAGGAAGGACATCAAATTATAAACACCATAACGAACAAACTCACACCTGACAGAGAGCACTCTTGTATCACATCAAATATAATTGAAATTATTTCTATTAATGTCAAAGGAAACTGCCGTATTCTTTTATAAAAAGCGAGGGAGGAAAAACTTTCGACACAGTGGGATTCAAGCGTTCTTCCGATCAAGTCGTGGCATTTTAACCAACTGCTCTATGCTGAAACTTTGCTTCCACAAGCTGCATGTTTTGTATTAGAGTCTCCTAAAGGAATTAATCTCCGAAATGTTATTGACATTTAATTATAACAAATCGTAACAAGAACGACACATTCTCATGACTCTTCAATGGGTCGTTGCCTCGAAATGGCTTACTCAAGTAACATGGAATTTATTACATTGACGGACTTGTCCAAAAAGATCTAACTCTTTTATTTTGTTTATCTGCGTCTTTGTACTTTCTGGTATTGCCCCCTTGCGTTTTTCTACGCTATTAGTGCACTAACGTTTGTGACTGGGCGCTAATGACCTTAGTAGTTGAGCAGTTGAGTGCCCTAAACATATATCACTAAACAGGAAAATTCTTTAACCACCGATGTGACGTTTTCCATCATTTTATTACAACAAATAGTAGCAATAACGAGTCGTAATTGAGACATTTAGTGTCCTGGAGCTTAGAAACAGCACATACGCATAGGTTGTAACATAGAACACGAAACACGTCGATTATGAGCTTTTACTATAAACGACAAGTGCAGAATGCATCTTCCTGTCTGCCTGTAATGTAGAGAGCATTCTTGCTCCACACTGGTTCTACTGTATGTGGCACACTGCCGAAACATTGCAGAATTTACTTTGTGTTTCACGAGACGAAATGGCTCCTCAACGAGAAAAAGGAGGAAATGATGTCACAAAACTCGTAGGGCGCCATGTCAACATTAGCTAAATCGTCCTGCGTATCGACAGCTTCGGGCTTGGTGCGCAGGCGTTGAAATCAGCGTTAAAATTGCAGGCATAGCCCTATTGTCACCCACATGTAAACACTTTGGCCACTGACTATACTGAGTCAACAAAAGTCTTGGGACAGCGATATGCGCATGTGCAAATCGCGGTAGCGTCACATATGTGAGGTACAAAAGTGCAGTGTATTGGCAGAGCTGTCATTTGTGCTCAGGTGGTTCATATGGAAAGGTTTCCTACGTGATTATGGCCGCACGGTGGGTATTAACAGACTCTGAACAGGAAATGATAGTTTGAGCTACAGGTATGGAACATTTTATTTCGGAAATCGTTAGGGAATTCAATATTCCAAGATCCACAGTGTCATGATTGTACCGAGAATACCAAACTTCAGGCATAACCTCTCACCACAGACAACAAGGTGTCTGACGGCCTTTACATAACAACCGAGAATAGTGGCGTTTGAGTGGAGTTTTCAGTTCTTACAAACAAACAAAACTGCTTGAAATAACCACAGAAGTCAATGTGCAGCCCGTTAGGACAGTGCGGCGAAATTTAGTGTTCAAAACGACTGACGAGAGGGACTTTTCTAACATCACGACATTGCCTGCAGTCTCTCTCCTGGGCTTGTGACCACGTCGGTTGGGTACCAGGTGGGTGGAAAACGGTGACCTGGTCATATGAGTCCCGATTTCAGGTGGTAAGGACTGATGGTAGGGGTCAAGTGTGGTGCAGACCCTATAAAGCCATGGACACAGCTTGTCATTAAGGACCTGTGCGAGATGGTGATGGTTCTACTATGCTGTGGGCTGTGTTTACATGCAATGGACTTGATCCTCTGGTCCAAATGAACTGATCATTGATTGGAAATGTTTATGTTCAGCTGCTTTTAGACCATTTGGACCAAATTCAACGACGGAATTTTTATGGATGACAATACCCCCTGTCACAGGGCCACAAATGTTCACTATTAGTGACAGTTTGAGTGAATAATGTGGTCACCTCCAACACGCAACATGAATCCCATCGTAAATTCATGGGACGGAATCTAGAGGTCAGTTTATGCACAAAGTCTTATACCAGCAACACTTTCGCAATGATAGACATCTATAGAGGCAGCATGTTTCTGCAGCGGACTTCCAACAAATTGTTGAATCCATGTCACATCGAGTTACTGCACTATGGTGGTCTACAGCAGGTCTGACGTGATATTACGACGTATCCCACTACTTTTGTCACCTCAATGTAAGGCCATGCCATGCTTTGCATGCGCCTTCTGTGACAGTCTTCTGTACTACTCCGCGGCCATATGCATGCCAGGTCCTCTACATCCAACTCATTGTCAGCTGGTGGGATACCAAAGAGTATATTGAGGGGCCCCTATGAGGCTGGGGACTTGTCTAATGACTTGATAAAAGAAGAAACTGAAATCGATAAGAAAGACATAAGGTATCCAGTATCAGAGCTCTGGACGACTTGAGAGCAAAATAAGGCAAAAGGATACGTAACATTCCAATGGAATTTCTAAAATCATTGGGGCAAATGCCAACCAAACGACTATACATATTGGTGTGTAGAATGTATTAGGCTGGCCGTGTACCGTCAGATTTAGGAAAAATACTATTTGAACAATTCCGAATATAACAAGGATAGATAAGTGTGACAAGTACTGCATAATCAGGTAAGAAGCTAATGCATCAATGTTGCTGACAAGAATACTCCTCAGAATAATGGAAAAGAAAGTGGGGACTTTATTAGGGAACGATTAGCATGGCTTTAGGGAAGGGTAAAGTTGCCAGGGAAGCAGTCCTGATGTTGCTCTTGATAACGGAAGCTAGACTGAAGAAAAATCAAGGCACTTTCATAGGATATGTCGACCTAGAACAAGCATTTGACAATGTGAAATGGTGCAAGATGTTCGAAATCTTGAGAAACAAACAGTGATAAACCACAGGAAAAGAGGGAACAATAAGACTGGAAGACCAAGAAAGAAGTGCTCATATTAAAAAGGGAGCAAGACAGGGACGCAGTCTTTCGCAAGAGGAAACAATAAGATTGGAAGACCAAGAACGAAGTGCTCTAATAAAAAAGGGGGTAAGACAGGGAAGCTGTCTATGTATAGAAGGAGCAATAACAGACTAGATTGAAATTCATTGAGAAAATATATCAGAGATAAAATTCTCTGACGACATTGACATCCTCGGTGAAAGAGAAAGGGAGCTACAGGATATGTTAAGTGTAGTGACCAGTCTAATGATTACTGAGTATGGACGGAGAGTAAACTGGAAAATGTAACATCAAAATTGGTTATCACGAAGTAGACGAAGTTAAAGACTTCTTTTACCTTTGAAGCAAAATAACCCATGATGTTCGAAGCTGAAGGAAGACATAAAAAGGAGACTTACACAGGCAAGGAGGGTTTTCTTGGCCAATATAAGCCTACTGATATAACACATTGACCTTAATTTGAGGAAGAAATTCCTGAAAATTCGAAAAAAGCATGGTATACTAGTGAAGCATGGATTGTGGGAAAACTGAATAGTAGATAATCGAAGCTTTTGACATGTGGTGGCACATAAGAATGTTGAAAATTAGGTGGACTGGTAAGAAATGGGGCGGTTGTCTGTGGAATCGGCGAAGTAATGAACATGTGGAAAACACTGATAAGAAGAAGGAACAGGGTGATAGAACATGTGTTAAGACACTATGGAAGAACCTCCATACCAGTAAAGGTAGCTGTAGAGGGTGAAAACAGTAGGGGAAGACAAGAAGACAGAGGTTGTTATACGAGTACATCCAGCAAATAACTAAGGACGTAGGATGCAAGTGCTAGTCTGAGATAAAGAAGTCGGTACAAGGGAGAAATTTGTGACAGGTCACAGTCACTCAGAAGACTAACAACTAAAAGAAGAAGAAGAAAAATCGTGAATTGCACACATCAAGAACGAAAAAGAACACATCAAGAACGGAAAAGAACTGAAAGTTGACAGTATAAAGAACACAATGGAGAAATACAGAAACATCAGAAAGAGCACATGAGCAGAATGCCAGAAGAAAGATTTACGAAGCAACTGTTGAGACACAATCCTAGAGCAAGGAAAAACTCGCTGATAGGCCCAAAATGAGATAGGGTCAAAAATAACCTTTGAAGATGGTTGGTTGGTTGTTTCGGGGAAGGAGACCAGACAGCGAGGTCATCGGTCTCATCGGATTAGGGAAGGACGGGGAAGGAAGTCGGCCGTGCCCTTTGAAAGGAACCATCCCGGCATTTGCCTGGAGCGATTTAGGGAAATCACGGAAAACCTAAATCAGGATGGCCGGACGCGGGATTGAACCGTCGTCCTCCCGAATGCGAGTCCAGTGTCTAACCACTGCGCCACCTCGCTCGGTTTTTGAAGATGGAAGAGGCTATTATCCTTATTCCTGGAAGTGAAGAAGAAGAAGAAGATGATGATTATGACAAATGTATATATGTGAATCATGAGCTTAAGTCTGACACATTTAGCCCAAATTTTGTAGCCCTTACGGCTTTCAGTGCTTTCTAAAAAAATTGTAGAGGAATTCCACTCGATGGAAGACGTCATTTGCTTACTTTTGCATTACGCAAACATATTTGAGAACTTTGTTTACTATCAACAGTGGAATCTGGGTTATTATGTTCTCTAAAAATTAATATGGCTTGATAACATCTGGTGCAAGCTATATGAATTTCGATTTAAAGCTCTTTGCATACAGAAAGGATTAATACCCAGGCATAAAATTTTATTTACATGCGATATATAGTTAAAGGCGCTTATCGCAGAGTTGAGGCACAAAATGTTGTACCTTTGTGCTAAGATTCAAATTAGTGTCAGCATACTAATTCAGAAGGTGAAGTATTTACAGTCGCTTGCACACCTTGCATATGTATCGGTTATGATGGTAATTTATGTTTACCACATATTCCAAGGTTTGTTATTTGAAAATAACAAAAAAAGTATCTAATTTTCTGTTTTTCTATTTTTCGTTTGAGATTGAAAATCACTGCATCATATCGGTTTACTGAGCGTTGTGTTTGCGGTTTTTTGATAATGTGATGTTTTCTGTTGTTTTGAACCTGTTGAAACATCTATTTCTTCTGCTACCGCCATTTTTATCCGTTCGATATTCTTTATTCAAAACTTCTCTATTCCTGATAGACCGTTCAACTCAGCGAGGTCGCTGGTGGAGATACACTTTTTGGTTTATCTCGCTGTAGGCACCTGAAATACACTGACGTGTCTCTCAGATGATGATGATGATGATGATGTCCCATTTGCACATTAGAAGCACTAGTCGTAGATTCGCCAGACTCAGGATCTGGATGAATGGCTATAACGGTGTAGAATGATGTGAAGTTTGACAGGAGTTAGTGTTCGAATAATAGCACTCAAATTTTTTTGAAGTCATACGAGTTTTAATTCTAGGAATTTCCTTTGTGGTGGCTTACAAAACACATTTATACAATCACTTATCATCCATCGGCGCGGTAAGCCGATTACAACGGTCTTACACTCTCGTATTGCACCTAGATACAGTTACAGTTAAGAAACTCTAAACAATTCCACAGTTTAACTGACAATGCATATTCTACTGTTATCAGCAGAAACTAAGCCCGACATGCAAACACACACTTTCACGTTCCGTTTACGACTGCCGCGTTGTTACCCTGGCACACGGTAAGAAATTGCTTCTTTGGGTTTTGGGCCGATGAGAGCCCTTCATTTTGTTAGTGATATGTATGTTGCCTTCTGTCGTCGATCAATGGCCGTCTTCTAACGTGGCTGATATAATACCGCGTCACCAGGAATGCTACGCACGATGCCCTGTGTCCCACAGTTTAAGCGCTCTGTCTCTCTCTCTCTCTCACAATCCAGTGGCAACATATTGCTCAACACTACGTAATCTTACGTATCAATCACAGAGTACCCCCTATTAACGTAATTATAATACATTCCCCGGTAATTGTTTTTAAAACAGTGAATATTGAAAAAAGAATTAAATCTTTGTCCAAGTTTTCACTTCCCTTTTCTTGCTTTGTATTTCCTAATCATATATAGGAGGTATTTCAGAGTTTTCCAAATTTATATGATGTTTGTTAAAGTGTGTTATGTGGTTACACATTTTTAATATAAACATTGGTGTGCTGCTGTCCATTTTTGATTTTAACACCACTACAATTCGCGTAGCATTTAACTTCATATTACTAATTATATAGACATGTTGTCGTTTCTGTTAACACATATGTCAGCAACCAATCTTGATTAAAATCGAATCAACTCCCAAACGACAGTTTCATTGTGGTCGAGGAGCCTTGTTTTGGGATGAAGACCTTGATCGTTGTTAATGCTGATGACCAGGTCAGGCATCCATTTCCATATCTCTTTACCTCTTGAAAACATGAAACATATAAACAATTCATAAATTAGTGACAATAATTAACTAAACCAAAAAGAGAATATGTGATAATTAGTTACATTATGGCCGGCCGGAGTGGCCGAGCGGTTCTAGGCGCTACAGTCTGGAACCGCGCGACCATTACGGTCGCAGGTTCGAATCTTGCCTCTGGCATGGATGTGTGTGTTGTCCTTACGTTAGTTAGGTTTAAGTAGTTCTAAGTTCTAGGGGACTGATAACCTCAGAGCCATTTTAACCATTTTTAGTTACATTACATATACAGGGTGAGTTACGTAAGACGTAACACCCCTTTTAATTCGTGAAAGGTTATACATATCGAAATGCGGCTTTTGGAAAATGTTAGAGATTTGAGAGGCACCTGTTGATTTGGTTAATGTTTCCGGCTCTAGTATCAACATAGATGTTGAAGCAAATACTTTTTTTTTTAATGTAATACTTTTTGTATCCATAGCTCTTGAGAAGACAAATACAGTGATATCCTTATCGTTTATTAATGTTGAGGTTGAAACCAGTCTTAAAAGAATTCATGAAATGTCCTAGAATGTGAGAGCACGGAGTACAGAAATGGCATTTGCGTTGCAAACGCTGCCAAGCAGACGTCTCGGACCAGGCAGACCTGCGCTACGAGAATAAAGCTATTTTTCTCCTTGAGCCACCTGACGACCTACATGCAGGTTCACCTATGGATGTTGTATATGGAAATATGACATAGGCTAGAAGCTAGCGCATCACAAAGGGCTTTGGAAAACTATTTCACACTTATATATAATCCCAGATTTACGTGAGTTGAAACACAGAAATCAGCTGTTCTTTCTTGAAAAATAACGAGGTCTTATGCACTGCAAAAAGCAACTACTGTATTGAATACCTAAATGCTAGAAGGAAGATTTGAGCTCTCTCTTTTTGTGTGTGGCTGTGTGCTGTTGGACTACTGCCTGCATTGCTCAACCTTATATCATTCATTGTACTAAACAGTTTATTATAAATACTTAGTGACCACTTGACACCGCAAAATAAATATTCCTCTTCATGAAACGTTGTTTCATGCTGAACGTATGTGAGTGATGACGGTGTTACCAGATACGTGCAATACACGCTGTCGACCTACTTGACACTGCAATGCAGCTTCGTACAAACGTAAATGAAATAAGCAATTTACTAACAATGATTTGGTAATCACCAAAGTCACATACTATAAATTTTGCCTTCCAGAAAAATAATTTTATCTTTTTTTAAGCCTGTGTTTAAACTGTTGACAATGGTCGGAAAGGTACATCTGCAATAGCCATTCGAAAGAATGATGAACAGATGTAATTACGTTGAATGATGTGGCAGAGCATGCACTGGCGTTTCGACGACACATATCGAGTGGCGTAGATGGAGTATTGTCATAGACGGCCTCTTTGAGCCCTCCCCAAAGAAAGAAATCAAAGAAGAGTCAAATCGGATAGCCTCGCAGGCCATTTGACAACAGAATTTCGTCCTAGCCAACGTCCACGAAAGTTCTCATTCAGTGTTGGCTTTGCAACATGGGATGAATGAGCTGGACAACCGTCGTGCTGCAGCCACAAACACTGTTAAATATCTTCTAGAAGAACCGGTACAATGTTCGTCTGGAAAGCTACGTACCAGTGTCCATTTAGGACACCTGAACTGTAGCAAGGTTCTACAATGTAATTTCGTAAGATGCAGCACAATGCGTTTACGCTCATAGCCGTTGATGTTGCACCTGACGAAGCCAGTGTAAATTTTCGACTGCCCAGTAGTGCATGTTATGCAAGTTTGAATTAACGTAATTAGTAAACGTTGCTTCTTCGGTAAAGAACACACGTTGGAAAAGCGTAGAGTCCAGGCGCCGCTCGTTCTGAGGTGAAGCCGCCCCAAAATATACATTAAAATAAATTTCTGAACAACGTGTACCAGATTTACGTCCTCAGGACGCATTTCGCATATTTCCCACGTGGAATTAAATAATGCCGGTCAACGTTTTTGGAGCGGTTAATATGCGATATCAAGCGATGTTTTTCGAACAGGTAGTAGCTAGTCTTACGGCTTCTCCTTGAAATGCCGCTTTAGCTCTATTTACCAGAGATTTGGGGCTTGGCTTCTATTGAGTACAGCTGTTATGGTCGGCCCGTATGCTCTGATCTCAAGCCGAAGCGTGTCCTACCAACCTCCACACACTTTTCACGATCCGCTGCTTATACCAAAAGAGAATGAATGGAGTTGCTGAAACTTCGCTGTCGAATCCCTGTCCCTGTATATCAACACCTTGCAAGAGTTTCACGAACAATTATTAGAGCAAACCGAGCGAAATATGTTCCGTTACTTTAGTTTTCTTGCTTTCTGACTGTGTTCGCGGGTAACGTGAGTTATTTTTGTGATAGTGTTTCTTTTTGTGAGGGTATTGCGCCTTAGTGTAGTGAGCTATACTATCTTCCCAGCAACTGCAGCATACCATGAGTTCAAAAACAGCACAGTATGAATTTAGTGTGCAATGTATCAGGAAAAATTTGGAACACGCCAATAGGATAAAAATGTTGGAACTTGAGCCGCCCACACCAATCTTGAAAATTAACGAAGAACAAAAACAAGTTTAACTCCAGGCAAGGGTATACACGAAATTTTAAAAGAACAATGTGCAACGCAGCTGAGTGGTTGTGTGGGTGTGAAGTAAAAGCCCATTTTTTGTTTCACCTGTCTTGTGACAACCAGTAATGATTGTGCCAGGACTGACGATGGTATCACAGACTTAAAAAAATTTCAGACAAACGTGAAAAAACAATTCTAGCGAAAAACTTAAAATGGTTTTACTAACTTTTCAATCCTAGGGAAAGTGAACATTATGTCCGACAATGAAAACTCAAAAAAAGCGGTGTATTTTGAGTGAAATGATTGCATTAAACTGTGCAGCAAATTTTAGTTGGGCTTAAAGGGCCATGACGAAACAGAAAATTCCAGGAACCCAGGAATTTTTCGCGGACTATTTGATCCTAAGGCAGAACTTGATGGCGTGTTGAAGTAGCACATCGAAAAATCAGAAAACCGGATTTCCCTAGGCCTCTCCAAAACAATTCAAAATGAACTGTTGGAATCAATTTGCGAGATAAATGCCTAAATCTGATAAGGAACGAACTGTCAAAGACAAATTTCCTTGCTATCGAAGTTGACGAAACCCCTGATTGTACAAATCTGTCACAAGTGGTAGTAATAATTCGCTGCTGGGGAAAATTAACGAAAGATTTATTTCCTTTGAACGACCAAAAAGTCACACTGCAGAAGATGTAACTGCAGTTCTTCTCAGCGAGCTAGAGATAATGAACATAAATGAAACACCTAAGAAACTGATAACCACTAAAGTGGAGTTCAAATCAGAGTTATAGAGGTGTATTAAGATGCTCACTTCATGCACTTTTATGCATATCAGTTAAATAACAGGTAATAAGTAAGTGCGGATCTTCTTCGGCAACCTGGAAGGAATTTGTATCTTTTTTCCCAGTCTCCTAAACGCACAGGCATTCTTTACGAGATAGTGAGAAATCGATTCCTATTTGTCCTCAGTCCGTCAGAGGAAATTTCAGATCACGGGGCGTTGCAGCTACACAATAATACCAGAAGGAAATTGTTGAATGCACGGAAAAAAAACATTGATGATGACAGTAATGATTGCAAGACAATAAACAAGGCTATGGGACTCAAGGGTTTCCTGCAAGACGAAGATATCCTCTTCTGGCTACATTCTGGTCACATTTTTTAAATAAAGTCATGCCTTATTGTGACATTCTCTTCAAGCGACTCCAGCAAAGGCATATTCATGCAGTGAAAATTTTTGAATATGTATCTCAGTTTGCAGTTTCTGTCCAGCTTGTTGGGGCCTCGCTAGACACTGACGATCGCCGGCCGCGGTGGTCTGGCGGTTCAGGCGCTCAGTCCGGAACCGGGCGACTGCTACGGTCGCAGGTTCGAATCCTGCCTCGGGCATGGATGTGTGTGATGTCCTTAGGTTAGTTAGGTTTAAGTAGTTCTAAGTTCTAGGGGACTGATGACCACAGCAGTTAAGTCCCATTGTGCTCAGAGCCATTTGAACCATTTTTGACACTGACGATCAATGGCTACAGAAAGAGCCAAATGCAAAACGAGGATGTTTCACTCAATCTAGAATGGGTTGTGCACAAGACATTTGTGACCACATCATGACTCAGATCACTGATCGATTTAATTTTTGTGATCACGTGTCAACTGCACAACTCTTTGAACTGTCTTTTTTTCCCAAACATTTTTTTTCCCCAGAAAGGAACTAAATGTAACTGTCGATTTGTGTAACCTACAGTGTTCAGACTTATGTCATGAACCGAATGTACTATACAGACGAAATGCTTTTGCTTTGTTGAACTTTCTTTATGTAAACAAATTGGCAAATCCGTTTCCTGGTTAAAGCGAGTGAAAACATTTATGTATGATACTATGAATGAGAACAGACTTTGTGCACTTGCGATGTGTTTTCTCAAATAGAACTACTGCATTAGCCAAATCTCAGTGAAATGGTCAAATACAATTTTGCGCCGCAGAAGGTGGACGAGCTGATTTCCTCTACAAACAAATAAATTAAGGTAAGCAAAAATGCATTAATAGATGATAGAAAGTTATTCCTTTATTGTAACTATCACTTTAGCTTACAAAATTAAGTGGCAGAAAGTGTAGTGACATGTTTAGCCACTGACGTTACATTTTCCAAAACGCACCCTCATTCATAGTACGGCTTCTTGCACTAAATGTCAAATCTGCCGACACTTTAGCACAAGAAACCGTACTAAAAACAAGACGTTTGGGAGAGATCTGCCATACGCTAGATCACGTAAAATGCATAAATTCGTAATCAACAAAAACAAATATTCCGACAAATATGGTATGAAAATTAACATGATGGTTGCTAATGTCAGTCAGCCAAGCAGAAAACCCGTGACGTCACGGAAATATCACTGTTTCATTACACGAACTCAAACGCCGCGGTCCGAGCACATTAAACGTCCAGAATTTAGAAATTAAAATACCAGAAACATTAAGCGTGCAGCGAAGCTAACGTATACCTCATTAAAGATCTCTTCAAAACGCTTCTTTTAATACGATTTGTTGTGGTAAACTGTCAGGAAATACGACGTCAGGGGATAAATAAGCTACCTATAGATTTTATCTTGGAGTTACCTTTTGCTGTTATTTAGTAGTCGACTATGAAACGAAAAGAAGACACAGTATGTGAATGTTTGGCTAAAGTATGATATAAAACGAGCATGTTCTCACTCAGTCTGGAAGTTACTTTCTATATTACAAAGTTTGTACTTCGTTGTTGCCAATTTTACTTCATTACCATTTTGAGTATGAATATTAGACTCTTTAATGGTGAAAAATGTTCAGATTTAATGGGCGAATGTTCGACCATCGGTGCTCGGTAGGAGTATTCACTACGTATCTCTCTGCAGATTATTTTTTTTCAGTTTGTGCAGTCACGCTTTATGTACTTCCCTTTACTTTTTCTTTCATTATTTGGTTGTTATGATGCTATATCAAGACACATTTTTCCCATATTTCTAATAACTAGCTTTGCACATTAGTTACTACTTTCTGACTCATACTTCACAGCTTCAACGGCGCTTAATTATCACAGCAAAACCATCTTCTATTAACTACTTCAATACTATTGGTTGTCACTTTCTATGATCACCAGACCAATAAATGTTTATTTCCCTGTTTCCTTATTACTGGCTGACACATTACCTGGTTACCTGTCCCGTACTTGTTACTTTGATTATTGTGGTTCAACATCGGTAACCTACATTTTACATTTACTGTTTCTTTCTTCTACCTAGTTCTCACTTTTTCGTTTTTGAGTAGTTATAAAATTTTGCTTCAGCTTACTTTACATCAGAACCTCTCTTAGTTGTGCCTATTATAGCTTGATACCTTCTTATAATCTTTCACTTACCTGCTGTTTCATTATATGTGTTTGTGTAACTTATCTTACGCACTGCATCTTAATATTTTATTTCTCTTTGTTGTTTGTAACTTTGTATTTATTCTTCTGCGCTTTCCTTATCTTTGATATTCATTATTCTGGGTCGTTGCTATTGATCTACTATTGATTTACGAAGTTTGATCTGTCTCATGTACTTGTGTCTTGTCATTTCCTATCGTAATTTTACTGTGTCTCCTTTTGTTTCCCTTACCTTCGATAGCTCCAAAGTATTTCAGAGTCGTTAGTTCTCTGAGTGTTTTCCCGTGCTTCCAATCGATAATTAAAGCATCAGTTTGATAGGTTATGGGCAGCAAAAGAGCACATAGCAGTGCAGAAAACTGAATAAGGAAACAACACAATTGTAGCTCGAGGCCCTGTTATCACCAATTACATACTCACGGAAGAACTTCTGAAGTCCACTAAGGCTCTACCTTTCAATCACATAATTGTTGACTTCTGTCTCTGTTCTTATTGTTGTGTTTTTCCCTTATGCTTAATTTTAACTGTGTCTTTTTACTCGTAGTTATGAAAATACCTATATAAAAAAACTTTGCATCACTTCGGTTTCTAGAGTTCCGGAACCTGTACAGAAAATTGAAATAGAGATCAACATAAACATCATTTCTGCCCTTTTCATTGCTCATGAAAACCACACATTGCATGTTGTATCACCACACAGACCTTCAGGGATGGTGGTCCAGACTGCTGTACACACCAGTGCCTCCAATACCCAGTATCACGTGCTCTTGCACTGATGCAGGCCTATATTTGTCGTGGCATACTATCCACAAGTTCACCAAGGCACTGTTTGTCCATTTTGACCCACTCCTCAACGGCGCCCTCAGAGTGGTTGGTGGGTCTCGTCGTCCATAAACAGCCCCTTTCAAACTATCCCATGCATGTTCGATAGGGTTCATGCCTGGAGAACATGCTGGCCACTAGTCGAGAGATGTCGCTATCCTGAAGGAAGTCATTCACAAGACACGCACGATGGGGGCGCGATTTGTCGTCCATGAATACGAATGCCTCGCCAATATACTGCCGGTATGGTTGCTCTATCGCTGGGAGGTTACGGTGCCTTCCATAACCACCAGCGACGTACGTCGGACCACATAATACCACCCCAAAGCATTACGGAACCTCCACCTTGCTGTACTCGCGGGACAGTGTGTCTAAGGCGTTCAGCCTGACCGGGTTACATCCAAACACGTCTCCGACGATTGCCTGGTTGAAGGCATATGCGACACTCATCGGTGAAGAGAAAGTGATGCCAGTCATGAACCTATTGCACATAGTTTGAGTCGTAACACGACGTCCTGTGGCTGCACGAAAAGCATTATTCAACATGGTGGCGTTGAAGTCAGGATTCCTTCAAGCCATAATCCGTAGGTTGTGGTCATCCACTACAGTAGCCTCTGAGGCAGGCACGTCATCGACAGTTCCTGACTTCCTGCATCTCCTCCATGTCCGAACAATATCGCTTTCTATCACTCCGAGACGCCTGGACACTTCTCTTGTTGAGAGCCCTTCCTGGCACAAAGTAACGATGCGGATGCGATCGAACCGCGGTATTGACCGTCTAGGCATGGTTGAACTACAGACAACACGAGCCGTGTACCTCTTTCCTGGTGGAATGACTGGAACTGATCGGCTGTCGGAGCCCCTCCGTCTAATAGGCTAATAGGCACTGCTCATTTATGGTTTCTTACATCTTTGGGCGGGTTTAGTGACATCTCTGAACAGTCGATGGGACTGTATCTGTGATACAATATCCACAATCAACTTTATCTTCAGGAGTTCCGGGAACTGGTGTGATGCAAAACTTTGTTTGATGTGTATATTTTATTCATTTCCTTTATCTGACATAATGTTTTGGTCAGATTCCTGAACTCTATTCCCATACTTTTTCTGTTTATCGCCTGTCTGATGGCCCTAATTAACTTTCAATAGAACCCTATATCGTCATCTGCTTGTCTTTATATCTTTGTTAATACCTACCTGCTTTGTTTACTATATCTCTTCCTTACTCTTTTTAGATAACTTGTTACAATTATTTATTTCAATCGTATTAAGATTTAATGATTCGTTATTCTATGGGTTTATACATGTCGACTGTAAAATATATTATGTCAGTCCTCATTTGTTTAACTGATATGGTCGATTTCTTTCCCTGATTGGCACTTACCTTTGGAATTCTTCCTGCAACATCTTACTTGCTTCGTTTTTACTATACTCACCGTTACAACGGCTGCTGTTGAAATTTCAACATTCAAATATGTCCCTTCTGAAGCAGTTTTGGCCACTGCTTCAACAATACTGGTTCATAAATGCTTTCTTGAACCGGTCATAGGTATCTCATTGCGACCAAGTTCGCATTCCCACGCTAAAGTGTCCCAGCCAGTCTGCTAATTACACATGCAGTCCTTTTCTTTTCATCCCACTGTTGTGGAAATATGCTGCCCCAGGTAGAAAAATTGTTGAATTTACATACCCCTAAGTACTGATTGTGAAACATAATAATTCTTATTTTTCTCTTTGCATCTTGATTGCTCGTATCATGATTCTAACCTTTGCTTTATTTCATATTCTACTTTCGACGTACATTACGCTACCGCCTCTGCTTAGGCTTCTGGTCTTTGGTTTGTTCTTTTATGAGTTTGTTCCAGTTCGACGTGAACATCGTCTCCATTCTTGTAACAAGTGTTTTAAATGCGCTTACCTTAGAGCACAGATCGTTGTGAATGTAATTACTTTTGAATACATTATGGGAGTGACAGTGATCAATGTGTTACAAATATTTACTATCAAAAACAGTCTTTATCACAATTTATTTATTACGGTGACCGGTTTCAACCACTGCTGTGGTCATCTGCAGACCAATGAGTAAGAACCTCCTTCTGCTGGAGAATCACTAGTGATTCTCCTGCAGAAGGAGGTTCTTACTCATTGGTCTGCAGATGACCACAGCAGTGGTTGAAACCGGTCACCGTAATAAATAAATTGTGATCAAGACTGTTTTTCATAGTAAATACATTGTGAAACTGCTTAATCTCATCTTTCTGATTCTTCCTAATTTACCTATGAACTGATTCACAACCATCCTTATTTTGGTTCATTTTCTATTTTTGCAACATTTGTTTCTAAGCTTGTTATTCTATTTTCGTGATTTTCCAACTTCCGTGTATTTGTAGATATTCATTTTGAAAGGTCTTTTACTAATAATTCTAGTCTTTTTTCCGATTTTCTTAACTAATGTTGACGTTTCTGAGAGAATTTATCTATTCAATATTTTGTTACTTTCTCCTATTTTTTGATTAAATTCCTCGAATTTTTTATTCCTCTCTTTTCGGTAATTCCCTGAGAAGTTCATGTTGTTATTGGTTAGAAACATTTAAGTACTGTGAGCCCCACATCCTCATTATGAACAAGTATGATATCTGCTGAGCCAGTATAATGTGTCTGAATGGTTTCAAGCACTTCAGATCCTTGCTGTAAGTGTATTTCAGCAGTATACACCTGACGTATAACGTCTTGTATTTCTGATACCGTTTGTGTTACGGCAATATTTTGTTTTGACACTGTATCGTAAACTATTTCTGACGCATTTGCCTTTGACATTTCTGACACATTTAATTTTACAAGAGCATCACCCAGGAATCTCGTACATCGGTCCTTGATAATCGTCGTAGTGGATCCAAAGAAATATCGTCCACATTATTTTTCGAAATCTGCTGCTCCGAACCTCTTCCACTGGCAGGATAACCTATTTCCGTGCTTCTTAAGACTACAACTTTCTCTTTATCACTGATGTTTTCCATAGTTTATGCACCACATGTAAATTAATCTCAATATTTGTATGCAACTGATTTTTACTTGCAATTTGCGCGCCCCTCTAAGCTACGTCGTTGTTTGAATATTGTTTCAATAGTGCTGTCGTCTTCAGCTGCGCTGCTTGGCTGTAAACTTTAACGGATTTGCCGCGCTGCGCTGTGATGGACGACTTTCGCTCTTCCTGATTCCTTTCGCCTCGTGTTGAACACTGCTCAGCCACATAATTCGCCAGATGCTCGTTCCCTCCGCTGCCACGTGCCTGATGGCTCTGAGCACTGTGGGACTTAACTTCGGAGGTCATCAGTCCCCTAGAACTTAGAACTACTTAAACCTAACTAACCTAAGGACATCACACACATCCATGCCCGAGGTAGGATTTGAACCTGCGACCGTAGTGGTCGCGCGGTTCCAGACTGTAGCGCCTATAACCGCTCGGCCACCACGGCAGGCCGTGCCTGATGCCTTCGCGTCATCCCGCGAAGCAAATTACCACACACTTCTGTCTTCTGTTCTTCATGACCACTTCATTGCTCACGACATAAATTATTCAGAATTTTCTTTTTTGGTATTGACTTTATGTACTGTTACAGTCGGTATCCATTCACTGGATCCCTATTGTTCAACAATCCTCACCAGGGCTGCAATGCCCAATTCTCTCGTTACGTTAGCAAGACCAGTTGATGATAGATCTTTCAGATGATGATGATGTCCCCTCTGCACAGTAGAAGCTCTTGTCGTTTATTTGCGTGGCTCAGAGTCAGAAAGAATGGCTGGAACAGTGTAGAATGATGTGAAGTCTGACAGGAGTTAGAGGTCGAATAACAGCGCACACTTTTTTTTTGAAGGGCTGCCATTTTTAATTCTAGTAATTTCATTTGTGGTGGTTTACAAAAAATGTTTACAAAGTCACTTATCATACATCTTCTCCTTTTGCAGATTACATGGGCCTTAAACTCACAAATTGTGCCAAAACAATGACAGTTACATTTAAGAAACGCTAAACAGTGCTACAATTTAGCTGATAAATCATATTCTACCGCCATCAGCGGAATCTACGCCCATTACGCAACAGCTCACCTCTGCTGTGCCTTCTCCACTGCCGCTTACTTATCTTGACACATGGTAGTAAAACGCTTCCTTGTGTTTTGGGCAAATCAGAGCCCTGTCGACCAGTAGCCGTCTTCTTACGTGGCTGATCTAATGGCACGTCACCAGGGATGCTAAGCAGATGCTGTCTGTCGCCCTGTTTGTTTACACTCTCTGTCTCACAATCCAGTGGCAACAACATATGGCCCAACATTGCGTAATCTTAGTTATGACTCCTAGAGTACTCCCTATTAACGTTATCATTGTAATCTAATTTATTCTGTAATAAAAACGTTATGTTTCTACCATTAGGTCATGTGTTAATGGAGCTACGTGATGTTCATTTGATTTTATGCGTTTTTATTTGAAGGGAGGCTCACGATTTCAAAGTGTTATTGATAATTAGAGTGTTAAAATTGCGCGTGTGTGTGTGTGTGTGTGTGTGTGTGTGTGTGTGTGTGTGTGTGTGTGTGTGTGTGTGTATGGGAGACAGAGAGAGAGAGTTAGTGACAGGCAGAGAGAGGGAGAAAGGCGAGGTTTTAATATCGATGGCAATCACACGCTTTTTTCTGCCTGGGTTCATTTATACATTTGTTTGTGTCAAACTGTTTTATTACGTAGTGACGTGTATTCATTCAGTAGGTTTTGCTTTTGGCTATTGAATTTTTTATATGCTGATTCTCCTCTGCTGTTAAATTGTGGGGCATACTGTTGCTACGTTTTCGAAGTTTTAAAATCCGTTCCTATGTTTCTTGGATAAGCATTCTCTGCTATTAAATGGTGGCCGCACCTTGAATGGGAGACACGACTTTTTTAATGCCTCCAGATGTTCCTTATATCTGGTTCTAAAATTCCTACAAGTTTGAACCATATAAAGAGGATGACTCCACGAACGTTCCCAAAGACACCTGCAGGAAACTCTGAAGAACACAGAAAAAATTTTCACAGACACAAAGATTAAATAATGACACTCACAAGTCCCAGTGTTCTCGCTCTAAATTTTGGATAATGAAATTTCGCAATGCAGACATCCTTACAAAACACGTGGTAACCTCCATCAGCAGCCTCCTGTTCATCTCTATCTCCGGCCTCCTTGATACACGCCAGCAAACTCCAGCACCGCTGGAACACTGACCACCGCCTCATGACGACATGCAATTCAGCACTGCCGTCATAGCCTGCATTTTCGCCTCGAAATCGACCTTCGAAATTTTCATTAATACGATTTGCACATTATTATGGTTCTATAATGGGTTGTCCATAAGTGTCTACCCTTCCAAAACAACAACAGATGAATAAACGGATATTTGAAGTAGTGTGAGGGGACAGCAACAAAAACGGTGATGCTATGTTGCCAACATGGAGGCCATTTTGGAAGCCGCTATCTTCGATGTAAGTCGTAATTTTTAAGTATAAAAGGTGCCATGTGAAATATTAAACAGACGTAGACTTACGCGGGAAAAGCAATGCTGTCTTTCATTGGAGCAAAGGTTCATTCATCCTCGAGTTATGAGTGGGGTCTTTTCTTAACAAAGTTGGTGACGTTAACACAAAACGAACACACTGATATCGTCCTGACATCAGGACGTAGGAGCACCTGTGATATCGCACCCATCAGACGAACTACCCACACCCACAGTGCGGTGGAGTAACGATGCGCGAAATTTCGTGGAACTCATTCTGTCGGAGAGAAACAGAAAGCTGGAGCACCAGAAAACGGCTACGCATGAAACAAAAACAACCGCAGTTCTGCAGTGGATCAGCAAGAGTTGAGTGCAGCTGTCGGCGCACGTCGAAAATCAGTAACGAACATTTTGATCACAAATGAACGGCGCCTCTACAGGATGCAAATCTTAACAGCGTCTCATTGAGGGCGATCCAGATTGTCGGACTGAGTGCGTACAATTGGTGGAACCCAGCTGGCCCCTGCACACGAGACCACTGAGAAGTGCTTCCCTGCAGTGCACGCTGCCTGCCTTCACACCGCGCGCCACTACTGGAGAAAGCAGCAGCGCCTCCTTTGTCCTCGCGCTGCGCTCCTTTGACCTGCTGCTGCTGCCGAGCCACCGTGTTTCGGTTCTCTAATGGAGTCTCATGAGCAGGATGCCTTTTATTTCTCTTACTGAATAAGAAAATCAAAAAGAGACAATTTAAAAATAGATCCTGGGTGTCACCATTATTTTCTCAAAGGAAGAATTGTTAAAATTTTACCAAAGAGGCAGAAAATTTAACCCAACGTGTGGTGGCTACAAATTACAAACATGTACGTGTCATCAAGCTCGCTCACTGTGAATCGCTTTGTTATAACAAAAAATTTCTCGATAACGTTACTGGCCAAGTGTGATTCTTACCACGGACTCATATTTATGGACTCTGAAGCAAACAGAACGCCATATTGATCTGTGTTCAAGTATTCATTGCTTCATAAGCAGTTAACTGAGAGCGAAATTAAATTTCCTCAAAGCAGGCAGTTGTATGAATTCTGTGATTACTTTCCTCTTGTAATAGTTGGTAATTAAGATTTCGGTGTGTCGTCTTCCTTACTGTGCTCGTATGGAGGCAATTTCTTATCAAAGAGTTTTCAAATACGGTGTTTGTAGTGCTTGAACATACTTGACTCTACTTTAGGCATTCTTGATAAAGAGCGCAGAATTTTTGGCTTACTTTTAAATGTATGCCCCGAACTTGCTGAAGATGCTGTAAAAACTTCTAGCGTGTTGTACAATTTTGTTCGTGATCGAGACGGATACAGATCTGAAGACGCTTTAAGTGCTTGTGGGTTACGTTACACGTCAGCACGCATGCAGCAAGTGGCGCTCAACATCGTCGTCTTCTCCGAAGAACATCCTGTGAAAAAGTTAATTTTCTGCAGGTTATCTGAATATTCCTCACACTCCATGTTGCATATCGATGGAAGCTTTTCAGCTTCAAAAAATGGCTCTGAGCACTATGGGACTTAACTTCTGAGGTCATCAGTCCCCTAGAACTTAGAACTACTTAAACCTAACTAACCTAAGGACATCACACACATCCATGCCCGAGGCAGGATTCGAACCTGCGCCCGTAGCGGTCGCGCGGCTCCAGACTGTAGCGCCTAGAACCACTCGGCCACCCCGGCCGGCTTTTCAGCTTCACGGATGAAATTTTCTGCATTTTAATCTGTCTCTAGCCAACATTATGAACTACACGCCTGTAGTACTAAATAACAAGTAGCACTATTCCCAGTACATCATGAGCAACTCTCAACACCGGCGTTACGTGCTGACTGGCCGGTCATCAGCGCCCCGAGCGGCGTCACGTGAAGCCACTTCTGGAAGCAGTGTTCCGCCAACTGTGGCCCGGAAGCACAGACCGCCGCCGGCCGGGGTGGCCGAGCGGTTCTAGGCGCTACAGTCTGGAACCGCGCGACCGCTACGGTCGCAGGTTCGAATTCTGCCTCGGGCATGGATGTGTGTGATGTCCTTAGGTTAGTTAGGTTTAAGTAGCTCTAAGTTCTAGGGGACTGATGACCTCATAAGTTAAGTCCCATAGAGCTCAGAGCCATTAGCCACAGTCCGCCGCCGGGCGCCACAGAAGCGCAGTAGCGCTGTACTTTTGGATTCTCCTATTTAATCCAATGTTTTTCAGTGGTAACGCCACCAAGAAGCGCTTCGCAGTGGCTCCGAAGGAAGTCTAAATACTCGTTTATGTGGACCATAAAAACTGCATATTGTTAACAATGTATCCTGACACTGCAGCATTGCGACCATGCAGTTTGCAGCCACATGTACTACAACACTACCGACCACGGCTTCCTTGTCACGTTGGCGGCAGTACCGTACTTTTCTTGTCCATACGTGTTTACAAGGGGCCACTATTACCACAAAATGGACAAACACAAGCTAGTGATACATGCCTGCTCCAGAATTTGACCAGAATGCCGACACACGATTTAGAATATCTCGTACAAGCAACTGGTCCGAGAACTGCTAAAACCGATACAAATGTCTGAGAATCAGTTAAAAACCGACCGGACATCACCCTTCGGTTTTTAGCTACTAGTGATTTCCACATAAATTTAATGTACCTCTTAGTTCACTATTCAGCAGTGAGCCTCATGGTACCAGATCCACCTGAAGCCTTGACAGAAGCACTGGAAGATTTCATCAACGGAATCTGTACTAATAATAAAACTGTAAAACCGTTGCGTCTGCCTGCTTGAACATGCTAATCTCCAAAACTATTAGACAAATTTTCATGGGATTTGCTCAGGTAACTTGATCATAACTTGGAACACCACATACGCCGTATTTCATCACAGTCGGATCACAGAAAAAAAAGGTATCTTGATTTAAAATTTTATCTAAAACTGTCGTGTTTTTCTGTTTGAACACGGTAATCTCCATAACTAGTAGACGAATGTTTGTGGGGATATCACAAGGACCATGAGCGCACCTCGGGCCAACAAAGAGGCTTTAAATCATCAAAATTGGATCACGTAAAAAAGAGATCGTAAATTGAAGTTTTAGAAGCCTGTTCAGAGTAGTAGTTAGGATGTTTACCTTAGTAATGAGGTAATACCTGAAATATGACGGGCCACACCTGTTTTACAACATGTCCTAATATAATAAAGCCACAGTGGCAAATGACAAAATATACACAAAATCAGCTTAGCATCGTCGCACATATTTAAAATATAGTGTAAACTAGGTCCCAGTGGCTGCACATTCGACAATTACAAAATTGTAAAGAATGCAATAAAAATAGAATACATCAGATAAAGTCTATAGTGAGCTTCTCAGACGTACAAGTTATTACAGTGATAAAATGTAATAGTTAAAAACATGAATACTGTCAGATTTAATATTGTTAAAAGGCCGGCCGAAGTGGCCGCGCGGTTCTAGGCGCTGCAGTCTGGAGCCACGAGACCGCTACGGTCGCAGGTTCGAATCCTGCCTCAGGTATGGATGTGTGATGTCCTTAGGTTAGTTAGGTTTAACTAGTTCTAAGCTCTATGGGACTAATGACCTCCGAAGTTGAATCCCATAGTACTCAGAGCCAATATTGTTAAAAGGAAATGGATAAGTGATAAAATGCGATTCTGAGGCACTCTTGTCATTTTACATTAACATAACAACATACACAAGAAAAAGCTTATAGGTCTAATAAAATTATATCAGGTTCATAGGTTAACTAGGCAAAGAAGTGAAACGGATGAAAACAAAAGACTAAAGTAAGTTCAAAAATGGTTCAAATGGCTCTGAGCAATATGGGACATAACATCTGTGGTCATCAGTCCCCTAGAACTTAGAACTACTTAAATCTAACTATCCCGAGGACATCACCCACATCCATGCCCGAGGCAGGATTCGAACCTGCGACCGTAGCGGTTCAAATGGTTCAAATGGCTCTGAGCACTATGCGACTTGACTTCTGAGGTCATCAGTCGCCTAGAACATAGAACTAATTAAACCTAACTAACCTAAGGACATCACACACATCCATGCCCGAGGCTGGATTCGAACCTGCGACCGCAGCGGTCACGAGGTTCCAGACTGAAGCGCCTTTAACCGCAGGGCCACATCGGCCGGCACTAAAGTAAGTAATGAGTGACATTTGCTGGCGAAGACTCCAAAATGCATCATCTACGTCTACATCCATACTCCGCAAGCCACCTGACGGTGTGAGGCGGAGGGTACCCTGAGTACCTGTATCGGTTCTCCCTTCTGTTCCACTCACGTATTGTTCGCGGAAAGAAGGATTGCCGGTATGCTTCTGTGTGAGCTCTAATCTCTCTGATTTTATCCTCATGGTCTCTTCGCGAGATATACGTAGGAGGTAGCAATATACTGCATGACTCTTCGGAGAAGGTATGTTCTCGAAACTTTAACAAAAGCCCGTACCGAACTACTGAGCGTCTCTCCTGCAGAGTCTTCCACTGCAGTTTATCTATCATCTCCGTAACGCTTTCGCGATTACTATATGATCCTGTAACGAAGCGCGCTGCTCTCCGTTGGATCTTCTCTATCTCTTCTATCAACCCTATCAGGTACGGATCCCACACCGCTGAGCAGTATTCAAGCAGTGGGCGAACAAGCGTACTGTAACCTAATTCCTTTGTTTTCGGGTTGCATTTCCTTAGGATTCTTCCAATGAATCTCAGTCTGGCATCTGCTTTACCGACGATCAACTTTATATGATCATTCCATTTTAAATCACTCCTAATGCGTACTCCCAGATAATTTATGGAATTAACTGCTTCCAGTTGCTGACCTGCTATTTTGTAGCTAAATGATAAGGGATCTATCTTTCTATGTATTCGCAGCACATTACACTTGTCTACACTGAGATTCAATTGCCATTCCCTGCACCATGCGTCAATTCGCTGCAGATCCTCCTGCATTTCAGTACAATTTTCCATTGTTACAACCTCTCGATACACCAAAGCCTCAGTGAACTATCGATGTCATCCACCAGGTCATTTATGTATATTGTGAATAGCAATGGTGCTGTGACACTCCCCTGCGGCACACCTGAAATCACTCTTACTTCGGAAGACTTCTCTCCATTGAGAATGACATGCTGCGTTCTGTTATCTAGGAACTCCTCAATCCAATCACACAATTGGTCTGATAGTCCATATGCTCTTACTTTGTTCATTAAACGACTGTGGGGAACTGTATCGAACGCCTTGCGGAAGTCAAGAAACACGGCATCTACTTGTGAACCCGTGTCTATGGCCCTCTGAGTCTCGTGGACGAATAGCGCAAGCTGGGTTTCACACGACCGTCTTTTTCGAAACCCATGCTGATTCCTACAGAGTAGATTTCTAGTCTCCAGAAAAGTCATTATGCTCGAACATAAAACGTGTTACAAAATTCTACAACTGATCGACGTTAGAGATATAGGTCTATAGTTTCGCACATCTGTTCGACGTCCCTTCTTGAAAACGGGGATGACCTGTGCCCTTTTCCAATCCTTTGGAACGCTACGCTCTTCTAGAGACCAACGGTACACCGCTGCAAGAAGGGGGACAAGTTCCTTTGCGTACTCTGTGTAAAATCGAACTGGTATCCAATCAAGTCCAGCGGCCTTTCCTCTTCTGAGCGATTTTAATTGTTTCTCTATCCCTCTGTCGTCTATTTCGATATCTACCATTTTGTCATCTGTGCGACAATCTAGAGAAGGAACTACAGTGCAGTCTTCCACTGTGAAACAGCTTTGGAAAAAGACATTTAGTATTTCGACCTTTAGTCTGTCATCCTCTGTTTCAGTACGATTTTGGTCGCAGAGTGTCTGGACATTTTGTTTTGATCCACCTACCGCTTTCACATAAGACCAAAATTTCTTAGGATTTTCTGCCAGGTCAGTACATAGAACTTTACTTTCGAATTCATTGAACGCCTCCCGCATAGCCCTCCTCACACTACATTTCGCTTCGCGTAATTTTTATTTGTCTGCAAGGCTTTGGTTATGTTTATGTTTGCTGTGATGTTAGCTTTGCTTTCGCAGCAGTTTTCTAACTCGGTTGTTGTACCACGGTGGCTCTTTTCCATCTCTTACGATCTTGCTTGGCACGTACTCATCTAACGCATATTGTACGATGGTTTTGAACTTTGTCCACTGATCCTCAACACTATCTGTACTTGAGACAATACTTTTGTGTTGAGCCGTCAGGTACTCTGTAATCTGCTTTTTGTCACTTTTGCTAAACAGAAAAATCTTCCTACCTTTTTTAATATTCCGATTAATTTGTGAATGCTGCACTCACCTGTAGTTTCTGCCTGACTTACTAGCCTTATATGCGCTGCTTCTACGAGTTACTTTCTCAAGTCAGAATGGGAAGCTGATGAGGTTATTATGCGATCAGTGCTGCTTAGTAGTCCTTTCACCATCTGAAAATTGAAGATGTCGCTGACTACGATTTCTCCATACTCATTTATAAGCGACGAGGTTACACACGTACTTAAAGGAAAACCGACTCATGTCGGTGTCAGTAACATTACCAAACAAATACTTCGATTCCTGGTTTGATAGCTCCACAGGTAAACGTAATGAAACTCGACGAATGAATGTGTGTCCGTGCTCTGTTCACGTACTAGATGCCAGGTTTCATTGTGGTCTGTGCCTTCCGTTCGCGCCACTAATTAGCTCTTGTGTTTGTACAGTATAATATTGCTTATGAGTACTACCCAGTATCGGTTTTGTGTATTACCCTTTAATATTTAACAAAATAAACTCTTCCAAAGTCGATGAATTACCTTGTAATCGGTTACTATTGTGTTATTTCTCATCGTTATAATCTCAAAATAACAAATTTAAAGTGACTTCCAATGCATTGACCAAGAGAAAATTTTATCGCCTTAATTTTCGCCGTTCCTTTAGATTGTCAAACGGTGTTCCTTACATTTAAATAAGAGTATCTTCAGTGAACAATCTGAAGGTTTTGGCACTACTTGATAAATCAGTGATTGTTATATAAAACATAAGGGGCATACTATCCTTTCCTGCGTCACATCCGAATTACTTTCACTTTTGTTAAACATCTGCTCTTCGTGTAATATACTGGTCAAAATATCCTCGAGACGATAGCATGCTAGTGCAGCTTCTCAGTAGCATCGTATCCTTTTTTTTTTCAGTCGAAAACACGTTCCAGTGTGTAACGCCTTTTGCAAGTGTAAAAAACCAGAAATTACACATTCAGCTTCGTCTACCACTAGCACGATACCGTATGTGTATTAAGCGAGCTATGATTAAAGGGACTGCCCTTTTCTGAACCTGTACTTGTACCGTGAGGAAAGGTTCCTCTATTCCCCCCGTGCTTTTTTCTCCTCAGGGCGACTTATTGTGATGGTGATTTTGCAGTTCTGTGCCTACGTTGTTTTACCTTTTTTGTTGACGGACAACTGCATTTTCATTCATATGAATGCAGGCGAGAATCTCGATAATTATGCGGAAGGGAGGGTAATTCTGCAGTGTATTCACTGTAAAATCTAATAGGAATTTGTCAGAGCCTGGTGGAATGTTCGCTTTGTTTCTCAGTACTGCGAGTGCTTATTTTCATACTTAGATTTGTGCGTTTATGCTGCAATTGGATGGCAGTACGGTATTAGTGAACATCTGCATGGAGTTTGAAATGCCGAATTTAATAATCCGTTATACGAGTAATATGCACACAGTCACCTAAATAGAGCAATCAAACTCATCAGTGCTGAAAATACATCGAAATTAGTCTCGTGGTCAATCACGCTGCGTATGATCCTACACCCAAAGTCTCGTATTAAATGAGTGAATACGTTGTTCCATGTAGTTGAGCAATTTCTCTGTACATTTCACTCAATAAGAGTCCCGCACAACGACAAATTCGATTCAGTTCTACGTAGCAGCCCTGCACGGAACATGCGTCATTACTCTGTGCGTTGTTCTTTCGCAAAGGTAAACTGCATGTTGGAAGGGTAGAGTATGTTTTCAATTGGCAAGAAAGTATTCTTGTCCCAGTTCCAAATGCGCCTAAATATTATCACATTCCTCCATTCAGTTATAGTTGCGACTTACCGGGTTTCGTACTCTCCGTACACACCCAGTTTACAGTGAGTTAGCAATAATTACTAGATTGGGCTACGTACGACTCTAATTAAAAATGTGGGTCGCTGATGTCATATTATCGAGCCATACATGTCTGCTTTACGAGCAATAGTTAAAGTAGCTAAACAATCTGTAGTAAACTGTGATATTACGCTCTAATAATTTAAGAACAGCCAATTTAAGAGAATTAATTAATAATAATAAATTGCAGTTACGAGAAATGATCGGAAATGATAAAATCGGAAAATGTTTGCTAATAAATGTAGGTCGTATCATGAATTTCAAACCTGCATAGCTTGATAACTTATTTAGAAGTAAAGCAAGTTATTCAGAATTGGTGATCCTACGATATATGCATAAACAAGGTTACGGAGTAGTAAATACCAAACAGCCTAATATATTGCGGATAACGTAGCATGAATGGTAGTAGAGTCCCCAATAACTTAGCTGTTCATTGCTAGTTCTAAAGTTACAAGTCCCACTTGTGGCTGCATTTTGCTAACTATAGAATTGTATTTCCGATGCCCCAGAACAGATGTCCTATCACCCGAGTAATTGCCAAGTCTTCTTATAGCACGACATGAAAGTAAAACTTTACCACCATCCCCTCTGATGGTCCATACTGAAGTCTTCTTCTTTTCTTCCTTGCGCCCGAGAGCCCTTTCATTCCCAGCATTCTCCACCGACCTACCAGTCCAATCAATGAGGACTTGAAGTGCGCCCGTCACATGCACAACTTTTTTTACAATGTCATAAAATGTACAAAATTTATCATCATTTTAACACTAAAATTTCTACAGACTAGACACATATTTTAAATAAAAGCTTACTTGTTAACGTTTCCAAAGATAATAACCACAATACTCTTCGTATCTAAGCTCCGACTCAAATAAATACGTATGCATCTAGCACATACGCACTTATAACAAAACAGCTTCACTAACGTGAGAAATAATCTGCATAAAAAGCGCCACACTGATTCATTCTTCTAGCTGAATATGGAAGACTCTTCTGGTTTGGCACACTTACATAGTAAAATATTTAAAACTACTCGCTGTACAGGAATGTGCTGTAATTTTGGTTGTTGAAGTAGTAGTTCTGGTGCTATGCTGTTACCGAAAGCCTTGTTGACAGCACTTCACTACATCGTTCCATATTTAACATTAAGCTATAGAAACGTTTGTAGAAATGTTATTAGCCTTCTGTACTTTCTAACTTCTGTGTTTCTGTTGATAAACTTGTGGTTGACCTTCTAATAGGGGCATCATATTACGGCGATTATTTTGATACGCCCCGATTTACACTACTATTTTTTCTTGTACCATTACAGATAATAGACTGATTTAAGAATGTACAGTCAGTGTCCAGACTGACTCAGTTCTGAAATGGCGAGCGTACCAGAACCACTTGTGCAGCAGCTAGGACGAAACGCGCTAAGCGCCCACCTTAATACTTCTTTTTTCGCTGATCGTTCGGCCTTACCAGAAGAATTCCCGGCGCGTTATTGGGCACAAAGGCTCTTTCTCCGGCCCAACACTTGAATCCAAATTTGAAATATTTGTTATCCTACTATTTATCCAGGGTGCGCTTTAAGTTATGTGGTGGTCACGGTTTCTCTTTATGCAACAACACACATGTGTTTTGCGACTGACAGAACTTTTCCTGTTCTGAAAATCAGTGCTGTTCAGTGGATGTGTATAGAAGGTAGCTCATTAACTGCACGTAAATAATATACAACAAATATTAGGAAAAAAGATAAAGTGTTGTAATGTCAACCCAAATTTCAAAACGGTTCAACGCGTACATCGTGGATTGTTATGATCAATACAAAATCTTGTGCTTATTCTGCTGACGGCATGTTCCTCAAGCACTAATTTATTGGGTGATCGGCTTCTCCGAAGTTATGAAATCTCTCGTAACAGTTGCCCTGCCCGACGCTCATCCCGAATACCAACCAAACTCGCCTTTCAGAGCATTGCAGGTGGCTGACTGTTCCCTTGGTAATAAAAATAGCGGTAACCTCCATACCTTCCATTACAGCAGGTAGAGCATTGGTTGATGGAATACAGAGTAATTGCACTTAAGAGCTTCCATACACGTTCGTTATCAAGCTCAGTGCTTTTCGTACATCTGTCACACTCTTATTTTTGTCATTGACCAGTCCGGTCGATGTACTGTACAGACTTGTACAATGAGTTTTCGTAAAAATCTCACGACCACACACACCACAGAGTGCTATTTGACCAGTTTCCATCAGAGAATAGTCACTCTGTGTGCATTCACTTTTTACGTACTTTACTGGAAAATGTTGGTCGTCAGTAGCACTCAGAAGCTAAAAATCCAATGTTTGGATCACATATGGATGTGAATCGATATCAGATATGTGATCGCCAGAGTACAAAACATATTCTGTCGGCGGTAGGGCTTTGCAACAGTTTCGAATAATTCAAGAGTGTGTCTTTTTTGTCGTATGACTCACATGGTTCACATGATAGTTTTCTGATTCTTCTAGCAGGCATACCAATTTCGAAACATTTCCAGCCACCACTAGAGGCTACGCGAATCTTTTGAGGGAAAACGTCCAGTACGGCCATACTTTTCCAAATTTCCATCCAAATAGGTAAGACAAGCAGTGATTCGTACATTAATACGAGGATTCCTTCAAGAATGCCTTGGTTGGACAGTTCCTCCTGCTGTAGAGTGTCGGCTATATCCCAGAACCTTGTGTAGTGCTCCACCTAAGAGCAGTCACTGTCGTGACTTAGCATGCTACTCCCTCTGAGAAACGTCGTTGCGGCCCACCACGAATTTCTCTCCTGTGATAAACTTTTCATCTCAGAGTAACACTTGCGACTTAAGCCCTCAATTGCTTGCTGGATATATCCCAATCTCTGTCTTCCTCCACTGTTTATAGTCTCTACAGCTCTTTCTAGTGCCATGGAAGTTATTCCCTGATCTCCTAAAAGATGTCCTATCACCCTGTCCCATCTTCTTGTTAGTGTTTTTATATATTCCTTTCCTCGTCGATTCTACGCAGAACATCCTCATTACTTACCTTACCAGTCCACCTACTTTTCAACATTCTTCTGTACTACCACATCTCAAGTGCTTGGAGTCTCTAGTTTTCCGGTTTTCCCACAGTCCACGTCTCACTACCACACAATACTGTATTCCAGCGTACATTCTCAGAAGTTTCTTCCTCAAATTAAGACCTATGTTCGATATCCTTTCTGATACGTGCACTTACACCATTTCTAAACCGAGCACATCGTTCTTGGTCTCCCAATATTATTGTTCCGTCCTGGTTCTCCTACATACTGTATAAGACTCGTCTTTCCCTATAGCTTACCCCTATTTTTCTAAGGATTTCGAACACTGTCGAAAGCTTTCACCAGGATGACAAATCCTTTGGACGTATTTTCATTTTTCTACAGTCTCGCTTCCATTATCAGCCGCATCGTCAGAAGTGCCTAGCGCCTTTCAGGTGCCTTTACCTTTCCTAAAACCAAACTCATCATCGTCTAACACACCCTCTATTTTCTTTTCCATTCTTCTATATATTACTCTCGTAAGCAGCTTGGATGCAAGAGCAGATTGTGTGATAGTTTTCGCACTTGTAGGCTCTTTCAGTCTTTGGAATTGTGTGGATGATTTTTTTCCCCGAAAGTCAGATGGTATGTCGCCAGACTCATACATTCTACACAGCAACATGAATAATTGTTTTGTTGCCACTTCCCCCAATGACTTAAGAAATTCTGATGGAATGTTATCTATCCCTTCTGCCTTATTTGATCTTAATTCAATAAAAGCTCTCTTATATTCTGTTTCTAATACTGGCTCCCCTATCTCTTCAAAATCGACTCCTGTTTCTTCTTCTATCACATCAGATAAATCTTCCCCTCACAGCGGTCCTCAATGTACTCATTTCACCTATCCGCTCTCTATTCTGCATTTAACAGTGGGATTCCCTTCGCTCTCTTAATGTTACCACTCTTGCTTTTAGTTTCACCGAAGGCTGATTTAACTTTCCTATTTGCTGATTCAGTACTTCCGAAAATCATTTCTTTTTCGATTTCTTCACATTTTTCGTGCACCCATTTTGTCTTAGCTTCACTGCACTTCCTATTTATTTCATTCCTCAGCGACTTCCGTTTCTGTATTCCTGAACTTCCGACAACATTTTTGAACTTCTTTCTTTCGTCGATCAACTGGAGTATTTCTTGTTTCCCATGGTTTCCTCGTAGTTTCCTTCCGTATATCTACGTTTTTCCCTCCACTTCTGTGGTTGCATTTTTTAGTGAAGTCCATTCCTCTTCAGCTGAACTGCCTACTGAGCTTTTGATTATTACTTTGTCTTTAACCTCAGATAACTTCAAGCGTGTCTCCTCACTCCTTACTACTCCCGTATCCAATTTCTTTTCGCATTGATTCTTCGTGACTAGTCTTTAGAACTTCTGCCTACCTTGCGCCTCTTAGGGCATTTGTGGTAACAGTAGCGTCTCGTCATGTTTCTCCTTAATTCTTGATTTGTACGCAATAGGAAAACTGTCGATAAGTCTCCGTATGAATTCGAATTTATGTGATCTTGTTGTCGTGGTCATTTCCCGATGTATGTTGGAGGTTCAAATGGTTCAAATTGTTCAAATGGCTCTGAGCACTATGGGACGTAACATCTATGGTCATCGGTCCCCTAGAACTTAGAACCACTTAAACCTAACTAACCCAAGGACATCACACAACACCCAGTCATCACGAGGCAGAGAAAATCCCTGACCCCACCGGGAATCGAACCCGGGAACCCGGGCGCGGGAAGCGAAAACGCTACCGCACGACCACGAGCTGCGGACTGTTGGAGGTAATTGCGTAATTGTTGAAGGTACTGGGACTGTAAACCTTTCTGTTAAACTCCACTACACGCCTCTAGAACGTCGCATAGCTCTTCTTTGTACTGCCAAAATGTACATCCTGGTGCTTCTCTATTTCTTGAACAAACCTTGGGAGCAATTCATGATAAGTTTCTGTATGCATAAGCAGCCAATTTCTGGTTGTTGATAGGTTTAAAAACTCGCCCCGTAGATTGTCTACTGCTTGTTTATTGTTCATCAAAATAACCAGATTATCCATAGTTATCCTTTCTAATATTATAAATGGAAAGTAGCTCTGTCTGTTACGATTTTACGGCCAAACCGCTGAACCGATATCCATGAAATGTGGCATGAGATGGATTGAATCCTAATGAAGAAGATATGCAACTTTACGAAATGTGTGTAGTACAAGATATTTACTGATCGGAAGAATATTACACAGATTAAGGAAAATATCCATTCTTTGAAAAAGCTATTTACTCTTTCACTTTTGAACTTTATATTTGTGAAAACGCTTTATTTATTAATATGTTCTAAGTTAAATGACGCAACGTAATGAATACAATGCTTACTTAAGTCTTAACCTCGTTAATCCATATTTTCATAATAATACCAGTATTATTAAATGCGAAATTAAGTAACTCTGTTAGGTTTTCACGGCTATATCGATGAACCGATTCCTATAGTATTTGTTAAGGCGATATCCCTGAGGAAGACCATAAGCTACTTTAGAAACTTGCATCTTTTTTAGTATTATTAAAATTTTTAAATGTGGTTTACATGAGTGGAATGCTGACGACGCTGGTGCGACGATGGGCGACACTTAGCATCTATAGATCATTCCGTGACAGCACAATATTACTGTGCGCGTGTTTATGATATTGAGTTGGTACACCACCTGGCATAGTTGGAAAGTTTTGGCGGAGATACAATAATAAAATCTGACAGTAATTCCGAGAACCATATTTAAAACTGTTACTAAAGCCATGAAATTAATTCGTAGTTGCGAATATGTACAACCATCAGCTGTATAATCGAATGATGACAATGAGAATTTGTGCCGGTTCGGGACTAAAACCCGGATTTCTCGCTTATTCCGTGCGATCGCCTTAACTATGAGGCTATCCGATCACAACCCACGTCCAGACCCAAACTTTCATACGGTGTCAATCCTGTATGTACAATTTGTGGTCGTGCATCCACTATGTATATTCCCGTACAGGGAAGATATTTTTACTAGAAAGTCGCTTGTTTAGTGTCGGCGGTTAGATATGCTATTGCAGTCCCTGTGTTGTTCGATGCAATATAGTTTTTATCCGAAACGACGACATATGGATGTTTGGGCACGTCAGCCCCGAACAAATGCAACTAAAAATAACGAACAAAATGAGATTTAAAAAAATGGTAAGGTGACCGCTCGAGGTAAGCGGGAAATCTTGGTTAGAGTCCCGGTGTGGCATAAATTTTCATTGTCATTTCATTATACAGCTGATGGTTGCCCATATTCTAAACTGCGAATTAATTTCGTGTATTGAATGACGGTGTAGTCGCCGCAGAGCCTATTCCTTCAGACATTGCATCATACTTTGGAGCAACATAGGCAAAGCATGGCAAACCTGATATAGCGCATAGTTCTAAGAGAGCTCAAACTGCGAAAGTTACTCGAATCCAACAAAACTAAGGGCAATCTCATGTCCACCGGAACCTGGATGCTGAACGTCAGGCAGCCTCAAGAGCTACAGAGACATTAGAACATCCAGAAGCCCGTCGCGTTTTAGGCGCTGAACGTCACGCGTCTCTTACAGCTCCGAGACGCTGGATGTCTCACAGCGACGGCGTCTTTTGAAGGCTGTACGACCAACAGAGAGTCGTGCCTTTACGTGCGGAATGTGGGAGGCTTGAATGTGATCTATTAACTATGTTAATCATAAATTCGTCAACCTAAGTGGATGGATAAAAAATGTAGGCACCAAAACGCGTGAGAATGGAAGGCAGAAACGGTTGAAATGTGTTGCTCGTCCAGTTCTAGGCGAATTGGAGAAACCCCTAAAAACTCTACTTCTGTACGAATGTCATGAATCAAGGCATTTTTAAACATAATTAATAAACACTGTGCATGCTTTCAGATTCGACATACAACAAAATAACAGAAACATTCATTATGTACAGGCAATACATACATTTTTATACATAAGTCTGTATAAAAATATGTACACAGACATTTTGTAAAATCATCAGCTAACTTTCTAGCCATAACGCATCGTAACAAAACTACCAATACGCGAGCGAAGCAATCAGTAGCTTATACACGTAGTGCCACATCTGCATTTAAATTACGCACTCAACCTCGAGTAGATTTTGGTATTATTCTAAATAATTTTCATATATGTTTAGATATAAGAGAACTCTTTTAAGAAACATTATTCCTATGCATACGAAGTTTACGTGCTGGCCACTATTAAAATCCTAAGGTTGTTGGGTAGTTAAGGTAAGTTAATATCTGGCTTACACGTTACTAAATCTATATAAGATACAGGCTTCATCTTGCCATTGAGAAGGTTTTCTATTCAAACCTCTATAGTTCAATAGCAAGTACAGCCTCTTGTTGAATGTTGATGAATGAACATTAGGGAAAAAACTGTTTATGGAATAAATCCCACATCTGTGACAAAAGCGCAGCAGTGTTGGAGCGATGTTATCCGGTCTAATTTCTGGTTATTTGCTGACAAGATTCTTCTATAATCCCAAAAAAGTAGAATTAATCTACTTCTTCTCTTTACCGATCTTCGTTAATTAATTTGTATATAACTGCTTCTTGCAGATACGTTTCTCTTTATACTAGGAAGAGTCCTTCTCTGACTTATTATCGTGTCAGTTTTGAGCAAAATCTCGAGCTCTCGGCGATTACCTCCATCGTCTTCGTCAGGGGCAATTGACTTTCTAAGTTGCTGCTGTGGCGACCTTTTGTAGCCTATAGATGGCTTCTGATTGGTCAGTAATAAAGTACTGCTGTCGCAGATGGTGTCAACGTCTGCGATGGTGGTGCCACCACTCCTGTAGTCGCGAAAACATTGTGACGAATATCCCTGCCTCTTCTCAGCAACGAGAGCTCGCTTCCATGCACCGCTAAGGTTATATCCGCGACACGATTGAAGTTCTTCTCACAAATTCTTATTTCTATAGGCTCTTTAGTTACAGAATCCCAGCATGTAGGAGCATGGGACAAAACTTTTATTTCATCAAAGAATATTTTGTGTTTGTTTGTAAGGCTATGCTCAGCAATTGCAGATTTATCTAGTTCTCGACTATTAATACGTATGGCGTACGGTGGACTGACTGATGTAATTGCTTCCGCACTCGCAAGGAATGTTATAAAGCCCCCCTGAGGGGCTGTCCTCAACTGGGCATACCATCTCATTTATCTTCTCAGGAGGTCTTGTACTTCGTCTTCCCAGAACGCTGCCTACTTTGCTCGATGTAACGCCGCCGAAAGAAAGGAATACAATCTGTGGCCCATCACGTGAATATTCCACATTTTCATATTTCCTTTTCTCGGAGGACGCTGACATTATATGGCGTGAAACATAGCCGTTCGTTCGGAACACGTACTCTAGATGACTGATTTCGGAATCCACGTACTCCGCGTCAGAAATAGGTTTTCCAATGTGTACCAATTTATTCAAAACTACTCTTCCGGACAGGGCGCTGAAAACTCTGGGCACTAAGACGTAAATCAGTGTGTGTCGGCTTGCGGTACACTGAGTGGCCGAATTGTCCGTCCGACTTTCGTTGTACCAATACGTTTAAAATGGCAGTCTTCCTTCTTTCTCTGTCTAGGTAGTGAAAAGAATATTTGGGTCCACGTTGTTCATATGTTCAAGGAAATGCTCATGAGCTTCTACGCTGTGTGGCCAGACCGTAAACGTGTCCTCAAACTTACGATAAAATGAAGATGGACGAAGGGGAGCCAACTTTATTGCACGTTCCTAAAAGTGTTCAATGAAAAAGCTGGCCTCGGGAACTCATAGCCATTCCGTCCGTCATTTCATAAAATTTACCGCTATGCAAGATGTAAGTGGTCATCATAACACGTCGGATTAACTTTATCGTTTGAGTTGTAAATAGTGACACCACATCCGGGCTGACTAAAATATCTTTTTGGCCAACTCTAATCAGTTTAACTCATAGATGTTCATTGAAATAGGTGTAAATAACGCTGTTCCTTGATTATTCGTAGTTCCTCAGCATCACTTTTCAAATTTTTTATGTTGAGATTATTATGAAAGAAGCCACGCAACGACTCCAACTGTTCCGTAAAAAATGAGAGTTGCCTCAGATTAACCACGTTTGCAACTGAGCCTTTCTCAACACTCAATTCAAACTATATAAAAAACATCAAACACCAAGAGCGAAACAGTAACTTCTCCCAATGGATAAGATTCTGCCCGTGGAGAGGTACCTGGAACCGGATAGTGATCAAACAATATTCCCACTTGTACGTCTACGTAAACGGTTCAGTACGTTATTGACTCAAAGATCAACTAGTGAGTCCTCAGATTTCACTAAACCGATTTTTCCTTTATCTGAATTAGCTCATATTACGATAGTTACATTTGATCATGGTTTTCCCAAAACATAAATCTGACGTGGAAAAAGCCCTTTAGTAGGAGTTGAGCTGTAGACACAACGGAATGCACTCGATTACGAGTACTTTCTCGCGGCAATTTAGGTGATTTTGCGTAGCCGGCTCATCAATCTAGTTATCTCCAGTTCAAAAACTCAACTGCTCGAATAGGTGTAGCAGCTGCAATTCTTTATCTAGTTGCCAGATTCGATGTCGAAGACGTCCATTACATGGGGCACGTGCTTTTATCTCCTCTGTGTCTGCAATCCCAAACATTTTCCCTTCCTCGTATTTCTTTACAACATTATCATCGTATTTAACGTATTATATCACAATATATAAAAACGTATAACGATTTTACGTAATCGATAACAACAACTCTAGTTATTATTCAACTTACTGGTTATCTGTACATAAGGTGAGGTGATTACTACCTCGGGATGCTCTATAACCAGTTTTGAACCGTTAAGTCTTGGAAGACACGCTTCTTGAATTATAAGAATAAACTTGTCCATGTTGCAATTTCATGAGCTCCGTAATTGCGTTTACTAAGCGCACTTCTTAAAATCTTCACTATCTCTTCCCTTAATCCAAGCTGATAATGGTCCCTGACTGATGTGCATCTGTGAAGATTGGGTTGCACGTATATTTTTTGAGCTACTTCGTGTATCTTAAAGATTGTTCCTCTCCGACGCCACTAATTATATGGTCCAAATTAAGGGCCATGCAAATCAGAGGGGATCGTTTTGTATATGGCATCCCGTAGGATCACGGTATTTGTATCCATATGATGGAGATGAATGCAGTCTAGCAGTGTTTGTACTGTCGGAGACTCCATACACGGGTAAGTCACTTTGCTGTACGCAGAACGGGACTCGTCTTAAAAGACGGAGTGGTACTGCTCTTCTGTCCAGTGTTGGCGTTGGTCGCAACTCCCCATGCTGCCCTGTCAACGTATGCCGAAACAATGGTCGAGGTACTGACAGGCTTTGGTTCTCCAGATATGATTACACTGTCTCTGTGGATATCTATCTTGTTGCAACCAGACCTATTTCATGGCTGAAGGTGGCTGTACGATGGAGCGAGCAATGTGTGTGTGTCTGTCCTCTCGAGCACTAGTCGCCAGTTGAACCTCCTTGTAGTTGAGTATGGCATTCCCTAATTCACTGTTTCAACGTATACAGTATTGGGATAGCGATACCGCAGAACTATAAACGTCAGCCTAGAGCGATCATGATCTAGCTGCTCTCAAATTTCGACAGATGATTGTAGCTTCTCCATCTTTTATTATCTTCTCACAGACAAGCAACATTCAAATGCTATTTCTGAATGAGAAACCTGCTTTACAATCTTCGCTTGTCTACAGAATTTATGATGTTACTCTTAGCTACTTTGTGTGCTTGCACTGAAATTCTGATCACGCCAATTTCACCTTTGTTGCATGCTATCATCAAGATATAGCAGTGCCAATGGACGGAGTGTGAACTGGAAACATGTACGGCTGGTCCCCGCGGAGGTTCGAGTCCTCCCTCGGGCATAAGCGTGTGTGTTTGTCCTTAGGATAATTTAGGTTAAGTAGTGTCTAAGCTTAGGAACTGATGACCTTAGCAGTTAAGTCCCATAAGGTTTCACACACACACTTTTGAAATGGAAACAGACGTTTCGGATTCTGTTATACGTGCTTCTGTCGAGACAAGTCTCTTTCATTCTAAATGATGGTATTGTCACACTATCAGACGACATTTCGCTACAGCAGGGACAGATACAGCGTGGCATATTTCAAGCGAATCGAACGTGCGGGCCACTTGCGCCCCAAGTCTCAGGCGCAGCGGTTAGCGCAATGGACTCTCATTTGGGAAGACGACGGTTCAAATACGTGTCCAGCCATCCAGATTTTCCTAAATCGCTCCAGGATGGTTACTTTGAAACGTCACAGCTGATTCTCTTCCCCATCCTTGACACAATCACGGTTGATTTACTTCCCCATTCTTGACACAATGTGAACTTGTGCTCTGTCTTTAACAAACTCAACTTCCTTCAGCCTGTCTCGGCTTTGCTTGGTCCTTCTGGGAAGTATCCGATACAGCATGACATTTCATTTAGTATTGCAGTGTGGCATTTTTCGGCCAGCTCCATTTTCTCATTTTGTCGTGTGACAGCATTGTTTATCTTAGCTACTTGTTCATAGAGCGCAATCACAGGTCCATTAGCCGTTTGCACAGAAAGAGGCAGTCTGGCGATCTGTAGTCACAGTCCTTTAAAAATGAATGGGAAAGACAGAAGAGGAGGATAACAGTTCTCAAAATACGCACTATCATAATTGAAGGGTACTGCAAACTGCAATGAAAAGACATTACAATACTATGCAGAAAGAACTTAAAGATTTAGTTGGCAATGGCCGGCCGAAGTGGCCGCGCGGTTCTGGCGCTGCAGTCTGGAACCGCGAGACCGCTACGGTCGCAGGTTCGAATCCTGCCTCGGGCATGGATGTGTGTGATGTCCTTAAGTTAGTTCGGTTTAACTAGTTCTAAGTTCTAGGGGACTAATGACCTCAGCAGTTGAGTCCCATAGTGCTCAGAGCCATTTGGACCATTTTGAGTTGGCAATGAAAGAGCCAAAAATTACGATTGACAGATGACATTCAGTGTTCTGAACTTCAAGAAGTACTGTATGCTAAATGTGCAAGAATTTGGTGATATTAATAGCAAAATTTGTGAAGTTGTATGCATTATTCCACTGTCAGCTGCAATAGATTTCGACAGATCTAAGGAAGAGTGTGGGCATTTTATATGTTACTGCAAAGTACTATGGTTACGTCAAGAGTCACGTCTGCAACGACTTTTCAATTTATAATTCTCTATTGTTGAATTTACGAAGAAAAAAGAGTGCAGGAACGAAAAGTAGAACATCCGGAATGGATTGAAGATCTCACATTGTAAGTAGACTTGACCGACACCGTCCACAGTAAGATACTGCAGAGTGAGAAAAAACTTCCTTCTGGTTTGATGTGGATCCATTTAAAAAGAAAATCGCTTTGTAGAAGGAACAAATTCTGACAAACACATTTCTGTTCCCTAAGCTCACTGGCTTTAAAGAAAACGTGAGGTTTGAATAATTCGCAATGGCCTTGAAAGAAATACAAGGATAGTTTCCTAAACGTTTTGAGGACACTGCCAATGTTACATCTGTGCTCGGCATCGTGTGCTGCCTCAGCTGAAAGCGCTCCTTTGCATGTGCAGATGTAACTGACTGATATGCAGCGTAATTGCCGCTTTAAATGCCAATCATTTTACGTTAAAACTTTGCAGGATGTCTATACCGCTTTCCCCGGGTAGCGTTTCCATGTCTCCATAGTGAGGTCGCAGAAGTGCTACAATATTTCGATCAAAATATGTGCGTGTTAAAGATTTTTTCGGTTATGGAACTAAATAAGCGACGATTACGTGGCAATCTGAGTACGAAAATGTGTGAAATTGTCTGCGCCTGCCCAATATGCCGACAGTTTGCAGCAGACAAAAATTATATTACATCTTCAGCGTGCCAAAAATTATTAAATAATATTGAAAGTTTGCTTTATTTATGATCTATGTTGTTGATAAATGTGAAACATAAGTTAAGTCGTATGCAATGCGAATGCTCTGCGATTTAAATGCCGCTCGTTCACAGTATGGCCTCTTTCCACTCGCGCTGGGACAGCGCGTCGTGCCACTGGTGTAAACGTGCAGCGAGGCTGAGCACACGGCACTCCTGTCAGGGGACAGCCCACGACCCGAAGTCTTGGCCCCCATGACACACAGTATGATTCATTAAAATCAGAGTGGCTCATTGGCTATAGATTAAATCAATATACCACAGTGATCTCCTCCGCCGGCCAGAGTGGCCGAGCTGTTCTAGGCGATTCAGTCTGGAATTGCGAGACCGTTACGGTCGCAGGTTCGAATCCTGTCTCCGGCATGGATGTCCTTAGGTTAGTTGGGTTTAAGTAGTTCTATGTTCTAGGGGACTGATAACCTCAGATGTTAAGTCCCATAGTGCTCAGAGCCATTTTTTTTATCTCCTCCATAAGAAGACTGGAAATGTGAGAGCTGACACTATATTGCACTTTTTATAGTTATTTATGCCTTTTTCATTCACAGTCTATGTACATTTATTATCTTTAACATATTATTGGTAGTTCCTCACGGAACGTTCTTGGTCTTTATTCAAAATGGCCCTGAGCACTATGGGACTTAACATCTGTGGTCATCAGTCCCCTAGAACTTAGAACTACTTAAACCTAACTAACCTAAGGACATCACACACATCCATTCCCGAGGCAGGATTCGAACCTGCGACCGTAGCAGTCGCGCGGTTCCGGACTGAGCGCCTAGAACCGCTAGACCACCGCGGCCGGCTTGGTCTTTGTATGGCAGTTCATAGAGAGTGCTGAGTTAGGTGACGCTGTGCTTAAGACATTGGACTTACACTCGTGAATAGTGTATAGGGCCACAGTGTTCCAGCTTTTCCACGCATTTAAAAAAAATCATTCAAGGAATCGCTCCTCTCAATAGGCTGTTGCTGACGTCCTTCAGAATAGTTTCCTAATCCGAGCTAATGCTATGTTTCTAACGAACTTATGGTCACCTACATGGCGGAGATTTCTTTTGTTGATTGTGCTCTAATTTACTACATTTCAGATTCGAAGTTTACACCGGTGCAGTTATTACTCTATACTGTTTTTTAAGATTCCGTATCTCAGTCGGTATAAATGGAACCCTTATAGGCTCACTTTGTTGTCCATTTGTCTGTTTGTCCGACTGTTAAAAACTCTTTTTTTCTCAGTAACGGATACACGTAACATGATGAAATTTATTTCACATGCCAAGACCTACGGTCCTTTGACGCTGTAAGACAATTAAAGCTTCTATGTTAATGCAATAAAAAGATAGCCCCATTTATGTCAGATACTTGGATACTCGCAGACTCACTCAGGAAAACCTATAGGTACTTCCCGTTGACCTAGAATCATATTTGTCAAGAAGCAGGGTTTCACAGTAAAAGGAAGGTAAGAAAGTTTGGGAAGGTGTTATTTATAATTACGTCACACTAGAAAAATTTTTTTAGTCCTCTGTTGAGTGACTGTCTGTCTGTTGAGACCCATTTTCTCTGTAACAGGACGACGTATGGAGTTGAAATTTACGTCACATACCGAGGTCTTTAGTGCCTGGACGGCAGATGCGGCTATTTATGTCACGTATTTTGATAATCGCATTGTGACTCATTAAAACTGTAGCGTACTTCCCGTTGACGTAGAATCATGAAATTGGCAATAAATAAACTTTTAGAGTACAAGTAAGGAAAAAAATCCGGAAATTATTGATTTGTCATAATATCACACGAAAAATTTTTCTTTCATCATTTGTTATCCGACCACAAATTTCAAATTACATCAATCTCCATCGTCTTGGAATACCCAGGACCAATATATAGCAAGTCTCAACGTCGATAATATGCCAATATCGGCCGACATACTCGATTTCCGGAGTGGATTAACTGTGTATTTATATACTTAAGTTCGACGGAACGCTCAGAGCGAGAGTTCTACTCACACATGGCCAGTTTTTTTACCCCAAGTTCTGACAGATTTGGGGGTCATTGTTTCATTGAAGTTGCACCATTTTCCCTTTCGTCGTCAGCAATGGCTGACCCAAATCATTTCCAAATGCGAATGACTTTGTAATGGCCAGAACAAAATTATTGTGGATGGAGCCTCGGATCTTTTGTTTTGTAGACTGACAGTTTCTTGCAGAACCATTTACTGCAACAAAAGGCGATGAAAATATCTTCACGCAACGATTTCAGCTGCTGAAGCCAGCTCTGTGGGAAAGGAAGCCATTGGCTCACATGAGGGGGGGGGGGGGGGGGTTGATTTGCCCCCAGCCTTGTAGCTCTCGTTGGAATTGGGACCTAATCCACTGCCGGCTGTGTGTTCTGACGAGGATTTAATAAAAGCGAGCAAACGTTTACCGCCCTAACGCTGTTGCTCATTACTGGGCGATTCAATTTGTGTCTGTGATCACAGACACGCTGCCATGCGGTCCTAAATCTGTTCTCTCTGCGCAAAGCAAATATTTTGCTTGTGGGACGACGCTGCGTCAATGTGGAAATTGTTAAATTAATTGTGAAAAGGGTTTCCCACAGTGAAGGTCAGATCAGACCGAATCACAACACATTTCTGTGGTTGCACCCCATTACCGGATCAAAACAGTTCCTCCTTTTTTAATTTATTTTCCTATTCATCTTTGGACAATGGACACCAACGTTGATCTTCTACATTTTGTAAGTACGAAACCAACAGCTCTGTCATTTACCAGCTAACGATCAGTTCCCGCATTCTACCGTACGGTGGTAAATCGTAATTACGTATTCCGCCCCCCCCCCCCCCCTCCAAATCGCAGCCCCAACGCTATTCAGATATTCAGAGTAGATGGCCGAAAAACAGAAATATAAATGACTAATGAGAAAGAACTCTGTCATTCTCCGATGTACTTTCACATTATAATGCGCGAATGCGCAATACTAGCAAACTGCCTAAATCTGTGATTACAAGTAGTAAAGCATGAAGAATGTAACGGGAAAGATAGGGATACAATCATTCTCCAGGCGCCAGATGACTGTGTGTGTGTGTGTGTGTGTGTGTGTGTGTGTGTGTGTGTGTTCCGTGTGGCGTGCGCAGTATTCGTGGCTTGATTATGTGTTGTGCTGTTTCAGCAAGATCACCAATAAAACCAGTTTCCTATTACCAACGTAACAAGTCGTTTGATCTCAACATCGCTTTTCCCGGCTAGTAATGGTCACTTTGGTAAAGAAATCTCCACCTGAGATTTGTGTAGCAATGTTGTCTGTAAAGTTGTGTAAATGGCACTAAATTGCAGATCGTTTATCAAATTTAATATTACTGTTACATGAGGTGAAAGCTCTTCTCTTTAGCAAAATGAACAATTTGTCATAGAATACTACACGTGCAAAACACTGACGTATTATTCCTGTTAAAACATTTCATGAAAGTAGTGCGAAATAATCAGGCTTCATACATGAGTAGATAAGAATTATATAACGCAACGTGCTATCTGCACTGTATTTAAAGATTCAATCTAAGTTGAATTTATCTTTTCAAAGTAGGTTCTGGGCCACCAATCTACAATTATTATAGTAATTATTTATAACCACCAACATTTGTGTCTGATAAAATTTCTGTTCAAAACTGCCGCTGCGATATTTTACAAAGATGGCGGGTGACATGAGACAATCACTTATAGATTGTCGCTTCCGATCGTATTTTACTACAAACAAATAATATATATTAAATCATTTTGCTTTAGCCTCATTATGCATTAACATTTGAAAATATTCTCAATTAAAATTGCTTATTACTTTTCTACCATTTACTAATAAAATGCGCTGTAAATCACTAACACTAATGGGTGCGCCGGCTGGCCGCGTGGTTCTAGACGCTTCAGTCCGGAACCACGCGGCTGCTACGGTCGCAGGTTCGAATCCTGCCTCGGGCATGGATGTGTGTGATGTCCTTAGGTTAGTTAGGTTTAAGTAGTTCTAAGTTATAGGGGTCTGGCTTAGAGCCATTTGAACCATTTTTGAACTAATGGCTGAGCTCCTTAGTAGCTGAGTGGAAAATTAACACTTATATAGGATAAGAATTACAATGGATTAAACTTTGGAATAAATAAAAATCATTTCACATCCAAAGTAACTATTTTGGAAATATTAATTAGCAACATATTACAGTTTCTTACAGAACTCTGTGTTACATCAATCGGTTCCAATCAGTTCAGTCGTTCGAAAAAGAACCGTCCTTGATCTACAATCATCACAGATAACCACGGATGATTTGCATTGTCTATTTTCCATGAACAATGTCTGAGATATTGACACTGAAAATTAAATTATTACACAAATAATAATTATTTATTATTATTTTTTAGTGTTGATGAAGTCCTTTTGATTGATGACACGATAATGTTCGATCAAATTCCACACACAATTCTCTCATGAAAATTTTTCTGAGTAAAATATAGTGGTGGATACTACAACCGCTTAATGCACTGAATGCATAGGTACAAAAGATCGTTGCATCCTGTTGTTTGAATCCAAGTAAAGTCAGACAGCAAAAGGCTAGAAAGTCAGAGCAAACACAACTACTAATATATATTCGAAAAGTAGAAACCCCCTTCACCTGTATGAAGATCGTTTTTATTAGACTCACAATCGGTTTCGTGGCATTACAACTACATCTTTTGATGAACGTATTTCTTAGGTCATAAGATGAGCAATACTGGGGATACATGGAACACCCAACATTCGTCGTCAATTTAGAATGAAAATGAACCCCAACGGAGGCGTTAAGTCGGAAGTATAAATACCGAAACGTAGCAGTACTATCCGCCATTAATTGGTAAGATTAAAATTTATAACCTGATGGTGTAACTGCCAGTTAGTTCGAAAGATGAATAAAGGAAACTAGAGATAGGTCCAATACTGGATTTTAACTGTAGAAAAACAAGTCCCGCTATTCAGATACTCGATCTCACGAGGCCCAGAAGGCACCATATAAAACTGTCTAAAGAGGAATTTCATACAGCTGAAGTAGTTTTCTAATTTGCAAGATGCAAAAAAGCCAAAGATGTAAGTGATTTGACTGGTGCACGTATGTGTTCACAGATTTTTATCTATATTTCAGTACTGTAATAAGCTGCAATTTCTCCAATAAGTAGATTATCCCCGGAAAATTGAACAACTTGTGACATCATGGCCGTATTAATTTACTTTTCGTCTTTGTTCGTTTCGCAAGTAACAAAGTAAACGTAGAGACATTTCTTTGTTATTGCATCAGCTGAATCAATACATAATAATAATTTTTTTCGTGTGAAGTATCAGAGCCTTATATTTGTTGCTGCACCTCGAGTGTTTGTGATCCACTTTATTGAAACATTAGCAGTTGGCCAATTTTTGCCGTACAGGCCATTTAATGTTTAGTAGGAGACAAAATTTTGCAATACTATCCGATTATTAAATAGCGGACATAACAGTTCCGAGAGCGAACACAAAACGCGCAAGCGTCATGACTAAAAGCGGTATGTTGACTGACTGGAGTAACAGTCATTCTCGAAACTAATTAGAGGATGACTATTACTCCTCTCAGAAAACATTTTTTTTTTAATCTTGATGTTTACACGTCATATATTCGGTCTCGGGAATGTTATTCCGCTTTTTGATAATCGAATAATACTACAAAATGTTGCCACCCACTACACTTTAAAATGACCTGTAAGGCAGAAAACGGCCAATTGTGCATGTTTTAATAAAGTGCATAACAAAAGTCGAGGTGGGAACTTTACAATATCTTCCAGTTACTGCATTATGTTCTGTTGATGATTTGCTATAGCTATTGTTCATAAGGTCAAACTGCACAGTTGTTCTGCGTGAAAGTAGTAGTTTAGGCATTAACGGTATATTTGTAGACTTTCTCAGATGTGCTTATTTGAATCGAGCGAGTGAGGAGAAACTGCGGGATGTCTTCGAATTCTGATAGTTGGCGCCCACGGAGCACAATGCTACGAGAGATACAGTCACTTTCCATCAAACAGTGAGAAGAGATGTGTGCAGCTATGCTGTGCCGCATACTGCGATGCGTACGCTGTAAATGCCCATTGGTTTGATAACAACGACCAGTCCGACGCATAAGCACGTCCCCGCAGTTTAAATGATCGACGGGACTGGAGACACCAACTGCAGCTAATGCATCACACATATATTGGTAACGTGCCTGCATTACGTCTGCAACGCCAGATAAGGCCTACCATGATTGTGAACCGGAGCCAGTCAATTTGAATCTATGATTACGTATAATACAGATGACGTTCCAGTTAAAATATGTGTTTGATCTTTTACCTTGTAAGCTTTGTATAGAAATTTATCTATAAATCAAAATACTGACTATCCTTTTTAAAAACTTTCTCCCCGTCTAACGTGTGCATTAGATACCGTATTCAGTTGCTGAGAATTATTGACTGTTGGTTGACACTGCGATGCGCGTGAAACAAAATTTTGTATGAAATGAGGAATTTGAAATAATGAAAATAAAGCTAATTAAATTCCAGCAGAAAATAATAACGTATCCAGTGGAAACTATTTAACTGTATCTCAATACTGAAGTTCATTAGAAAAGTTGGGTAACAGGAAGTGCAAAGTTTGACTTGAAATGTCCGTGAACTAAATCATTCCTCAACTCGGTAAAAAATAACTGCTTAATATTATCTACACCGTTCACTGTAAATTAATCTGCTTAATGAGAACAATACTCTGACTGTATACTGTTCGCTCACAATATTGTAAAGTGAGATCTGCCCAGAAATAAAGGTAACTTACCTCACGCTTAGCATACTGTTTCGTGTCTGGTATACTGACGTTCTCGAAAGCAACTAAAAATCGGCAGATGCAGCTGTTAAACAAAAAATAAACAACTCACTACTCTGTTTTCTGCTTGTCAGAAACAATCTGTTGCTGCGTGTGGCGTGAGATGTAATGCACACATTACAATATACAGAAAACTTTACTAAGAATGATGGAGGAGGTTTCTGTTTCTTTATAAGTTACACACTAATTATTGTCGAAAAGACTGCACAACACAAGAAGACTCTTACAATTAAAAAGTTATCTCATTACTAAAAAATCACAGACATTTAAACTACTTGTGCTACTTCTGACAATGGAAACAAAGAGGTCAAATTAACACCAATTACGAATATTGTTAGTTATCTAAGGTATAAACATTTCCTAATAGTTCAGACACACTAACATTTTATTCTTAAGCTGCGTAGCTTACCTTGAAATAAGCCTTCAAAAATATTCTCCATCCATAGAATCAATAACATGTTTTTACGAACAAACTGTCATCTCCCTAATAAAGTATTTTTGATCATTTCTCCCAAATTCACAAATACCAAATCTCTTTCCCTGAAAACTCAACTGCTCGCTACTATTTTTCACATAAAAATGCCCCAGCGCTGCGCAACTGACAGGCGAACAAGCTAATCACAGATAAAATCATATGCCGACCGAGTGAAGCACAGAGTCAAGGATGTTATTCACTACTCGCGCAGCGGGCTCATTCATCTTTGTCACAGTACAGTAAGACGATTTATTAACAATGGCAGAAAGCATAAGAAAACCAGACAATCTGTCTATTAAAATATGTTACACTGTGCTGAGCAATTATTATGTATGGTTAAGCTGTTATGTAAACTACGTTTGAAAATTTGCAAATACTTACCAGCAGTCTGTCTGCATAAAAAGGACTTTGATCAGTAGTTCCATGCTGCTTCGAACTGAACACACCCTTTAAATTATTTGCGCGAAACTGTTGAGCTACACTTGTACAGTAGTGGTTGTTTCTATGTTTATTGTTATGTCTGCATGCTATGATTAACGTATGTGTCTAAATCATCATGGGTGTGCTGATACATTCCGTGAATGTATCTCTTTCGGGTCTAGTGAAGTAGGGGATACAACCTGTCGACTTTGACCAATGATGTCAGAATTGGCCAGAGAGCATTTATTATACAGATGAAAGAGCTGACAAGACTGTTCAGAAACAAAGAAATACGAGAGACGAAAAATACAGTTGACCTATATCAAAGCAAGGATATCGCGTGTTTGTATCGTATTATTTCTGTCGAAAATGAAGGGAAAAAAAAGGATGGAAATATTGGTAGCACAGCATACCTCACGTCACATATATATGGGTTGTATCTCAAACCTCATTCGAACTGTATTGGTTGACTGCAGTACAGGATACAAGTTTAGCTTACGTCGATTTCTTCGTTTTAGTTAGCATTAACTATATAGGTCAACTGAAGCACGGGATACAAATTTTACATGTGTTGTATATTTCGCCTCCGCTGCCACTAACAGTCTGTTCTTACGTAGATAGTAGTACTACCGATGGCAGAAGGAGCTACGTACATAATTTTTGTATCCCATACTATCATTGACGTATATATATGTACACTGCCAACGAAAGCTTGGAAATGGACGTACGTTACATTTGCAACCTGTACCTCAGTTGAACTACGCGAAGAGGCAATAAGACGGAACATATACAATTTGTATCCCGTACTTCATAATGGGGTACAGTTTTTTTTGTTGTTTTTTTGCCTCCAATGTTAATAGTTTCGACTGAAATTCATAGTTTTGATCACAATAGTGACAATAGTATCCCATTCTTCAGTTCAGCTATATAGCTATATACAACGTTTGTATCCTGCGCTCCAGTTGACATGTACAGGTAAATCTCATCAGTTTTACATATGTCGTTCTTTCCGAATAGGTAGTGTCAGTATAAAGGTCAACTGAAGGACGGCATATAAATTTTAGTTGTGTCGGCCGTTTCGCCTTCAATATTGCTAGTACAGATTCGAAAAAATCGTACTGATACTAGTGCTGGGAAACGAAAGAAGAACGACAGCTGCGAAATTTCTAATGCGTACTGGAGTACAGGAAAACATGCGTAATGGAGTAATTCAATAATGAAATACGTTAAAATAGTCACATGCATTAAAAGAAAAAAATGGAAAAGTGAACTTACCACAAGGGAATTTTTTAAAAGAACCGAAGCTCGCCTAGAAATACATCAACAAAAATCACATACCCACATGCACAACAAGCAAAACATTAAAAAAACACACACGCACACACACACACACACACACACACACACACACACATACACGCACAGACACACACATTCACCCCCCTACCCTCCATCCTAATGTGAAATTAGCTAACATATTTCGGACGCTACATTTGCCCAACACGTTTAACAAAACTTTTAAACGGACAATATGTTTGGGGAATACTACGCCTCCATGAGTATTCGTCTAAGTGGCTTTGAAGTGTGGAAATCCGGCGTTTCCCCTTCCCTACAAGAGATTTCACAGCTGCCCAATAACCCTCGATGCTATTTGTGCAAATCCCTGTGGATAAAGATCTGAACTCAATATTGTGATTAACTAAGCTGTTGAGAACCCCTTTCCCCTAAATCCCTGTATGAAGAAAAACCATCTGAAATTACAATGGAACCCTCTGCTACGTGATCTTCAATTAAGCTGACCAAAACTTCCTTACTTCGATTGGGTACTACTTTAAATACGACACCATCACACTTTTGACCTGAAACTACAGTCCCCCAAAGCCATAATCCCACCGGAGGTTCTCCCCTTTTGCCAAAATGCGACTTGTCAATTTCGACCACAACCCCCCACCCCAAACGGCTCCCTATATTTCATGTATTCCTCACAAACTTCCGTACAAAAAGAGTACCAATCCACAACTGTACGCTTATTCACACGACATTCATAGACACACAGCCACACAGGATATCTCAAACACCAACACTACGTGATTTTCATAATGTGTCTCAAGGCGAGCTTAGATTTTGCGAACCACGTCCCTCGTTTAATGGACCGCCTCAACCAATCTTTGCTGCAGCGCCATACGAATAAGTCGTGAGTACGGCGGCGAGATACACTTGTGAGGCGCGTATGTTTGCCCCACTCACGACATCGAACATACTCGGCAACGAGATCACACATTTGTAAAAAACAAATCATGGCTAACATGTCTACGCCCATAGCCTCTCTTAAATCATCTAGGTTCATCGGAACAAATAAATCCATACCTACAAACGAAAATGAGATACTAAAAATAGTCCTCAAATAAGAAACTAATATTCCAAATTACCTCAATATCACTAAGAATGAAATGAAGTACCGAATGAATTGCAAACAACCAATTATTTAAATAAATGCACACGAAGAGTATTTTCAGCAATCTCTTTTAAAATCACATTCAATTATTTTAATGTACAATGATAGCGCTTATCCTGAACACAGAACTGTTTTATTATCTATGGATGAATGTGAAGACATTATCTATGAGTAATGTATGACGTCATTGGTAAAAGCCGACTGGTTGTATCCTCTGCTTCACTAGACCTTCTCTTTCCGCTAGCTGCTTTCGAGGAAGTATGTTTTCTTTAGGTTGTGTGAATTGAGTGCGGTGCTGTTCCTCCATGTCTGATTATATTCTGTTATTTAATGTTCTCGCTAATAATCAATGAAGTAACCTCGGTCGTGGTCAATCCTACTTCACATAAAATTAATCCACATCAGTGAGATTTCTTTCAAAGCGTATTTTCAAACAACAATTTTTTTTGGACATGAAAGTAGAATCGATGGCTTTTTGGTCCGAAATCAGTGGGACATGTGTAATGGTTAATCCACATATACTTTTTGACGACATGGTTATGGAGATGAAGCAGCGATTAGTATGATTAATCAATTATTCAAAAACAGTCTTAATCGCATTTATTCTTATTATACCGCTAATCGGTTTCAACCCGACGTAGGGGTCATCTTCTGGGTGTTTACACCATTGGTCGACTGCTGGTGGTGTCACTCCTGTCTACATAACGGCAGGAAACTATGTAGACAGGAGTGAAACCACCAGCAGTCGACCAATGGTGCAAACGCCCAGAAGATGACCCCTACGTCGGATTGAAACCGGTTGACGGTATAATAATAACAAATACAATTAAGACTGTTTTTTAATAATGGAGTATCCACATATGCCGCTGAATGTGCCTATAAGAATGTATCGTTGTACGGCACACAGTTCAAGGGACATAACGTAATAAACACCGAGATGCGTGAAAAATGTCACATCATGCGTGAAGTTTTAATACATTTATTCTTTGCTACTAAGACACTCCTACAGTCGAATCAGCTTAAGCATATTCTTCCCAGTTATCAGCCTTTTCACAGTTTTCAACTGCGAAGGGCAAACAATAGGGCTACGAAAACGCATTGCCATGGAGACGTTTACAAAATCGCGTTGTAGACACGCGAAGCAGCTTCGTCTAGCGCAAAGAGACTGCCCGCGATACTGTATTTATACATTAGTACATTATGCGTATTTCTTTGTACGACTGTTTCATAATTTCAAAGCTGTTTTCATGAATACATGGAAATAATTTTTTTTCGATATTACGCTGTAAACACAGCTCTTTTTTTTTCTAATAGAAAATTGGTAAAATGAAATTGTGGAAATGATGATTGCTGATTTCATCCATTATTTCAAATACAGTAGTTCCAGAAATGCGATTAAGATCAGAGAGTTTGGCGGGCTGGTCGATAAGTGAAAGGCTGCGTGACTGTTCATCGAAGAAGGCACATAGGCTTGCGGCCTTGTGAACACGGCGCTTGTCAGCTTGGGAGAGTCCACAGAACATTCTTCGGAAAGCTCTAGAAGAAAGAAAAAGGCTCATTTAAATTGCTGAAACATACAGACTCATGTTCGCATTAATTAGAATCAGCCGACCCAAGTGGTGGTTCGAAGAACAACCCAGAAAAATCACATTCGGCTTGTCCTACACCCTATACACACTGCGGGCTGAAAGCCTCATAGTGCCTTCGCTGCCCACTTGACAACTTGCATCATTTGGAAGGAGGCAATATTGTAAACTGGTCGGAGAACGCTACGTGCCTCCAGTCATTTAATGTGTAGCATCTGTAATTTTTAATCCATCGAAGACGCGCATAGTTACGTGCCGCTTTGAGGAATGTCGCTTTGAGATTCCAAATGTCCATTGTACGCAGTTCCCTTCGCCATATACGGTGGACAGTCAACGCTCATGCAGCCACAAATCGGAAGGCTTCGTTCACGGTGTGGTAACGGTTACGCGCTAAGACGATATAGCTGCTTTTTGTCACATCTCTACGTCGACCCACCGTGCTGATTCCATGCAGCCAATGGGAACAGATACACCACTTCACTGCCCAGGTTAGCGTTGGATCGCATCACCTGATATCAGTTCTGCAGCGTTTCGAGGAAACCAGTGTGCATTTTTAAGGGAGTGACTAAACTGAGTAGGAAAAGACAAACCCTCAATGTTTGAATACAGCATTAGTAATATGTTGCTTGACACAGTCACGCAGATTAAATATCTGGGCATAAAGTTGCGAAATATGAAATGGAACGAGCATTTAAGGATTGTAGTGGGCAAGACAAATGGTCGACTTCAGTTTATTTGGAGAATTTTAGGTTAGTGTGGTTCACCAGACCGCTTGTAGTAGTGCGACTCAGTCTTTAGTACTGCTCAAGTGTTTGGTATGCGTACCATGTCGGATTAAAGATAGACATCGAAGCAGTTCAGAGGCAGGCAAGTATTACGGAGATCCTTCGGGAACTCAAATGGAAATCCCTGAAGGGAACGCGTCATTCATTTCGAGGAACACTGTTTTGAAAATTGAGAGATCCAGCATGTGACGCTGACAGCAAAACGATTCCACTGCCAACTATGTACATTTCGACCAAAGAACACGAAGATAAAAGAAATATGGAAGATAGTATTTTTTCCTCGGTCTTTTGCAAGAGGAACAAGAAAGTAAATGACTAATAGTAGTACGGGGTACCCTCCGCCATGCACCGTACGGTGGCCTGCGGACTATATATGTGCATGTAGACGAACTCTAAAAAACGATCAAAGTTCCTGGGCACATTACGACGCTACACGCTACTCACCGCCCTACGGTGTGTGGTCAATCTGTTTCGCTGTCTATCTTAGGAGTTGACCCCGTACAGACTTATTACGTCTCTGACGTTCAGACTGCAGCCAGTTGAAAATATGACTTACTGAAACCAACGGCCACAACCAGCTTCCAGTGGCGCAATGAGTGCACAAGAGACCGCGTCTATACAGGAAGATTCCGCGATGATGTTACTGACAGGGATGATGGAGAAAGGTAACTGTTTCACTATGAGGGATTGGACCCTCGTCCGGAAACCACCGAGTCGAGAGTTATAGGCAAATATCGTTCCGACACCTCTGACAGTGGCCATCTTCTATTGCAAATTCTCTGTTTTTCGACGAGGTATTGTGGACAAAAAGAAACAAAAAGTTGTCCAGTAAAAATAGGCTCCAAAGTAAACATCTTAATCACAATAAGCCAAAGATGATATGCAAATTATATTATTTGATAAGTACTTCATTAGCCTGCTAAAAGTCTTCAGGTGGAAAATTAGGAAAAATCTACATAAACATCTACACTGACATTCTTATTTGAAATTCTTTATACGGTTCGTGAGTGACGAACACCTTTTTGTAGCACAAACCGACGAACATAATATTTTCTTTTTTTTCCTTTGTAAATTCTGAATTACTTCTTTGGATTGATATTGTTTCTGACAAAAATTTATCGTCATCGGGGTAAGACGGCACATAATCGATTTCTCATGTAGCTTGCCGCCAAAAATCATTATAATCTTCCAGAACTATTATACTAACGTAACCTTTCACCCAAGGATGATGGCATGAAGCATTAAACGAAGTAATGGAGCCGGCCGGATTGGCCGAGCTGCTCTAGGCGCTTAAGTCTGGAAACGATCTACCGCTACGGTCGCAGGTTCGAATCCTGCCTGGGGCATGGACGTGTGTGATGTCTTTACGTTAGTTAGGTTTAAGTAGTTCTAAATTCTGGGGGCCTGATGACCTCAGCAGTTAAGTCCCATAGTGCTCAGACCCATTTGAACCATTTTGAAGTAATGGAGTAATAATTATATGAAATGCGTAGAAAACAGTTTGTTTCGTGTTTGATTATGAGTCAAAGACTTCACAAGTGCGTAGTTTGTGGACGAAATAGTCATGTCACTGTTAACTGTTTGATGTCATACGAATTTAAGTAATACCTACGGCAAACCTTAGTTAAAGATAAAGTTGATGTTTTATCAGATTGATTACAAGTTACAACCATTACAGCAGATATTCGTTGATGGAAAACTACTTATCCCGAATCTACTCTAAGTTTACGACAACTGTTTGAAAACGTATAAAAATGTACCATTTTTGAAGAGGGTTACGTATACTAACTGTTGAAGTTGTGCTAAGCAATAGATGACGGTAACGCAGCACAGTGATTAAGCGATTAAAATACAACGATATACAGCAAAACTCAATTTGGATTCCTTCTTCTATGACAAATTATAGTCACAACACATGGTGTTGACCTCGTAAGACCATTTAGCCGAGTTTACGGAGAAATATTGACTTAACCTGCATTCAAGATTTTGAAAGTATAAGAGTGTATGAGAAATTACGCGAATGTACATATAACAGCTAGACATTTCACGACGAATCGAGGTGGTCGATAAACGTGATTTCTATTATAGCTTCGTTCAGACTTTCAAGTAGATGACTATCGCAGGTTTATTGGCAATCGTCTTGAAAGACAAGAGTAAACACTTCATACAAATGGACGACGATGAGAATTACAAAGATTTAAAGCATTTTTATTTAAAAGGTAGACCTTCCAGAAATACCAACTTACCAGACTGAAATCATAAGAATTCTCCAGAACACAAAATCGTCTCACCCTGTGCAAATATACTGAGCTGTTTTCGTACCAGAGTGTCCTGTTTGACATGTTCCACACTCTCTTTCCATCTTCTGAACAACTGATCAAAAAAGTATTATGTAAATTTGGAAACAAATTTCTTTTCAAAACGGATAAAAATAATTTAAATCTGGTTAGCGAAAAGTCATTTAGCTCAATAAAGTTCATTTTGAGAGAAATATGTGTTGCTTCAAAGTTCTTTAATTCACCATGTCTCTTACACCAAATTTATTAATTCTCCCTAGCTTTTTCGAAAACTAGTTGTAGACAGTTTTAAAACACTGCCATCGTGAAAGTTTTCCACTTGTCGGCAGGCTCACGCTATTGCTGTGGAGGCAGAAGTATTAGAGTTTCGTCCGTCACACACTCGTAATTTTCGGGCCGTTACCCGTGTTATGTGGGTAATGGTATGCAAGCCATGTCTGCCATTGTTTTAAATTGAAGCATACTTTCTGCTCTGAATGCCACCATATCCCTGCGTAACGCCGTCTCTCTTTTTTTTTTTTTTTTCATACGGCCGCGAACTCTCCGCACCAAACGGTCGGTAGCTGTATTCCAGATGTAAGTTAAGTACAATAGGTCACTGCAAAGAGTACAGTGCCCATTTATTAGATATTTAATGACATTCATAAAATGCAGTTCTCCGTTGATATACCTTCGTTTCAACACGAAGCTAGCCTTATAAAATGGACATACATTCAGAGCTATGGAATTGCAGATGGATGGAGAGATAAGTGGAAGGTAATCGTTTACACACGGCCCATGTTGTTGTCTATTAATCTATTCGATAGCACTTAATTAATGACTAATCGAGCCTTCCTAAGAGGGATTATAATTTCATTCCCCTACAGCGCACACACAGTCTTCCTGGCTGGATGAAGTAGTATTTTAGTAATCCACTGAGCAATACTTACTGATCTGTTTGTCTCATGTTATTAGCGCTAAGTGGAGGGTGAAAAGTTCGCAAAAGTTATCATACTATAATTTTTGGAATTTACGTAGTTTTCATAGACTTGTAGCGAATTATTCTTTATATAATAATCATGTCATTATCAGACATTTAAAACAGTAAATCACAAAAGAGCAAAAAACAAACGCATGTCATTAAGAGATTTGTAACAGAGTTAAGAAGGAGCTGAAAATAAATCCATTAGCCAACGTAAGATTACCGGCTTGAGCCCAGTCCATGCATCACGCAGTTGCCTGTTTCAGCTCAGACAGGATACACATTAAAATCATACGACAGAAATAAATTACAGATTGTACAAGGGTCGTTGACCTTGGCGTAGTAAACATAAAGCAAGAGAAACTGAGCCCTTTTAACTCACGAGTGCCTTAATGTTAACAGACGATTGGACAAACAAATATTCTATAATAGTTTTTACCTGGGCATTCCGAATAAATTAAACACACAATTTAAAAGAATCAATATTTACGCTGAAAGAAGTAGTAATGGAACTTACACTGGGCAAAACATACACATTTTTAAAGCTGTCTTAGGAATAACTGAGGCATGTGCTGATTACCAGGGATGCTGATCCACATTAGGAACACATACCAGAGTAACAGGTACAAGCAAAAGCTACGCAGAGAATCCTTAAACTAATTTCAGTGAGGGAGACTCGGTAAAAGGACAGAGGTTTTCGCAAACTGCATGAAACACGTAAGCAAACGCAAGATGCGGTACTCGCCATTTATTTTTACGCTGGGCTCTGGTGAAATAAGTAATTCCGATAGGATTGCAACCACCAAAGAAATGGGAACCGACAGATATTATGTGGCTGGCCCTATAGAAGAAATATTATTGTTTTGAAACTTGTGAACTTTGTTAATATACATTTTTTTACTTAAAAGATTGTGTGAGTCAACTGTCTTCGTAATGTTATAAATGCACTAACTGTCATCTCGCAGCCAGGCCACAGCTTATTGACAACCAAAAAGTATCCAAAGGCATTTCGAAAACATCTGGTTTCAATGTTCTGTCTGATTTGATGTTTTGCATTTCAACCTTCTAACCTTAAATGTAAATTATTCGGAAGATTTTTCGACTCCACGAATGGATCATAAAACTAGTCCAAATCTTCAACACTCTCTCGAAAATACTGTTTTAAAGTCTACTAAAAGAGTACCTCATGTTCTTTAATTAAATCCATCAACTTCTTATTATCATCAATGGAGGGCCATACTGTCAGAAACATCTCACACGATCCTTTTTCAATTGTCTGTATCCACAAATTTAATTTAATATTAAGTTCTTGAATATTATCCATAATAGAACAGTTTAGTTTCTTCCCTACATTTTTCTGTTTAGTTCATTTAAGATTACGAAAATATCGGAAAGATATGCCAACACAGATACCCATTATTCATCTGCAAATAAGTCCGCATACTCACGCCCCTCAATAGGAAAAAAATGCAAGTATCTCGATCTAAGTTGAAACATTCGCGTTAGCAATTTCATTTTAGTGTCTAGGTTTTGTTCTTGTTCCAGCTTTGTCTGCCTACCAGTATCTTTTGAGTCCACCAAAAAGTGCCTGTTTATGTTCTTTGGACAAAGGTCCTCTCCTTCTTTAGGACGTTGACGCCATTTTAAAACCTTGGTAGTTGTTCACCAAAAGCCTCCGTGCGCGCTCTAATCTCTCTAATTTTACATTCGTGATCTCCTCGGGAGGTATAAGTAGGGGGAAGCAATATATTCGATACTTCATCCAGAAACGCACCCTCTCGAAACCCGGCGAGCAAGCTACACCGCGATGCAGAGCGCCTCTCTTGCAAAGTCTGCCACTTGAGTTTATTAAAGATCTCCGTAACGCTATCACGGTTACCAAATAACCCTGTGACAAAACGCGCCGCTCTTCTTTGGATCTTCTCTATCTCCTCCGTCAAATCGATCTGGTACGGATCCCACACTGATGAGCAATACTCAAGTATAGGTCGAACGAGTGTTTTGTGAGTCACCTCCTTTGTTGATGGACTACATTTTCTAAGCACTCTCCCAATGAATCTCAACCTGGTACCCGCCTTACCAACAATTAATTTTATATGATCATTCCACTTCAAATCGTTCCGCACGCATACTCCCAGATATTTTACAGAAGTAACTGCTACCAGTGTTTGTTCCGCTATCATATAATCATACAATAAAGGATCCTTCTTTCTATGTATTCGCAATACATTACATATGTCTATGTTAAGGGACAGTTGCCACTCCCTGCACCAAGTGCCTATCCGCTGCAGATCTTCCTGCATTTCGCTACAATTTTCTAATGCTGCAACTTCTCTGTATACTACAGCATTATCCGCGAAAAGCGCATTTTACGATTGCCTTGAACTTTTTCCATAAACACTCAACGTTGTCAGTGTCGGAAAAGAAATTTTCGTTCTGATCTGTTAGGTAGTCTGAAATCTGCCTTCTATTACTCTTGCTAAACAGATATTCCTATTAACTTCCATATTCAGGGATGCTGCAACGGCCTTATGATCACTGATTCCCTGTTCTGCACTTAAAGAGTCGAAAATTTCGGGTCTGTTTGTTATCAGTAGGTCCAAGATGTTATCTCCACGAGTCGGTTCTCTGTTTAATTGCTCGAGGTAATTTTCGGATAGTGCACTCAGTATAATGTCACTCGATGCTCTGTCCCTACCACCCGTCCTAAACATCTGAGTGTCCCAGTCTATATCTGGTAAATTGAAATCTCCACCTAAGACTATAACATGCTGAGAAAATTTATGTGAAATGTATTCCAAATTTTCTCTCAGTTGTTCTGCCACTAATGCTGCTGAGTCGGGAGGTCGGTAAAAGGAGCCAATTATTAACCTAGCTCGGTTGTTGAGTGTAACCTCCACCCATAATAATTCACAGGAACTATCCACTTCTACTTCACTACAGGATAAACTACTACTAACAGCGACGAACACTCCACCACCGGCTGCATGCAATCTATCCTTTCTAAACACCGTCTGTACCTTTGTAAAAATTTCGGCAGAATTTACCTCTGGCTTAAGCCAGCTTTCTGTACCTATAACGATTTCAGCTTCGGTGCTTTCTATCAGCGCTTGAAGTTCTGGTACTTTACCAACGCAGCTTCGACAGTTGACAATTACAATACCGATTGCTGCTTGGTCCCCGCATGTCCTGACTTTGCCCCGCACCCGTTGAGGCTGTTGCCCTTTCTGTACTTGCCCAAGGCCATCTAACCTAAAAAACCGCCCAGCCCACGCCACACAACCCCTGCTACCCGTGTAGCCGCTTGTTGCGTGTAGTGGACTCCTGACCTATCCAGCGGAACCCGAAACCCCACCACCCTATGGCGCAAGTCGAGGAATCTGCAGCCCACACGGTCGCAGAACCGTCTCAGCCTCTGATTCAGACCCTCCACTCGACTCTGTACCAAAGGTCCGCAGTCAGTCCTGTCGACGATGCTGCAGATGGTGAGCTCTGCTTTCATCCCGCTAGCGAGACTGGCAGTCTTCACCAAATCAGATAGCCGCCGGAAGCCAGAGAGGATTTCCTCCGATCCATAGCGACACACATCATTGGTGCCGACATGAGCGACCACCTGCAGATGGGTGCACCCTGTACCCTTCATGGCATCCGGAAGGACCCTTTCCACATCTGGAATGACTCCCCCCGGTATGCACACGGAGTGCACGTTGGTTTTCTTCCCCTCTCTTGCTGCCATTTCCCTAAGGGGCCCCATTACGCGCCTGACGTTGGAGCTCCCAACTACCAGTAAGCCCACCCTCTGCGACCGCCCGGATCTTGCAGACTGAGGGGCAACCGCTGGAACAGGACAAGCAGCCATGTCAGGCCGAAGACAGAGCCTGAAACCGGTTCGTCAGACAAACTGGAGAGGCCTTCTGTTCAGCCCTCCGGAATGTCTTTCGCCCCCTGCCACACCTTGAGACGACCTCCCACTCTACCACAGGTGAGGGATCAGCCTCAATGCGGGCAGTATCCCGGGCAACCACAGTCGTAGTCCGATCGGGGGATGCGTGGGACGAGCTGGCCGTCCCCGACAAAGCCCCATCCGGACCCCCACAGTGATGCCCATTGGCAACAGCCTCAAGCTGTGTGACCGAAGCCAACACTGCTTGAAGCTGGGAGCGAAGGGATGCCAACTCAGCCTGCATCCGAACACAGCAGTTGCAGTCCCTATCCATGCTAAAAACTGTTTTGCAAAGAATGTCTGAACTAATCTACAGAGAGCGCAAACAAATCGACAAAATTTAAACGGTTATTAAAATACAAGATTGCCTAGTAAATGCAGTAATGCTGCTACTTGCGCACTGCTGACACTGCTCGGCGGCCGAAGGAGACTACGCGAATTTACACTATTCAGGTACTAAAACGCGATGCTACAACTCTCAAATACTATAATACGCCTGAAATTTATGAATTAAACAATGCAAGTACCAAAAACACGCAAAGAAAGTAAGAATTAAACTACGTAACAAATGAGTGAGCTAGGAGTATACGACTTGCTGCTGCAGCTGCTTATCCAACGGCGGCAGGGAGCACACAGGCAGGGAGCATTCAGGTCCATCACAGATGTTTGTCATACTTGTATATTTTGTCTTTTGAATAGACATCTAGAGTCCAACTTTTTCAACAATATCTGACAGCCTATTGATCTTGTTGACTGTTGACTCTGTGTTGTTAGCAAAAATTGCCAGGTCATCCGCAAAGGCCAAGCAGTCAATGTACACCCCTTTGTTCTTAGAACCAAGTCTGAACCGCTTTTCATTTGTTTCTTCTTGGGCTAACAACTTTCTCCACTCTCTAATGACCTTTCCCAAAACACAGTTGAAAAGGAGTGTGGATAGCCCATCTCCTTCTCTTACGCTCGTTCTGATTGTAAAAGATTCTGAGATCTCACCCATAAATTTTATTTTTGACACTGTGCCAGTGGGAGGTTTGTAGATAAGATTTATTTATGTATCATCCACCCCAATCTCCTCCAAAATGCTTCTCGGTCGATGGAGCCATATGCCTTCTAAAAATTAACAAACACGACCACGTAGTTATTTCCTCCATTTTTTTTGTACCTGATGACGTTCTTCAGGTTAAAGATCTGTTCTGGGCAAGAACGTCCCTTTCGGAAACCAGCTTGATATTCCCCAGGCAGTTGGTCAAGATGAGCTTCTCTTCTGTTTTGTATTGCTTTGGAGAGAATCTTGTATGGAATAGATGCTAATTAGATGCCTGTATAGCTAATTACATTCTTTTTATCGCCTTTTTGTGTAGAGGATGGATTAAAGCTGACTGCCATTCAGTTGGTATCATCCCAGTTCTCCTGAAAACGTTGGACTAGTACATCTAGAGTTTCATTATTTGCCAGCTTCAGTATTTCCGCCACTATTGAATCCTCTCCAGCTGCCTTATTATTCTTAAGATTGTTGATGATCTCTTTGATCTCCTCTTTACCACGTGGAGATGAATTGCTTAGTTAGTGGATCGGGGCACATACAGGGAATCTTTTTTTCGGTTCATCACAATTAAGTAGGCTTTCAAAATAACGAGACATGATCATGCAGTTTTCTTTGTTGCTCAGGCCAAGATTTCCATTTTCGTCTCTAAAACAGACTAGGGGATTGGTATCGTTTCATATTCGACTTGAACGTCTGATAGAGTTGTCTGGGATTGTTTTTCCAGAAATCCTGATAGATCTGTTCAAACTGCTGTTTATCATACAGTAGCTTTGCCCTTCGTAAAGTTCTGGCTGCATATTTTCGAACTTCATGGAATACATCAAAATCTTCAGGTCTCCTGGTCGAGTTCTAATTTTTCCAGGATTTAGTTTTTGGGCCACCACCTCGTCAAAAAGCTTATTCTCTTTTTAGCTGTCAGAATTGCAGTATTAGCTGCTTGTTGGATCTTGGAGGCGATGTCCGTCCTTTTATGAGATTCAAATATCAGTTGCTGGAGGCATTGTCGAATTCGTTTTGATTGATTTTGAGCTTCGCAACGCCATATTTATGAATTTTATTTATGGTTTTCACGGCCTTATTGAGAGGGATGAACTTCATTTTGATCTTGGAGAGGTAATAATCCGAGTCAAACTGTACTTTAACATTCATTATTTCCTTAATTGCTCTCCTAGAGATTGCTATATGATCAATATGTTTCTCTCCAAACACATTGCCAGGGCTATCGCCAAGTCTTCTGTTCACTTGACTTGTGTTTGTAAAATGTTGACATTATCTGAAGAGTGAAGGTTCGACACAGATTGACTAGTCTTATACCATTTGTTTACCACTTGTTAGTCATTTTATGAGCAGGATACCTTACAATTGTTGAATTGCAGTTCTATACTCAGCTGAGCGTTAAAGTCACCTACTAGTATCTTCATGTTCTCAGATCGTATTTTCCCTAACTATTCTTCAAGAAGGTTCCAAAACTGTTCAACTTTCTCGGCATTGCGTCTGTTGGCTTCATTGATTGGTGCATGCTCATTGATCAGTGTGTATCCTTTGTTACCACAGCTGAGAGTTAGGATAGAAAGTCTCTCAGAAGGACTGAAGAACTCAAAGATCGAACTGACAACCTTATTACGAACAACAAAAACTATGCCTAGTAAAGGAATGTTCTTACATATTTTGACTGCCCTTTTGCCTTTATAAATCCCGTAACCTTCAATCTGGTTTCTTGAATGACCAAGATGGTTATGTCATGTTTGTACATCATCATCGTCAACTCTCTGTGGTTCCCAACATTCAATAGAAAATTGACGTTCAAAGTCGCAAAATAGTAATTCCGTTTTATCTTGAATTTTCTATGCGTAATCGTGTCTCCAAAGCATCTAGGTTCAGGCTCCCCAGAATCCATAGGGTTGATTCCACTCCTTAGAGTGGCAGATTGCCTCAGAGAGGTACTACCTGGGGTAGTGTCCTTTTTGTGACGATATTCCATGGCACTTGGTTGTTCAAACTAGTGTGGATAGGACAAAACCTTCCTAGTAACAGAAACGAAGTTGCAAGTCCTGGAGCTTGATAATAGGCCGCTCCTTGGAGTCAGACACCCTTCGCAGCCGCTTCTCTGAATAACAGAAGCTGCTAAATGTAGATAGTTCATTCGCTTTAACCACCGTTAGAGCATGGTTGTTGTCTTCCGCCTTCAAAACCGTTGGCCGTCTTCACCGTCACCCTGCAGGGGCCCTCACAAGGTACTATCAGTCGGGCCAGCTGAACCAAGGTTTTTTAAAGAGGTGTTACTCCTCTATCACTCCCCCTTTGCTCTGGCTTGTGAAAGACAGAGCATGGCTCTGGCGGGGTTTCACGGCATTTATTAAGAGGTTAAGTCAATTATCATCAGCAATTTAGTTATATTTTTGTTTATTTTGGTAGTACTGTCGTTTTACGTTGACGACGCATGCTTTGTTTATTTGTTGTTATATCTTTGAAGTTTTCAAGCTGCTAGGTTAGTTTCGTTATCGCTGCCGTGCTGTTAATCATGGCTGCTCCGTTGTCTATTTGCACCAAAGAAGAGCAACGTTCAGTGATCCGTTTTTTGTGGTCGGAAGGCTTATCAGGAGCCGAAATTCATCGAAGGCTTTCTGTACTGTAAGGAAACAGTGTTTTGCCACAACGGAGCGTCTACGAATGGATTGAAAAATTCCGAAATGGTCGCACAAGTGTTAGGCACGATGAAGGAGCCGGACGACTGTTTACCGCCAAAAATGAAGAAACCATTGAGCGTTCACGTAAAATGATTCTCTTAGACAGACGATTAACTATTGACGAAGTGGCACATCGTCTGCAAATTAGTCATGGTTCTGCCGACGAAATCATCCACAACAGACTTGGGTTTCCTAAAGTTTGTGCAAGATGGGTCTCAAAAAAACTCACAGTTGCATAAACAAGCACGCTTGGACATCTGCAAAAATATTTGAATCGCTATGGTAACGAAGGGGAAAACTTCTTAGACAGGATCATTACTAGTGACAAAACATGGATCCATTATTACGAGCCAGAGAGGAAAGGGAGAAGAAATATTGAAATTCGCCGCGCAAGAAAAAATTTAAGACCCAACCGTCCGCAGGAAAACTGATGCCTACGGTGTTTTGGGACGCACAAGGTCCAGTACTGGAACAGTATGGGGAAAGCAGGGCAACAATAAACAGTGTACGTTACGGAGAGGTGCTTACTGCCAGGCTAAAGCCTGCAATTCGACGCAAACGCCGATGACTGCTGTCAAATCGTGTTGTGTTGTTGCGCGACAATGCCTGTCCTCATACTGCTGCCCACACTGCTGAAACGCTCCAGAAACTCAAATTTGAAGCACTGGATCATCCTCCATATAATCCCGATCTTGCCCCTTCTGACTATCACTTGTTTGGTCCACTCAAACAGGCATTAAGGAGCCGCCAATTTGCCTGGCTCCTAGCTCAACCGAGAACCTTCTTTTATGAGGACATCAGAAAGCATGTACAACGATGGACCAAGTGCGTTGAAACGCAATTCATCCCCATCAACATTCCTTGTGTGAGAAAGAAGTTGTTCATGACCGTCATTACCGGTGGACTCACCGATCTCCAAACTATCTACATCGTCACTGGACGTGTCACTAACTCGGCGGTTGCTTGTGTGAACACAGAGATATTTTTGAAATTTCAGCTTCAGCTTCTGAACCAACAACTATTTTTACCATTTCTTTACATGCGAGTATTAACAATGTTTCAGCTATTTGCCTTCACGATAAGTTCTGTTACTTTGCTATTAGCTTCACGTACTTTTTGCAAAACACGTATCTGTGTATCACGAGCTTCACTTGTTTTGTACTTTCTTCCAACAACCGACAAAATTATTCACATCTTTACGTAAAAGAGAGGAATGTTTTGTTGGCAAATGTATTTCCAGTTTACTGGGAATCATAGCAGTATTACTGAGTTTGACCAGGGACGTAGTGAACATGACACAAATGATGAAATCAACATGGCGACATTTTTATACGTGAACAACGGACGCATTTTTGATTACGAGAACTATATGCATATATTATTCTGTGTCGATCTGCTCACAGCATACGTGTGACATATTTTCATGTAGACTAGTAAATGACCGTTCGAATTGGCCACTAGTTGTGAGTAAGGCATTATATTAAAATAACATACAGTCTCAGAAGAACCATGAGTTCTCTTACTAGAGCTTTTTAAAACAACTAGTGAGGTACTTGGATTTTAACCAAAATAAAATGTGGGAAGACTGTCAAGGCAAGTAACAGATTGTTGAAAAAATAAGGACTGCCATGATTGGTGCGAAAAATATAAAGAACAACAGAATGAGACCAGAGATTAAGACGAGATAAATGTTGTATGGATTATATTGCAGATACTTGGCACTAGAGAAGAGCCACATGTCACAGATGATAAGAAAATAGATGAATTCCATAACATAAATAGAAAAGAGTGTTACTTGATGAAAGTTAAGTATATGAGGCTACCTGGCAATCGTAACGAAAACTAAACTTGTAATACAAGGAACGTAGAAATGGAAAAAGAGAGTTTTATAATAATTCAGCGAATATTTCTGCTGATGTAAAGAAGCTAACATCATTAACATTCAAGATAGCCTACAAAAAATTCATACAAATAGGTGGAATCGTTCTTTATCGTCAACAGTAATGGTTGATTTGAAAAGCACACCACTGTACTTGACTAATGGAGGTGATATGCCCTTGCCACACTGTGTCCTCTGAACATACTTGCTCATGTGTAACATATTTCATGGCTTGTAATGGTAACCTCGGCTCTAATGCTTGCTTCTTCCATTTAACCTGACATTCAGCTATTACATTGTTTACTGCTTCAACTCTTTCTAATAACTAAAACTTTTACTTTATCAGATTTTGTACATTCTTTCTCAGTTTTTAGGAATATCATATCAGATAGTTGAATTTTTGTGTCTCTATCGTATGGCAAGTACTCCAATGACAGAAGAATACTGTGGATGCAGGAGCTTCTGGCGAAGTAGCTAATTCTCAATCATTACCTTCGGCATACGAAGTAGGTATTTCTATATGAGTTATAAGAAAGTCGGCAGCAGTTACAGGCATATCCCAGAAGAAGGGAAGTAAGCTGTGATTTTTTAATTTTGTTCAATAACTAGCTGTTTGTTGCAGCTGTGCTCGCATATCAGTAGCTTCGTTATGATGGGTGATGGTGAGTAAGGACACTACTATACATTCAATAACATCAGCTGCCCTCCCGTGTCTGCCTTTTCGGGCAAAACAAAGCTCGTGATGTGCGCCCCGCTCGCCCCCCCCCCCCCCCGCCCCACCGCCCAGCCAAGCTTTCACACCATCACACCATACGATGCATCAGAATAAGCAGCATTGCTGCAGAGCATTGCATGCGGACGGCATACGTGGGAGTGTACATGTATCCGTCTTTCTATTGAAATGGGTATATATTCTACAATGCTTACATTATGCAGCAATTAATAGTGTGGAAGTATGGATTAAACACACTGAAGATTGTATAAGCATTGTGTTCATTACGCTTAATCTTATCACATAGCGCATATCAACCATTAAAAGTATTTTCACAAATATGGTAAAGATCAAAAATCAAGGAGTAAATAGAATTTTCAAACACGAAAGATTTTTTTTATTTTATTGGCTTCAAGCATACAAACTTTTTAGCTATCGCAATTTAAATATATTGATACACATACACACAGCAAAGTAACAATTGTTCTTATTTTTTCATATATGACTTCAAATCGAGATTGTGAACTTATTTTACAAAGACGCAATTTTCAGCTAACCACTTAGTTGTTAATTCATTCCTTTAGTTAATTTCAGTGTTTACAATTCAGTTTATATTTTCATCTCCTCTTTAGCTACCTGTGTAAATATGGATACGACGTCGTATATCCTCCTCGTTGTGGTTCCGAGAATTGAGATCGTGAAAAGCGGCTATCACTGACCCAGTCTTAAGACCCTTAAGAAAGTCACTCTGCCTTTCTCATAGCGTACACACTGAAATAAGACGTGCTGCTTCTTCACACTGACAGTAGGGTGTCTCCGATAGGTCAGTTCTATGTAAATGGGTTGGGCAAGATACATGATTGAGACGCATTCTCACAATGGATGTTATAATTTGCCTTGAATGTCTGTATTTCACAAACCATGGCAGTCTTGGTATGAATATATATGCGCATAGCTTTTACCTCTTGTTTGTTGACTTTCATTCCATTCTTCCTGCCATGAGAGAAGCGCTTATTCCTTTACAGTTAGGAAATATTCTGTATGTGGGAGTTTAATGTCCATGGGTTGATCGCATCTCTCGCTAATTGATGGGCTTTTTCCATTGTATAGGATTACAGAATGTGATTTGACCCATACAAATTCTATAATTTGATCAGTCTACTTAGCTTGGTAACAATAATCCACTATGCTGAGAGCGCATTTACTAGTGCTTTTGTTCTAGTTCCTGTAATTAATTGCTTTCAGAACGCCCTGAGAATCAATGATTATTACTGCCTTCCGTATTGTGAGAGGCCTTGCGTATTTGATTGCTTCTATAATAGTGAAAGTTTCAGCTAGAAATATGGAAGCGCACCTGGTACTTGAAACTTTCTTTTTCTGCAGATTCTGAACAGAATGAAGCCCATCAGCTACGATTTTCTGTCCCCATTTTTGAATCATCTATGAAGAATCGAATACATCCTGCCCGTCTTTCTGCCAGATGTGATGTGGGTAAAACTACCTATATCCTATTCATTTGCTTTTTCCCTAATTCACTTAATAGTCTTCAACTAAATAAGTATAATCGGCGGAGCGTATTGTGAGCCTACAGTTTGTATGGGAATGTGCATGTGACGTGGATGATGAAATAAATTACAATCTTTTTCATCAATTCGTCGAAAATTAGAGTTCTAAACTCTTCACAAGTTTTATATCAGCTCAGAACCCTCACGTGTTATTGTACGAAAAGATTTACCCACGCATTACACAGCAGAGAGTCTTCTATGGGCGCTTATAGATATGGTTAGACTCACAAATTTGGCTACGTTTTGTCTATTTTACCACGCGGAACCCAAAAATAACAAGTCCATCAAGTGCCGAAAAATTTCTAAGCCCGAAAGTAGGAACTCTGAATAATTAACACACGTGAACTAGCGGCTGTTTCACCGGTCATCAGATAAAACTTCCTCTAAACAGAGACTAATAGAGCCTGGCTACCTCCACCGGTATTCGAACACAGACTCTCCTCCAAAACGCCGCTGTTCACCCTGAAAATCTCTGTCAAGCACCACTTGCGCCAATTAAACTACGGAACATGAAAATTGCTGAAATACTAAAGTTTAACCTTTTACACACAATCCCGAGTCATGACAACTGTCAAACACACATACATAGTTTCTCCAACCAAAGTGAAATGAAAATGTGAGAAGGATGGTACTCAGAGTACCTAGACACATGTTTGGTTTCATGTTAGCTGTCAGCTAAAATCTTGGCTACTACTTTTGCAATCATTACGTTAGCTGCTGTTTATTACTATCTGACTACATTTTATGCAGATGAATAAAAGTAAAATGTGATAACATCCCATTACACAACACCGTACACAATCTCACTCTAACGTCACTGAATAAAATAACCCACAAACATACAGATAGAAAAGTACATGCAGCAAAAAATATTTTAATCAATTCATTTAGCTATTGCACACCCTTTCATTCCCATCATCTGATAGTTAGTCCCATCTGAACTACAAACTTCACCCCAACACATCAAAAACAAGGTTGAGGTCTGACCAAAATAGCCATCTATAGAAGAGTGCACCTATATTTGTCACATTCCAAAAAACGGTAAGATTTCATTCACAAAATTTCTCAACCTTCTTCCGTATCATATCGTACACATGTGCTGCACAGTAACCACAACTGCTGTAGTTTGTAGCACACCAGTCTTAAGTTCTCCAGTAGCTGTGCCTCACATATGTTGCTCTACGGTTCTCATCCCTAAACATATCTATTCCCTCTAAAATTCTTAAATCTAGGTTATGCAGTAAACATTACCCCTCAAATAAACCAAACAAATTACTATATCGAAAATTACTCTTCTAAAATTCTTAAGCTAAACACATATGAACACTAAAGTGAGCAGCACAAAAAAGTGAAACGAAGATACACATGACAAAATAACCCCAAAATATTAACCTTGTACAGTTCAAAAAGCTTTTTGGTCTCACCATCTACTTCCTTTGGCCATTCCCTTGTTCCTACTAGCACCAGGTCACCAACCTTCTACTTTTTTAGTGTATACTTACAGGCATGCCTATGTTTCTCTGTAATGCCCTTCTTGTCATTTTCTCTGCAATTAATTTCTGTCTCTCTTGTTCAGAGACAGGTGTACCTGATGGAAAACTCATTGCCTTGTCTATCACGTTGGTGCCTTCTCATTCCACATCACTTCATGTGGTGTGAACACTGCAGCACTATCTTTCACTCTGTACATCACATCCCCAAATCTGGTTTCATATGCTGCCCAGGTGGTATGCCTGTGGCTGCACTGTGTTTGGAACAAAGGTCCAATCTCGTGCATGTACCATTCAACTGCATTACTGCTGGGTGATAAACTGAGATCCTGATGTCCTTCACAGCTGCCTAGTTCATGAAAATTTACAGTACCTTCGAGATGAACAGGGATCCATTTTCAGAAAGTACTGCCTTTGGCTTACCTATGTGCTTAAAGAGAGAGTCCAATTTCTGTATCATAGTTCTACTAGCGGTTTTTTAATTGCTAGTACTCTGGGTGTTTGAAAAACACGCCTACAGAAAGCATATCGTTTTTTTATCCACCCTACTGCCTAGAAGAGGGCTGAACCATCAATCGCAAGAAGTTCCCTCACATTTTTTGGGCAAGATGTTCTGCATTTCTCCGTGACTCACAATGCTCTTGCGTTTTACAGTTTGGCACCTGTCACATGCACCTTGTTGTTTCTGTCCTCTACATACCATGTTACTAAACCTTATATAGTCCCGCAATACACCTACACACTTATGTGCCCCATGAAGTCCGTGGCTCAGATGCACATAATTTATGAGAGGCTGTATAGGTTCATTAGGCCAGCACAGTCGCCGCTCCTCTTTATTTTCATTGTTTCTGTGGACAACATCCTTTTGTAAATGTTATAAAACATGTCGTACTTCTCGTGCCCCTTGGTTCCCAAACTGTTATTGCTTTTAATTTTTCTTCATTAAGTAGAAGACCTTCTGACGACAACACATGTCCTAACAAATTTATTTCTGCCTTGACAAACTCACAGTTTTTTAACTTTAGAGTCATACCACCATTTTGCAAAGCTGCTAAAACATTCTGCAATAGACAGTAGTGCTCCCGACGAGCTGACGAGGCAATCAGTATGTCGTCCACGTATATGGTCAGTATCCTCATCAGTTCATATCCTAGCATGTCCACACAAACACAGCAACAGATATGGAAAGTCCTGGCCTGCCAGTGTGGCCGAGCGGTTCTAGGCGCTCCAATCTGGAACCACGCGACCGCTACGGTCGCAAGTTCGACTCCTGTCTAGGGCATGGATGTGTGTGATGTCCTTAGGTTTAAGTAGTTCTAAGTCTAGGGGACTGATGACCTTAGCAGTTAAGTCCCATAGTGCTCAGAGCCATTTGAACCATTTGAACCATTGTTGTTGTTGTTGTTGTTGTGGTCTTCAGTCCTGAGACTGGTTTGATGCAGCTCTCCATGAACCATATGGAAAGTCGTAAAGAGACTACTTTACACTGATATGCCCCACCTTCGCACAGAAAGGTGGTATATTTTCTGCTTTCCAATATTAGTGGGATATTCACTTTCACAGTTCATGAATTATTTATAACATTTAACTTATAATAATTTATGAACTAATGCAGATATCGGAGGCGCGTCTTCACAAGCATAATTGTCCACCTTTTCCGACTCAGATGACCCTACTGACTCTTCAGTGACACAAATGGTTCAATATTATTTACTTTTGGGGTAAGCTTTAATTTTGCACTGGGCGCGAAAAGCGACCATGAGAAACGGGCAGTCATTGTGCTACCCAATGGACGGGATTCCTGGTCACGCAGTCACCTTTGCAGTCGGTGGAAATCCAGAGACAGCCTCATCTGCATAGTGGGAAGCTGGCCCTCCAAGTGCTCCTGTCAAGTTGATTTTAGCTGTCAACAGGAATGTGACCCGACCTTGCCGTCACCTGTGCGTTCGTGATTGCGAGTTTGTGACTGAATAAAGTGTCTCTTCCCTTTACAGTAGGCCGCAGTGTTACAAGTACGTCGTGAAAACTTAGCAGACAGGGTTCCTTTCACATTTATGATATTAGTATGGATACGGATAACACCTTTAATTACGATATATTTTTTCCGAGCTTCGATTCTGATGAAATAAGACTTGTACAGTACCCCAAGCTATGCTCAAATTATCTGTGAAAACCTCATGAAAGAGACTAGCATGTTCAGAGATAGATATACGACGGTTTTAGATACGACTTTAAATCACGATATCTTTTTTTTATGATCCGATTTTGATGAAATAAGGCCTGTACGGTGCCACAAGGTATGTTCAAGTTACCTGCGAAAGCCCCACGGAAATTCGTCTAGTAGTTTTGGAGATTAGCCTGTTCAAACAGAGAAGGAGATACGATGGCTTTCGGTAAAACTTTAAATCGCCATATCTTTTTTTTCCGTGATCCGATTTTGATGAACTTAAGCCTCGTGTTTTGTCTGAAACTGTGCTCGAGTTACCTGAGAAAACCTTATGAAAATTCATCTTGTAGTTTAGGAGAAGCGTATTCATACAAGCAAACAGACACTGACGACAGTTTTACATGTTTATTACTCGTACGGATTAACCAGACGGTGCCATCATGTAACATTGTTTTGCTACTTGCATAAATTGGTAGGTGTATAACTGTATGTATATTCCCTTCCTTTGGGTTCGTATCGTCACCGGATGCGTTTTCGAATTAATACATTCAACAGGCAGGGCAATTTCGTGGCACGATAAAAACGTTACGTTATTACGCAAGGGAAATTGCACGAATGCCAATATCTGATTTTTTTTCTGTTGTCGCATTTTTATCTGCCGTCAGGTTAATCTGGAGAGAGATGTGTATACAGCTTGGTAATTGGACGCCACTATGAGCAGCGTTGTAACTGAAACAGTTGATCAGTTTAAGAATGACCTTGTCATTTCGATACTGGCAGCTAGTGGAAAAAATTACGTACGAAAGAACCACAACAGATCTCTCTAAAAGTAAGATAGTCTTAACAGAACATATTATTTTACAATTCAAGAAGCGGATTATATAAAATTTAAATGCCAACATATCGTCAGCTCTGTTCTCTGGGACTTTTCGAAAGCATGGGATTGTGCAGTTTACAGTAGTTTTCTAGAAAAGCTCAAATATTATGGGATTAGAGACATTGCTCCAAGACGCAGAAAAAATCCATTTTCTGACGTAAGTGTTACAATAAGACCTGTGGATAATCTTTGAAATTTGAAAATTTAAGTAAAATTTTATTGAAAATTAATAGTTCATTTTCTGCAAATTAAATGTCACTGAAATTAGACCAAACGTAACACGTTCAGTTCTATTTGCACAAGGCCTGACAACACTGTTACAAATGGTGAATGAAACTGAATATGCTAATATCTAGGTCATGAGTAGTTTGCAATAAAAATGGCTAGGAACACTATGAGATTTAACATCTGAGGTCATCAGTCCCCTCGAACTTAGAACTACTTAAACCTAACTAACCTAGGGACATCACACACATCCATTCCCGAGGCAGGATTCGAACCTGCGACTGTAGCGGTCGCGCGGTTCTAGACTGAAGCGCCTAGAGCCGCTCGGCCACACCGGCCGGTTTAGTTTGCAATACTAAACGTTGATTCTGACCCGTGACGTAATGATAATGATTGCTGTGATGGTACTTCTTGGTTTGCATTTTTAATTACATTTATATATAGCGCTGTTTCTTGTCGCGTTTCCATAATCACACCTGTACTCTCTCTGTGCATGAGGAACAAAATATTGGTCTTTCTGCTCCGGAGGGAAGCACAGTATTTACCCCATTTATCAGTTTTTCTTGCTTTACGATAAATATCTTTTTCTTATTGTTTATAGTAGTCCCACCTACAGCTGTGCGACCTTATTTACGTTACTCGATTCATTTTCTTTCCAATGAATAGTGAAACTTTTGCGTGAAAACCATGTCGATTTACTCATGCTAACTACATAAATTCGTAACTCCATATCGCAGTCTTCACTTGGGTTTATTACTGTAGAGTGTTTTCTGGCAATAGCTCCGATTTCTTTACGATTAATTTCGTTTTCGTGTTATGCGTCATGTACCCCACTAGAGCTGTAGGGATTTTCCCGCGATACTCAATTCATGTTCCCTCCAGTAAATAGTTCTCCTTGTGTGGCAACCGTTTTATTTACTACTGACGCATATACAGTATCGTAACGGCGTTTTGCACTCTCCACTTGAGCTGTACAGCTGAAGTATATTTTCCGATACTAGCTTCAATTTCTTTGCGATATAACTTTTTTTTTAGTTTTACTTCGTACTGTGTATCTAAGTATCCAATACAACTGTAGATTCTTTTTATGATAGTTGGTTCGTTCTGATAAACACGTAAAACTCTTATTGATCATTTCGAGTCACTACTGGTGGGTACATATATTCGGAACTGCGTATCGCAACGTCCACTTGACCTATATGGCTGTAGTGTACTTTCCGGTCCTTGCTTAGATCTAGTTGCGATTCATATTATTTCTTATCGCACTGTGTACCAACGTCTCCATTACAACCGTAGAGCTACCTTTTACTATACTCGATTCGTTTACTGTTCTACAAATAGTTAAAATTCTTCTTATCAAAACTTTTTATGATTTACGAAAGAAGGTAATTTACACAGACCGCGCCCAGGTAACGACATGCGCAACAAGAGTGGTTTATTATTGGAAGAGAGTATGTGTTCTGGAGTTGCTAAAGACACAGTTCTGCTGCTGTATGGACAACAGTGTGATAGTGAAATCGCGTGGTAACTGGAAACATAGTCCGATGTAGACGTGCGCGGTACAGTACGGTTCTTGATGGCCTAAAATGTAAACAATACATTGATTGTGAAATGAAGACGTATGGACTAAACACAATGTGGCACCCAGCCCTAGAGAAATTGTGCTAAGAATGTGTCCAAGGCCACAGAGGTGCGGGTGGCCACCGACATGGACCACAGGCGACAATGTCCATACAATCGTAACAAATTTTCCGACGACGAGGATGTTCACCAGCGGTTTTTGGACTGCTCCGTGATCAACGAGCGGGTATCTACCATCGAAGAATAGTACGATTGACAGCACGTTCCGCCGATGTTTGCAGAGACCTGCTGACTATCTTGAAAAATATTGTCACGTATCTGTGTCACTTTGCACTGTAGTGCAGCTTTCAATGAAGGTTACGTGGCGTACGCTGACAGTATGTAACTTACTTTTAGAAGTTCCCTCGTACTACAAAAGTGCACAAAATGTAGACAGGGAAATTATGTTATATGAACAGAGGTCTTGAAACGCTTTGTTTCTACGGTACAACTTATTTCTCTAACTCATTAATCACAGGAAACACACACAGTCAGAACGCACCAGCATGCTACATGCAACTCTCTACCACAGGAGATAATCAATATGCCCTCCGTGGGCACTGATAGGTGTATCAGTCTGTCGTCGTAATGATTCTCGTATGCGCTTATGTAGCGGGCACGGAGACTCGGAACATCTTGTACTGGGGTTCCGTTCACAAGACATTTCAAATCTGTAATTTTGAAGCCGACGGACATTAACACTAAAAAGAGTAGGTGCTCCATCTTGCAAGAAGTACATGATTTGTCGCACAGCTAAAGGCACATCAGCTAACAGATCAGATAGGACATTCTCTATGAAATTACGATACTTCGTCTGTCGAGCCTCAATGGAAGAAAGTGAGGCTTTACCAGTCACCAACAATGCCGACCCAAACATTGACAGAAAATATTTGTTGATGATTTGCTTCAACATGCACTGTGATGTGTGTTTCCCATGATTAACGAGTTGGAGAAAATGAGTTGTAACACACCCAGACCCATGTTCATATAACAATTTCCTCGTCTACTTGTGAGGAATGTGTCCTGCAGTTTAGGCCGTACAGTTTTGTTACACCCTGTTTATTGGAAACTGAGTTGGGCTGTACAAGTGAAGTTTAATTTCCACTACTATCTAAGCTTTATTTGCGATGAACACTTTTTTATATCTTTAGTCGGCCACGCGGGATTAGCCGAGCGGTCTGAGGCGCTGCATTCATAGACTGTGCGGCTGGTCCCGGCCGAGGTTCGAGTCCTCCCTCGGGCATGGGTGTGTGTGTGTTTATCCTTAGGTTAATTTAGGTTAATTAGTGTGTAAGCTCAGGGACTGATGACCTTAGCAGTTGAGTCCCATAAGATTTCACACACATTTGAACATTTTTTTGAACATCTTTAGTCGTGATGTCCATTGAAATTACACGAGTCGATTTTCTCTCACGTACCGATTCTTTTATTCCTAAGTAATTAATCATAATAGTTGTAGTTCTTGCAATTTCTCCCAATCTAGTAAATTCTCGCACTCAAAAACGTGTGTGTTGTTTATGTTTCAAAATATCGCCATGTTGATTTCATCATTTGTCTCATATTCACTGTAACACTAGTCGAATTCGACTGTTAGTGTCGCAGCTTCCTCTTGTCCTACATCATAAGGTCGTTATATTGACAAGAACCTGAAAAGAAAGTCTAAGCTCTGCTACTTTTGCGTTACGGATAATATCGGATTTCGGAGATGTAAATATCAAATCGTCGACTTCTTTTTCCTAATGTTATTCACTATCGCCTTATGGCATTATCTCTCCTGTTAATTGACGAAAAAAGTGATTGTTGCATAATTGCGTGTAATGAAGACAGTCAGTTGCGTTCACGCTAGAACTTCTTGCAGGAGCTTTTTAAATAATTGTGCATACTAATAATAACTTCGCAGTACATTTTACTCACTTAAGGAGTTTGCTGCCGAAATTCACGCTTCGAAAACATTCATACTGTTGATTCCAGAAAGAGAAATGACTACTTTATAAATCACTCAATATGGTACAGAAAGGCGTGATATAGTCAGAAAAAATTTCGGACCGTGTACGCAGTGGTGTAAACAATTTACGAGTGAGAAAATTAACACAAACAGAAATCATTTCAGTGAAAATCTGTAATTCATGCTTCGCTCGTTAAAGCATATTTTCTGTAACTATAGACACTTCAAGGCTTTCTTTCTCGATGTAATATCTTCTACCAGAAGTTCGTGTAACGATTTTATCTTCTTAATACTTACGCAGTAAATGTGTTCATACCATTCAAATACCACCTGCATATTATTCTACTAACCCGTCATGGGCCCAAGTTGCATACATAAACATAATATGTTAAAAGATACCAGATCAGTAGCTGTCGGAAGTGGCAGACCGTGGAAATTCCGAACGACATAATCACTGATAAAGTGGTTTCCTGGACGAAACTGAAAAATTGATTGAGAGAGAACTGAAGTACTTGATAGTTCCGTATGCGAAATTACATAAGGCACACCAATGGTGTTTCGTGAATGGCAATATAACGAATGTAACTGAAGTGTGCACAATCAAAGCCATTATTATACACCGGTGAGCCAAAATATTATGACCATCTGTTTAATAGCATGTTGTTCCACTTTTCAATCATACTACAATAGAGATTCTGCTTGGCATGGATTCTTCAAGCGCTTGACAGAATTCCAGAAGCAAGTGGCATCATATGTCTATGCACAGGTCAAGTAATTCACGCAATTTACGTGATGGTGGTTTACGGTCACGCAGCTGGCGGCGCCCGATACGTGTTCCAGTTGATAAAGATGAGGCACATTTGCTGGCCAAGAAATCAATGTGAGTTCAGTACAGTTTCCCTCAAACCACTGCAGCACGGTTCCAACTTACCTTGCAACACGGGCGCTTGTCCTGCCGGAAGATGTCATCGCCGTAGGGGGAGACTTCAAGTATGCAACGATGCAGGTGGTCCGCAATAATGTTCACATAGTTCGCTGCTGCCATGGTGCCTTCCATTACCACCACGGATCCCATGGAAGCCCAAGTCAATGTACCCAATAGCATAATTGTGTCCTCTGCGGTCTGCATATGTGGCGTGGTGCTTGTTTCTTGCAGACGTTCGGCTGGATGACAGAGCGTAAGGACCCAACTATCGACGTGTTGTAGCAATAAATGCGATTTATTCGACAGGAGACACGTTTCTATGGATCTACGCTGAAAACTCAGTGATACTGAGCCCACTGCAATCGTAACTGGCGATGTCGTTGGGTCAACACAGGAACGCATAGTGGCAGTGTGATGTAGAGCTGCATGTTTAGCAATGGCCGCTGAATGGTGTACTCCGAAACTCTTGTGTCTGCATCAAAATTATACTCTTTCGTCAAATCTGGCACAGATCGTAGCCTATCTGGGATTACATAGCGCTGGCTGGCGTGGCCGAGCTGTTCTAGGCGCTTCAGTCTGGAACTGCGCGACCGCTATGGTCGCAGGTTCGAATCCTGCCTCGGGCATGGATGTGTATGATGTCCTTAGGTTAGTTAGGTTTAAGTAGTTCTAAGTTCTAGGGGAATGATGACCTCAGATGTTAAGTCCCACAGCTCTCAGAGACATTTGATTTGATTATATTGTGGGGGATCCTCCGACCTCTACCTTTTGTGATGAGACGTGGTCGTCAAGTACCATACGGCCTATTCGTTATTTCACCATCCTTAAGCCACTTTCCGTAGGTGCTCACGACAGTAATACGCCAAAAGGCGACCAGCTTCGTCGTTTCAGAGAGTTTCGTTCCAGCTGCAGCGCCACAACAATGTGTCCTTTGTCAAAACCGCTTATATCAATGGATTTCCGCATTTTCAGCCTGTGCCTTCACTATAATGACTGTCGATTCTCTCTCTCTGATTTACATCCTTTCCTTATTGCGTCATATGCCCACAACACCACCAAGAGGCATTCAACCTCGCGGTGGTCAGTGGTCATAATGTTTTGGCTAATCAGTGTACTCTCTGTCCATCTGTTGACATACGTTCATCCGCAGTATACTTCTACAGCTAAACAAGCGTAGGTCAAGCTCTTTCGACCAGCAGAGTTACTAACAGCACTACTGACACCCAGCATGAAAATAGCCAATGTGATTGTCCGACCTGATCGAAAGAAACCAGGTGTCTCCTGGGGCCCTATTCTGTATCTTTCCGCCATTTTGCCGATCGATTCGCTACACGACCGCACCCAACGGTCTTGTTTTCCAAAAAGAGCCCCAACATTATTCAGTAATCATATCGAAAGCGATGTCGAACGGTACTAGCGAACCGAAACGCTATTGTCAGTTCTCCTCGCCCCAACCAATGAAAAGCAGTCTGCCTCAGATCCGCTCATGCGCACTGCAGCGCCACAGATGCACGAACTCGAAGCAGCTAGCAGTCGACATAGGCATGCCAGTCTTAACAGCACCGGAAAGTGTGGTTAGTGTTCGTAATACCGTTCAAATTTCTCTGACCAAGGGCTTCCATGAATGCATGATAACGATAGAATGTTAACTGTGTTCTAGAAACTGACGTAAATGTCACATTATGTCATTTTATTCTTGTTGACATCGACGTCTCCTTTTGGATTTTACGTTTCGGAATATGAGTTAGGAATGGAGTGTAGTACCACATTGTACAAATACATTTATAGAAACACCCGAAAAATTCGTCATTTTTTTCTGTTTTCCGTCGTTCCCTAGTTGCTTCAAAATTCATGGAGATGCATTCCGTCTATGCAACTAATTCAAGGCAGTTTGTTTATTGCCATAACGTTTCGCTTCCTTTATTCGTGATGAAATGAAGGAAGCGAAACGCTTATGGGAATAAACTGCCTCCAATTAGTTGCATAGACGGAACATATCTCCACGAACACAAAAAATTGTTTAAGAGAGTGTCAAAGAATAAGAAGATGGATAGAATGTGGTTGAAACTGAGTCCTAGAGATCCAAATGATGAAGTAGCCTACTTCCTTACATGATACATCAACGATTTGGTTCATAAAAACAAAATTGAAAATATCGCCTTTGCGAGAGCATGTGGCGAGTGGAGCTATAGAAGTTCATTGTTGTTTATAACATACATATGATGAATCAGAATGTTTCATATATGATGGTATAGTCTGAAAATATTGTGGTGGGAACCTTTCATCTCTGTATACCCTTGTTAAGGATTCGATCGCAGATAAATACTTGTGACAAGCTAGAGTATAAAGACGATTGCTGCTAGTTTCATTAGCAGTAATATACACTGTGCTCTTAGATTTCTGTCTGACCACATTCTCGGGAATGGATACGTATTCCCAAAAAAATTGTGAATTATTTGTCACAATAAGTAGTATAAATGTCATAGTCAGTTGTTTCACGCACAATAATTTCATCTTTCATTTCTTAAACATATGGAAGTCACGAAATCAGAGATACTCGTTGCGGAGAAAGCGCGCTCTTACGTGTAAATTACAACGAATATTTCAGAAAAATGCTAAACTTTGACGATTTACGATGGCCTCAGAATTATTTGCAAAAAAAGATAATTTCGATCAGGATGGACAGTTGCTTTGAATAGTACTAATGGTCGCAACTCGTACTTCATCAGCAGCGGAATACATTTCAAAGATAATTTCTACGATAGAACAATGAAATGGTTTGAACGTTGACGTTAAATAAGAATGGACTGAGTATACTTTACCTGAGGCTTGTCTCACGGATCGCAGGAGACTCCAGAAAAAATAAATTCCTGCCAAGAAAAAAAAAAAAAAAGAAACGAAGACGCCTGCAACAAACTTTCGACTAGCAACAACAAAATACCAGACATTCTTTTCCAACGCAGTGGCACATAAATTTACAGGGACGGATTGGTACGTAGGCTCTGGCGCTGTCCAAATATCAGTATGACGAAAATAATGTTGCAACACTAACAGGTTTGCAAACTATAGTAGAAAATAACAACTTACCTGTAAAAACAACAGGATCTTCATAGGTATATGTTTTCACCGGCAGCGAGAAAGGTAGGATGAATTTATGGGATATTCTGTACGTATTGAACTTTGCACGTATCTGCTATGTAATAGTAAAGTAGTAGAATAGGAGCAAGTGCTACAGTTGTTGCTGATATCTGTTACCCTATTTCTCCCCACTTTTCGCATAAAATATTCTTTCAAGTTATTCTTCTACATTGTTACATTTATTTTATTTTATTGAGACTGTCAGTTTAATTCAAATTATTATATAGTATATTGCATTGTTTCGCCATGTTCTCTCCTGTTGAGAATAGTTCTGTATGCTTACGCACATAAAAGTGGCATTGGAAACGATTTATATGTTACGAATCTCGTTTTGGTCGTCATTTTCTTCTGTGTCATCCTCCCGCTCATACACTGTTTTTTCAGCATTTGCAACAATGTTTTCTGGTTTTTCCATTGACATTTACTTATTGTTTAGCTGAAATATTTTGTTAGGTTACACATTAACTGTCAAAGATTTCATAGACTCGGTTTATTTCACCTCACTCTACATGTTTGTCCACCAGCACTGATGGTAATAGCTATAGCCTGATGACGATCTAGTAAGCCAAAATCCGATTAATTCAATTAATTAGAGATTGTAGAAATTATTTTTTTGCTTTCCGTTTATAAACGCTCGTTTACAGTTTTCCGGTATGTAATGATGTCATCTACGTTTCTTGGTTTGAGCACTGGATTTCAAATGTTGAGATGATCCTGATTTGTGACATGTACAGTGTCACGATGAGGCTTGCCAATGTGTTACAATTGTCTCGTGATACACGCGCGTTATTTGACATGGTGGTCCGATTTACGAAGTGACACACCGAACTTTCTGAACATCAATGATGACTGGCCACAATTGGTCCATGGCGGGAACGAATACACTTTGAGTAGATTAGATTACTTCATCGTAGGAGTAACAACGACGATTTTAATGCAAAAATCATCAATGTAATCATCGTAAGAAACTATGCTTCGGAGAAAAGGTTATTACATTATTATACACTGAAGAACCAAAGAAACTGGTACATCTGCCTAACGTCGTGTAGGGCCCCCGCGAGCACGCAGAAGTGCCCCAACGCTGCTTGGCGTGGAGTCGGCTAATGTCTGAAGTAGTGCTGAAGACAACTGACACCATGAATCCTGTAGTGCTCTCCATCAATCTGTAAGAGTACGAGGGAGTGGAAATCTCTTTTGAACAGCAAGTGTAAGGCATCCCAGATATGCTCAATAATGTTCATGTCTGGCGAGTTTTTAGGCCAGTGGAAGTGTTTAAACTCAGAAAAGTGTTACTGTAGCAATTCTGGACGTGTGAGGTGTCGCATTGTCCTGCTGGAATTGGCCAAGTCCATTGGAATGCACAACGGACTTGAGTGGATGTAGGTGAACAGACAGGGTGCTTAGGTACGTGCTACCTGTCAGAGTAATATCTAGATGTATCAGGGGTCTCACATCCCTCCAACTGCACACGCCCCCCACAATTACCGAGCCACCAACAGTTTGAGCAGTCCCCTGCTGACATGCAGGTTCGATGGATACACGAGATTCTCTTCATATCCGTACACGTTCACCCGCTCTATACAATGTGAAACGCGATTCGTCCGACCAGGCAACATGTTTCCAGGCATCAACTAACTGCCGAATGTCAGTGTTGATGGGCCCAGGCGTTGCGTCATGCATTCATCAAGGGTACACGAGTGAGCCTTCGTCTCCGAAAGCCCATATCGATTATGTTTGTTGAATGCTTCGCACGCCGACACTTGTTGATGGCCCAGCACTGAAATCTGCAGCAATTTGCGGAAGGGTTACACCTCTGTCACATTGATAGATCTCTTCAGTCGTCATTGGTCCCGTTCTCGGAAGGTAGTTTTCCGGCTGCAGCGACGTCAGAGATTTGATGTTTTGCCGCATTCAGATGTTCAAATGTGTGTGAATTCCTAAGGGAGCAAGCTGCTGAGGTCATTGGTACCTAGATTTATACAACTACTTAAACTAACTTATGCTAAGAACGACACACACACGCACACCCAAACCCGAGGGAGGACTCGGACCTCCGGTGGTAGGGGCCGCGCAATCCGTGACATGGCGCCTCAAACTGTAGGGCCACTCGGCGCAGCTTTTACCGGATTCCTGATGTTCACGGTACGCTCGTGAAATGGTCGTATGGGGAAATCAAATCCCTACTTCATCGCTACCTCGGAGATGCTCGTGCGCCAACTATAACACCACGCTCAAACTTACTTAAATCTTGATAATCTGTAACGTCGCAGCTATTTACACAGCTACAGAGTTTTGCAGTAAGTTTTATTCCATTAGGTCAAGCTTTACTGGAGGCAGGTAATGAAGCCTCCAACCCCGGCCATTGCGTGGTCGGCTGCTGGCGTCATAATGCCATCTGTCGCGGTGTGCGGACCGTGAGAACTGTTCTGTGTGGAGTGTAATAAGATCACTTATTCATCGCACCTAAGAAACTAAATAACTATGATAAATATGATCTGTTTGTTTTCAAATTTGGTAAAGGAACGTTTATAATTCAGAAGAACAGTGTGTAAAATTTTCATGCAGATAACTTTAATAGTTTTGAAAGTATAAAACCTTATTAAAAAAGTACTTAACCGACCTTAGTAAAGTAAATTCAGATAGAAATCATGACAGTTTAAAGTTTCTTTGTCATTTGAAAATGATAACGGCGCTTTGAGTGCGCACAAGTTATTTTTAAAGAATTTTAATAATAAACTTTTAATAATTTTGCTTTCGTAAGGAAAATAATAGTTTAAAAGTTGATATTTACATTTTGTGTTAGGGTGGGAGTAAATGAGAGTGAGTGTGTATGTGGCGACATACGTCAAATTTCAATTTTATGATGTATTACACCATCCGTAACTAGCAAGTGTTACGTAACCAGGATGTCCTGAAAATGGTGAATCCCCCTAACTGGTGGATAACGTATGTCTAGGAGCGTTTGCTTTTGTAATAAGGCAGCCAGAAAGATAGTAAGAGGATACTTCGTTCTAAAGTATATTTCAAGCATAGTTTTCTTTTCATTTTCGTTTCGTTTTGTTTTGTGGAACATTTTGTGAATTTTTGCAATATGAAACGACGTAGATGCATCTGCGAATGCTGATTGGAGTTTTGCGCGCGAAATTGATCATTAAAGGTTAATCTGACTGGATGATCGTTTTGATCAACCAACGGGAGAAGAGTCTTTCCCGCGTAATTGAATGAGTTATATGCTCTGTGAGCGGCGGCATTTAGTTAGTCGTGGACTCGCTGTCGGATGACATGTTAAATGTATCCGAAAAAAATTATCTGTAAGATGAAGAAATGACGGTTAAATCCGCTCGGTTTATATCGCCATGCTAGCAGATGCCATTACGGACATTTCGGTGAAGTTTGGAGAGGTTTTGGAATGTTGGTTGCAGAATAAACCGCGTGTGAAACTATCGGCCTTTGTGAATATTCTGCGTGGCGTGTTCCGTATGTATGTACAGAACATTTTGGCGAACAAAGGCTCTGAGCACTATGGGACTTAACACCTGAGGTCATCAGTCCCCTAGACTTAGAACTGCTTAAAAGTAACTAAGGACATCATACACATCCATGCCCGAGGCAGGATTCGAACCTGCGACCGTAGCAGCAGCGCGGTCTGGACTGAAGCGCCTGGAGCCGCTCGGCAACCGCGGGCGGCTTTTGGCGAGCATCTTCTTTCGAAGAATCCACTGAAACGGAGCGAATGTGAACTCGTTTTGTAACAGTGTATTGCCTGTGTGAATCTCGTAATATTTCGGTTTGGAGTTAGCGCATTACTGGCTGTCTTACGTGTGCTACAAGCAGCACGAACTAGTAGCAGATGTACTACCAACGTAAATCTGGGCTTGGTGACACCATAAATGAAAAAGGTCCGTAATAAAACATCAGTATCTACAAACAAACATTTTCAATGAAGGGAGAAAGCACACACTCTGCCCATTATTAATATAGATTTACAGGTTTATTTTGTTACTTGAGTTACGCGGACTTCGTAATCGTAAGTATAGACGGTGGTTTTCTTCAACGCTGCTTTTCTCATCGTCTATATAGTACCTACGAATGCAGAGGAACGGGTAATGAATGGACGCTATACCGAGGCAGTCTGGACATGAAATAAATCGCGAAACGAGACCCCACCAACCCTGCCCCGCCGCAAACATGCCGTTGTAGCAGCAGTAACCGATCTAACAACTGCGCCAGACACTTGTTGTCTTGTAAAGGCGTTGCCGACTGCAGTGCTTTACTCTGACTGTTTACATACTCTGTATTTAAATCCGCATGCCTATACGAGTTTCATGGGCGCTTCAGCGTAACAGCCATCTGCTTTCCACCGCTTAACATTCTGCAAAATTGTTAGGTAGCAATTTCTGTGCAATCATCTGGAAAAAGAAGCTAAAATCGTTTCACATTTGCCAGTACGTAGCATTCGGTAAACCAATTCTTTAATTGCCTGCTTCACTGCTCGTAACTAATGGAAGAGAATTTATTTGGTCCTTCTGTGGGAATACCGTGAGCTTATACCTACTAGGCACTTACATCTGACGAAAACCAAAGGTGCTTGGGATAGCTACATCTAGATTTTGGCCCTCATTAATGCGATTAAAAGTATAGCATTTAAAAAGTGTTGACATGAATATGTGTTATCATACAAAGCTGTTTATGGATTCTTTCAAAAGAACAGAGATCGGTGGTCACTTTCGGACGCTAAGACTTACGCTCATGGTAAACACCTTGTGAACAGTGACGTAGATGCCAGGTTGTTGATTGATATTGTGGACGATCGAAGGACGATGACAACGGAAGTGCTGTTGACAGCTACTCAATCAAACTGAATGACGTCCTATTAAAGTAGAACGTCGGGAGTTCGCAGTATGAGAGCTCTTGCTGTGCTTCAGTTCACAGATTGAAGTTCGGCGAACTTTCATTAAAACACAGTCCTAGTAGCAATAGTATTCCGAGTAGTATCTCATGCCATTTCCCTGAGACATGTTGCCGCTGATTCACCACGGAGTCGTAGAATGGCATACAGTTTAATTTTCTCTAATAAACTGTTTGTTGATGAGATGTTACACTGAAAATAATCAAGGAAATAAGTTAGAAGCATTACTACATTGTATATTCACTTACCGTCTATACAAGTATTTTACAGTCTTTGCTTAGTATATTTCCTGTTTTAAAACTACTGAATTCAATAAATCGTTTAAGAACATATTTTTGTAACTGTTTGTCTATGTTTTATCTTACTATTTCATCAAATTTTCCTTCTTCGTTGCGTTCACATTTGAGTTAACGGTGACTACGATGTATTTGTTCATTTACAAAACATACTTTTAGTTATTCTCAAATGATTAATAAAAATTTCATGAAATAAGATTTGTACGTGTCAAAGTGTTCTGACCGGTTCACATTTCGACGTTTTGCGTCCATTGAGGTACTTGTATACAGTATTTAAAACGAAGTAGCATCAAGGGCACCTTTGATGAAATGAAAAACAAAGGCGTCAGAGAGTGCCATAGAAATTCCACTGTTAAACGCAGAGGACGTGATAGAACAAAGTACAAAGCATTGATAATAATCTTTTGGAGTTACTAAAACCACCGGCGCAAGTGGTAAACAAACGACTAATGAAGTTGGTTTGTAGCATCTGTGAGCCTGCAGACTACCGGAAAATTACCATCCACACAATCTAAAAGGCAGCAAGCGCAGAGACGTCCGAGAACCATCGCACAATCAGGTTAACATTTCATTTACCCAAGCTGCCGACAAATGCGTGTAAAGAAAATTGTGTATCTGTTATGTCATGATTTGTTCGGCGTTAGCAAACATAACGGAAACAGGAAGTAGTTCTGACGTTGCATCTGTTATTGGTAGCAGTATTTAACAAAAATCATGAAACGCAGGACTTGTCGACCTAGAAAAAGTGGTCGATAATATATAAAGGAATAAAACATTCCAAATTCTCAGGAAAGTAGATGCACAGAATATGGATTGGGAGTAAGTAGAAGAAAGACGAATGTAATGGAGTGGGAGAAATGAGATAGCTGTAAACTCAGCATCAAAATTCCAGACTCCGAGGTAGACGAGGTGAAGGAATCTGATATCATAAATGCAAAATAAAACGTGACGGACGAAGAAACGAAGACGAAAAGCTAAACAATACAGGCAAAAGAAATCTGCTTCTGTCAAACATAGGCTTTAATTTGAGAGAAAAATTTCTGTGAATATACGTCTAGTGAACTGAGGAAACCGTAAAAACGAAAAGTGTTTGAGACGTGGTGCTGAAAGAGGATGTTGCAAGTTAATTGGTCCGACGAAACAAATTCTTCGAAAAATCCGCGAGGAGAGGATTGATAAATGGTATCGATAAGAAGAGACAGAATGACAGGATGAGTGAACACCTTCCTCGGTACTAGACGGAACTGTAGAAGAAGACAGAGATTGGAACATATGCAACAAATAACTGCGACGTTAGTTTCAAGTGTTACTTAGAGATGAAGTTGGCACACGAGAGAAATTCGTAGCGTACCGCATCAAACAATCAGGAGACTGATAGAAAAAAACCAAGTTAATGTGATTAGTTTTTGGAATTTGTACTTATTTATTTACACTTGCCTAGTGAATTATTCTAATTTGCGAACTGTAGGCAATATCCCCAGATGGGCATCGATTTCGATCTATTTGTGCGAAATTCAAACTTTTTTCGAGTCATCCCAGTTTGAATTTTCAACGGGTTCACCAAATCACTAAAGACTTCTAGTAATATATTTCCTCCAGCAGGATCACAGCCTCTTTTGTCCTGCTGAGTGTGTACAAAAATCGTATAGAGTTGTTGGTTTGGAGACTCAGAGGGATTGTAGCTTTATTTGCAGGGTATGTGAGCTGTTTATGAAGTGTATCTCTTGAGCGTAGGTGAAAAATGGCTCTAAGATCTATGGGACTTAACATCTGAGGTCATCAGTCCCCTAGACGTAGAACTGCTTAAACCTAACTAACCTCAGGACATCACACACACCAATGCCCGCTGCAGGATTCGAACCTGCGACCGTTGTGGCAGCGCGGTTCCGGACTAAAGCGCCTAGAACCACTCGTCGACATGGGCCGGCTGAGCGTAGGTGACTATACTAGATGTTTGTATTGTGTGGTGTCATGTTTATGTTGTATGAGAGAACGGAAATGCTGTGATCCAGTGCCGACACATTGCCTACTCCTTTCCTACGGCGCCAAGTGGACCGCTGGGCTTAACATCCACCTTCGACAGACAGTCACCAGCTCGGGATTGAATCCCAGTTTTTGAATGAGTACTGTACGGCATTGGCCCCTTACTTGGCTTTCAACGACTGGAAGAAAGCAAAGGTGATTCTTGGGTATAAGAAGGGCAAAATAACGGACCCGCAAAATTACAGACCTTTATTCCTACCATCGGTTTGCTGCACAATCCTTGAGCATATTCTTAGTTCGAATATAATAAATTTTATTGGGACTGAAAGCTTATGCCCACGAATCAGCATGGTTTTAGAAAGCATCGAGTGTTCATACAGGGTATCGTCAGGAGGGCCCCAGGAAGTGTGATAGGACGGCTGTTATTCTTTATATACATAAATGATTTGGCGGATAGGGTGGGCAGCAATCTCCGTTTGTTGCTGGTTATGCTGTTGTGTAGGGTAATGTGTCGAAATTGAGTGACTACAGGAGTATACAAGATGACTTACACAAAATTTCTAGTGTGATGAATGGCAGCTTGTTCTAAATGTAAAACAATGTGAGTTAAAATGGATGACCAGGAAAAATAAACCTGTAATGTTTGGATACAGCATTAGTATTGTCCTGCTGGACACAGTCACGTCTTTTAAATATCTGGACGTAACGTTGCAATGCGATATGAGGTGGAACGAGCATGGGAGGATTGTGGTAGAAAAGGCGAATGGTCGACTTCGGTTTATTGGGAGAATTGTAGGAAACAGTGGTTTCGCCGAAGATGCTTCGGGAACTCAAATTGGAAGCGACGTTCTTTTCGAAGAACACTATTGAGAAGTTTTAGAGAACCGGAATTTCAAGCTGAATGCAAAACGATTCTGTTGCCTCCAACAAACACTGCCATTAAGGACCACGAATGTCAGATACGAGAAATTAGGGCTCATACATTGACTGTTTTTCCCTAGCTGCATTTGCGAGTGGAACGGGAAAGAAAATGACATGTAGTGGTACGGGGTACCCTCCGCCACGCGGCTTTAGGTGGGTTGCGGAGTATCGCTGTAGATGTAGAAGTAGACCATCATCGACCCCTTCAAACGGCCTCACTTCATGAGATATTGTGATTTAGTATAATTCGGGAAATATCTAGTGATCACCCGTTTACGCCCGTAAATCTCCTCGTACCGGCCAAATCTATCTATCTATCGCTTGCGCCTTGTCCCATGGTTACGTAGGGTCGGTTCAAATGCTTCAAATGGCTCTGAGCACTATGGGACTTAACATCTATGGTCATCAGTCCCATAGAACTTAGAACTACTTAAACCTAACTAACGGCCGGCCGGGGTAGCCGAGCGGTTCTAGGCGCTACAGTCTGGAACCGCGCGACGGCTACGGTCACAGGTTCGAATCCTGCCTCGGGTATGGATGTGTGTGATGTCCTTGGGTTAGGTAGGTTTAAGTAGTTTTAAGTAGTTCTAAGTTCTAGGGGACTGATGACGTAAGAAGTTAAGTCCCATAGTGCTCAGAGCCATTTGAACCTAACTACCCTAAGGACATCACACAACACCCAGTCATCACGAGGCAGAGAAATACGTAGGGTCGGCCATGGTTAACCGGATTTGGCATGTTAATGTTAAGGGGTGGCCGGATACCCTTCTTGGTGCCACCCTATAACCCCCCCGGACGGAATTAGTGTACCCCAGCTGTCTGCGTCTAGTGTAAATCGTGTAGTAGTGTGAATGTGTTTCAAATGTCTGTGAGTCGCGTAACTGAGGCGGGACGTGGGGACCAACCCGGTATTCACCTAATAGGATGTGGAAAACCACCTAAAAACCACATCCAGGCTGGCCGGCACACCGGCCGTCGTCATTAATCCGCCGGGCGGATTCGATCCGGGGCTGGTGCGCCCTCCCGAGACCAGGAAGCAGCACGTTAGCGCTCTCGGCTATCCTGGCGGGTCCTCGTACTGGTCAAATATGGTTGCCAAAATTTCTTCCACAACTACGTTTCGAAAGGGCTACCGGTGAGTCAAGCGCCAACGCAGTGACGTGCGGTAGCGACTCGGACTGCAGAGACGGTGGTTCAGCTCTGTCCTCTTATGTCCTCGATCCTTGTTTTTCGTAATAGCGACACTTCTGACAGAACCTCCGTTATCTTTGCATAGCGCACAAGAAAAGCGCACGAAGACAATCAGTTTCTCTTTCAGACCTATCTATAGACAGGAGATAAATAGCAATATAATCATTTTGCTTTTGAGAAAGTTTTGGTTGCTTTGAGATATACCTAGCGACAAACAGTTGGTTCTCATAAAAAATTAGGTGCCAACGAAACTATCATCAGTGTCAAAGGGTCGGTTGTGAGACCTTAACTTTTCCCAGCGAATTGAATGTTCAAATAACTTACGGGTTTGCTGCCAGGTGAAGTAGTCGACCACCGCCGATATTTCGACAGGAGCACACCCTGCCATTCCCAAGGCACAACTGCAAGGAGGAAGCAATGTGCAAGGGAATTTAACACCTCGGTTCACAGAATAGGAACAAGAAAGATACCACATACAGAGTAAGTAACCGCAGAGTCAACACACAACCAAAAATAACCAACATCAAAAATAGCGACAGTGACTATTAATCAACAGGTGAGGTAACATTAATTCTGTCACTCTGTTCTTTGATGAGAGGCAGAGCCGGATTCCAAGCAGCATTTAAACAAAATCCACCAGCTCTGTTTATAAGGTTGCTTGATAGTTTGATTTGAACATCTTCCTTAATAACATTATCCCAATAGTTGGACGTCCAAGCCAGAATCTCCGTGTTGTTGCATTCTATAGGATGACCGGAGTCAAGGCAATGTTCTGCCATAGCGGATTTGCTCGGCTTTTGTTCAATACACAGTCCTGATTGTCGGACCAATATATGACACGCCACAACTGCAAGGAATACGATAAACACCAGCATTACGCAAACCAAAATCATCTTTTACGGACACCAACAGGACCTTAATCTTAGAAGGTGGTCGAAAAACACATTTCACATCATATTTCCGCAAAATACGGCCAATCCTGCTTCTTGCGTAAGGCAAAAAGGCCGTAGACTTAGGTGCCACTTCGTTGCTATCGTCACTCACCCGTTGCACAGAAGGCTGATAGCGGAGCGCACGTTTGATCTAACTCTCGCTATAACCATTCTGACGAAAGGTGACTTCGAGATGTGATAGCTCAGCTGCCAAACTTTCAGGGTTTGAGATAACGTGGGCCCTGTGACACAATGTACGAAGAAGTACTCCTTCACTCTGACCTGGATGGTGACAACTATCAGCTCGCAGATACGTGTGAGTAGGCTTCCTATAAACAGACTGTCCCATCGTAAAGGGTCTGTTTCTACGAATAGGAACTTTAGTGAATGGCTGGCGCCCATGCGGAGCTACGCGGAGGTGGCACCTTTCAGAATTTTCACAGCAAGTGTGGACATATGTTCACTCTCAAAGTGAGGTTGGCTCAGGTTCTCGGCCAGTTCGCACTAGCATCGGGAGAGCTCACTTCCTAGCCAACACTTGAGAGATACTTAATGGTGCACATCGATATAACACCTTTAAAGTACAAGGTATTAGTGCGGAACCTACGAATATTACATCTACATGGATACTCTGCAAATCACATTTCAGCCCCTGGTAGACCGTTCGTCAACCACCTTCACAATTCTCTATTATTCCAATCTCGTATAGTGCGCGGAAGGAACTAACACCTATGTCTTTCCGTACGAGCTCTGATATCCCTTATTTTATCATGGTGAGCGTGTCTCCCTATGTAAGTCCGGTTCAACAAAATATTTTCGCATTCGGAGGAGAAAGATGGTGATTGGAATTTCGTTAGAAGATTCCGCTGGAACGAAGAAGCCTATGTTTTAATGATGTCCACCCCAAACCCTGTATCATTTCAGTGATGCTCTCTCCCCTATACCGCGATAATACACAACGTGCTGCCCTTCTTTGTACATTTTCGGTGTACTCCGTCATTTCTATCTGGTAAGGATCCCACACCGCGAGGCAGTATTCTGAAAGAGGACGGGCAAGCGTAGTGTAGGCAGTCTCCTTAGTAGATATGTTTTATTTTCTAAGTGTCGTGCCAATAAAACGCTGTCTTTTGTTGGCCTTCCGCACAACGTTTTCTACGTGTTCCTTTCAATTTAAATTGTACGTAATTGTAATTCCTGGATATTTAGTTGATTTTACGGCCTTCGGATTTGACTGATTTATCATGTAACCGAAGTTTAACGGATTCCTTTTAGCATTCATGTGGATGACCTCACACTTTTCGTTATTTAGGGTCAATTGCCAAATTTTGCACCACAGAAATATCTTTTCTAAAGCGTTTTCATTTTTTTCTGAAGACTTTATTAGTCGATAAAGCGTCATCTGCAAACAACTTAAGACGGCGATTCAGATTGTCTCCCAAATCGTTTATATAGATAAGGAACAGCAGAGGGCCTGTAACACTACCTTTGCGAACGCCAGATATGACTTCTACTTAACTCGATGACTTCCCGTCAATTACTACGAACTGTGACCTCTCTGACAGGAAATCACGAATCCACTCACATAACTGAGACGATATTCCATAAGCACGCAATTTCACTACAAGCCGCTTGTGTTGTAGATTGTCAAAAGCCTTCCAAAAATCCAGAAGTACGGAATCAATCTGAAACCACCTGTCAATACCACTCAATACTTTACGCGAGCCAAGAGCTAGTTGTGTTTCACAAGAGCGATGTTTCCTAAATCCATGCAGACTGTGTGTCAATAGATCGTTTTCTTCGAGGTAATTCACAATGTTCGAACACAATATATGTTCCAAAATCCTGCTGCATATCAACGTTAATAATATGGGCCTGAAATTTAGTGGATTACTCCTACTGCCTTTCTTGAATATTGGTGTGACCTGCGCTAATTTCCAGTCTTTGGGTACGGATCTTTCATCGAGTGAACGGTTGTATATGATTGTTAAGTATGGAGCTATTGCATTAGCATACTCTGAAAGGAACCTAATTGGTATACAGTCTGGATCAGAAGACTTATATAATTATGGTTCTGCCTTCAGCAAACACCTATCCTTCTTTCTTAACAGCCAAACATGTTTCGGTGAAGTTTCACTATCGTCTATCGGTTTATTTGTAAATCTCACATGAACCAACTGACGATGGTGAAACTCCACAGGGATATATTGTGATATTTCTGGCTTTGCGAGCCGTAAGATTATTCCCCAAGACTCACTCCATAGTTTGGATGAGGAAACACTTCGTGCACCTTTGGCTCCCGCTGAAAGTGACTTCATTTCGAAGGGATTCTGGCTGTCTGGTGAGTCTAGTGCGAGGACTCGAATGGTATGTTTCGCGTTATAGACCGAACAACTAATCACGAATGCGCGCCACATAACTGAAATCTAATAACGCGACTGTGCGTGTGGAACAGTGAAGAAGAGCGTAATAATGGATATAATCTTTGTGAAGATGTTTTCTACAATACTTAATGTAATAGAATAGTGATTGCGTTACGTCCGACTTCGTAATCGAACATACACAATTTATAGCCTTACTTGCTTCCTTTGCTGTTAGTAAAAAAGCTGTTGGTATCCCAAATATGGAACTTAGCACACCAGTTAGCAGAATCGATAGCCTTAGCTACCTCACCATTTATTTTACAGCCTCACTTGAAGATCAACGAACTCGTGCCCGGAGCTCTTAAGTGCGCTGGGGCAACGGCAGCTGTAGAACATACCAGCAGTGTGAAGTGTGACAGAATATAATGTTCTACCTTGAAGCGGAAGAATAGGAATAGGCCCTTCACATGTCCTGCATTTATAGTACAAATGGAGGTAGTTACATGTCGTTCGGGGAAACACGGAGGAGGCCAAGCGAAGAAAGAATTAATGTGGGGGAAGAGTGTTGATTTGGAAACAGACTATTACCTTCACGTTCAGTAATTAGCTCAATTATCATTTGGCCAACGACTCCATTTCGATCTACCTCTTCTCTTTCAATTTGTACTGCCCTAATGTTTGGTTGTTAAACAAGAGGAAGCTGTGTCAGCTCAAGGTAGAACCGTATCTGCATAATTATACATTAAGAAGCAAAAGAGGACACAAAGTGAGCTTCAACTACAAAATGAACACCTACGAATGTTCTTCTTCCTCTTGCATAATCACTCCCCGATCGTACAGACCAGTGGTTCCCTACCTAGGGTTAATTACCCTCTGAGGGGTAAAATGGAATTTTCTGAGGGGTATGAACTAAGCGACTAGATTATGTTTCTGTCAATTATTTTCAAAAGATCATTATTATTATCACAACTTTGTAACACTCTAATACAGATTATATAAGTTATCAATAATTACTATTTACCAATTACTAGCGTTAATGTACTGTTGGTTACAGGTTCCTCACATAGTTCACCCACTACATTCTTATCTTCTGCTTTGTCGCCGGCCGGAGTGGCCGAGCAGTTAAAGGCGCTAAAGTCTGGAACCGCACGATCGCTGCGGTCGCAGGTTCGAATCCTGCCTCGGGCATGAATGTGTGTGATGTCCTTAGGTTAGTTAGGTTTAAGTAGTTCTAAGTTCTAGGGGACTTATGACCACAGCAGTTGAGTCCCACAGTGCTCAGAGCCCTTTGAACCAGCCATTTGCTTTGTCCTGTACATCGCTGATTATATACGTAACTAATGGTAAATATCTCAAGAAAACGTCTTCTCCAAGTTGTAGATATACCTGCAAGTTTTCCAGAAATTGCTTCATCACTTACTTCGAAACAGATATAAATTAATTGACAGAACGACACTGCACATAAGGGCTATTACAGTGCTGTAAATATTATTATTATTAGAGCGATTAGACACAAAGCATCAACAACCTGAAATCGTCCGGTATCTGCCAGTTCAGGAGTACCGCAATCAAGTGATTTACAAACAGTCAGTATAGTGCCCTCCCCCCCCCCCCCCCCCCATGAGCCATGGACCTTGCCGTTGGTGGGGAGGCTTGCGTGCCTCAGCGATACAGATAGCCGTACCGTAGGTGCAACCACAACGGAGGGGTATCTGTTGAGAGGCCAGACAAACGTGCGGTTCCTGAAGAGGGGCAGCAGCCTTTTCAGTAGTTGCAAGGGCAACAGTCTGGATGAGTGACTGATCTGGCCTTGTAACATTAACCAAAACGGCCTTGCTGTGCTGGTACTGCGAACGGCTGAAAGCAAGGGGAAACTACAGCCGTAATTTTTCCCGAGGGCATGCAGCTTTACTGTATGATTAAATGATGATGGCGTCCTCCTGGATAAAATATTCCGGAGGTAAAATAGTCCCCCATTCGGATCTCCGGGCGGGGACTACTCAAGAGGATTTCGTTATCAGGAGAAAGAAAACTGGCATTCTACGGATCGGAGTGTGGAATGTCAGATCCATTAATCGGGCAGGTAGGTTAGAAAATTTAAAAATGGAAATAGATAGGTTAAAGTTGGATACAGTCGGAATTAGTGAAGTTCGGTGGCAGAAGGAGCAAGACTTTTTGTCCGGTGAATACAGGGTTACAAACACGAAATCAAATAGGGGTAATGCAGGAGTAGGTTTAATAATGAATAGGAAAATAGGAATGCGGGTAAGATACTACAAACAGCATAGTGAACGCATTATTGTGGCCAAGATAGATACGAAGCCCACACCTACTACAGTAGTACAAGTTTATATGCCAACTAGCTCTGCAGATGACGAAGAAATTGAAGAAATGTATGACGAAATAAAAGAAATTATTCAGATAGTGAAGGGAGACGAAAATGTAATAGTCATAGGTGACTGGAATTCGAGTGTAGGAAAAGGGAGAGAAGGAAACGTAGTAGGTGAATATGGATTGGGGCTAAGAAATGAAAGAGGAAGCCGCCTGGTAGAATTTTGCACAGAGCACAACATAATCATAGCTAACACTTGGTTTAAGAATCATGAAAGAAGGTTGTATACATGGAAGAACCCTGGAGATACTAAAAGGTATCAGATAGATTATATAATGGTAAGACAGAGATTTAGGAACCAGGTTTTAAATTGTAAGACATTTCCAGGGGCAGATGTGGATTCTGACCACAATCTGTTGGTTATGACCTGTAGATTAAAACTGAAGAAACTGCAAAAAGGTGGGAATTTAAGGAGATGGGACCTGGATAAACTGAAAGAACCAGAGGTTGTACAGAGTTTAAGGGAGAGCATAAGGGAACAATTGACAGGAATGGGGGAAGAAATACAGTAGAAGAAGAATGGGTAGCTTTGAGGGATGAAGTAGTGAAGGCAGCAGAGGATCAAGTAGGTAAAAAGACGAGGGCTAGTAGAAATCCTTGGGTAACAGAAGAAATATTGAATTTAATTGATGAAAGGAGAAAATATAAAAATGCAGTAAATGAAGCAGGCAAAAAGGAATAAAAACGTCTCAAAAATGAGATCGACAGGAAGTGCAAAAAGGCTAAGCAGGGATGGCTAGAGGACAAATGTAAGGATGTAGAGGCTTATCTCACTAAGGGTAAGATAGATACTGCCTACAGGAAAATTAAAGAGACCTTTGGAGATAAGAGAACGACTTGTATGAATATCAAGAGCTCAGATGGAAACCCAGTTCTAAGCAAAGAAGGGAAAGCAGAAAGATGGAAGGAGTATATAGAGGGTCTATACAAGGGCGATGCACTTGAGGACAATATTATGGAAATGGAAGAGGATGTAGATGAAGATGAAATGTGAGATACGATACTGCGTGAAGAGTTTGACAGAGCACTGAAAGACCTGAATCGAAACAAGGCCCCCGGAGTAGACAACATTCCATTGGAACTACTGACGGCCTTGGGAGAGCCAGTCCTTACAAAACTCTACCATCTGGTGAGCAAGATGTATGAGACAGACGAAATACCCTCAGACTTCAAGAAGAATATAATAATTCCAATCCCAAAGAAAGCAGGTGTTGACAGATGTGAAAATTACCGAACTATCAGTTTAATAAGTCACAGCTGCAGAATACTAACACGAATTCTTTACAGACGAATGGAAAAACTGGTAGAAGCCAACCTCGGGGAAGATCAGTTTGGATTCCGTAGAAACACTGGAACACGTGAGGCAATACTGACCTTACGACTTATCTTAGAAGAAAGATTAAGGAAAGGCAAACCTACGTTTCTAGCATTTGTAGACTTAGAGAAAGCTTTTGACAATGTTGACTGGAATACTCTCTTTCAAATTCTAAAGGTTGCAGGGGTAAAATACAGGGAGCGAAAGGCTATTTACAATTTGTACAGAAACCAGATGGCAGTTATAAGAGTCGAGGGGAACGAAAGGGAAGCAGTGGTTGGGAATGGAGTAAGACAGGGTTGTAGCCTCTCCCCGATGTTGTTCAATCTGTATATTGAGCAAGCAGTAAAGGAAACAAAAGAAAAATTCGGAGTAGGTATTAAAATCCATGGAGAAGAAATAAAAACTTTGAGGTTCGCTGAAGACATTGTAATTCTGTCAGAGACAGCAAAGGGCTTGGAACAGCAGTTGAATGGAATGGACAGTGTCTTGAAAGGAGGATATTAGATGAACATCAACAAAAGCAAAACGAGGATAATGGAATGTAGTCGAATTAAGTCGGATGATGCTGAGGGAATTAGATTAGGAAATGAAACACTTAAAGTAGTAAAGGAGTTTTGCTATTTGGGGAGCAAAATAACTGATGATGGTCGAAGTAGAGAGGATATCAAATGTAGACTGGCAATGGCAAGGAAAGCGTTTCTGAAGAAGAGAAATTTGTTAACATCGAGTATAGATTTAAGTGTCAGGAAGTCATATCTGAAAGTATTTGTATGGAGTGTAGCCATGTATAGAAGTGAAACATGGGCGATAAATAGTTTGGACAAGAAGAGAATAGAAGCTTTCGAAATGTGGTGCTACAGAAGAATGCTGAAGATTAGATGGGTAGGTCACATAACTAATGAGGAAGTATTGAATAGGATTGGGGAGAAGAGAAGTTTGTGGCACAACTTGACCAGAAGAAGGGATCGGTTGGTAGGACATGTTCTGAGGCATCAATGGATCACCAATTTAGTATTGGAGGGCAGTTTGGAGGGTAAAAATCATAGAGGGAGACCAAGAGATGAATACACTAAGCAGATTCAGAAGGATGTAGGTTGCAGTAGGTACTGGGAGATGAAGAAGCTTGCACAGGATAGAGTAGCATGGAGAGCTGCATCAAACTAGTCTCAGGACTGAAGATCACAACAACAACAACAGTATAGTGCACACATCTGAACTTGTTTGATTTCAAATGGGGTTGCACCGTGCTCGTGAAACAAGTGCCGCAGTGGAGAGGAGTGATAAAGGATAAGTATGTTCTGTAACAAATGTGTACCCTCACTGTAGTTAGATGGCATCCTTATTTGAGAAGGAACTGTGTGTAGCACTTGCGGTGCACCACGAATTCCTTCATCATTCATTCTAACGCGCTCGCGCGCGCGCCCACACACACACAAACACACACACACAAACACACACACAAACACAAACTAAAAATCATTCATCTTTCATCATTTTAAAATAATAGTGTTTCAATAAAAGTATTTCATTCTACAGGTTAGTTAGATGCTAAATTTGATGATAATGTGGGGGAGAAGAAGGGCGTTGCAAAAGATGGTAGGGGATGAGCAAAGTAACTAGCTAACGTCGTCATTAATTACCCAGGCACCCTACTCGCAAGCGAAACAAAAGAACATTAATATGTGGTATTACGAAACGGATCAGCAGCCACGCGGTTTACGGGTTTGGATGTGGATGTAATAATGTACAATAACAGACTGAAGTAGCATTACTGTTTGCCTGAGGAATCGGAACAAGTCCACGGACGCTGGTCGCTGGCGTAGTACCTCACGAGTGTGCGGCCTATGTGGAGCAGTATCGTGGGACGCTTGTTTGTTGTGGCCGTGATGGATCACGTGCGAAGGCTGAGATGACGTGACGACAGATGCAGAGGCGAGTCTGCACGCCGCCTGATGAGGACTAATGGCGGACCATAAGGCGTGTCGTGTAAGCGACGAAGGGCCCAGAGGAAGTGACGCCATCTGGGCGCTGTTCCTTGTCTTCTTAGCGAACGCACGTCTTTTGTTAACGACGTGTTCTTGCTCTGCTCACGTAACACGCACGCACGCACACACACACACACACACACGCGCACACACGCACACACACACACACACACACACACAGAGAGAGAGAGAGAGAGAGAGAGAGAGAGAGAGAGTGGGGGGGGGGGTACAGTCAGACAAACCGACAGAAAGTAACTACTCACGGTTACAGCAACAGTACGCAACAATAACGAAGTACGAATGAAATCATCCGAAGCTGTTTATTGGTCAGAGTGTTTTATTAAGATGGCACATTTGGTCTTCAAATGTAAAACTTTTAATATCCTCACAATGAAAGACTAGCTCGCCAGTTCTGCACTTACGTGATTACTCTGCAACTGAAATAAATGCCTGGCAGGGGGTTCATCGAAATACCTTGAAGCTACTTCTCTACCGTTCCACTCTCGAAGAGCACGCGGGAAAAACAAAGGCTTCAATCTTTCCATACAGCTCTGATTTCTCACACTTTATTATGACGATCGTTTCTCCCTGTCTGGTTGGGCGCCAAGAAAATATTTTCACATTCTGAGAAGAAAGATGGTGATTGGAATTTATGATAAGATCTTGCCGCAACGAAAAACGCCTTTGTTTTAATGATTGCCACCCCAATTCGTGTATGATTTCTGTGGCACTTGCTCCCCTATTTCGCGATAATACAAAACGACCTGCCCTCCTTTTGAACTTTTTCGATTTTCGTCGTCAATGCTATCTGATACGGATTCCACGCTGCACAGAAATATTACAGAGGACGGCGGAAAAGCGTTTTCTTGAGTAGACCTGCTGGTAAGTGCTCTGCAAATAAATCGCTGTCTTTGTTTCGCTTTCCATACAACAGCTTAAGTTATTCGTAATTGTAATCCTGAATTTACAGCCTTTACATTTGAGTGATTTACAGTGTAACGAAATTTAGCGGATTTATTTTAGTAATTACCTTGTTTATATCACACTTTTCATTATTTAGAGTCAATTGCCACCTTTAGCACTTTACAGATATCCTGCCGACATCATTTTGCAATTGTTTTTGATAATCTGATGACTTTAAATGACTGCAAATGACAGCATCATGTACAAACAGTTTAATAAGGCTTCTCAGATAGTTCCCTAAATCGTTTATGTGAATTACAAGCAGCAAAAGGCCTGTAACACTTCTTTGGAGAACGCCAGCATTACTTCTGTTTTAGCCGATTACTTTCTGTCAGTTACTAAGAACTGTCACCTTTCTGAGAGGAAATCACGAACCCAATCGCACAACTGAGACGAAAATCCACAGGCACACAGTTTTATTAGAAGTCACTTGTGAGGAATGATGTCAAGAGCCTCCTGGAAATCTAAAAATATGGAATGAATTTGACATCCGCTGTCGGTAGCACTCATTACTTTGTGAGAATATTTGTCATCATAAAACTATGTTCATGAAAACGCTTAAATATAGAGCATCGTCTCTAGGCTGTGCGATTGAATTCGTGATTTCCTATCAGGAAGGTCACAGTTTGTGAGACGGGGAGTCGTCTTGTGTAATCCTAGTTACATCTGCAGTTCTCCAAGAACGCGTTATATATTTTCTGCTGCTCCTAATCTTCATAAACGGTATAGGAGACAAATTGAGCAACCTTCTCGGATTGTTTCCAGATAATGCTGTTGTTCATCGTCTAGTAATGTCATCAGAAGTACAAAACGAATTAAAAACTGATTTAGATAGTATATCTGCATGTCGCGAAAAGTGGAAATTGTCTACCAACAATAAAAAGAGTGAGATTGTCGTCGAGAGTATTAAACGTTTCGGTTACACGATAAATCAGACAAACTTAATAGTTGCTGATTCAACTAAATACGTAGATTACAATTTTGAACAACTTAAATGTGAACCAGCACGTAGATAATTTAGTGGAAAAGGCGAACCGAAGACTACGGTTTATTGGCAGAACACTTAGATACAGCAAATCTAATAAGCAGAAAGCCTACACTACGCTTGTCCATCCTCTTCTGGGGTCTTGCTGCGCGGAATGGGATCTTTATCAGACGGGATTGACCTAGGACATCTAAAATATTCAAAGAAAGCTGCACGTTTTGTATTATCGCGAAATGGGAGAGAGAGTGTCATGAATGTGATAAACGGGTAGAAATGGCAACCTTTAAAATAAAAGAATTTTTCTTTGGGGTGAGGTCGCTTCACGAAAGTAACGTCACCAACTGCCTAATCTGAAAGACAAAACATTTTGATGACCCTATTACACAGAGGGGGAGAAATGACCATTGAGATCAAATAAAGAAGAGCGCGAACGGAACGAAATTAGGTTTTATTTTTCATACGTATTATTCGTGAGTTGAATGATAGAGAAATAGTCTGGAGATGGTTCTGTGAACCCTATGCTAAATGCTTACGACTGAATAGCAGAATAACCATGCAGATGTAGACAGATGTAGAGACACAATCTGTGACGCCTGACAATCCCCACAGTTAAATGCGGTCCAGAACAGTGATAAAGGCCAACTTGTCAGAATAATCACCTCAAATGAAGCTCACATCAATTTGCAGGAATAGAATACGAAGGCATTCGATTATTGCACTTTGGTCTAACATCTGTTGTTGTAGTTTGTTTATACATTCAGAAGCAGTTTAGCTGTTATGGTTGTGTCGGCAAGAGGTTGTTCACAGAGACGTGGAGAATAGAATAGTTCAACATCCCAAGTGACTGTGTTGATATAAAATCTTGTCCTGGCCTTTTATCGTAGCAATCTACCGCAGAATGGGCAATCGCCCAATACAATGAAGAGCCTAAATAACTGGTACACGTGCCTGATATCGTGTAGAGCGAGCACGCAGAAATGCCGCAACACAACGAGACTTGACTAATGTCTGAGGGAACTGACACCATGAATCCTGCAGGACTGTCCATAAACCAGATGGGGTGGATATCACTTCTTAACAGCACGTTGCAAGGCATCCCAGATATGCTCAATAATGTTCATGTCAGGGAAGTCTGGTGGCCAGCGGAAGTGTTTAAACTCAGAAGAGTGTTCCTGGGGCCATTCTGTAGCAATTCTGGTCGTGTAGGCTGTCGCATTGTCTTGATGGAATTGCCCAAGTCCGTCGGAAAGCACATTGGATATGAATGGATGCAGGTGATCGGCCAGAATTTTTACGTACGTGTCACCTGTCAGAGTTATATCTAGACGTATCAGGTGTCCCATATCACTCCAACTGCACACGCCCCATACCATTACAGAACCTCCACCAGCTTGAACAATCTCCTGCTGACATGCAGGGTCCATGGATTCACGAGGTTGTCTGTATACCCGTACACGTCCATCCTCTCGATACAATTTGAAACGAGACTCGTCCAATCAGGTAATGTGTTTCCAGTCATCAACAGTCCAATGTTGGTGTTGATCGGCCCAGGCAAGGCGTAAAGCTTTGTGTCGTGCACTCAACAAGGGCTCCGAAAGCCCATATCTATGATGTTTCGTTGAATGGTTCCTCACGCTGACACTTGTTGATTGCCCGGTATTGAAATCTGCTGCAATTTGCGGAAGCGTTGCTCTTCTGTCACGCTGGACGATTGTTTTCGGTCGTTCTTGGTCCTGCACTTGAAGGACCATATTCCGGCCTCAGCGATGTCAGAGATTTGATGTTTTACCGGATTGCTGATATTCACGGTACACTTGTGAAATGGTCGTACGCGACTTCCTTTACCTTCCCTCTCCAAATATTCTTACTCCTTTTTCTCTTCCCCTTTTCTCATTATCCCCTTTCTTCCTGTCAAATAATTACCTTACGTACAACGCAAGTATTTCTCCCATTTTGTTTTCCAACAGCCACTCCTTCACCTTGCTTATACCCCCACTCTCCGACCCTTCCAACGCCCAACGTTCTTCCCCTTCAACAACATACTATCTTCCCAAAGCAAGTTCTTCAACTTTTAGTGACAGCGAAAGGCTTCTTTTTGAGATCAGTGTTTCACATTGTTTTTTAAATGCTACCTAGGAGATGCTGTGTCCCATCGCTCGTGCGCCACTATAATACCACGTTCAAACACACTTAAATCTTGATATGCTCTCATTGTAGCAGCAGTAACCAATCTAACAACTGCGCCAGACACTTGTTGTCTTCTACAGACGTTGCCGACAGCAGCGCCGTATTCTGTATTTGGATACGCATGCCTATACCAGTTTCTTTGGTGGTTCAGTGTAGCAACGATGTCGTACCATAATCACTTCTTCGCAGCGCGACATGTGTACTAGCAGTGGTAAGTGAACATCACAGGTCACAGTCACTACCATGGACGTACAACACTGCCACTGGACGCCCCAAAGAAGGCAGTGTTAAGCCTTTTCAATATTTTGTTGCATTAGGGAGTTTAAGAAGTCCACTTTCTTTCACTTTCACTTGTGCCTTTTCCCGCAGTTAGGCAGGGTCGGCATGCTTAATCGAATTTGGCAATGTTAGATTAAGGGGTGGCCGGATGCCCTTCCTGCCGCCACCCCATAGAATTAGTGTACCCCAACTGTCTGCGACTAGTGTAATCCATGGAATAGTGCGAAAGTGTTCAAATGTCTGCTACCCATGTAGCTGAGGCGGGATGTGGGGACCAGCCCGGTATTCACCTAGGGGTATGTGGAAAACCGCCTAAAAACCACATCCAAGCTGGCGACCGTTGTCGTTAATCCGCCGAGCGGATTCGATCCGGGGCCGGCGCGCCTACCCGAGTACAGCAAGCAGCGCATTAGCGCTCTCGGCTAACCTGGCGGGTAGTTAAAGAAGTACACTAACCAACAAAAAGTATCCAGACACAAGTAAAGTGTGTTTCACCACTGCTTGTCACGAGAGGCGGACCCACCAGTAAAAATGAGGCGAAGAGTACTGTGTTGTCAAAAGAGAATCAGTAACAGCATAACGGGTCGTTCTGGAGGGCTGAGTGACTTCGAATGTGGACTAGCCATTGGATGTCACCTGAGTAACAGCCCCATCAGAGACATTTCAACCCTTCTAAAACTGCCCACGTTGGCCGTTGGTGGAGTAAATTTAAAGTGGATACGCGAAGGAAAAACCACGGCTAAACCAAGATCAGACGGACAACGACCGCCAAGCAGTGCAGTGGATAGTTGTACAAAATCACATGAAACCAGCGAAAGGAATTATTCGTGAGTTCCAAACTGCAACCAGCAGTAGAGCTAACACAATGGCTGTGCGCATGTGGTTACAAAGTGTGGGGTACAACGCACGAGTGGCTGCTCGTAAAGCACATATGTCAGTAGTCATTGCTAACAGGAGTTTGAGATCGACGAACCTGGGTGCACTAATGGCAAAACGTCATTTTTTCGGATGAATCCAGGTTCTGTTTACAGCATCAAGACGTTCGCATCCGTGTTTGGCGACACGCGGTGAACGCACTTTGGAAGCGTGTATTCGTCATCGTCCTACTGGCGTATCACCCGGCGTGATGGTATGGGGTACAATTGGTTACACGTCTCGGTCACCTCTTGTTCGCATTGACGGCACTTTGAACAGTTGACGCTACATCTGAGATGTGTTACGACCCGTGGCTCTACCCTTCATTCGATCTCTGCGAAACTCTACATTTCAACAGGATAATGTACGACCGCATGTTGCAGGTCATGTACGGACCTTTCTGGATACAGAAAATGTTCGACTGCTGCCCTGGCCAGCACATTCTCCAGATCTCTCACCAACTGAAAACGTCTGGTCAGTGGTGGCCTAGCAAATGGTTCGTGACAATACGCCAGTCACTACTCCTTATGAACTGTGGTTGAAGCTGAATGGGCATCTGTACCTGTACACCAGTTGAAGCTGAATGGGCATCTGTACCTGTACACTTCATCCAAGCTGTGTTTGACTCAATGCCCAGGCGTATCAAGGCCGTTACTACGACCTGAGGTGGTTGTTCTGGGTACTGATTTCTCATGATCCATGCACCCAAATTGCGTGAAAATGTAATCACATGTCAGTTCTAGTATAACATATTTGTCCTATGAATACCCATTTATCATCTACATTTCTTCTTGGTGTAGCAATTTTAATGGCAACTAGTGTATTTTCATGTGTGGTACCACGCCTGTGGACTGATGACCTCAGAAGTTAAGTCCCATAGCGCTCAGAGCCATTTTGAAACACGCCTGTGAATTTATTTGAAGATAGAGATATGTTTCCACCTTGGTTGTTACTGCTTAAATTACAAGTATTGTCTGCGTGTTTTAAACGATTGGAAAGTTCAGGCCTCACAGACCAGTGAGCTCATATTTACCAAACCTGCAAAACGCAGTGAAAAAAAGAAAAAAAACAAAAGAAGAAAGAACTTGGAAATCAAGTAATAACAGCCGAAGCCGAAGTGGAATCATGTCTCTAAACTTTTAAGGAATTACCTAAATTTTACTATCGCTTCCAAATTACGTTGAATTACACAAAGTATATATTCCTAAAAAATTTTTGTTAGTTTTACACTTCAAATAACTGTTGGGGTCGAATAATAGAAAAACTGTTTTTACATCACCGCTGCGATGGACCTAACAGAACACAAGCAAAGGCAGCACTTTCAAATACCGAATCATTTTAAGAAAACGAGCATTTCGCATGAAAAAATTCTGTCTAAGGTATGAATGGTCGTGTTTTTACTCTATAGCGGTTGTTCTTCTTCTGTGGTTGCATTCTACGATGCTGTGAAACGAAAAACGAAAGGAATCTCTTGCAGAACAAATAAATCAAAGCATTTGGCAGTGCGCTGTGTTCCACGAAACTCAGTCTGGCCGTTGGCGTTTTGCTTAAAAAAATTTAATGCTTTTTTATCTCTCAGGGATGGAAAGACGAGTCTGGGATGGGATGAATGATGCAACTCAAGGTGTGAAAAGCATACTGGAGGTGAGGCAGTGCTAAGTGATGGTTAAACGTTAAAGCATAGTGCTCGCGAAGGTGTGCACGGAGATGAAATGACTAAATGTGTTGTTTGACGTGTTACTCATCCTAGAGTGCCGTGAGTGTTACTGAGGTGTCAATTTGTTGTCCCGTTGGGTTAACAGACACGACAGCATCGCATATCCTGCAGAGAAGACTCAGAAATTACGTAAGATCTATGCACGACATGCAAACGGGGAGTAAAGATCAAGACCTACATTAAAGTAATTTACTTACACATGGATTAGCAAGTCGTAAAGTGCATTTTGACAGCCTCAACACCACAGTACGATGATCTTAGAAAATAAAGTTGTACATCTAATGAAAGAGAACAAATAATTTCATTTGACGTCACTCCCATTTTCTTTGTTGTCCGTTGGCATGTTACAGTTAACCAGAATGACGCTGCAGCACTTTTGTGAACGGACAGTGAGTTCAGAATAGATGTGCCAGTTGAAATTGCGATGTTACTGATCTGATTCGGTTTTTACACGCCAAAGGAGAGACGTCACGTGAATCGCGTCAACCTTCTGACTGGTGTCAATAATTTCCCGTGGGACTAGGAGATGAACTCTATCCTGCGAAAAGCTAACGATTCGCGATTACCTACGGAATTCTATTATATCGATGTTTATATTAAAGATTTATATCTTGCGAAGTAGGCAATATTTTTGTTTCTCTGGTTATCTATGCAGCTCTGAAGATTTTGCCTGTGCACAGAGTAGATGCGGTAATAATTGCGTGAGTACAGTATCCTTAATATTACTTTTGTGGCTCAGGGTGTCTTTATGGTTGTTTAGGAATACATATTTCTTCTTCGTTGTGCCATAATATTAGCGATGGAAAATTCTTTACAGATTTCAGTATATTCAAGATCTAACAGTTGCGCAGTGCAGCATAGAAAGTATGTGGTGTGATTAGCATTGTTTGCTATGTATTTTGAATTGCATCAGCTGTCTTTGCTATTATCCCACTGTGCGGAAGAAGTGGGTCTGAAGTAAAGGATGGAAGTGGAATCATTTTAAACTAGCCGAATACTTAATGTACTTGCGTAGTATGACAATGTAATACCACTTTGACCGACCTTGAACTCTGGCAATGTTACGAGTGGTCATTGACCCTGAACATATGATGTCACAAACCACCCATCTTATCAATGATGTCATCTCCATATTATCGGCCGGCCGCGGTGGTCTAGCGGTTCTAGGCGCTCAGTCCGTAACCGCGCGACTGCTACGGTTGCAGGTTCGAATCCTGCCTCGGGCGTGGATGTGTGTGGTGTCCTTAGGTTAGTTAGGTTTAAGTAGTTCTAAGTTCTAGGGGACTGATGACCACAGATGTTAAGTCCCATAGTGCTCAGAGCCATTTGAACCATTTTCCATATTATCAGTATGTCATAATCATGATTTCACAACCAAGCCCCTTTTTCTATGACGTCACATTGGGTTTAATGTGTACAGCACCGAAGATGATCAGTATGTGATCGAAAATCAATTCTGCTATCAATAAAACATCAATATTACGACCAACGCTGACCTTCCTTTTAATTTAACATATATGGTCGTTGTGCACAAAGCACTCCATGGAGTCGCGAATCAATTAAAAAATTGTCTGGTATAAGAGGATGTCCGTATGTACCTGCCACGTTCAAATCGAATTACACAAGAAAAACGTGATCTTTATTTGAAATACTTGAAATATTGTAGGTAACTTTCACTTGAATTGCGTAAACTGGCACCGTTTAACAGATTCAACTCACACACACATGAACCACAGTCAAAAGCATCCAAATTATCTGAATTATTTATCAAAACATGTGCAATGGTACTAGCGGTGTTACGGTATTTCCGCCTGAATCGTGTGCCTTGTTCAAAAGTATCTGAATGACTTGCATTACCTATAAAATTTATGCAATAATTCTTGCGTAAAATATGGTACGTACCATCCCACATGTGCCATAGAGCAGCAAAAGCTACGTATTAGATGTAACTTACAGTATTTCCACGTCTGCATTATTTGGCTATAACACGTAAGAACCTAAAATCCTGCCTCATCAGTACGTTTTCTCTCTCTCTCTGTTCTATAAGTCAATAAAAAACTAGTTATATCAAATGCTGTACCGCCTCATCAGTAAATTTCATCTCTATTTTATACCTTACAAAAAAGTGCTTATGTCAGATACCATAGTACCTCGTCAATAAGTTTCACCTCTCTGTAATGGTTACTTTTGGCAACCTAAAATACGAGGGACATTTCATAAATAACCCACAGGTTGGTGTTACTGTGGATTCTTTGATGCAACAACAATAAAAATTACCTCATATGCAGTTGGGAGCTTCAGGAGCAAAGTACGTGTTTTTGTTTCTTCGCTGCCGAGAGCTAGAAATGGATCCTGCCGTGGTCTCAGGTACTGTGAGTGTCGAAGACCGGAGGTCGTACAGCAAGTTCGAAACTTTGCGTGGTAAAAACCCGACAGAAACGCACAGTGCCGTAAGTGAAATCTGTGGTAAGTTTACAGTGGACAATGGTACAGTTTCGCATTGGGTTAATTGTTTTCGTAATGGTCGTATAAGCCTAGACGGTAATCCAAGACACAGGAAGCCAAAACGTCAAGAGACGAACGAAGTGTGAAAATTGTGGCAGATGTTCTTGAAGAAGACGCTAGGCGACTTTTGGGAAACTCCTTGAAGTCATGAGAACTCCCCGTCAGTATTTCGTATTCTGACAAATGATTTGCAGAAGAGAAAAATTTCTGCGAGATGGGTTCCGCACTGATTGACTCCTGAAGAGAATCGGAACACCTTGGACATTACAACATTGCTCAAACAACGAGTCTACAGAAAAAGTCAAGAATTCTTGTGTCGCATTGTCGCTATTGCTGAAACGTGGGTTACATACTTTGAACCAGAGTTGATGTCACATTCCAGGGATGGAAAGCTTCAGGTTATCCATTTCCAAAAAAATTTCGACGCCCTCAATCAAAACTCAAGGAAATGATTTTTGCCTATGATCACAAAGGAATGATCATGACTGATAGAGTCCCGTGTGTAACCAGTGTGTATTATGATAGCTTCTCGGGAAACCTGCGCAGAAAGATGCACAATACGCGACCTCAGTTGCTCGATTGTGTGCCACTCATTCTCCACGACAATGCTTGCCTGCATATCGGCAATGTTCTAGGCCAAAAACTGCGCAAATGGGTGTGGGACGTGTTGCTGCGTCCTTCTTACAGCCCGGAAATGTGCTGGCCAGACTTCGCGTTGGTCCCGAAGTTGAAAATACGTATGCGAAGAGGTCGTTATCGTTCTCTGGGAGAGCTTTCTACCACCGTTACCCAAGCCATTTGACAGATGAACCACAGTGGTATCCCAGATGGAATAATAGAGCTTCCGAGACGCTAGGATTCAGTTTTAGAGAAGCAGGGAGACTATATTAAAGGACTGTGAAGATATATTGAAAAAAAAACCTGCGAGTGAAAAAAAAATGCATTACTTATGTCCCCTGCAACAACCTAAACAGGCACCTGACACTTGGTTTACGCCTAAATGGGGTTATGTACAAAAACGAACTTTCGAGGAAGGCTGCAATTTTTACTGGTTGGTATGATGGTGCCAGGGCTCTCAGGGAGGGCTTGGCATGGCGTGTGAAACGGTACGCGAGCCGGATATGCGGGCTGCGTTTCGACTTTGCTCGGTCCTTCTCGTTAAGTACCCGGTACTGCGCGATATTTCATTTTGTATCGCGGTGTGGCATTTTTAATATGTTACATCCCTTAAATTACATGTTCATAATATGCAAGGAGAAGTTCATAATCCACGTAACATCATAATTCATGAAATACGAAATGTTTGGATACAACAGTTTCAGAGACAATGATGGAACAAGGCTCCAGATTGAGATGAAACTTTGATATGTCGAAAATCCTAACTTTGCATCTAAATAAAACAATTTATCAAATAAGTAGTATTTCGAAAACAAAATAAATGTACCAGAGTGTGCCGAATTTTGTGTGTGAAACTGTTAAAACGTAAAAAAAAGTTATTAACTTTCTGCATTTTATTCTTCAAGTCTACATATTTGCAGCACTCTGCCGCTAAAGGACTCCGAACTGTAACGTGTAACACGGTGGTGTGTAACATAACTATGTCAGCACATGAGAAACAGCCTAATGTAATCGAGTTTCAAATGCCGAGGGTTCGTCCTCACACAAAGCACTCTCTCCTTCAGCATCACAATGCCAGATTACTCATGAGCGTTGCGCCGTCTGCAACAATCCAGCGCCTTGGGTTCACTGTCATCGATCATTTGATATACAGTCCTGATGACCCTATCCGGTTTTTATCTGTTTCCAAAACTTAAAGAAAACCTTTCAGGACTTCACTTTGATATTGATGAAGAGGTGCAAGCAATGGTTGAATTGTGGCTCCGTCAACAAAGTCAAACATTTCTGCAGTGATGATGTCAATAAACTGGTTTCTCATTGGGAGAAATATACTCGCCGCTAGAGTGACTACGTTGAGGAATAAGTTTATAAGATGTTAATAAGGCCTGTTTTATTGAAAGAGCTTTAAGAGTTTTCACATAAAAAATTTGGGGCCTTTGCTTTTCAGTACGCTCCCATAGTATGTATATCGCGACCTTGGTGGGTTAATGTATGGTGGAGCATTATGGGAGGAAGGATAACTGGCCCCCATTTTATCGATGGAAATCTAAATGGTACAATCTATGCTGATTTCCTACGTCATGTTCTACCGATGTTACTACAAGATGTTTCACTGCATGACAGAATGGCGATGTATTTCCAACATGATGGTTGTCTGTTACATAGATCACGTGCGGTTGAAGCGGTATTGAATAGCACATTTCATGACAGGCGGATTGGTCGTCGAAGCACCATACCATGGCCCGCACGCACCTGATCTGACGTCCCTGGGTTTCTTTCTGTAGGGAAAGTAGAAGGATATTTGCTATCGTGATCCACCAACAACGCCTGGCAACATGCGTCAGCGCATTGTCAATGCATGTGTGAACATTACGGAAGGCGAACTACTCGCTGTTGAGAGGAATGTCGTTACACGTATTGCCAACGGCATTGAGGTTGACGGACATTATTTTGAGCATTTATTGCATTAATGTGGTATTTACAGGTAATCACGGTGTAACAGCATGCGTTCTCAGAAATGATATGTTCACAAAGGTACGCGTATCACCTTGGAACTACCGAAATAAAATGTTCAAACGTACCTACGTTCTGTATTTTTATTTAAAAAACCTACCTGTTACCAACTGTTCGTCTAAAATTGTGAGCCATATGTTTGTGACTATCACAGCGCCATCTATCACAAAGCGAAAAATGTGGTCCAACTAAAACATTCATATTTCTTTACATACTACACGAATATGTAATAAAAAACGGGGGTTCGTATTTAAAAAATCGCAGTTGATATCCGTCGTTCTTTGCAGTTTTTTCGTTTGATGCTTATTTCGTGAGATATTTGACCCAGTCACTATCAATGGACCACCCTGTATAAATAAGGAAGTGGCCCCAACACTGATCCCTGGGGCACTCCCCCCCTCCCCCCCCCCCCTCTTGACTGTGCCCCACTCAGACGCCACATCACAGCCATTCCCAACACTGTGAATAATGACCTTTTGCTGACTGTAGCTAAAGTAAGAGGTGCCAATTGTAAGCTACTCTCCCTATTCCGGAATGGTTCAACTTCTGGAGCAATATTTTGTGATCAACACAATCAAGTGCCTTAGTCGAATAAAAAAATATGCCAGGGGTTCGAAACCATTCGTGTAACCCATATAGTGCCTCGCAGAGAAAAGAGAATATAGCACTTTCAGTTGTTAAACGTCTTCTAAAGCCGAACTGTACATTTGATAGCAAATCGTGTGATCCAAAATGATCAATTATCCTTACGTACACAGCCCTTTCGCCATTGTTAATGAGGGGCTTTACTACTGATAACTTTAATCGTTCAGGAAACCAGTCCTAAAGGAAAAATTACAAATATGGCTAAATACACACAGTTTCCTTCTTCTCGTCGAGTTTATGTACCAAGAGCGAAAAATTGCTTGTGTTTAGTGATTATTTTGGCAGCCACATCGTGGTATTACTTCAGAAGGTTCTATTAAGGTCAAGGATTGTGCGGCCATTATAGCTGATCAGGTCCAGTCAATGCTGCAGTTCATGTTGCGCAATGATGATTCTGTGCCTAAAATGATAGGGCCCCTTTTCACACAGCTCACTTAATCCAGGACTGGTTTTGTGGTAACGAGGATGAGATGTCACATCTGCCCTAGCCACCACAGACACCAGCTTTCGATACTATTGAGCCTTTGTGGTCTTGTCTGAAGTGAAGAGTGAGTGACAGCAATTCATCTCCACCGTCACATCTGCCACTATTTTGCAGGACGAATGGTCTAAGATTCACTCGAGAACCCGTAATTACCCATTCCGAGACAACTGCAAGTTGTTCTGATTGCCAACCGTTTTCCTACACCGTATTTTGCATGTTAATGTCTTGTATTTTAAGTGTTTCCACATTTTGGTGCAACCTTTATACATGACACCGCTGAAATGGCATAATGAGCAGGTAGTAATCAATATTCCTATAAGTAAGAAATAGGGTTGCCATGGTTAAAACTATCCACTGTCAATGTCACCCAAATGTTAAAGTGACTCGATGTTAGAACATTTATCTTGCAGTACAAAACGTTTATCATTATCTGTTGGCAATGCTACCGTTAGTTATATCACAGTGGAGATTGCACGGCATTTGGTGCGTAAGATTTAGGTGGTTTGGGATTCGGGCTGTAGGTTGTGCAGATGTGGGGCTCAATTTAGCAATTGAAAGTTCCTGGCAGATTAAAACTGTGTGACGGACGGGACTCGAACTCGGGACTTTTGCCTTTCAAAAATGGTTCATATGGCTCTGAGCACTATGGGACTCAACTGCTGTGGTTATCAGTCCCCTAGAACTTAGAAATACTTAAACCTAACTAACCTAAGGACATCCCACACATCCATGCCCGAGGCAGGATTCGAACCTGCGACCGTAGCGCGGTACCAGACTGACCAGATTGAAGCGCCTAGAACCGCTTGGCCACACCGGCCAGCTTTTGCCTTTCGCGGGCAAGTGTACTACCATCTGAGCTGTCCATGCACGACTCACACCCCGTCGTCACAGCTTTATTTCCGCCAGTAAAACTGTGAGCTTGGGGCGTGAGTCTCGGTCGGGCACACAGTTTTAATCTCTCGGGAAGTTTCATATCAGCGCAGACTCCACTGCAGAGTGAAAATCTTATTCTCGAATTTAACATATATTTGATTAAACATAATAAAGATACACTTTCAGTGAAACACAACAATCCTGTAGGCCGTAGAGATCCTTAAGGAGGACTCCACACAGTCAATATAAAATTGTCTTGAATTAAATAAAAGACTTGAACCTTTGCTCTGATATACACAACTGGATAGCTACAATAACAATTTACAATGCTTGGTCGCAGACCACAACCAGTCACAATATCTGAGACAACTGCAGCAGTAAAGTACAAGCTGTGAAAACTAGGATCGTAATATAAAACTGCGCATTGTTCTACTACTATCGCCCTCATCACAGAGCTACCACTACAAACTACATACAACACTCTCTCAAGCTAATTATGCATATATCTTAACAAATGCGTAAAAAATAACAAGAACAATTGAATTTGTTCATTGAACAAGTAGCAAGATGAATTTCCAGCAGAATTGTATCAGTAACTGAGCCACACTCACGGTAAGTTTTAAACAAAATATTTCAACATTAATACAGTTCAAGACATGCGCGGAAAAACGGGCTAGCAGTTAAATGTAAAAACCTGGAGATAAGTGTTGCCACCTGTTGCTGGGTACGGGAACTATCAAAATTGACATTGGTCTCACCCCTAAGTGATAGTTCCCGTATCCAGCAACTGGTGGCAGCGCTTATCCCTATGTTTTTTAAATTTTAGGGTCAGATTGTTTTTCCGCGCATATGTTTAATTTATCACGCCAGTAGCCTGTAGTTAGCAGCTGGAACTGCTCTCGATCACAACACGTACACCCTCAATTCTTTGTGGCATCAGTAAACAACCAGAACTTGTCACACGACAACCACAGACTTCCTTGCAGAAGGAAACTGCATGTGATGACACTTGGAGTCTGGTACTTCACAAAATAGCCTTGCTCACAATCGCACAAACAGACAGACGTCTTGAATGAGCCAAACAACGCACAAAAATGGCAGTATCTAACAGGTGTTTGTGATGTGGCACGACGAGCCGCAATTTTTCCTGTTTTAAATTGGTACAAGGAGTCCGGCACACTGACGTCCCAATGAGGCGTTTAGCCTGCATTATACAGAGAATGTACTTCATGTTGTGTCCGCCCCCGGTAGCTGATAAAACAAAGTGGTCAGCGCGAAGGAATGTCAATTTTAAGAGCCTGGATACGATTCCTGGTTGGATCGGAGATTTTCTCCGCTCAGGGACTGGGTGTTGTGTTGTCCTAATCATCATAACTTCATCCTCACCGACGCGCAAGTCGCCGACGTGGCGTCAAATCGAAAGACTTGCACCCGGCGAACGGTCTCTCCGACGGGAAACCCTATTCACACGACATTTACATTTTATTTCACGTCGTAAGTGGTTCTACGTCGTTTATCGCTCCGTGACGAAGGCCCGCTCATTGATGTTACCATTAAAAAGGACTATGTGTTTATTTAAACAGTCTCATTGACTGTGTGTTGCCCGTTGTTCTACATCTTCATGCTGAGAAAGCTGTGTACACTCACGTCTTCCAAGATGACACAGCTGTATTTACAGGTTCACACGCATTCGTACCTGGTTTGACGAATACTCAGGAAAACTGTCGCACCCAAATTGGCTTACTATATTGTCCGATCTTATTTTTAACAGGGGAGAAACGGAGCAGTCAACCACCCGCATAATGTCAGCTCCACGTGATCAGATCACCAATAAGTGGATGTAGCTAGATGATTGTAGAACGCTATGGGTTCTCTACCTCGCAGTACTGCGGCCATTATGAAGATCAAAAGTTATTACGTAGTTTGAATGTGACGTCTCTTGAAAGTGATTACTGTTCTGTGCGCTCATAAGGGGAACATAGTTGGCTGTCTGTAGTGCACCGTATTCGTAAGATCTTGCAGCGCCAAGGAAACCAAAGCTGTACGGAATTTAGTTACACCTCGTAACGTCAAAGTCGGTTGAGATATAGTAGGTCTAGTATTATTTGAAAGATGATGTTATTGATTTATTTTACCTTTCTGCAAATTTTTACTTTCAATGTAAGTCACGCATAGTCCACAATGAAACAAATGATACGAAATAATATTCAAAGTTACAAATTGAACTCTATGGAATGAAATATGTTTGTTTTTCTTTATTAAGAAACATATCTGTGTTATTAATTCTCCATGCTGTCTTCTTAACTGTTTATTCAGCATAAGACTCGTCTGAACGAAAATATTCCGATACAAACACAAGTGGTTGGAGTTGGGGAGTATGTTTAGTCCACCATAGATAACAGTAGAAAGTGCTTTTCTGGTTTTCTCAAAAATGGCGTGTTTCAAGAGAAAAAAGAGTAGCTAATAACATTTTTTTTAAATTTTCACATGAATCTGTAACGATTCTCATTTTTTTCTTTATGTCTGGATAGCCTGTTCGAGTGTTGAACTTCAGTACCGAATTCTACTGCGAATAATAGACAATGAGAGGAAGTCGCCATCAAAGTATGCAGCAAAGACAATCCAAGTATACTGAAAAGTGAACGATAGAGATGTAATGTCACATCTGTTTTGCAATCGCATCACAACAAATAACCTAAATTTCCTCCGGCTCATTAGGTTCAGCTGACAACACGTTTGAGATGTTGGTAACTGCATTTGAAAGGATTCGCTTCTACCTGGTACTGACGAGGGCCTACTGTATGACGCACAACGGCCTTGGAGCCCAGTAGAGACACTTGATTTTGTTGACAGTTACTTGATTACACGGTAATCGGCTGGTTCAGTTCCACAAAGCGCACAGCTTGAGTGGTTTACCTACGTCAGTCTCTGCCGGTAACGTAATGCACGCAGGATGGTAAACTCACGTTGTGACGCGGCCGGAGTGCAGCTTAGATAAGAGAAGTCTGTTTTACGAGCGGGCAGCCGCGTTTTATGGTGGTCGCCAGGTGTGGCGCGATGTGCTTCAAAGCTCCCTGCTGCCGCCTAATTGGCGAAGGCTCGAGTGTTTACCGGCTGTCCGCACACATCCGCGATGCAGCAGCGCTTCCACGAACAAACTGCCTCTTTGTGTTCCAGTCGGCGGTAGCGGCGTCGTCCCTGAAAGAAGCCTGAAGGGTGTGCCGGGTACATCCTCCAAACAGGCTACTTTGCATCTGCGAACAGGTGAGTATCAATAGTTTCCATAACGGAGTTCCACGAGATGCATGAAACGCAATAAGACATGGACAGTATCGCTGAAAGAAAATAAAAAAAATACAAATGGGAGCAATAAGCTGTGGGCCACCTGTAAGTATTAACACATTCATAACCGATGGGAGACACGTGCCCGAAAAAAAGCATTTTCTTTCCACGAATGTTCCACTTCGGTGTGGAGGTGCAATATACAGCTGTGTTTTACGACTATTTGATTTCAGCAGGACTCTTGGGTGACGCCTGAAGCACGGGTTTTGACTTTCGAGAAAAAAAAAATACGTTTTGTCGCGAGGATTAGGATTTTTATATATCTTTTAAATAACTGCAAACAAAGCATTACTTTGCGGCCAGCTTATGTTGCTTTCAATCTTCCTGCTAATGAAAAGTGTGAAGTCATCTACATGAGTACCTAAAGGAATCCGGTAAATTTCGCTTACACGATAAATCACACAAATCTAAAGACTTTAAATTCAACTAAATACTTAGGGGTTGTAATTACGAATAACTTAAGTTGGAACCATCACATAGATAACTTTGTGAGTAAAGTGAACGAAAGACTCTGATTTATGGGCAGATCACTAAGAAAATGCAACAGGTCTACAAAAGAGAGTGCCTACACTAATACGTCCAGTTCTGGAGTACTGCTGTGTGGTGTGGGATCCGCATCAGATAGGATCGATGGAGGTCATCGAAAAAGTTCGAAGAAGGGCAGTTTGTTTTGTACTATTACGAGAGCCCAAATGATACGATACGTGAATTGGGGTGGCAATCATTAAAGCAAAGGCGCATTTCGTTGCGGCAGGCTCTTCTCATGAAATTTCAATTACGACGTTCCTCCTCAGGGTGCAAAAATATTTCGTTGGCGCCCAGCTACATAGGAAGGAATGACGACCGTAATCAAATAAGAGAAATCAGTGCTCACACAGAAAGTTTTTAAGCGTTCGTTTTTCCCGTGCGCTGTTCGAGAGTGGAACGGTAGAAAAATAGCTTGAAGGCGGTTCGGTGAACACTCTGCCAGGCACTTCAATGTGAATCGCAGAGTAATCATGCAGATGTAGATGTAGATGATGGTGATCAGTAAAACATTTACTGTGATTGTGTGGAAGGAAATATTAAGTGTAAAATTATTAATTCTAACTTCAGTGGTGAGTTTGTTACGTTTGTGTGAAAGCAGTTTCCACTGTTTTACTTTATTTCTGTGAGAAATAAAACAAGTAAAGGTATTTATTACTTCCATTGCGTTATTTGAAATATGTACCGTTCAGGATCTATAATCAATAATAAATTGCTCCTGAAGTGGGTTCATCGGTTTGCCTTGCAACCAATGTCTATGGAGGAATTCTCTTTTGCCATTTATTTGAGTTTGCGAGTTTTCTTTATTTCTCTCTCGTATGCGTTTTTATCAACCGCTCTATTTTTGACTCTTCTGAATGTATGCTCAGGTTTCTAACACGTGGAATCCTCTCTTTTAAATATTTTTAATCCTCATATGAAAACATAATAGAGGTTTGTCTTTGGTAGGAAAACATCTTTCAGTAAAGAGTACAAGAAGATGAAGCAGACAACGCAACATTCGAAAGCTGGAGATAAGAACTGATGTCATATGTAGTCACTGAAATATTCCATTATGTACGTATCTACGTTTTGAAAAATTTCATAGGTCTTAAGTTTCTAATAATTACATCTCACTGGCACATTATTATTGGACATGCGCTACTGAATCGAACTGGGAAGGAAATAAATGTCACTACATGGCTAAAAGAAGAAATCGATTGTTAGAACACATTCTGAGGCATCAAGGAATTATCAGTTTGCTACTGGAGGGAATAGAGGCTGTAAAAATTGTAGACGGAGACCAAGGGATGAATACAACAAGAACGTTAACACAGACACACAAGTTGGAGTAGTTATTCGGAGTTGAGGAGGCTTACACAGGATAAGCTGTCGTGGAGAGCTGGATGAAACCTGTCTCCGGACATAAGATCACAACAGCAACTTTTCTTTCTGCTGGCCCCCACCCTTATCTCATAAAATGGTTTCTAAATTTACTCCGGATCGAATGCAGTGGGATTTATATTTCCCACATAAACAAATGATAAAACTATTAATTACAGGAGAAGTTACCAATTTTGTCTTACTTACAGTCAGTTCAAGATACAGTAGAAGAATTATTACTGGCAATTAGAATGTAGAAATTAATTTAATCTGAAAATAAGACTTACCAACTGATAGTTAACAAAATACTAGTAACGCCTCAATGTACATGATAATTGTAGCTAAACTTCTGTATCACTGGTTCCATGAGATCATCTGTCCACATAATCCTTGGTTGGGTGCTGTACTGGAAATTTATTAGAGATCATGAATTTGTTACGTTACTCAGCTTGGGACGTTAATTTACTACAAATTAGTTATATTAATCACCCAAAAATGCTCTTACGTACTGAATTTGCTACCAGTATCAAATAAAAAGTATGTGCGTTGATTACACGTTTGTAATTAAAGGGCGTATCAGTGAATGTTATTTTCACAAAATTTGCCTTACTTTGGATCACGGTTATACTGGCTGATGTTACGCTTCGCAAAACCCATTCTGAAGCAATCGGTACCCTTCCTTCACACACTACGTTAAAAAAATGCCCATTAAATTAATTATCCCATCGTAGCTTTTCAGCATCTTCTCTGTTGTGTCAAACCACATAGGCAGGACGACTATTATGCCAGTGCTTTCATGTATGTCGTTATCAGGCAGCGATCGGTCTCCTGACGGTATATGACGTACCATACACGACAAAACACTAAGTCGTTTCCAGGCAGTATACTGTTACACACTGAGCTGTCGGCCAAAGCCTTCTTCGTGAAGGAAACACACAGATTCACACAGGCAAGCACACCTCACGTAGACACGACAGCTGTCTCCTACCGCTCCGTCTAGAATCTTATCCGTCTGAGGTACTAGGAGATAGTGGTCATATGTGCGTGAGGTGCGCTTGCTTGTGTAAATATGTGTGTGTTTGCTTTCTGAAGCAGGCTTTGGCTGAAAGCTCAGTGTGTGTCTTTTCGTTGTTCGTCTGCAACTCAACATATCTTTACGGTGAGTAGTAATCTATTACTTTCATAATATTGTTCAGTTGAGATACTGATTGGTTAAAACTCCCATCGCTAAGTTGCGGAAGGACAAAAGATCAAGGCAAACGAACGAAATACTAATAAACATGATACCATTCCTTAACTGAAACAACTTATACGGCAAGATTTTCAATGGTTACACGTGAAAGACAAGTATTAGAACACGAAAATACGCTATGTTTTCCTCATTCCAACTTCCTAACTTATGTTACTGGAGATGACCTGGAAGGACACCCTCGCTTACCGAAGCTCCATAGTCAAGTGCCGCTCCAAGCTACCGATCGGCGTCCGCAGGAGTCGTGGGAACTTCAGAAAAGGCTCGACCAGGCTACCTCTACCAACCTCCACAAGTTACCATTAATGTCTCCTTAGATCTTCTCTAAACCTACTTAAACTCTACACAAAAGTTTGTCAAACTGCTGCTACCATACGAAGAACCGGTACCCGTAAATCAATGCGTATTGAAGCATCACACACAGCCGCTCATGCACTCTCTCTAGCACACGAGATAAGCAGATAAGCAGTAGGAAAAAGAACTAAGAAATGTAGCATGGATACATAATAAACCTGTTCATAGGAGTACATGAACACTTAGTAGGCATATACACTAAAGCGCCAAAGAAATCGGAATAGGCATGCGTATTCAAATGCAGAGATATGTAATCAAGCAGAATACGGCGCTGCTGTCGGCAACGCCTATATAAGAGAACAAGTGTCTGGTGCAGTTGTTAAATTAGTTACTGGCAAGTTATCAAGTTGTAGGTGAGTTTGAACGTGGTGTTACAATCGGCGCACAAGCGATGGGACACAGCATCTCCGAGGTAACGATCAAGTGGGGATTTTCGTGTACGATCATTTCACGAGTGTACCGTAAATATCAAGAATTCAGTAAAACATAAAAACCCCGACATTGCTGCGGCTGGGAAAAGATCCTGCAAGAATGGAACCAACGACGATTGAAGAGAATCGTTCAGAGTGACAAAAGTGCGACCCTTCCGCAAACTGCAGCAGATTTCAATGTTTCGCTATCAACATGTGTCAGCGTGCGAAACATTCAACGAAACATTATCGATATGGACATTCGGAGCCGGAGGCCCACTCGTATACCCTTCATGACTGCACGACACGAAGTTTTACACCTCGCCTGGGCCCATCACCGTCGACATTGGACTGTTGATGACTGGAAACATGTTGCCCTGTCGGACAAGTCCCGTTTCACATTGTATCGAGCGGATGGAGGTGTAGGGATATGGAGACAACCTGAAAAATGCATGGACCTGGGCTGCGCGGGATTAGCCGAGCGGTCCAGGGCGCTGCAGTCATGGACTGTGCGGCTGGTCCCGGTGGAGGATCGAGTCCTCCTTCGGGCATGGGTGTGTGTGTGTTTGTCCTTAGGATAATTTAGGTTAATTAGTGTGTAAGCTTAGGGACTGGTGACCTTAGCAGTTAAGACCCATAAGATTTCACACATATTTGAACATTTTTTTGAACATGGACCTGCATGCCAGCAAAGGACTATTCAATCTTGTGGAGGCTCTGTAATGGTGTGGGGCGTCTACAGTTGGAGTGATACGGGACCCTGATACTTGTAGATAAGTCTCTGACAGGTGAAACGTACGTAAGGATCCTGTCTAAACACCTGCATTCGTTCATGTCCATTGTACATTACGACGGACTTGGGCAACTCCAGCAGGAGAATGCGGCACCCCATACGTCCCGAATTGCTACGGAGTAGCTCCATGAACACTCTTCTGGCCAGCACACTCCCCAAACGTGAACATTAATGAGAATATCTGGTATGCCTTGCGACGTACTGTTCAGAAGATATCTCCAGCAGTTTAGGTGCACAAAAATAAAACATAAATTCAAAGATCACTTGATCTTCACATTAAAATGCCGCTGACGCTCTCGAATGAAACACTCTGCTGATTTTGTTTCCATCCAGATCAAAAGGACAGATGCACTGACAGTTAAGGTGCCGAGAAATATCGGAAACCCTAGATTAGTTCAATAGAACCAAAAGAATGGTGTACATGAAGACGTTTCATCACCAGATTGCGGGTTACACTTTATAACTCTGCGAAACACAACGCCCTTTGTAGCTCAGCGTTAACCTCCAGACAGCTGGTCGACGTAGTCCTGTGCAGTGTCGTGAGTTAGCGCCCCGCCCACTTCTGGCCTTGCCTACGGCCAGCCCCTCAAAGCGAGTCCACCATTCTCCTTCCTGCCTCCTTGGACTGCTGCGCCGGCTGAGATGCCACGTGTATCAGCATGCAGCTGGCTGATTGTATTATTTGACTCTCTTCAGTGTTGTGTACAGACGATGTAATATTTGCGATAGACGGGCGTGTAAAGTAAAGGAATCAACAATTGTTGGCGAATGTAATTCCTCATTCAGGCAACAGTTTAAGATGTGTAGACTGTATCTTTAAGTGACTATATGATAGGTCTGTATATTCTCCCACTGATATACATCTTACATCTTCTCTCAATAAGGAATTTATTCAAAACATCCTTCAAAACTTCCTACACAATATGCCGCTGCATATTAGAAGTAGTATGTAATTTGGCCACGATTGTGCTCCAAGACTTTTCAGTCACATTCTTTGAGATGCACTGCAAAACATTTGCTACGAGAGATGGATGAAGGGGGTAGCAAGTTTCATGACCTACGCGTTACCGTGAACTCAGTCTTTTGGATTAACACATGGGCTTAATCACCTGTCAAGAAAACCTAAAACAATTCAGTACTCTCTGGGATTTTCGGAAATAGTACAACAGCACCTCATCTGAAATATGCCTGCCTCTGTACAGCAACTGGATGACCTTTTCAACACCCGTTATGAGTTTTGGTTTTGGAAATTTTGTAAAACGTTCTATCACTAATAATTCTAAAATAGGGATTCTGTGACAAATATTTATGGAAAATTCGTTCTCGTTGTAGTGTGAGGAAACCACGCCTAAAAGATGTAAAATTGTCTTCAGTAGTTGCTGCCCTACAGCTCAGCTGCACTTTATTTATGTATTTCGAAAATCATGTACGATACCGTCAGCTGGTACTAAAATCGTTTTTATGGCTACCCGTTTCGTAAGCATAATTATGTTCGGGTTCGTGTATGTGAATTTACCATCACAATGGGATAAATAACCTGTAATACATGTATGTAATGACGTAAATATCCGGTTTCTGGTAGTCGCCTATCTAGAGGGCAAAAGTATTGTGATGCGGGAACAACTCAGCATAGCATGGTTCCGTCGTTCTTCCATTGCATTCAGTGGACCGAAATACGAGATATATGCGTTCTGTTGTGCAGTTCATCGTGTAACTTCCGCACTATTTTGTTTTTGTCTGGAATTTAGCTCAACTTTGCCTCCCATTCTATAAAAATCTACGTGCAGATTTCTCGAAAACAACAGCAAGCGGGCTGCGGTAAGCTAGATTTCTATTTCTAAATTGTACATATTCAAACTGTTGCATTTGGTAATGCGTAATGACAAGCAGTAGGATGGGAAGAGTAACTATTTCTATGAAGTGATATTCCAAGAAAACGATTTTAGAATGAAGTATATATTCAAAAAAGAGTGAAACTGCGCGTGATCTTTACACATAGCACTGGTCGGAACAATACTATGCTTAAAGTGAACATTGATTTGAAAAGGGTAAAATGTTAACAGAGAAGTTCTACAAAAACCAAACAGCTTCATCAGTTAATATGTTAATGCACGACTAAGAGCAGTGGGGTGGTCTTTCTCTCAGTTCTGAGCAAGTTAACTAAATGACAATAATCATTCCTAGCTGCGCAGTACTGCAGCCTAATTTCAAACATATTTTTCTAGAATAGTAACATTATTCAAAATTTATGTCTTATATTCTAAGTGGTGAATAAGGTGGTGAAGGTGGCCGAGTTGGCAGTTTCCATGGAACAGACTACATCAAACCATGACACTGTGTCAGATGGACTACAGTCTCTGCCTGTGGCGCATATAAATTTTGGATATACGTCGTATTCATCCTTGCTGTCCTTTACAATAAGTCTGTCTACATCAAACAGATACCATCAAAAGTCAACACAGCACTGCTGAATACATCCATCACTTATCACTTTTCAACTAAGAGTGTATCAGATTGCGCGGAGGTAAAGACTGTTCCACGACAAGACCAGATATTGTTATCAGTAAAGTAACTCGCTCTCTCTCTGATGTGCATATCGATAACATAAATGAACCAAAATGACATGACCACTTTATAATGTTTTCTAAATTGTGTCAAGCGAGACAGAACGTCACGTATACATCCTCACGGATGCTGTAATTGGAGAACTTCTTATGTCTGCTGATGATTAGTAAAAATCGAAACTGTGAATGCGCCTTAAATTTCTTGTTTCCAAAGAAACGATCCGGAGCTTGTAAAATGAAAGTCGCTGAAGGGATCGTAGTCCCAATACCTGCGGAATAAGGTATGGTCCAAATAAGAGCACTGAAGCTCCAAAACTCGCCACTAGAGCGATGTGGGCGCACACCCACATGCCAACAGAGCGAGCACGTTCACGCTTCGACCTTACACTTCACTCAATAGTTCTGAAAACAGAGGAACGGATGCTTCAAAAGAAAAGCAGAGGGTTGAAGTGCGTTTCCTCATAGAGGAAGGGATATGGGGAACGGAAATTCATCGAAACTGCGCAGAAAGCACACTGCAAGTCGTTGCAATTCCGGTACTCAGTCCGACCTCTGGTTTTCAATAATCAGGTCATCCATCCGTTTAACATCGTGCGTCATCGGCCAACAACGCTTATCCTTCCTTGAACCACTTCTGCCACGCCTTGAATCGTGCAGCGCACGAGCAGTGTTCCTCGTACACTTGCTCTTCTTTTGAAGCCTCCAGTTCACCGTTTTCGGCACGTCTAAATGCAGTGGACGGTCGATGCGTGCACGTAGCCGCTCTGTCATCACACGGGTGTGCGCCAATGTTCCTCTAGCAGCCTTTTTGGGACCTCAGCGTGTTTGGCTGGACCACATGTTCTTCCGTAAGCAATAGCATTACGATCCTTTTAAAGGTTTCATTTTACTGCCTTCCGCTCGTCTCTTTTTGAATGTACCTTATAAATTTTCACTTACGTTGACGATGTGTAACACGATTTTTTTTTACAAATGTAACAGCATTTGTGATACTCGTTGTATTGTAATGTAGTAAAATAAACTAATGACGGGCAGTGATTGCCAGAAGACTGGGATTTGACGTCCTCCATATCTGCAAACTCGAAATGTAATCAGTGTATTTCTGTAGGCAAATGAAGCAGTAGCTGGCTTGCAGCACTGGAGCACGTGCTCCGCACACGTGGGCGTGAATGCGTACGCCTCGGCGCGTATTTACTACTTGCGGTGCGGGTAAATGCGGAGTGTTTACCTGCGGCGTGCTACTCTCAGAGGCCGCAGCAGTAAAACACGAAACAGCAGTAAACTGCAGTGAGAAAACAAAGAGACGGAGCAGGTGCCGGGGGCGTACACGTATCTGCAGTAGGCCGCGTCCGGGACGCTCGCTCCGATTGTAGTCGGCGCTGTACTTACAAGACGGGATTCCAATGACTGTGTTGTTCTGATTACGATGCAAAGTTCCTTTGGCAATGCGGCGACCACAGCCGTTACGAAGCACATGGTTGACGACATATGGAAATTTGGGTCTGCCCGTAAGTCGTGCACGGGTAGCCAAATGGTAAGGCGACCACTCGCGATAAGCGGGAAATCATTGTCATTTCATTCTACAGCTGATGGTAGCCCTCTTTCTTAATTGTGAATTCATTTGATGTGTATTTATAAGAGGCGCCACGTCACGGCCATTCCGCGTTTGAAGTCCGTAACGAGACCACACACGGGTAATGGTGAATTTAGCGAGCGCTCATTGGATTCATCCAAGACTACTCTCTAGCTCTACAGTAGAAAATGTTAAATAACACACTAGATAAATGTGTGGCAAGATTATCTCCACAACAAACGTGGCAGAACAAAATTGATAGAAAGGGTAGAAACAGAGTAACATTAAAACCAACATTGCGTTAACTGGCACTAAAGTGTGGAGGGAGCGTACAACGACGGGGTTTGCCGGAGACGAATCGTCAGACTAGAGGTAAGAAGATTACTGGTGTCCAAATAATTTATCAAGTGCACTGCTAGACTAAGACTCCACACTGATATACAGGGTGGTCCATTGATCGTGGCCGGGCCAAATATCTCACGAAATAAGCGTCAAACGAAAAACTACAAAGAACGAAACTTGTCTAGCTTGAAGGGGGAAACCAGATGGCGCTATGGTTGGCCCGCTAGATGGCGCTGTCATAGGTCAAACGGATATCAACTGCGGTTTTTTAAACAGGAACCCTCATTTTTATTACATATTTGTGTAGTACGTAAAGAAATATGAATGTTTTAATTGGATCACTTGTTTCGCTTTTCGGACAGAATCATCAACAAATCGTGGTTTCAGATCGCTTAAAAAGTGCGTCACATCGGTGAGGGCCAAGACGATGTTAAAATTGTTCATTACAGATATCCTAAAACAAAATATCTTTTCTCACACTGTTAATTAATCACTTGAATTCCTAGCATTACCTTTTGAATTAACAAGATACCTCAACAAAACTGAGTAACCGTGAATTTAAAATTATATGTGCGCTAGTTTCCGTTCGCACTTCCAAATCGTACTTTATTAATACGAAATATGCAGGTTCTGTGTAATGCAAATAAGGAATAGTTATATTAATGAAATAGCCTCAATGGCAGCTGAATAGATCACGGCCAAGCAGGCTAATTCTGATTACAAGTACTGACCGATTTTTCCATGAGATGAGTGATTTAAATGCAATATTGTGATTAAAATAAAAGACCGCAGTGCAATAGATTCTTCTTTATCTTAACTTATTCAATAAATACGCTTATATGGACCTTATTGCTGTACAAATACAACCAGAAAGAAGAGCCCAGGAGCAGATAACAGGAGAAAAGTGTAAAGAGAAGTTACGAAAATATGAGAAAGTTTCTCCTTTCTTACTCTTGGAGATAAGTATTAAATCAGCGCTATTATAAATCAAAATAGTATGCGAGTCCCTTTCTACTTTCCATTCAATAAAATATCACTGCGTTTTCGAATTATGTTGTGTAGGCTCAGAAAGAAAAGAAAAATGTCAATGAGTCCTTTCAGAATTAACAGAATTAGACTCGGTGTTGGGCAGACCAACGTTACCATGTACAAAGGAACCAGCCAAGGAAGCAGATGTTTTCAAGTAATCATCAGTGGCATAATACACAGCCGGAATCAACAAACAGTACACGTTGAATGACGACGTCGATTTTGATCCGATGGCGGTATATACCACATAGAGGATAGTGGATATACTGATAATGATTCCAGCGTCATCTGCCAACAGACAGCATAGTGTCATAGTTACCAAAGCGCCTCTGTGTGTACCCTTTATTAGGGCATGCTCTTAGATAGAAGGCGCAATGCGGTGCAAACGTGTGAAGCAAGCAGGCGACCACGATAGGAGACACACTCCTGCTTCCTACAGTCAACTGAGCGACTTTGAAAGGAGTAAAATTGTGGCCTTAAAACTGTGGCCTTCGACTGGTGGCATGGATCTTTCAGAGAAATGCCACACAAGTTGGACGTGATGTTTCAGTTGTGCAATGATGATGGTATCAGAGCTCACGTGAACATTCTCACATCCTCAGGCTAGGTTCTGGACGTCTTCGCAGCCCAGATGCCTGCCAGCATCGTCGCATTGTAAGGGCAGCAGTGGCAGAACGTACAGCTAGCACAGCACAGATAAGAGGGCTTGTGAGACTAGACGTGTCAACACGACCTTCTGCGACCCGGTTATTCGCAGTGGGACAACGGGCACGCACAACTCTAGCCCGTTTCCCACTCACGCCACAACTTCGACATGCGAGCCTCGTCTTGTGCCATCAGAGGATCACTTGGAAGATGGAATGGCGCACAGCAGCCTTCAGCGGTGAAATCAGGTTCTGCTTGCAGGCATGTGAATGTCGTCTGCTCCTACGACGTAGACATGGTGAGTGTTGTCTCGTAGAGTGCATTCGTCCACGAAACACCGGCCCCAACTCAGTGCAATAGACTACAACTGGCGGCCATCTTTGTTGTTTCTCGAGCGGACGCTAACCAGCGCTCGGTACGTGCAGAATGTTGATACACCTGTTCGTTTGCCGTTCTTGCAACAGAAAACTGATATGTTGTTCTAACAGGATAATGCTCACACAGTGCCCGTGAAACACACTGTCCGTCTATTCCAAGACAGTATTCACCATCTGTATAATGAAGTAGATGCGAGTGTCAGCGACTGCATTGCCGCCTGTGGAGGCTACATGACTTCTACAATGTAATAATTTCGTGTACTCCGTATGAGCTGTTGCTAAAATAAATCTTGAGTGAATTGGAAACCTGTAAAAGGGTGTACTGATTTTTTCCGGCAGTGTACATGGTTAATAACAATAACTGCTTCTTCAGTTGCTACTTATAAGCCAGCAACAGTAATACCATTAATTGCCAGCAACAGTAATACCATTAATTCGTCGTAGACTTAAGTTGTTTAAGTTTCATTTATGCCGAAGTGCATTCTATTTGCTGTGGACGAGCGGTTCTAGGCGCTACAGTCTGGAACCACGCGACCGCTACGGTCGCAGGTTCGAATCCTGTCTCGGGCGTACATGTGTGTGATGTCCTTAGGTTAGTTAGATTGAAGTAGTTCTAAGTCTAGGGGACTAATGACCTCAGATGTTAAGTCCCATAGTGCCTGGAGCCATTTGAACAATTTTTGCATTCTCTTTGCCAGTCAATCGATTACTCCAGCGGGAAAAGATCGAGAATTAAAACCGTGCACTTGACTTACACGTCTCAGATTAGGCCTACATCAGTTAATGTTACGGATGGAGTCAAGTGAGGACCCATTACAAATGCCAAGTTTAACTTGCCTCTGGCTCAAACAGTTGCATCACAGAAGCCTAAACAAAGTGAGATGAGCCCCCCTGTGTGTGTGTGTGTGTGTGTGTGTGTGTGTGTGTGTGTGTGTTTGTGTGTGTGTATGCGTGTGTGTGTGTTCTGGGGGTTACATTCTTTGTAAGAGTGTTGATTCCATTCGACTGCAGACGACCGTCACCAACTTGGCATGATATCAACCATCTACTCAACCAATGGACAGTACACATTCGAAGGAATGTTAACTTGTTATTGCGATAGCTTCACTTTCCCCATCACGCCGCTTGAATGCTGGATTCAGTTCATAGTGGGCAATTGTAAAATAAAGATCATAACTTGAAACTATGTAGAATTATCTTCGTGACAGTGATGATGGTAATGGACGTGAATACCATTGTTTACTACAACACAACGCTTCAGACTACATATGTTTCAGACTACTGGATGGTATAATCCTCGTTCCCTTGTCAACATTATTAATGCAGATTTGTATCCCCACACAATTATGGCAGCTGTACTACATGATAGCATATCCAAAGTTATAAGGTGACCAGACAGATGAGCGTTTGATTTGAAGACTTAATAAAAAGCTCGGTATTTCCTTCCGAAGCTTGATACTACTCTGCTAAACATCGTGTCAAAAAAGAAAAAAAAAGTTCTTCTGCCCACAGACTGCGTTGTCTGTTACGTCTTTCAGTAAACATTACCATCAGAAAAAATTAATAACGGGAGAATGTTCCTTTTTTTGTATCCCTTTTAGCCCAGGAAAATATTCCTCGAGCCGATGCCGCACCTTAAAAGAGGTACCGGAATTTGTCACCTGCACATATAAACCACATATGAAGAGTGAAAATGGAATATGTTCTAAGTGCCTGCCATTTTTTATTTATTTATTTTTTTTCACAAAACACGTTTTCAAGGCTATCGTGCTCTCTGCATTCTGTTGAATATCCCTACAGTAGTTCGAAATATCAAATTATGGATAAATATGCTTCAACCATTCATTACCATATTCTGTGCCAAGCAGTGGTTCACTTCGGAATTCCAAGTGCCATATGTAAAGATCTCCATTTAGCCTGCAATGAGACAACACACAAGATTTTGGTAAGTATGTACAGCCTTTTTAGCTGTGGTAATGTTTTTGGAGTTACAGAGAAACCAAGAAAGGTATGCACGGCCTTCGTTCTGCAAGATTTTCGCGAGACTGTTAAGCCAGCTAAAGCGATGAATAGCGATGAAGCAATTACAAGTAATTCCGAAATTTTTGCGAAGACCCTAACAGCGTTCAGAAAGAATAGGCTAAATACATATGTCGGTGGCATGTTTGTTGCTGTTAGAAGTAGTTTATCTTGTAGCGAAATTGAAGCAGATAGTTCCTGTGAGTTAGTACTGGTAGAACTCATTCATGACAACCGAAATATAACAATAATTGGATCCTTTTACCGACCCCCCAACTCAGATGATACACACGTACCCGGCTCATACAACTGTAGTTAGCAGTCACCTTTTTTTTTTTTTGTTATCAGTCTTCTGACTTGTTTGATGCGGCCCGCCACGAATTCCTCTCCTGTGCTAACCTCTTCATCTCAGAGTAACACTTGCAACTTGAAACCTAAGTACTCAATTATTTGCTGGATGTAGTTGACCTCTACAGTTCCCTCTAGTACCAAAGAAGTCATTCCCTCATGTCTTAACAGATGTCCTATCATCCTGTTCCTTCTCCTTACCAGTGTTTTTCACATATTCCTGTCCCCTCCGATTCTGCACACAATCTCCTTATTCCTTACCTTATCAGTGCAACTAATTTTCAACATTCGTCTGTAGCACCACGTCTCAAATACTTCGATTCTCTTCTGTCCCGGTTTTCACACAGTCCATGTTTCACTACCATACAATTCTGTACTCCAGGCGTACATTCTCAGAAGTTTCTTCCTCAAATTAAGGCGGATATTTCGTTTTTGCCATTGATACTCAGCTTTTGATGTCCTCCTTGCTCCGTCCGTCATTGGTTATTATACTGGCTAGGTAGCAGAATTCCTTAACTTCATCTACTTCGTGACCATCGATCCTGATGTTAAGTTCCTCGCTGTTCTCATTTGTAGTAATTCTCATTACGTTCGAATTTTTTAGATTTACTCTCAAACCATAATCTATACTCAGACTGTTCATTCCGTTCAGCACATCATGTAATTCACTCAGGATAGCAATGTCATCAGTGAATCGTATCATTGATATCCTTTCATCCTAAATTTTAATTCCACCCCTGAACCTTTCTTTTATTTCCATCATTGCTTCCCCGATGTACAGATTGAACAGTAGGAGCGAATATGTACATCCTTGTCTTACACCCTTTTTAATACGAGCACTTCGTTCTTGGTCTTCTACTCTTATTATTCAGTCATGGCTGTTGTACGTATTGTATATGACGCGTCTCTCTTTATAGCTTACTCCTTTTTTTCTTAGAATTTCGAACATATTGCACCATTTTACACTGTCGAACACTTTTACCAAGTCGACAAATCCTATGAACGTGTCTTGATTTTTCTTTAGTCTTGCTTCCATTATTTACCGAGACGTCAGAATTGCCTCTCTCGTGCCTTTACCCTTCCTAACGCCAAACTGATCGTCATCTAGCGCATCCTCAATTTTCGTTACCATTCTGTATTATTCTTCTAAGCAACTTGAATTCATGAGCTGTTAAGCTGGTTGTGCGGTAATTCTCGCACTTGTCAGCTCTTTCCATCTTCGGAATTGTGTGGATGATATTTTTCCGAAAGTCAGATGGTATGTCGCCAGACTCATACATTCTACAGTCCAATGTGAATAGTCGTTTTGTTGCCACTTCCCCCAATGACTTTAGAAATTTTGGTAGAATTGTATCTATCCCTTCTGCCTTATTTGATCTTAAGTCCTCCAAAGCTCTTTTAAATTCTGATTATAATACTGGATCCCCTATATCTTTTAAATCAACTCCTGTTTCTCCTTCTATCACACTGATATGTTAGCGAAAATATAGGTTCAAATCCGGAAGTACGTATAAAACATAATCCGAAATTGTGCTAATGGCATTCTCTGCAAAATTATTTCAACCAGTTTATTCACGAGCCCACGTGAACAGTAAACGGATGTGAAAAGAAACTTGATCTCTTAGTAGCAAATAATTCTGAGCTAATACCGAGCATCAAAACAGATATAGGGTTTAGTGAAAGCAGGGTTGCCGCAGCGGGACTGAATAACTTCCAAATGTATCAAACATAAACAAAAAATATATCTATTAAAAAAATCGGGTAAGAACTCGCTTGACGCCTTCCTGAGTGACAATCTCACTCATTTTTAAATTAACGATGTAATTGTAGACCAGATGTGGCTTGAATTCAAAGTAGTATTGTCGCCAGCAACTGGGAGGCTTATACCAAATAAATTACCAGAAGATGGAGCTGATCACCATGGTACAAAAGCAGGTCATAACACAGTTGCAGAAACAACGAAAAAAGCGTGCCAAACCTAAGATTAGTGTTCTTTTACACAAGCTAGAAATTTAGCGCTGTACTTCAATGCGAGACGCTTATAATAGTTCCCACAACGACACTTTGTCTCGGCAGAAAATCCAAGAGAGTCAGGTCGTATGTAAAGTATGCCAGCGGCAATACACAATCAATGCCTTTTCTACGCAATACCAATGGAAGTACTATCGATTACAGAGCTGCTAAGGCAGAATTATTAAACGCAGCCTTCCGAAATTCCTACACCAAAGAAGACGAAGTAAATATTCCATAATTCTAATCAAGAACAGCTGCCAACATGAGTAACTTAGAGATAGATATGCTCGGAGTAGTGAAGCAGCTTAAATCACTTAATAAAAGTAAGTTGTCAGGTCCACAGTGTATGCCAATTACATTCTTCCCACAGTATGCTGATGTAACACAGCCTATCCAAAGATTGGTACGTTGCACAGGTGACACCAGAGTCAAGAAAGGCGGTAGGAATAATCCACTAAATTACAGGCCCTTATCATTAACGTCGATATGCAGCAGGATTTTGGAACATATATTGTGTTCTGACATTATGAATTACCTCTAAGAGAACGATTTACTGACACAGTCAACACGGATTTAGAAAACATCGTTCTTATGAAACACAACTAGTTCTTTACTCACACGAAGTGCTGAAAGCTATCAAGAAAGGATTTAAAATTGATTCCATATTTCTAGATTTACGGAAGGTTTTGACAGAGTACCTCTCAGGCGGCTTGTAATCAAATTGTGTGATTATACGACGTCTCAGTCAGATTCCTGACTTCCTTTCAGAGAGATCACAGTTCGTAGTAACTGCCTGAAAGTCATTACGTAAAACAAAAGTGATTGCTGGAGTTTCCCGAGGTAGCGTTATAGGACGTCTTTTCATTATCTACGAGAATATACACGATTTAGAAGACAATCTCAGCAGCCGTCCTAGGTTTTTCGCAGATGATGCTCTCGTTTATCTTCTAGTATAGTTATCAGAAGATCAAGGCCAATTGCAAAACGATTTAGATATCTGATTGGTGTGTCAAATGACAAATAACTCTAAATAATGAAAAGTGTGAGGTCATCCACATGAGTGATAAAGGAATCTGTTCAACTTCGGTTAGGCGATAAATTAATCAGGTCTGAAGGTCGTAAATTCAACTAAATACCTAAGAATTACAATTACGAACAACTTAATTGGAAAGAATACATAGAAAATGTTGTGAGGAAGGCTGAACGAAGACTGCGTTTTATTGCCAGAACACTTAGAAGATGCAGACTGCGTACACTACGCTTGCCTGTCCTCTTTCTGGAATGCTGCTGCGCGGTGTGAGATCTTTACCAGGCAGCATTAACGAATTACATCTAGAAAGTTCAAAGAGGGGCAGCACGTTTTGCATTATGGAGCAATAGGAGAGAGAGTGTCACGAACATGGTACAGTATTTGGGGTGGAAATCATTAAAAGAAAGGCGTTTTACGTTGTGGATCTCACGAAATTTCAGTCACCAGTTTCTTCCTCCGATTTCGAAAATATTTTGATGGTACCGACCTTCACAGGGAGAAACAACCACCTTAATAAAATAAGGGAAATAAGAGCTCGCGCGGAAAGATATTGGTGCTCGTTTATACCTCTTGCTGTTCGAGAGTCGAATAATAGAGAGTATGAAGGTGGTTCGATGAACTCTCTGCCAGGCATTTACTTGTGATTTGATAAGGAGCCATGTAGATGTAGATGCTGAAACATTGTGGCCAATGCAGGTGTTTAAGGTAAACCAAAAGCGGTATGATGAAGTATCTGTTATTCGTCCGTTTCAAATAAAAAAATAGAAAGAAAACTAAACGCCATCATACCAACAGGCCTCGGAAGTCCCAACGGTACTGACCAATCGCCGTATCATCCTTAGCCGATTGGCATTATCGGGTGCTGGTATGGAGGGGCGTGAGTCAGAACATTCCTCCCGAGACCGTTATCAATTTTCGCGACCACGAGCTGTTACTTCCCGGTCAAGTAGCTCCCCAGTTCGCGTCACGACACAGAGAGCACCCCGATAGATCAACAGCGCATGGCAGCCCGGGTGGTCAACTACCCAAGTGCCAACCACGTCCGACGGTACTTAATTTCAGAGATCTGAGGGGAACCGGTACCCTCCGCGATATGGGCATAGATGTATTCATCTCAGGTAGCTGTTAAAACTCCTTATTGTGAAACAAAACACAGGGAAAACCTGATTGTACTGAAAAGGGGAAAGATCAGGTCAGATGTATGGCATGCCGTACTTCATCTGAAAGACCAGCTATGTTTCTCAGTTGCCCAGCAGAAAGGCCTGTTGACGATGTTGCAGTTTCTTCCTAGGCAGCAGAGAGAGTTTTACAGTAAGCCTTATTACATCTGGACCCAAGATGTTGTGTAAGAAACAGAAATCAGTAGTGACAGATATTTTTTCTTCAGTTCAAATTTGTTATTCTTTTCTAATTTTTTTTTTAAAAGAATAGAAAATGGTTTTCGTTGACTACAGTTCTATTAGTTAAAATGTCACTTGTAGAACGTTATGATTTACTGCCAAGATTTGCGGATAGCATTTGTTTATTGAAGAACTAATCTCTGTCCACGGATCGTCATCGCGCTCATAGAAGCATTTACGTCATACTAGGCGACATAAAATCAATGGCGTCGTGAAATCCACGAATTCGTTATTCTTGTCACATAGTAATATAAATTACATCCACAAACATACTATGTGCCATTCATAAGTGAGATTTGTATTACTATTTGACAGCAGTGACTAATTCATTTTATTATCTGACGCCATTGATTTTATATCGCCTAGTATGATGTTGTAGACGTTTTTATGGACCCAATGATGGTCTATGTACCAAAACTGGTTGTTCAAAAAAACAAATTTTGTCAGCAGCTCTTGGCAGTATATCATACGTTCTTCAAATGCTTACAAGCTGTGGGGCATCATTGTAATTGTGCTGTATATCTGTGCTTCCATTACCACAATTAAAACTTAGTATCTTTCTGTTAATTGCATTTGAAACAAAAACTTTCTTATTGGAACTTAGAACCTGTCAGTTTCTTGGTATCACACTTAGATCTTTATTAATAAATTATCTACTATCTATTTTGTATTATTATTTTTTGCAGTGATGAGATGTGAAGCATAATTCTGTAGTAACAGAATACCTTCTCCATGTTTTGGGCACGAACAAACTATGTGACGTAAAAGATACATTGTTTCTTTTATTCTACTGACATATGTGAGATTTGGCACTTAAAACGTTTTTCATACCCACTCTTTGCATGTTCTTAGTAGTTGTAATCAAACTGACAGTAATCCGAGTGCTCCAGTGCGGGCTGTATACCTCGCAGGACGCTGAAACAATGCAGGTGTGCTCACTAATTGCCGGCCGGGGTGGCCGAAAGGTTCTAGGCGCTACAGCCTAGAGCCTCGCGGCCGCTGCGGTCGCAGGTTCGAATCCTGCCTCGGGTATGAATGTGTGTGATGTCCTTAGGTTAGTTAGGTTTAAGTAGTTCTGAGTTCTAGGGGACTGATGACCTCAGAAGTTAAGTCCCATAGTGCTCAGAGCCATTTGAATCATTTTTTTTTCTGATTAATCGTTGAAAAATGGCAGTTTTACTTTCTGCCATCAGATGGAAATATGGCGATGTAAGCTGTCAGAATGTGGTGTGGGTACACGATATGGAAAGGAACGGTACAACACATGATAACGGTGGTTCTGCACTCATAACACAGCATGGTCGATGGTAGCTTACAGCATACCTGGTGTAACCAGAGCGATATGTCGACGTATGCTATGCAGCTCAGGAAGAGTTTGGACCCACTCCTGATAGATACGATCCTTCAGATATGAAGACAACCAGAAGTCACATGCATTTAGATCTAGAGGTCTGGAATCGCGCACATCTCGAAATTTCCTATAGATGATTCTGTCATTACCGAAGGTTTCTCGAAGCAAATCTTTCGCCTGGCAAACGACGTGTGATGTCGCCTGTTCTTCCATGAAAATAGTTGTGTCGACACAGTTGCGTTCTTGAAAAGCTGCAGTCAGGTGTTGCACAAGGAGGTCTTCGTAACGTGTGCATTTTCTGTACACCAAACTGTCCTTCGAGATGTCATTTCCTCGAAGAGAACCGGGCCAAGAATGAATGAGCTTGTGAAACCTCACTGCAGAGTAACGTCCGCTGAGTGCAGTGGACGTTCCTGGAATTGTGGTGGAGCAAAACCCCATATGCGGCAGTTCTGTGTATTCAAGGTATAGTGCTTAGTAAAATGTGCCTAATCATCCAGAGAATAGCATGGAGAGATGTATCAAACCAGTCTCAGGACTGAAGACCACAACAGCAACACCACATGTCATATAATACATGCGTGCCAAAAAACGAAAGGAACATCCACGGTGTTGTATCGCATCTTGGGGCTTCATTTGGTACACATTCTGAATCTTGTAGGGATACCAGCGCAAAAATTTTTGAATTGTTGTCAATGGAAATGAGAATGAAGCCCCATGCTTTTTGATAGAGCGTAGGGGAACTGTGCACAGACCCGCACCGACGTACTAGGCAAGGTCCTAATGGAGGTGGTTTGCCGTTGCCTTTAAATGATGGTGATAAAGACGACACAGCAACACCCAGTCATCTCGGGGCAGGTGAAAATCCCTGACCCCGCCAGGAATCGAACCTAGGACCCCATGCTCGGGAAGCGAGAACGCTACCGCGAGACCACGAGCGGCGGAGAGATTTGCTGTATAGTCGGCTACATCTGCAGCAAATCCATCGACAACTGCCACGGGAATGGGCCGCCAACCTCTCCCTGCTGCACTACCTTATTCACCTGTTTCTTCAAATCTCTTGATCATATTCTTTACCTCTTTTACTGACTTGTGGACTCTTCAAAGCTGTTTCTGTAGGCGATATTCCCGCGATATACCGCTACAATTTTTGCCGTTCTGATAAGACAACTTTACCAACAGTGCACGGTGTTCACAGCAGCCATTGCGTTTGGTGCGTAAATCTTCGACCTTCTTAACCCTTTACACCAACAGTCACTTCACAATATAAATCAACACATATCATCAAGTAACAAACATCATACTGACGACTAAACGATAAACATTTAAAATTCTTACTGCGCCGTATTTTCACTGGTGACAGAAAATGGAACTAGTATCTTTTCAGCTTACTCTGTGAGTGCACCGATTAATGGACATACCTATGATGTTACACAGTCCTACGATGTATACAGCCTGCACTGCAACACTCGGAATACTGATAGTTTAATTATAACCACTCGGTATGCACTGGTGAGCCACAACATTATGACCAGCTAGTTACTAGCTTGTTTGTCAGTCTTTGGAACGAAGTAAATCTCTGATTCTGCATATTAGTGATCCGACAGTTTGTTGGTGGGTTTGCAGAGGTATGAGGCATTAGATGTCTACGCACAGGTCATGTAATTCGCGTAAATAACGGGCCGCTGATTTTTGCACGCCGTGACGGCGCCCGTTAGCGACCGAGATGAGTTGTTTAGGATTTACATCAGGCGAATTTGGTCGCTGAGACATCATCGTGAATTTGCTATAATTTTACTCAAACCACTGTAGTGTGCTTATGGCTCCGAACATGGACAACTATACAGCTGAAAGATGACATCACCATCGGGGAAGACATCTACATCTACATACTCTGCAAATCACATTTAAGTATCTGGCAGAGGGTTCACCGAACCACCTTCACAATTCTCTATTATTCTCATATCTTATCGCGCGCGGAAAGAACGAATACCTTTATCTTTCCTTGCGAGCTCTAATTTCCCTTATTTTATCGTGGTGATCGTTTCTCCCTACGTAGGTTGGTGTCAACAAAATAGTTTCGCATTCGGACGAGAAAGTTGGTGATTGGAATCTCTTGAGAAGATTCCGTCGCAGCGATTCGCCGATTTCTAGATACTCGTTCACAGGCTCTGCGTAATAATTGTCAAAGTCTCTTATATCTTTACTAGGCTGATACCGCGTCCGTGTCTACTCCGCTTAAATCCTTTATCACCGTGTCACGTTCCCGAAACGCCATCAGTCCGCATCTTGCATCGCGGTGGGCAGTGGTCATAATCCTGTATCATTTTTGTGACACTCTCTCCCATATTTCGCTATAATACAACACATGCTGCCCTTCTTTAAACTTTTTCGATGTACTCCGTCAGCCCTATCTGGTAAGGATCCCACAGCGCGCAGCAGTATTCTAAAAGAGGACGGACAAGCGTAGTGTTGGCAGTCTCATTAGTAAATCTGTTACATTTTCTAAGGTTCCTGTAAATAAAACGCAATCTTTGGTTAGACTTCCCCACAACATTTTCTATGTGTTCATTCCAATTTAAGTTGTTCGTAATTGTAGTACGTAGGTATTTAGTTTAATTTACGGCTTTTAGATTAGACAGATTTATCGTGTAACCGAAGTTTAACGAATTACTTTTAGCACTCATGTAGATGACCTCACACTTTTCGTTATTTAGGGTAAAATGCCAATTTTCGCACCATTCAGATATCTTTTCTAAATCGTTTTGCCATTTGTTTTAATTTTCTGATGACTTTATTAGTCGATAAACGACAGCGTCATCTGCAAAACAACCTAAGACGCCTGCTCAGATTGTCTCCCAAATCCTTTATATAGATAAGGAACAGCAAAGGGCCTGTAACACCACCTTGGGGAACGCCAGAAATCACTTCTGTTTTACTCGATGGCTTTCCGTCAATTACTACGAACTGTGACCTCTCTGGCAGGAAATTACAAATACAGTCACATAACTGAGACGATATTCCATAAGCACGCAATTTCACTACTAGCCTCTTGTGTGGTACAGGGTCAAAAGCCTTCCGGAAATCCAGAAATATGGAATCGATCTGAAATACCTTGTCAATACCACTCATTAGTTCACGTGCATAAACAGCTAGTTGTGTTTTACAGGAACGATGTTTTCTAATCCCATGTTGGCTGCGTGTCAATAGGCAGTTTCCTTCGAGGTAATTCCTAGTTCGAACACAATATATGTTCCAAAATCCTGCTGCATTCGGCGTTAACGATATGGGCCTGTAATTTAGTGGATTACTCTTACTACTTTTCTTGAATATTGGTGTGACCTGTGCAACTTTCCAGTCTTTGGGTACGGATCTTTCGTCGAGCGAACGGTTGTATATGATTGTTAAGTATGGGGCTAACGCATCAGCATATTCCGAAAGGAACCAAATTGGTATAGAGTTGGACCAGAAGACTTGCTTTTATTAAGTGGTTTAAGTTGCTTGACTACTCCGAGGATATTTACTTCTACGTTACTCATGTTGGCAGCTGTTCTCGATTCCAGTTCTGGAATATTTACTTCGTCTTCTTTTGTGAAGGCATTTCGGAAGGCTGTATTTAGTAACTCTGATTTGGCAGCACTGTCTTCGATAGTATCCCCATTGCTATCGCGCAGAGAAAGCATTGATTGTTTTCTGCCGCTGATGTACTTCACATACGATCAGAATCTCTTTGGATTTTCTGCCAGGTTTCGAGACAAAGTTTCGTTGTGGAAACTGTTATAATCATTGAAGTCCGAGCTAAATTTCGAGCTTCTGTACAAGATCGTCAATCTTGGGGATTTTGCGTCTGTCTAAATTTGGCATGTTTGTTTCGTTTTTTCTGCAACAGTGTTCTAACCCGTTTTGTGTACCAAGGAGGATCAGCCCCGTCGTCTGTTAATTTATTTGGTATAAACCTCTCAATTGCTGCCTATACTATTTCTTTGAATTCAAGCCAAGTCTGGTCTACACTTATATTATTAATTTGGAATGGGTGTCTCTCAGGATGGCGTCAAGTGAATTTTATCTGCTTTTTTGAATAGGTATATTTTTCGCTTATTTTTGAAGGATTTGGGGATTACAATATTCAATCTCGCTACGACAACCCTGTGTTCACTAATCCCAGAATCGGTTTTGATGCTCGTTATTAACATTAAAGAATGTAGGTGGTTCGCTTTTGTCAGCGTGCCATCGATTCCATCACAGATCTCATGCAAGCGCGGAAAAATGTCTCCCAAAGCCATAATACTGCTCACATCTGCCTCGATGACAGCGTTTGTGGAGACGACCATCGACCTAATGTAGCAAAAATGCGATTCACCAAAAGAGCCGACAGGTTTCCATTGATCGACGGTAAAATCCGGAAGGTTCCGTGCCCACTGCCGTAGTACTTAACGATGTCGTTGGATCAACATGCGAACACGTAGGGGTGGTCGGCTGCGGACCTCCATGTTTAACAATGTACGATGAATGGTGTGCACCGAAACACTTGTGCGTGCACCAGCATTGTGCTCTTTCGGCAAAGATGCCTCGGATCACCATCTGTCTACTTTAAAGAGCAGACAAGTCTCTGAAACCCGGTTCTGTGAAGAGTCGCTGACGTCCAACCATTTAGCGCCTAGTGGTACTTTCGTTGTCCTTCTACCTTCCTACTACCTCTTTCCGTAGATGCTCACGATATTAGCAAATGAACTTTTGACCAGATTCGCCGATTTCTAGATACTCGTTCATAGTCTCTGCGTAATAATAATCTTCCCATTGTCAAAGTCTCTTATATCTTTACTAGAGTGATACCGCGTCCTGGTCTACACCGCTTACATCCTTTATCAACGTGTGACGTGCCCGCAACGCCATCAGTCGGCATCTTGGGCCGCGGTGGCCAGTGGTCATAATATTATGGCTGACCAATGGGTTGGGAGACCGTTGTACCTCTACAAATTCACACTCCAGATCCGTCCCCAACGCCTATCCCATTTGCGTATTGTCAATCGACAATAGGAAGAGAGAAAGGTAAATTACCGTACTACACTACTGGCCATTAAAATTGCTACACCACTAAGATGACGTGCTACAGACGCGAAATTTAACCGACAGGAAGAAGATGCTGTGATATGCAAATGATTAGCTTTTCAGAGCATTCACACAAGGTTGGCGCCGGTGACAACACCTAGAACGTGCTGACATGAGGAAAGTATTCAACCGATTTCTCATACACAAACAGCAGTTGACCGTCGTTGCTTGGTGAAACGTTGTTATGATGTCTCGTGTAAGGAGGAGAAATGAGTACCATCATATTTCCGAGTTTGATAAAGGTCGGAAGCCTATCGCGATTGCGGTTTATCGTATCGCGACATTGCTGCTCGCGTTGCTCTAGATCCAATGACTGTTAGCAGAATATGGAATAGATGGGTTCAGGAGGGTAATACGTACTGGATCCAAACGGCCTCGTATCACTAGCACTGGAGATGACAGACATCTTATCCGCATGGCTGTAACGGATCGTGCAGCCACGCTTCGATACCTGAGTCAACAGATGGGGGCGTCTGCAAGACAACAACCATCTGCACGAGCAGTTCGACGACGTTTGCAGCAGCACAGACTATCAGCTTGGAGTCCATGGCTGCGGTTATCCTTGACGCTGCATCACAGATAGGAGCGCCTGCGATGGTGTATTAAACGACGAACCTGGGTGCACGAATGGCAAAACGTCATTTTTTCTGATGAATCCAGGTTGCGTTTAGAGCATCATGGTGGTCGCATCCGTGTTTGGCGACACGCACGTTGGAAGCGTGTATTCGTCATCGCCATACTGGCGTATCACCAGGCGTGATGGTATGGGGTGCCATTGGTTACACGTCTCGGTCACCTCTTGTTCGCATTGACGGCACTTTGAACAGTGGACGTTACATTTCAGATGTGTTACGACCCGTGGCTCTACCCTTCATTCGATCCCTGCGAAACTCTACATTTCAGCAGGATAATGCACGACCGCATGTTGCAGGTTCTGTACGGGCCTTTCTGCATACAGAAAATGTTCGACTGCTGCCCTGGCCAGCACATTCTCCAGATCTCTCACCAATTGCAAACGTCTGGTCAGTGGTTGCCGAGCAACTGGCTCGTCACAATATGCCAGTCACTAGTCTTGATGAACTGTGGTATCGTGTTCAAGTTGCATGGGCAGCTGTACCTATACACGCCATCCAAGCTCTATGTGACTCAATGCCCAGGCGTATCAAGGCCGTTATTACGGAAAGAGATGGTTGTTCTGGGTACTGATTTCTCAGGATCTATGCACCCAAACTGCGTGAAAATATGATAACATGTCAGTTCTACTATAATACATTTGTCCAATGAATATCCGTTTATCATTTGCATTCCTTCTTGGTGTAGCAATTTTAATGGCCAGTAGTGCATTTCAGTATCTAATGAGAGAAAATGTAAGGGGCTCGGTGACGACAAGGTACTTCACATTTTACCGTCGACAGGCAGTCAGTGCAGTACGTTCCAACAGGTCCCTTAAAGAATTGGCAGCGTGTTTCGTGTGCGCAGACTTCGATCCCAGCGACACGTTGTCTCTGACTGCCGTTTGTGCTGAACTCTCTACATACGGTCCGAGTGGCTCGCGCCTGGAGCCCGGCCTTGAGATACGTTCCCGCCTGTAAACAGAGCAGCAGCCGCGTAAACCTGGAGCGTCAGCTGTGTGTGCTCCTGGAATAGCAGCAGCCGCGGGGCTTTGCTTCCTCACCTGCCGCACTGGCCGCCCACACCTGGCATTCTGGGGGCGTTCGCTCACCAGACGTGTTTAGCTGCCTGCCCAGTAGCGGACTCTCCGTCTATGCGCTTGGTAGCGGACAGGACATTTATCATTCATACAGCAGGTGATAATAGGGACGCTACCAGCCAATGGATCTCACGCTTTGCCTCGGTGTATGATAGTAGCAGAGAATCGAAGCGTTTGAGATGTGGCAATGTAGAAGGATGTTGAAAATTAGGTGCACTGATGAGACAAGAAATGATGAGATTCTCCAGAGAATTAGCGAGGATACGAACATGTGCTAAACTGTGATACAGTAGGAAGAAGGGACGGGATGATGGGACACATGGTGAGGATTCAACATATAACTTCCATGGTACTTGAGGGAGCTGTAGAGGGCAAAAACTTTAGGGGCAGGTGGGAATGAATCCAACAGACAATTGAAGACTTTGGATGCAAGTCCTGCTCTGAGATGAAGAGGCTGGCACAGGAGAGGATGTGAAGGCAGCCATTAGCAGGAACATGCTGCAAGTAGACTTAATACGGTACACTGGGGTATAATCTAGAGGTGGCTAAGATAGGTCATTCATATCAAAATAGAAACTTGGTGATTACAATTAGCACTCTGATGCAGTTTTGAAATATAAGTAAATAAACTGGCATTACGGAGTGTTTAACACATACCGGTAGACCTCTCTATGTCGTGTAAACTACTTCTTCCAGGTCTTCCCCGTTTGCGTTGATATGCAGCTGAAGGCATCACTGGCATCGTGGGAGGGCTTCGATAACACCTCTTAACATACCATGTGGAGTGGTGTCTGTTTCACGGTGAGTAGTAGTATAAAGTTGGTCAGTTGTCTGTAAAGGAAGGGCGAAGACCCATCTATTAACATAATCCCAGAGACCTTAATGTAGAGATCTTATATTTGAGAAATCGGGTGACCACGTTAGATCATCAAAGTAACGTAGCCACACTTGCGTGCAGTGTGTGCCATTAGATCATGCTGAAGAAACAAAATGTTACTAACCAATACTATTGCCTGCAAATTCAGGAATTAAAAAATTCTGCGACATCTTGCAGCAGCGGTCGGCATTCACTGTCGCTACAAATTAAAAAAAAAATGGCCTCGTAATCAGACACACACAGCAGCCGTGCTCCATTGGGTCTTTTCGTTTAAAGGGCATGGGTTTTCCTGACGCGAAGCTTTGCTTATTAACATACCCAGTCCTGAAATATTTTGCTTCATCAGACGTCAGCAGCTGTTGGACAAAGAGTGATCCTCGGTTAATCATTGTTAGGATGTCATTGCCAGTTGGCTCGTCTGGTTTGCCTGTCAGTGTCTCTCAATTCTTCAACCACCTGCAGTTTATACGGACGAATCTTCACAAGATCCGGAAAGCCGCTCAACGAACGACGAGGCAGTTGCAACGCTTGTGCAGGCCGCAGGGCCGCGCGTCTGAGGCTGTGTTGTAGTGATTCGCACGCTCGTCCCAGGTTCTCACACGCCGCAATGCATCTTCCCTGGCGTGCTAAATGCCAGTTCCAATCACTACCAGTGGTCCTCCAATGTCTCATCTAGCCGAAAATACTGTAGTTCTTGGATACAGCCAGATGGCTTTCACTACTTTTGCGTCGCAACGCCCACTGAGCGACAGTGACAGAAACAGTTCGGAGAAAGGCATCCACCATGGCAGTTCGCATCTACGCAGACCACCGTTCCATGGCTTACCAGTCGCTCCAGTACCTCTTATTCGCCGGCCGTTGTGGCCGAGTTGTTCTAGGCGCTTCAGTAAGAAACCGCGCTGCTGCTACGGTCGCAAGGTTTGAATCCTGCCTCGGGCTTGGATGTGTGTGATATCCTTAGGTTAGTTAGGTTTAAGTAGTTCTATGTCTAGGGGACCAATGACCGCAGATGTTAAGTCTCATAGTGCTCAGAGCCATTTGAACCATTTTGAACCTCCTATTCAACTATGTACGCAAGCGCTGAATCCAACGCGCATTGGGTCCGGGTTGTCAACTTCAGTCGGTAGATCAAAATGATTAAAAGATACCGATGTGGGGTTGCCGCTAAACTGTAGTGCACAATATGGGGATTTTTCTAACGTACATAAGTAATTTTTAACGACAGCATTTGTTGAACTGTGACACAGTTTTTCCTTTGGTGTCGGAAAAAGCCTCAGAAGAAGACTTCCCCAGCATAACGTGTGAGGAACTTGACCAAGTAGCAGTAAGTAATAGCACCGCGAGCCAATGTCCGGCTGTAACGAGAAAAAGTCCCACAAACTCCGTGTAGCCAAGTATTAAATCTGTCACTGGCTCCGAAAGGAGTTCAATATGCAGCAACAAAAATGATTCATCATTTGCCCAATAACACAAAATTTATAATGGGTAGCAAAGCAGGTTTTAAATGTAACCTAAGATCATTTCTTCTGGACAACTACTCCCGTTTTACGGAAGAATTTCTGTGTAAAAACTGGTAACCTGTAAAACGAAAAAAAAAACCTAGTTCAGCGTGTATACGACCTGGGGCAACCGGGAGATCCGGGAAAAACTCGGGAATTTTTTCATCCGTGAGAAAACGGGAAATACCCTGGAATTGTTTAGAATTCCGGGAATTATTCATTGTTTTAGTTTTCTGTTAACTTTTTGCGATTTTGGCTGGTAAGAACCAATACTCTAATATAGGATATAACTGTATCCCGCTACTGCAGAATAATACTGCTGCAGCAAAACATGAACGAGAGAAAAAAAGAAAACGAAAATAAAACTTAAGTTGGAAAGGAAATGCGCCATATACGACAATAAAACACAGTGCTCATACAAGCATTTGCCAACAGCAAAGTGTATGAAAAGCCTTGGGAAGACTGTGCAATGCTTCAAAACAACAAATTGCCTCCGATGTGTGTGACGTGACAACTGTTTAAATTAGATTCGTTTGAGCAATTGCAGGTGGGCTCTTGGGCATGCGCAGTTGAGTCGCGTATGAGTAGTACATTCTCCCGCTTCTGGTTACGGAAGAGAGTCTGGGTGCCACTATCCAGTATTGCCCGGTTCGGAAATATCGTATATCCGCGGCTGATCCACAGAGCAGTCTGAGTTGTGGTGCGGAGGTGGATCGTCTCAATTTGGCCTGTGTTTACGTTCAGTGATTTCTGTTGTTTCCGCTTCGTTTATTGCTCTCACGTTAAATGAAAACAAAATGGATTTTTGTGGCCGGCAGCTATCAAATGAATTAAAATACTTTCTAACAATTACGGAAGGCTAAAATATGTTATTAGTTTCTCATCTGCACCTTCATATAGTAAACTGTACATGCGCTTCGTATTAGAAACTTGAGTAGAGCAGGTGGCGACCCTCGGTCACAGCACAGAAGCTGGCTACAGGACTGGGCTTAATGAGTTTGTAGTTAGACTAACAGCCTGCTCACCGCTAAAATAACGCGCCCGTAACAAAACCAGAGGTGTACAGTATTCTTATAGGACTCAGGCACACGGGCCCCGCCTGCTGTCAGACTTGAGCCTACAGCACTTCAAAGAATGAATGCCTTCAGCTTCCTCAGGTACAGGAATCGATCTGGCATGTCACCTAAAGTGAAGCCCCGACGGTACCGAATTGTAAAATGTGCATGACAGTGTTTGGAGCTCTGGTAGATGCAGTAGGTGACGATAATTGTTCAACTGCATACAAGTTGCTTTATCCTTAAATGACTGTCATTACTATCCGCTCAACTCAGAGAGCAGCCCATTTTGTTAGAGCTCATTATCTACTGAATGTGTGCTGAGTGCACCGTCTTTGTCAATTGTTGTAAGAGTTGAAATGAATACTTAAATGGTAATTTTATTTAGTCCGTTCTGCTGTTTTCAATCGCTGAAAGTGTTTGATTAAATACTTAAATGGTAACTGTGTTTGCTCTGAGTCTCTTGATGTTTTCAATTCTTTAGAGAGCTTAATTAAATACTTAAATGGTAGTTTCATTTGATCTGTTTTCCTGCTGTTGATGTTCAAAGAGCTTAATTAAATACCTCAGTGTTAATTTTATTTTATCTGATTTTTGTTGCAGTCATTTATTCAGATTGTTTAAAACTTAATTAGTTCTCTTTGATAGTACCCAAACCGGTTTTTTAATGACGAGACAATGACTAAATACGTTCTGACTGAAGAGTCACATTTGAAACGAGATACCTACACAAATCACCTCAGCGTCATCTGTAGAAAAGCAGAAAACAGGAGGCGAGTAAAACAGATTTACCATGCAGACGCTGCAAGATGACCTCATCGGCTAACACTTTATCCTAATGTCATAGAGCTTCTCTGTCAAATATGAGATAAATTATACGGCGTATGTCCCAGCAAGGCTGCATAGGGTTATCAAAAGGCTACAGATCTTTTTACATCAATCCGTTCTTTTGTTTGCACAAGAGGAACGTTGGCAGACGCACTGCTGGTTACATTTCAGCCCACGTAAACGTCCTGCGCACAAGATTAAGCGTATGCCCCTGCTGGCAAGGCAAAGACATTATCTCGTAAGCTTCCTGGTGCACTTGTACGGGAATGATGTGCTACTAGGTCGTCCAACAGTTTCCCGTAGTTGGATGGTCTCTTGGCAGAGTTCTCTGTGAAGAATCGTTAGCGGAGGTGTTTTTTATCCATTGGGGACTATATGATTTTATGTTGTACAACAGTGCACTTGAAAAGAGAGAATTACGATAATTACCTTGTCTTGCTTTCTCCTCTACAACAAACCATTACAAACTGCAATCTACTTTGGAATAAACAAGACTATCTTCAACATTTTACTGTAAAACATACAGTCTTGCTATCTCAAGGGCTTTTAATCAGGTTTACAATAAAATGCCAAGTGTTTTGGTGACCAGTGGTCGTCTTCTGATCTATGTTTGGAGGCTCAGGTTTTCATCAATATACACTCCTGGAAATGGAAAAAAGAACACATTGACACCGGTGTGTCAGACCCACCATACTTGCTCCGGACACTGCGAGAGGGCTGTACAAGCAATGATCACGCGCACAGCACAGCGGACACACCAGGAACCGCGGTGTTGGCCGTCGAATGGCGCTAGCTGTGCAGCATTTGTGCACCGCTGCCGTCAGTGTCAGCCAGTTTGCCGTGGCATACGGAGCTCCATCGCAGTCTTTAACACTGGTAGCATGCTGCGACAGCGTGGACGTGAACCGTATGTGCAGTTGACGGACTTTGAGCGAGGGCGTATAGTGGGCATGCGGGAGGCCGGGTGGACGTACCGCCGAATTGCTCAACACGTGGGGCGTGAGGTCTCCACAGTACATCGATGTTGTCGCCAGTGGTCGGCGGAAGGTGCACGTGCCCGTCGACCTGGGACCGGACCGCAGCGACGCACGGATGCACGCCAAGACCGTAGGATCCTACGCAGTGCCGTAGGGGACCGCACCGCCACTTCCCAGCAAATTAGGGACACTGTTGCTCCTGGGGTATCGGCGAGGACCATTCGCAACCGTCTCCATGAAGCTGGGCTACGGTCCCACACACCGTTAGGCCGTCTTCCGCTCACGCCCCAACATCGTGCAGCCCGCCTCCAGTGGTGTCGCGACAGGCGTGAATGGAGGGACGAATGGAGACGTGTCGTCTTCAGCGATGAGAGTCGCTTCTGCCTTGGTGCCAATGATGGTCGTATGCGTGTTTGGTGCTGTGCAGGTGAGCGCCACAATCAGGACTGCATACGACCGAGGCACACAGGGCCAACACCCGGCATCATGGTGTGGGGAGCGATCTCCTACACTGGCCGTACACCACTGGTGATCGCCGAGGGGACACTGAATAGTGCACGGTACATCCAAACCGTCATCGAACCCATCGTTCTACCATTCCTAGACCGGCAAGGGAACTTGCTGTTCCAACAGGACAATGCACGTCCGCATGTATCCCGTGCCACCCAACGTGCTCTAGAAGGTGTAAGTCAACTACCCTGGCCAGCAAGATCTCCGGATCTGTCCCCCATTGAGCATGTTTGGGACTGGATGAAGCGTCGTCTCACGCGGTCTGCACGTCCAGCACGAACGCTGGTCCAACTGAGGCGCCAGGTGGAAATGGCATGGCAAGCCGTTCCACAGGACTACATCCAGCATCTGTACGATCGTCTCCATGGGAGAATAGCAGCCTGCATTGCTGCGAAAGGTGGATATACACTGTACTAGTGCCGACATTGTGCATGCTCTGTTGCCTGTGTCTATGTGCCTGTGGTTCTGTCAGTGTGATCATGTGATGTATCTGACCCCAGGAATGTGTCAATAAAGTTTCCCCTTCCTGGGACAATGAATTCACGGTGTTCTTATTTCAATTTCCAGGAGTGTACTTTCTTGGAGACATTCACGAAATCCGATTATTCGCCTTGGACCATGCAGTAGAGCATGCAATAGAGCTTAACATTTATTAGTTTCTTTACCATGCCGTCTGTTTTAAGAATAGTGCATTCTCAGTAATGATAAAGCACTCGTTGTGAAACATAACAATTACTTCATTTCGGATGAAGGTAGGAAAATCATAATTAAGTGCCAAAAGTGTGTGTCTATGTGAATCTCTGAAAAAATGTTGACCTGTGTCCGGCAAAATGTACAAGCAATTTAAGCGCGAACACACGTTAAAATTCCCGGTTTCTCATATGCTGTTTATACATCGTCGCTCTTTGCAGCACTGTCTAACATTTTTAAACTGCGAACGTTAAGAATGGATATAAATAACACTCAAAGTAGGTGAGACATCAGAACCCTGGGTATTCAGATCAATTCAGCAAGAGTTGTAAACAGAAAGCAGTCTCATATCGTCAGGAATAAGTAACAAATGGTTCAAATGGCTCTGAGCACTATGGGACTCAACTGCTGAGGTCATTAGTCCCCTAGAACTTAGAACTAATTAAACCTAACTAACCTAAGGACATCACAAACATCCATGCCCGAGGCAGGATTCGAACCTGCGACCGTAGCGTCTTGCAGTTCCAGACTGCAGCGCCTTTAACCGCACGGCCACTTCGGCCGGCAATAAGTAACACAGACAGATTTACTCCAGAGAGGTAGTGGCCGGTAAACTTATGCCAGCACTGGAGAGGCGAGGGGATGACGACACGTAGTGTCCATCCTGACATAGTAGTCTGCAGACAGGTTTATGGAGTGCGGTCACCATCCTAACATTGGTGGCTTCGCTTTCAACTCGGCGTATTAATTACAGTCGCAAGACTGCTCACTGCTGACTTGAGTTTCGGTATCGGCAGCAGTAAGCTTCTTGGTATGTGGCTAAATGTATGCTGTATATTAGATCACCTGCTACATCCCCCCCCCCTCCCGAAATTCACGTATATTGAATTGGGAAAAAAAGAAACTTATCATATTGTACACTGATAAGTAAAACTGCTATCGCCATCAAGGAAGACAGCAAGCGTGAAGGGATGTAGGTGGACAGCAGTAATGCTCACGTAGTCTGCGGCTTTCATGGTGCCGTCGACTACTACAAGAAGTCCCATGGACTGCCAGGCGGATATATCCCATAGCATAATACTGCAGCCACTGGGCTTCGTCCGTGGGGGAGGGGGAGGGGGGGGGTGTACACGTATCTAGCACCGTTCACCTGGATGACGGCGTATCGACCCATTGTAATACAAAATGTGATTTATCCGACGTTAGAAAACGCTTCTATCGATTCACGGTCCAGTCTCGATGACCCCTTCCCCGTGCACATTGCTGTCGTGATTGATGATGTCGTTGGGTCAACAAGAGAACACGTCAAGAGCTTCTGCTGAGGAACCGTCACGTTCAACAACGCACGGTGTGCTCTAAAGTACTTACGCCTGCACCAGTATAATGGAGCCCGGAGTAATAGAACTGAGCTGATTTGTGAACAATCAGTAAGCTCAAAAAAATGATTCACATGGCTCTAAGCTTTATGGGACTTAGATGATAAGTCTGAGGTCATCAGACTTTGAGCTAGTTAAGCCTAACTAACCTATGGACATCACACACATCCATGCCCGAGGCAGGATTCGAACCTGCGACCGTAGCAGCAGCGCGGTTCCGAACTGAAGCGCCTAGAACCGCTCGGCCACAGCGGCCGGCTAATCAGTAAGCCATAAAACTTTCATTTAATAACTTGCGGCTCCATTTAAGCAGGTATCGATGTTTATGATTTTCTGTATATGATGACGTGTTTAGGGGCCTGAAGATGGCATTAATGAGATGCCGAAACTCGTCGTTTGAAGAAAATAACTTCTGAGAACATACGGCTGTTTGGTGGGTCTTCTTTGGCAAATACTATGAATTTACTCATACTGCCAAGCTGTTCTCGTTTCGAATGCTTCAGGTTTATTGGGCTTATTTGAGGCGCATGTGGTCGTCCGTTCCACTTGACGGAATCCGAAGCTCACCCACTAAGGCCTGACTTTGTGGACGAGTATTTTCCCCGTCCTCAAACCACTTCTAAAATTCAAGGCACACTATTCGTCGAAAAACTGCAACCATGACGTCGCCACTTCGGAAAACTGATAACCTACAAACGGCGCTTGTTCAGCAGTGGAAGACGTTAAAGTTAGAGCAGACATATCCACAATATGGTGAACCGATTTGCATCCTGTATTGACGTGAAATGACAGCATATCCTGTGGTGAAGTATTGTTTGTATGCCACCAGCAGAGAGTTGCTACGTATGGTAAGTGCCGTCCCTCGCTCATCGACAGTTTTGCTCTGTACACGCCATAGTGCAACAACGACGCCTATGAGCGTACGTGTTGTCGCCGTGCCGCACTTTCTTTCGTAACCGTCAGATACTTCTTCAGTGTATATACTCGAGCGCTATTCTATTTGTAACCGGTATTCCCTTGCATTCATTGGCATTTAAAGAGAGTTGACAGGCAATATACTGAATGAAAATTTCAGCAAAACTTTATCTATTTCCGTAAGATTATCCAGCGATGTTAATTTCTGGTAGGCCAGTCGTTTCCACGATGGGCGTTTTGACTTCTCGAGATGCAGTGGGTGGAAAAGGAATGGCAGGGTGGAGGGGGGGGGGCGGCGTTGCACCAAAGGTGATCGTTGTAGTGGAGGGGGCGGTGGACGTCGTGTACTTACGTTGAAATCTCTTTTGTGAGTTGCTATCAAACAAAAATGTACTTGAATTTAACTTAACTTGCGGTCTTCTGTTCGAAAACTGGTTTGATGTGGGTTTCCATACTACTCTGTCCTGTGCAAGCCCCTTCATCTCCGAATAGCTACTGCAATACATGAGAGCTGAATTCAATAATATCGGTAAAATGATATTTCGATTATTAATTTGTTTAAAAATGAGACCAGAACAGCTAAAAAAAGGCATAAATACGAAAACGCTTTTAAATACAATTTTTAACAATTACTACTTAAGCTTTCACGGGCCGCTGCAACGTCAGAAGGTGTTAGGTCTTAGCCAAACGCCCATAAAGTGGACAAACCCCGACTCAGACAAAGTTCCGACTAGGGAAATCCCCGAACTTACTCGGCAAAAATCAGCCACAATTTACTATCTTTAATCATCCAGCGAATTAAAATACTGCTTTGGTCATTTCCACTGTTAATTCCAATCTCTCAGAAATGTCAAATTTTACAAAAATGTATGATTTTTCACATACGGTGTTAAAGCCACAATTTATTAAAAAAGGTATCATTTTGCACCCTTGCTGTATTACTGAATAAGTGATGGTATAAAGACGAAGGTGGGAAATGTAATTACCTTTCACATAAATGTGTTCAATGTTACTAAACAAATGATCTTGTTTTAAAAAATGAATACTTTGAAGATTAAAATAATTAAAAATATATTTGGTTATAAATGAATTTCATTTTCCTTAATATATGGTTGTTGTTGTTGTGGTCTTCTGTCCGAAAACTGCTTTGATGCAGGTTCCCACACTACTCTATCCTGTGCAAGCCCCTTCATCTCCGAATAACTACTGCAGCCCCCGTCTATTTGCATCCGCTTACTGTGGTTGTCTCTTGGAATCTCTCTGAAATTTTTACCCCCCACACTTCCCTCCAATAATAAATTAAAGATTCCTTGATGTCGCAGAATGTGTCGTATTAACAGATCCCTTCGTTTAGGTTATGGTACGAATTCCTGGCGTATCAGTTCAGTCAGGAGACTGATGACAAAAAAAAAAATTGCTACGAATTTATTTTCTTCCCAGTTCTGTTACGCAGCTCCTCATTAATTACTCGATCTACTCATTTAACCTTCAGCATTCTTCTGCACCACCACATTTCAAAAGTTTCTGTTCTTTTCCTGTCTGACTTGTTTACTGCACACGTTTCACTTACGTGTAAGGCTACACTCGACACAAATGTACTCAGAAAAGGCTCTTTAAAATTGAGATTTATGCGGGGTGACAATGTTTGTATTTCTCAGTGGCTGCAGGCATAGATGCATATCTGAAGGAACAGACTCTGCCGACAGTCTTCTGCGTATTAAATCGACGACTTATATTCTCTCAAATGACGAAAACGATTATATACGAGCTGTAAAAATGAGGAGAGATGATAATTTTTGTTGGGTCAGCATGAGAACCAGAATGTCCCGCTTAATGCGAGCGGTCGCCTTAATTACTTGGTCTCCCCGCACACGCCTCCAGAACCGATCAAAACTTCCATATGTCACAGTGTCTACGTCCCATATCGCTCATATTCCTGTGATTCCCACATAGGAAGACAGATTGTTATTTGTGGTTATTTTGCTTTGTTGTGGCTTGAGATACAGGTTGGCAATGCCTGTACTGTTCAGTGTCTAATACACGTCTTTGAGACACGCGTGCATTTCGACGGCACGTTGCAGTGTCTCACACTTTTCGAAAATTTAAAAATATGAAATTTACCTGTTCGCTTGTAGCAGCGTTTGCTAAATACCACATAGATATAAAAGAAAGGGAGCTATGTTCCCTACGATTGGTATAGCCTTGATCACCGGCTGGTTATATGAAAAAAGCTGATTTTCCTAGAGAAATATCGTTATGTTCTTGCTAAAGGTATATCCTACACGCAATAACAGAATCCTGCTTTTAGTTTACGTGCTCTCATTAACGCCTGTGTTGTTCCAGGTTCGACCGGACATGAGGCGCCCGTTACCACCCCCGCCGATACCGAAGCTGTGAGGTCTCCGGGCGTGCCGGGAATCTGGTACGTGGTTCGCATTCCTTCTGTGGTCTCCGCAGGGAGCTATCTGCATGCCGGCGGTGACGTCACGCGCGTCGCAGTGTTGCGGGATTCTGTGCGAAATGGGGGGAGGGTGGCGTAAAATTGTCACCTGAAACTACACGAAAAATAATTACGGATCAAATAACCACCTTTTAAAATGTCGCTAGGTTCGGCTCCTAATGGTTGGTGGATTACGTGGGCACGACATATAATCGCTTTTCAAATTTGATACGATTTATTGTACTATATATCTGTTTAATAACCTCTGCAGGCCCATAATTAGACAGAGATATTATTTACTAGACTAAGTGAAGCTAGACGCTAGAGTCGTGGTGCTGGCGAAAACAGCGGGTAATTTGGCGTAAGTTTACGAAATGTGTACTAAATGAAACGATCGTTATTGTTTTAGGAGACATACAAGTACATTGCATTGTGTCTTGGTATCAATGGCAGATTCATTCTAACACACGTCTTAGCCAGTTTACACACACACACACACACACACACACACACACACACACACACACACACACACACACACCAACCACACACACACAAGGTGCACTTGGCTTAACCGTAAACACACACTGAACGTAATTATAGAGAGTGTGGGGTGCTAGATATTACATTCTGGCACATCTCAATCTTTGACATTTAAATTACGAAGTAAAATACTTAAAAGCATCGGTAATCGACGCAAGTGAACATGTGAACGTTGCAAGCTGTAGATATGTTTACACATAGGCAATATACATGATACATGGTTCAAATTTTGGATAGCTATTTCCCAGATTACTGAGTTGAATATCAAACTGCATCTGAAACAAAAAGGCTTTTCTTCTGTAGAGGGAAATTCTGTTGTTTCTAATAAGTGAATTACTACATTTTAAAACACATCGTGTTACGAACCCTCTCAAGAACGCGGCGTACCGTGATAAATCGTGGGCTGCCATGCAAGGCCGGAAACAAAGAGTGAGTCTCCGAAGTAATTAATGGATACTGAAGCAGCTGACGGGTTCGGACTCTTCTGATGAGAAATTCGCCGCTTCTCTATCCACAGTTTGCGAATCCTTTTTATTTCGACTTGTATAAAAGTTCAGGCGCGCATTGGAGCAGGAAAATAATTACAGGACGCGAAGAAACCTTGTAGTAATGATTCCTTAGACGCAGAGCAACAGAAATCTGTATATAGATTTAGACTGCGCCATTTTGACAGGAATTTATAATTTGTTCAACATACAGCGGCCTTTAAAAAGATACAAATTTATACGAAGCGTCTTCTTGGCCTCGAGGGGCGCACAAATACAGAAAATCCCGCCAAGCACGCCGTTCCAACGGCCGAGGCTTCGCCACGTTAGGAAACCTGTGGGGCAAAAAGGAAGAGGCGAGTTCTGTGGCCCAGCAGGTGACAGCTAGCGCTTGACCAGCCAAAGAGATGGCATCAAAACTACTTTTTTCGGCCATAGACAGACTAGTGAAAGGTGCCTGCCGGCTAACAAAACTCCTGAGCATCTCCGCTCCGTGGCATTCTGTAACATCCTCTTGCAAGAGCCAGAAGCTGTCATCTGGCCTGCGACCGCGTCTTGTCTGTGCGTGCGCTCCGCTCCGCTGTGATAAAATTTAACGGTTCGTTACTTCGGGCACAGTCAAGTAACGAGCTCTGGTTCGATCGCCGTTTCGGTCGTTTGGTGGTGATTGCATTTCGCGACACATGCGAAAAGGTTCGTCGACGACTTGTCATCCGCCCTCCCCTTCCCCCCGCCCCTCTCCCCCACACCTTTTGTTGCCAAACCTGGTTCTCACAGTTCAGTATTCTCTCTCCGAACTATTCTTATCTACACGTCTCGTCTACGTCAGTGGAAGATGCCCTTGCTAAGGAGTACCTTGTTCTGTACTAATTTCAGAATTATCTCCTTGTATTATTTTCTAAATCGTTTACTTGTGTTGCGATTTCTATCGACTTTCCCCCAGCGTCCGTTCAACTCAGTGGCTCCCTGCAAGAAGGGACATAGTCCACGCCTTCCCGACGATCTGATACTGGACAGAATATTAATATAATATTAACACAACTTATCAATATTTATCTCGCCGATGGCTGGGGCGAGCTCCATTCATTCGCGCCGCATGGGGTACGAGCCTTTTGGCAGTCAGTTTAGATGTGGTTTCCTTTTTCTGTGTGCAACACGATGAGACGTTGTCACTCCGAAACCGGAGCTTTAGTTCTCTTGCTTTTCCAGTCAGACCATTCGCTTGAATGGAGCTGTGTATATACTGTATATTGCCCTGATGTGTATGATTATTCTGCATTTTATGGCGATTTTTTATGTACAGGAGAAATATATTTGCCGGCCGGTGTGGCCGTGCGGTCTAGGCGCTTCAGTCTGGAACCGCGTGACCGCTCCGGTCGCATGTTCGAATCCTGCCTCGGGCATGGATGTGTGTGATGTCCTTAGGTTAGTTAGGTTTAAGTAGTTCTAAGTTCTAGGGGACTGATGACCTCAGATGTTAAGTCCCATAGTGCTCAGAGCCATTTGAACCATTTGAAGAAATATATTTACGTGTTACGATATCCTCTACCTGATAATCGGTACACAAATGACTGCACACTGTTCTCGTATTTAATAAATCAATTTTAAAAGATCTGTGATAGATGGGAAACTTGCTTTACTGTACTTTCCATAGTGATGTAATATGCGCATTAAATGATGTAAGACCTATGATGAAAAGAAAAGTCTACTTGGGTGTTGAGATCGGATTATGTTCCTAATGGAAACTGTGTAAATCTTCGGAAAGCCGAGCGGGATTAGCCGAGCCATCTAGGGCGCTGCAGTCATGGACTGTGCGGCTGGTCCCGGCGGAGGTTCGAGTCTTGCCCCGGGCATGGGTGTATGTATTGTCCTTAGGTTAGTTAGGTTTAAGTAGTTCTAAGTTCTAGGGGACTGATGACCTCAGAAGTTAAGTCCCATGGTGCTCAGAGCCATTTGTCATTACCTCCCTTTCCAGTTCCTGTCGCGTATGGTTCGCGGGAAGAACGACTGCCGGAAAGCCTCCGTGCGCGCTCGAATCTCTCTAATTTTACATTAGAGATCTCCTCGGGAGATATAAGTAGGGGGAAGCAATATATTCGATACCTCATCCAGAAACGCACCCTCTCGAAACCTGGCCAGCACGCTACACCGCGATGCAGAGCGCCTCTCTTGCAGAGTCTGCCACTTGAGTTTGGTAAACATCTCCGTAATGCTATCACGATTAGCAAATAACTCTGTGACGAAAAGCGCCGCTCTTCTTTGGATCTTCTCTATCTCCTCCGTCAACCCGACCTGGTACGGATCCCACACTGATGAGCAATACTCAAGTGTAGGTTGAACGAGTGTTTTGTAAGCCACCTCCTTTGTTGATGGACTACATTTTCTAAGGACTCTCCCAATGAATCTCAACCTGGCACCCGCCTTACCAACAATTAATTTTATATGATCATTCCACTTCATATCGTTCCGTACTACCAGATATTTTACAGAAGTAACTGTTACCAGTGTTTGTTCCGCTATCATATAAAGCACTCCGTCTTCAGGCCACAAGTGGCCCATCGGGACCATCCGACCGCCGTGTCATCCTCAGTTGAGAATGCGGATAGGAGGGGCTTGTGGTCAGCACACCGCTCTCCCGGTCTTTACGATGGTTTTCTTTGACCGGAGCCGCTACTATTCGGTCGAGTAGCTCCTCAATTGGCATCACCAGGCTGAGTGCACCCCGAAAAATGGCAACAGCACATGGCGGCCTGGATGGTGACCCATCCAAGTGCCGGCCACGTCCGACAGCGCTTAACTTCGGTGATCTCACGGGAACCGGTGTATCCACTGCGGCAAGGCCGTTGCCCCGCTATAATATAATCATACAATAAAGGATCCTTCTTTCTATGTATTCGCAATACATTACATTTGTCTATGTTAAGGGTCAGTTGCCACTCCCTGCACCAAGTGCCTATCCGCTGCAGATCTTCCTGCATTTCGCTGCAATTTTCTAATACTGCAACTTCTCTGTATACTACAGCATACAGCTTCACATACAGTCCATTTTCAAGTCTGTCCCTCTGATTCTCGGTCTTCCCCGGCCCTTTTGACCCCTGGATTTCCATCTAATACCTCTTTACCTACTTCCGTATCACATGCCACGTGCCCACCCATTGCAGTCTGGTTGATTCCACTTTTGTTCATATTGGTGGATCTTTATATACAGTGTACGGTCCACGACTGTACCCTGCTCCTCCTCCTCCTACATTTTCCTCTTTCAGAGGGTTGGCAAATGATTCCATGAAATAACTTTCTCTCAAAAGCATCTAGTATTCCAATGTATTTTCATGTTAATGACCAATTTGAGGCGTAAATGTTTACACCGCTGTCATCGAATACCGAGAGCAACGCAAGAAGTATCGACCACCGCAGAGATACTGTACAGCAAAGCTGTATCGCAAGGCGGCAATGAGGTGCTATGAAGAAGCTGTGCCTCTCGTAATTCCGATGCACCACCACCACCGCTCCTCTGCCCTGGAATGTCGCCAGAGGCGAGGAGGGCAGTTTTGGTCGACGTCGGAGACTGCCCACTTCTAGGAAGTTCCTGTCGAAGTACGTCGTTGTACTGAATACTCGTCGTGACGTAGCCTAGGTCAACTGTCGGGGGGTGAAGAGATTCCTGTGTCCTATGAACTGTGCCTACGCGCCAACTCTATCATAACTGTGTCAACGTCTACGAACTTATGTACTGGGAACTTATGTACTGGGAACTTATGTTTTCTAGTGGCTGTAGTGAGGCCACAGTACGGCCATTCTGAACCTGTATCAATTCGTCACTCAGTAATCCTGGCTCATTTAGCTTGTTCTGAACCGCAAGTCCACGTGTGCAATTTCATGGTTGCAGCCGAGTCTGGCGAGCAAAGATAAGTTTTGTTGTTATTAATAAAGTATTACTTATTTAGAGTTACAGTGTGTTCTAATTAATTGTATTGTTACTAATCCCCTTTTCTAGGCGCGCAGTCCGGAACCGCGAGACTGCTACGGTCGCAGGTTCGAATCCTGCCTCGGGCATGGATGTGTGTGATGTCCTTAGGTTAGTTATGTTTAAGTAGTTCTAAGTTCTAGGGGACTGATGACCACAGATGTTAAGTCCCATAGTGTTCAGAGCCATTTGAAGCATTGAACTAATCCTCTTAGTGTCCAAGAAGCTTGGACGCAACGTTTATAAATGTTTAATTTGGTGATACGAGTTAAGCACCTTCAGGAAAAAAATCTACTTTAAAGATGTCCTTCGCAGACGGGTACGGAACGTTTTTTCTACAACAAATTCATCCGACCACGACATAACGGCTTCGAACATTTTAACGTGTGTGAAATAGTATTTAGTTAAAAATAGATTCTCTTGACTTTTACTGAGACGGGTGTTACGATTAATCAAGGAAAACCCCCAGCTGGGAAACAGGGCCACAATTAGTTGGTTACAGTCGAGTTGCAATTTATAATTTCTTTATTGATTACTTCAACCATTAAAAGTCATTTCTTTATCACTTGACCAGGAACAGATCCAAAAAACTAGTAGGCATGAGTGCCTTTTCAAAAAAATTGACTTTACACTTAACGGCCAAGCTATTTTACTTAAAACCGACTTCGATAAAACATTTGATAACAAATCAAAATTTTCCAAGTAATGAAATTAAAAACTTTATTTTACCGTTAATAGCCAAGCCATTTTACTTAAAACAGACTTAGATACAGCTTTTAATAACAAAATTAAAACTTTCCAAGTAATGAAACAAAAAAAACACCAATTTGCATACAATTTCGCTACCGAATATGTAGTGAGCCAACTTCTCTTAAACTTTGGCACAACAAGATATTAAATTACAAGGGCTCGCTAACAGAGAGGCAGAACTAGCATTTTCAAAGGATTGCAAGTAGATTAAAACAATGAAAGTAAAGATACAGTCATTCACCTTTTACAATAACTAACAATTTTAAAGCCACGTAATTCTAAAAACCCACCAATGGAAGGCAAACTTAACATTTTAAACAGTGGCCAAAAACAATCAGAATAAAATACAACCATTTAACATATTACAATAAGTAACAACTTTAATACCATGTCCTGCCACCAAAATGTCCTGGGATAGAAATAACTAACCGATCGGGTGTAAGGGCGGCCACAATTGTCTGCCGAAGGATGCTCAGGCTAGAAGCGGACTAACAGACCCACAACGCCTCACATTCAGCAATCACATCGACCTCACGCGAGGCCAGGGGAGGAGGAGGAATCAAATCAAGGACCACAATCCCTGCCCAAAAATACACTTCCTCCCAGGCAGTACTAATAAGAAGCCAAAAGATCACTGTCTATAATTACACCGGTGACTGGGACAGGAAATCCGAACGCAGGAGGCCACAAGGCAGAAAAAATGTAATCTAAAACAATAATCACTGCCCAAAAATACACTTCCTACCGGGCAGTACTAAAGCGGAAGAGATCACTGTCTATAAATACACCGGCGACAGGGACAAGGAACCCGAACGCAGGAGGCCACAAGGCAGAAAAGACGCTGGTTGCACAAACCAAAATTCTTCAATTATCATCTAAACCTTTAACCAACTTAACTTGCAGTTTATCAGGTGAACTCCGATGCAAAGTTTCCTCACACCCGACCGTGTACACGTCGCCAGAGTACCCAACTTGGCACAGTCACGCAACTACGCGCTCTGTCACCGGAGCCCTCGTCTTCTCTGCACCCACGGCGGCGAAATACCACTCCTCAGGTTAGGCGAGTTACTAGTCCATCATTCCCGCCTTCAGACGGAAAATTTAAAGACATCCGTTGCCGCTCCCACCAAGTAGTGACTGTGAACCACAGCCGTGGTCCCCGGGTTGCCACAGCAAGGGCTTACAGCCTTGTCCCATCAACTCGTCCCACACGTCTCGCACCACCAGGGTAGACCACGCGGCTTCTCGGAATAACAGCCAACTCTCCACCGCCGCGCCACGCCGCGGTCTCATCGTACGACGTTCTCTAATTCCCGATTTTAAAACCGACCGACCGACTCGTCACCGCTAGGCAACCAACCGACCATCCCCCCAAAGATCTTATTCCCTTACACAAGGCTAACAGGAAGCAACGACTCGAAGATCGATAAGACCAGTCACGCCGCCAGAGGGGAATCTCAACAGAATAATACGCAGCATAACGATAAATATGAAAGAATCAATTAACGATGGAATGGAAGGACTCAGAGCAGTCTTTACAGCGCGATATACACTCCTGGAAATTGAAATAAGAACACCGTGAATTCATTGTCCCAGGAAGGGGAAACTTTATTGACACATTCCTGGGGTCAGATACATCACATGATCACACTGACAGAACCACAGGCACATAGACACAGGCAACAGAGCATGCACAATGTCGGCACTAGTACAGTGTATATCCACCTTTCGCAGCAATGCAGGCTGCTATTCTCCCATAGAGACGATCGTAGAGATGCTGGATGTAGTCCTGTGGAACGGCTTGCCATGCCATTTCCACCTGGCGCCTCAGTTGGACCAGCGTTCGTGCTGGACGTGCAGACCGCGTGAGACGACGCTTCATCCAGTCCCAAACATGCTCAATGGGGGACAGATCCGGAGATCTTGCTGGCCAGGGTAGTTGACTTACACCTTCTAGAGCACGTTGGGTGGCACGGGATACATGCGGTCGTGCATTGTCCTGTTGGAACAGCAAGTTCCATTGCCGGTCTAGGAATGGTAGAACGATGGGTTCGATGACGGTTTGGATGTACCGTGCACTATTCAGTGTCCCCTCGACGATCACCAGTGGTGTACGGCCAGTGTAGGAGATCACTCCCCATGTAACCTCCCCCCTCACTTATCGGCCTTAATGACAGTGAAAAATTAAACCGCGTGTACCTAATGGAAATTTGGGAAAAGCAATCGTCACCGAAGTTAATCTATCGGTAAAGAGGGAGGAAAGGGTTACATCTAAATGAAAGGAAAAATGCAAATGAAACTGGTGGAAATTAATTTTGAAAAGGGGTAAAGTTAATAAAGAAAGTAAATGTGCGGCCGTTACGTTAACAATTAACTAGCTGTAATTAGATATTTGAGATTTGGGGGAAATCACGGTCGCCAGTCCTATGGACAATTACTATAGTAACTGAAAAAGAAAGGTTATTACACATATAAATAACACTAGAAGCGTGGCAACTGAAGGTTGACACGTGTAGTGTGAAAACTGAAAGTTTGTCAGAAGTAATAAATTTCGCTACACTCTGACTTAATTTAGCAAAAGAATTAATAAAACCGGAAAATCGAAAGTTAATTTAGTGACTGAAGTTAATAGTGAGCTTTCTTTCTGAAGCACATCGAAATCCAGTAAAATACGGTTAGTCTTGGACTACCTCAACAATCATTTCAAAAGCAACTTGACTCTACGCAATTTAGAAACAAGAGATTTAACTTTGATCTTGAATTAAATGATTCTGAACAATTAACAATAGTAAAATGTAGTACGTACCAAGCTGAGCTGCAGTCACAGGTAAGCTAAAATACGGTAACAAAGTTCGCACTCTTAATCCGTGCTTGTGTAATCTGAATATTGTAGCCAGCTCTGAGACTTTAACTGAACTTTGAAATTAAAGCAGCGAAATAGAATATTACTTTAATGCTGGCGTTTGAATTTCAACGACCCTCGGGCTCATTTCGGAAAAGGAAGGGACCCTGCTTGGCAATGCAATTGGGACAATGAGCAACAAAGGTTCATGCTAAGTTGCTGTAATTTTGCGAGGCAAATGGAACAATTTGAAAAGCTGAGGTCTGCCATACAGTTCTGAAACTTTACGTGCTTTTAGTCTTCCTTGTTGGTTGATTGAAGGTTTGAAGCCGTCGATCGAGGAGGTGGCGACAGTCACTCATTGTCGGCCGTCGCTGTTGCAGAAGCTGGATGGTGGCGCGCCTTCTTCTCGACACGGTCACCAGGCGAAACGGGCTCTTGATGTGCGCCAGCTAATGCTTCCCGTCCGCGACACCATGTCAGAAACTATCATCGCGAGTCGAGCGCAATTACATGCTGCCAAAACCCCGAAAGCGCGGCAACTCGCGGGAGCGTCACACGACACCTGCTCCACTCGCTACTCCCGCCAGACTCTGACTGTCCTGCCCGCGCTTCACGCGGCAGAGTTAACACTACCAAAGATCCTACACACTTTGAGTCTTCACACGACCTATCGATGTAATCGTTCGATAGCAGTTTTCCCTAGGCAAGACCCAGCGTAAAAATACAAATAATATTTACGAAACAAACCAATTATAGATCGACATAAGTGCATAAATATATATATATCCAAACAGTAAAGCAATTACAATATATAAAGAGACAGAAATGTCATATCTTGCGGTAGCAAAACAAGGAAAAAAATAATAGTACAATAGATGGAAATAGGAGGATATGCATTTCCGGCGTTACACGTGCCCCACATTGTCTGAGGATGTTCGTGTAACGTAAACAGACTCAGAAAATGTCCCAAAAAAGAAACAGCGGAAATGCATATGCTCAAAACATCATCAAAAGTTTAGCATTCGTCTAATTAAGCATAAATCAATTTTTAGACCATAATAATTGAGTGGAGACACTCCTAATCGTATTCCACTCTGTCATCTTGATCAAAATAAAACAGGTTGACAACATATTAAAATTCATAGAAAACATAGAAAATGGTTTAGCTATTCTAAAATTGCCAAAATTCCCAACAGTATCAAGAAATGGAATACTATTTACAAAATTAATCAGAGTACATGGTCATAAAAACAGGTAGATCAAAATACGCAAATTAATAATTAATTACATAGAATACACATTTTTACATAACCCTTTCATAATTAATATTCTCGTCATGGGAGTCCATTAAACGCTAAACAAGAAAATAACACACATCAGATCGAAAAAAACATAAATATTGACAGTAGAATTCTTTCAGCTGTCCAGGAAGAAAAACAATTCCGCCTTCCGTACTCGCAAGTACAAAGAATGCCGACAGCGGCCCAAGAGCCAACAGCGGCACAAGAGCCGACAGCGGCTCGCCTCGCCAGTATTGTTGCGCCCGCGTGTGCGGCACGCTTGATCTCACTCGCCCTTGTGACGGCGTTTCCAGAACGTCCGTTTCACTGAATTCTTTCGGAAAAACTCACTCCCGAGTAATCTCAAGGAGTCCCTTAATACTATCACAGTGGATAACTCAACACTGTCCATCATCACACGCATGTACTAGCCTGAAACTTAAAACAGCGTCTAAGTACATCGGCAATGACTAGTAAATCACATATTTATGGACTCTTACAGCTAGTTACAAAATCATATTTACATTGCTTAATCTACTGTGACTCAGCTGAAAACTTAAACTAGCAGCTTGGATTTTTAAATTGATTAATATTCAGTAACTCTTAAATCATTTAATCAACATAAATTACTTATTAATTACAACTTCTTTAATGACCTTGGTCAGTCAAAAGCATGGCAATCTAGCAAACCTTAAATCTTACACTCTATATTTACATATTGTACAAATTACCCATTGTGTGGTATTAATCGATCCTAGGTTGGTACAATTTCAAGTCTACAATATTCCGTAAGCATTTGTGTGAGGCATACCAATGACTTTATATGGTCCATTATAAACAAACTTAAATTTAGAGTTTTCATGGTCTATCTCGCTCGATTTCTCATGAGCTTTTACAAGTACTAAGTCTCCGATTGCAAACTTAGCAAAACGCGCTTTAGCGTCATGACGACGTATGCGAGCATCGGCTTTTAGCTTCATTACTTCTCGCAAACGATCTTTTTTCACACCAATACTAATGTTAATCCGTGGAGGGAATTTGATTATCTCTTCCAATTCACTTTCTACACTTTTGTCAATGCCGAAATTCCTCATGTTATGGCAGTTCAAATTCATACCTACGTCAATACCATTCGGCCAGTTAACAATGTGTATAGGCTGGTATTGCCTATGCACACCGTCTCCTGCCTCGTCAAAACTAACTACTATTGTTTTATCTTGGGACGTACATGTCAAAGTTTTGCTTTCGCAGTTAATCACTGCACGGTACTTTAATAGCCAATCGAACCCGACAATTACTTCCGTAGTTAAGTCTGGCACGACGACAAACTCTTGTTCAAATCGTGCCCCACATATCTCGAAGTTGACAAAAATCTGTTTTGTGACCGGTTTACTGGCCTTCCCAGTAGCACCGATAATTTTCACTCCTGTTACTGGCATAACTACGATGCCAGGTCTGTCTTTCAGTAACTCAAATATTTTCCCAGATACAGCACTCAATTCTGCACCGGTGTCAATCAACACGTTTAGTTGTAGGTCGTGCATATTAACAGACACTACTATCTGTCTACACTTGTCCTCGACTGTTTCTTTATTTTCCCACAGTAAATCCTCGTCTATATCCAGGTCATTCCAGAAAAAACCATCCGGCTTTGATCCTAAATTCGGCTTATCTGGCGGCTTCTTCAGCCTCTGTTCACATACAGTTTTAATTTCAACACGTTTGTCCTGAGGCTTAGTCTGTAGCTTCGCCTCCAATACCGAAACCTTTTCCTGTAACTCGTCAACTAGTGAGTGTTGCTTTGCTATCAATTCATTAATCGTCACCTTCGTTGATTCCACTTTGGTCAGATTGATCTCATCTGCCAATCTACCTGGAGAAATGTGCCCAGTAGTATCTGCAATTACTTCCTCTGGATCTGCGCAACCCACACTGCTACCGTCTGACCGTATAACGTCAGCTCTAACCTCGTACACGCTGTAATCTATGTGCTTTTCTACCAATCGTGTCCGGCTATCACTAAAATTTTCGTAATCTTTCTGCTTAATACTCTCGCAATGTTTAAACTGGAGGTTTGCGTCGGATGGGTCGGCTACTTCTACCACTATAACTTTCGGTAAAGTCTGCCGGTTAGGGCCAGAACTTTCCGTTACTACTTCAACATCTAACTCCTGCGGGACGAAACACGACGAATCTTGCTCGTGCTCCCCATTAACATCAACTATTTCTGGTAAAGTCTGCCGGTTAGGGCCAGAACTTTCCATCACTTCACAAATACTATCTTCCTGTGGGACGAGACGCGGCAAATCCTGCCCGCGCTCCCTATAAACACTCCTCCCGTACAGGCCCCTATAATCTCTTAGTTCGTCGTATAAGCGACCGAACTGCCTTAACCAGACCTCATCCTTCTCTGCATCCCCTCACTCGATGACGGACGTTTTATCCGACATCTGATCTTCTCTCAACAATTGCGAATCATTCTTAAACTCAATCTCCAGTTCCGCTGCGGGTATTACAGCTGCCACTTTATGATCGATTTCCGGAACACTACTTAAATTGTTCTCACTGACAGCGAATGTATTTTCTACTGCCGTGTATACAGCTGATCTACTACTTGTGGGCGCACTCTTTTCTCTTAACACTGGCACACTCTCCCGCCGTTGATTATTCCACACGGAATTTTCATAATGACGATACCTGGGTTTTCTCCTGTTATTGGGCCGCCAAAATTTCTCCACGCCCGCTCGGCCCCTCACCGGCGCGGCTAATGGTTTCCCTGTCTCGTCCCAGCAGGTACGCTCCCCGGATACTGCTGAGGCGGTTCATCACACCCTCTGGCGTTATTACTATTCTGTGAGGCCCGTATCACGTTAGTACGATACTGGTTTCCGTCATTCCTGTTGTTATTTGCATTGTACCGATTGTTATTACGGTCCGAACCATTATTGTTATTGCTGCCATGGTTGCGGTATGCATTATTTCCATGGTTATCGTTGTTGTGGTTGCTGTGGTACCCGTTGTTCTTACCACGGCCTCTACCACTGTCGCGATTATTGCGCCAATTGTCCTCGTCCTCAACTCTTTCCAGGAAATCATTGATTGTCCTGTAATTGCTTCCTACGTAGCGTTTTGTATCATCTGGAAGCTTCTTGTAGAGTTCCCAGACTATTTCGGAATCCGTGCGGCGATCACGCAAATATTCCAACTTGCGGATCCAGCCCTCACAAAACTCCCTCATCGAACCGCGCGAATTCGCATCGAAAGGCCTCGATACGACAAATTCGCGCCAGACACTTTGCTGTTTTTGCTGTGACCAGTATTCAGCCAGAAACAAATTTTTAAACTCGTCAAAAGTCAGGTTCGTAATGTCGAGGTTTAAGCCCCAACGCTTGGCATCACCAGCCAGCACATCAATAACCGCATTAATTTTTCTCTCATTAGTCCATGATCTGGGTAAAACTCTTTCACAATTTTTAATGAAATCCGTCGCGTGTATACCGCCTTTTTTCAAGGGGTCGAACCGCTCCTCTTTCGTCAACAATTCCGAACTATGTGCACAGATTGGCACATAGCTCTGTTTTTCGTCAAGTTTCTTTTCTAATTCCGACACTCTCGTAATTACTTGGCAAGTGGTTGTCGCAAGCGTTTCCACTTCCCTCTTTTTCTCTTCGCAGGTATTAGCCTGCTCCCTCACTTTAGTGTCTACTTCGGACACTAAAGCCTTTAAAGTTTCCACCTTCTGTTGATCCTCTTTTTTCACTAATTGAATTTGTTCCGTCACCTTATTCTCGATGATCGGAGCAACTGCTTCTCCTACACTTTTCTCGATTCTGCTAATTTCGGAATCAAAACGAGTATTTATGCTCGCAATTTCCGCCTGAACGCCTATCATTTCCTGTTTAAGTTTACCGATTTCGGTATTAATTAAAACAATATCTTCTTTGATTTTATCAACTTTTGTATTAACAACTCCAACATTGTTGTTAACAACATTAATAGCTTTGTTCTGATTGTCTAGCTTTCGTTCAATCTTTTCAGACTGAGCTTCTTGCTTGGCAGACAGAGCTATAATTTCTGCCGATTGACTCTTGATTTCATTAATCAAAACATTCAATAAATCAGTTAAATTCCCGGAGACTACCGGTTTTACTTCCGTAGCTGGTTCCTCTATACATGTTCCCCCGTATTCATCATCAAGGGGTACAGATTTGATTTTCGCTTCCGATTCCGAAACATTTTCTAAAGTTTGGAATTCCATTTCTGCTCTTTGTTGCGTTTCGGCGGTCGCGCCTTTCATGCTAGCCGCCTGCCCCTGAACAATGGGTACCGCGGTGCGCGTTTCCCACTGTTCGACCGATTGTTCCGTATCCAAGTCTACCAAATTTTGGCAATTGTTGCCTTCACTCATTTTAATAATTTTCAATATAACTGACAAATCTCAAATGTAATTAGGATTACTCCCACTACTTATTCTCGCTGACGTAACGGCCTGTACGTAACCAGTACTTTGTTACGAGATTTGCACAATGCCAAATTCGTGTCCAGAACAACCTCAAATCCAAAGATTGTCCTGTCACCAGGTCGCCACGTGTAACCTCCCCCTCACTTATCGACCTTAATGACAGTGAAAAATTAAACCGCGTGTACCTAATGGAAATTTGGGAAAAGCAATCGTCACCGAAGTTAATCTATCGGTAAAGAGGGAGGAAAGGGTTACATCTAAATGAAAGGAAAAATGCAAATGAAACTGGTGGAAATTAATTTTGAAAAGGGGTAAAGTTAATAAAGAAAGTAAATGTGCGGCCGTTACGTTAACAATTAACTAGCTGTAATTAGATATTTGAGATTTGGGGGAAATCACGGTCGCCAGTCCTATGGACAATTACTATAGTAACTGAAAAAGAAAGGTTATTACACATATAAATAACACTAGAAGCGTGGCAACTGAAGGTTGACACGTGTAGTGTGAAAACTGAAAGTTTGTCAGAAGTAATAAATTTCGCTACACTCTGACTTAATTTAGCAAAAGAATTAATAAAACCGGAAAATCGAAAGTTAATTTAGTGACTGAAGTTAATAGTGAGCTTACTTTCTGAAGCACATCGAAATCCAGTAAAATACGGTTAGTCTTGGACTACCTCAACAATCATTTCAAAAGCAACTTGACTCTACGCAATTTAGAAACAAGAGATTTAACTTTGATCTTGAATTAAATGATTCTGAACAATTAACAATAGTAAAATGTAGTACGTACCAAGCTGAGCTGCAGTCACAGGTAAGCTAAAATACGGTAACAAAGTTCGCACTCTTAATCCGTGCTTGTGTAATCTGAATATTGTAGCCAGCTCTGAGACTTTAACTGAACTTTGAAATTAAAGCAGCGAAATAGAATATTACTTTAATGCTGGCGTTTGAATTTCAACGACCCTCGGGCTCATTTCGGAAAAGGAAGGGACCCTGCTTGGCAATGCAATTGGGACAATGAGCAACAAAGGTTCATGCTAAGTTGCTGTAATTTTGCGAGGCAAATGGAACAATTTGAAAAGCTGAGGTCTGCCATACAGTTCTGAAACTTTACGTGCTTTTAGTCTTCCTTGTTGGTTGATTGAAGGTTTGAAGCCGTCGATCGAGGAGGTGGCGACAGTCACTCATTGTCGGCCGTCGCTGTTGCAGAAGCTGGATGGTGGCGCGCCTTCTTCTCGACACGGTCACCAGGCGAAACGGGCTCTTGATGTGCGCCAGCTAATGCTTCCCGTCCGCGACACCATGTCAGAAACTATCATCGCGAGTCGAGCGCAATTACATGCTGCCAAAACCCCGAAAGCGCGGCAACTCGCGGGAGCGTCACACGACACCTGCTCCACTCGCTACTCCCGCCAGACTCTGACTGTCCTGCCCGCGCTTCACGCGGCAGAGTTAACACTACCAAAGATCCTACACACTTTGAGTCTTCACACGACCTATCGATGTAATCGTTCGATAGCAGTTTTCCCTAGGCAAGACCCAGCGTAAAAATACAAATAATATTTACGAAACAAACCAATTATAGATCGACATAAGTGCATAAATATATATATATATCCAAACAGTAAAGCAATTACAATAATAAAGAGACAGAAATGTCATATCTTGCGGTAGCAAAACAAGGAAAAAATAATAGTACAATAGATGGAAATAGGAGGATATGCATTTCCGGCGTTACACCCACACCATGATGCCGGGTGTTGGCCCTGTGTGCCTCGGTCGTATGCAGTCCTGATTGTGGCGCTCACCTGCACGGCGCCAAACACGCATACGACCATCACTGGCACCAAGGCAGAAGCGACTCTCATCGCTGAAGACGACACGTCTCCATTCGTCCCTCCATTCACGCCTGTCGCGACACCACTGGAGGCGGGCTGCACGATGTTGGGGCGTGAGCGGAAGACGGCCTAACGGTGTGCGGGACCGTAGCCCAGCTTCATGGAGACGGTTGCGAATGGTCCTCGCCGATACCCCAGGAGCAACAGTGTCCCTAATTTGCTGGGAAGTGGCGGTGCGGTCCCCTACGGCACTGCGTAGGATCCTACGGTCTTGGCGTGCATCCGTGCGTCGCTGCGGTCCGGTCCCAGGTCGACGGGCACGTGCACCTTCCGCCGACCACTGGCGATAACATCGATGTACTGTGGAGACCTCACGCCCCACGTGTTGAGTAATTCGGCGGTACGTCCACCCGGCCTCCCGCATGCCCACTATACGCCTTCGCTCAAAGTCCGTCAACTGCACATACGGTTCACGTCCACGCTGTCGCGGCATGCTACCAGTGTTAAAGACTGCGATGGAGCTCCGTTTGCCACGGCAAACTGGCTGACACTGACGGCGACGGTGCACAAATGCTGCGCAGCTAGCGCCATTCGACGGCCAACACCGCGGTTCCTGGTGTGTACGCTGTGCCGTGCGTGTGATCATTGCTTGTACAGCCCTCTCGCAGTGTCCGGAGCAAGTATGGTGGGTCTGACACACCGGTGTCAATGTGTTCTTTTTTCCATTTCCAGGAGTGTATGTTGAGAGACGACACACGACTCGGTTACTGACATGTGTTTCATTTCATATGAGCTATGATTGGAGTGGACGACTGTCGATCCCAGGTATTTCGACGTCTCATCTCACTGAAAAGTTTATTTGCCCAAGTTTACTGAGATTGGCATAATCTCCTTACGTGCTTTGCCAGCACTCATGTATTTTGTTTTCTGCTGGTTGGTATTCAAGATCTACTAGGTCGCTCAAGTGCGACGTATTTCTTTTCCGTTGCCTCTCAAGCTCGTGCGACGATATCTGTGTCATCGGCATAACGGGTATCTCCCCTACACCAGTAGATAGTCGAACGGTACACTAAGTAGAAGGTCTCTGCGGAACAAAGAGATAACACAATGGGCAGAGCGGGAACTGTTCACTGAATTTGCCTCATGTTGTGAGCCACTACATTCCCCCAAGGCTACGTGACACTGGCGCTCAGTAGTCATGCACACTCATAGCAATTAGCTGATGATGATAATAATTGGCACTGCACGTTGCAACCGCGCAAATACTAATGCTCCAACTGAAACAATGTGAGACGGGATGGTCCTAAATACACTGACAGGAAAGAAATAGCAATACCAAAAAGTAACTAATGTAGAGTAATCAAGTGTCGGGAATATCTTTGCGTGCTTAACGTCCTGAAGTGATTAACTTGGCCAGATCACAGGCTAATGGAAGCGGAAGATAAGACATTATTAATGCGAAATGATTAACAACCGGTGTAACAGCCTGAAAAATTAATGCAAGCATGAAAACATTCCTAGATTGTGTAGCAGAGATGTCAGGTATCGGTTTGTGGGATGGAGTTCCACCCCTGTTGCAGTTGGTAAACAGGACACGTAATGCTGTCTGTGGATGACAAAAATGTTCAAATGTGTGAAAGTTCCCAAGGGACCAAACTGCTGAGGTCATGGGTCCCTAGACTTACACACTACTTAAACTAACTTAGGCTATGAACAACACACACACCCATGCCCGAGAGAGGACTCAAACCTCCGGCGGGAGGGGACGAGCACTCCGTGACATGGGGCCCCAGACCGCGAGGCCATTTCGCGCGGCATCTGGATGACTCTGGAGTTCTCTGATGATGTCACATACACTACTGGCCATAAAAATTGCTGCACCAAGAAGAAATGCAGATGATAAACGGGTATTCATTGGACAAATATATTATACTAGAACTGACATGTGATTACATTTCCACCCAATTTGAGTGCATAGATCCTGAGAAATCAGTACCCAGAACAACCACCTCTGGCCCTAATAACGCCCTTGATACGTCTGGGCATTGAGTCAAAGAGAGCTTGGATGGCGTGTAAAGGGTACAGCTGCGCATGCAGCTTCAACGCGATAACACAGTTCATCAACGGTAGTGACTAGCGTACTGTGACGAGCCAGTTGCTCGGCCACCATTGATCAGACGTTTACTATTGGTGAGAGAGCTGGAGAATGTGCTGGCCAGGGCAGCAGTGGAACTTTTTCTGTGTCCAGAAAGGCTCATACAGGACCTGAAACATGCAGTCGTGCATTATCCTGCTGAAATGTAGGGTTTCGCAGGGATCGAATCAAGGGTACAGCCACGGGTCGTAACACATCTCAAATGTAACGTCCCTTTTCAAAGTTCCGTCAATGCGAACAAGAGGTGACCGAGACGTGTAACCAATGGCACCCCATACCATCACGCCGGGTGATACGACAATATGGCGATGACGAATACACGCTTCCGATGTGCGTTCACCGCGATGTCGCCAAACACGGATGCGACCATCATGATGCTGTAAATAGAACCTCGATTCATCCGAAAAAATGACGTTTTGCCATTCGTGCACACAGATTCGTCGTTGAGTACACCATCGCAGGCGATGCAGCGTCAAGGGTAACCGCTTCCATGGTCTCCGAGCTGATAGTCCATGCTGCTGCAAACTTCGTCGAACTGTTCGTGCAGATGGTTGTTGTCTTGCAAACGCCCCCATCTGTTGACGAATCGAGACGTGGCTGCACGATCCGTTACAGCCATGCTGATAAGATGCCTGTCATCTCGACTGCTAGTGATACGAGGCCGTTGGGATCCAGCAGGGCGTTCCGTATTACCCTCCTGAACCCACCGATTCCATATTGTGCTAACATTCATTGGATCTCAACTAACGCGAGCAGCAATGTCGCGATACGATAAACCGCAATCGCAGTAGGCTACAATCCGATCTTGCTCAAAGTCGGAAACGAGATTTTCTCCTCCTTACACGTGGCATCACAACAACGTTTCACCAGGCAACGCCAGTCAAGTGCTGTTTGTGTATGAGAAATCGGTTGGAAACTTTCCTCATGTCAGCACGTTCTAGGTGTCTCCACCGGCGCCAACCTTGTGTGAATGCTCTGAAAAGCTAGTCATTTGCATATCACAGCATCTTCTTCCTGTCGGTTAAATTTCTCGTCTGTAGCGCGTCATCTTCGTGGTGTAGCAATTTTAATGGCCAGTAGTGTATGTGCCCGATAGGAGACAGATCTGGTGATGGAGCAGGCCAAGACGACATATCGATGCACCGTAGAGCATGTTGGGTTACAACAGCAGTATGTGGGCGAGATTATACAGTTAGAAATCACCACCTGGAATGCTGTTCATGAATGGCAGCATAACAGGTCGAATCACTAGACTGCACTCAGGATGCATGGGATAATCACGAGAGTGCGGCCCCTGTCATACAAAATCGCATCCCAGATCATAGCTGCAGGTTTTAGTCCAGTGTGTCTAGCACGCAGAATGATTGGTTGCAGGCCTTCGACTGGCCTCCTTCTAACCACCACTCGGTCTACACTCCCACAGAGGGAGAACCAGCTTTCATCAGGAAACACAATAGATCTCCACCCTGTTCTGCAGTGAGCTCTCTCTTTACCACTGATGAAGTCGTAAATGGTGGTGGTTTGGTGTCAGTGGAATGCACACTGCGGGGCGTCTGGGTCAGAGCTGCGCTTGAAATAACCGATTTGCGCCAGTTCGTTGTGTCATTTTGGTGTTAACTAATGCTCGAATTGCTGCTGCAGACGCAGTACGATGAGCCAGAGCCGTACGCCGAATACGATGATAATGTGAAGTGGTTGTCCGTAGCCCGGTCTCCTCACGACAGCACATTCTCGTGACCACCGCTACCAGCAATCACGTACAGTGGGTACATTCCTGCCAAGACCTTCTGCAGCAGCCGGCCTGAATGGCCGTGCGGTTCTAGGCGCTACAGTCTGGAGCCGAGCGACCACTATGGTCGCAGGTTCGAATCCTGCGTCGGGCTTGGATGTGTGTGATCTCCTTAGGTTAGTTAGGTTTAATTAGTTCTAAGTTCGAGGCGACTGATGACCTCAGATGTTAAGTCGCATAGTGCTCAGAGCCATTTTTTCTGCAGCATCGCAGAAGGAACATGCAGCTTCTCGTCGCCGTATTATAAAACTTCGTTCAAAGTCAGTAAGGTGTTGGTAATGCCGTGTTTGTCACCTTGAGGGCATTTTTGGCTAACATCAACTCACTGAGTCCAATGACAACGGTAGCTAACGCTGACGACCGTTACAGTCTGTATTTAAAGCAAACCTGATTCACATTCTCATAGTGACGCTATTAGAGTCACTCATACGAGACTGGCGTAAAATTTGAATAGCTATCGTCTTTTAGATGTAGAAACACGGCTACCAACTTTTGTTCATGTTTCACTACTTTTTATTGGTGTTGCGATTTCTTTCCGTCAGTGTATTTAAAACGCCAACATTTATGGCATACTTAACTGAAACTGCATTGGTTTCCTCCCGAAAGACGAGATGACATTTGCATCTCTCAGTGCCACCAGAGAAGAAGCGCAAGTTCGGATTTTGGAAAGATATTCTCAAATGAACAAGCCTGTGACATGCATTAATCGATGTTGGAAAACCAAGTCAGCCGAAATTTCTTCCCTCTGCACACTTTCAAATGTTCATATGTGTGTGAAATCTTATGGGACTTAACTGCTAAGGTCGTCAGTCCCTAAGCTTACACACTACTTAACATAAATTATCCTAAGGACAAACACACACACCCATGCCCGAGGGAGATCTGGAACCTCCGCCGGGACCAGCCGCACAGCCCATGACTGCAGCGCCCTAGACCGCTTGGCTAATCCCGCATGCACACTTTCAGATTACTATTTAACACAAGGGACTCAGAAGTAAAAGTTTATCATAGACACTGTTTCCACACATGTTGTTAAAAAATTTTAACTACACTAACAGAATAGGTCATATAACAGTATCGCAGCTTTTAGCAGCTCATTTATGAAAACTGAGAACCAGCTTTCCTGAAACTTAACAGTTTAGGTCGCGTTAGCTGAACCGCGTACCACCATCGTATACAGGGTGCCCCAGAAACGTCACAACAGATTTCACGGTGTTTTAAAAGGTGTATTCATCAACAAAATGAGGACAAAATGAGTGGCACCTCATTTACGAAAATTGAGAGCCATCCTTCCTGAAACTTAACAGCTTAGATTACGTTAACTGAACTGTGTACCACCATCATATACAGGGTGGCCCAGAAATGCTGCGACAGACTTCGAGGTTTAGTAAAAGGTATCTTCAGGAACAAAATGAGTACAGGAACCCGTGTACGGATACGTCATCCAACGGCTCTACGGATTGTGGAAGTTATAGGCGCCGGTGCCTGCTACTGGGACTCGACTTTGGCGGCGAACTTACTTAGCACGCTGACGAACCGTAGGCGGAACGCCTCGAATTGTTGATTGTTTATTTTGTGATCGCGACTGATTGCCACGACCGTCTCACCATCACTATATCTTAAGATAGCGACAACGCACACGGCGTGTGAAATGAATGCGTGGTATTTGGAGGGTCTAAGGCACAAATCAGATGGAAGGACTGGTGACGAAACTATCACTCATATTGTTAATCAGTTTGCTTAGAACCTAGCGTCGTTTGAGCATCTGATTCTTTTAAGGTCTGACGGCTGCTGTAAAGTCGAAACCGATCATCTGATAAGATGAACCGAAACGTGGACAAGACAGCTCTAGAGTTTAGTTTCACAGGTCATCTCCATAGGTCAGAGCGACTGTACTCTATGATTTTTGCCCTCAGATTAACATGGTAACCATTTTAGGACGAGTGAGATGGTGAACCCCCGCTTTCACTTTCGTAGCGACCAGACATACTAAATTTAAATTTACTCATGCTACATGTAAGACGCAAACGCTGCTTCCGGCATGCACCTAAATTTATGGTGGAGAAGTGATTAAGTCTGCATCTTTGCTTCCCCGTTTTGAAATAGATTTCAGCATAGGTAAGCGATAATACAGGTAGTAGATTGGGAGTGTCACTCACTAAGCTTATGCACTCGTAAACACAACGCCATTGTGAGTGCATCATAACTTATTCTCGATTCAATACGTCAACTTACAAGCACAGCCGTAAATTATTTTAAAAAGGATTGCAGTATATTGTTCACATTCCTATCAGAAGTCTGTATAATATTTTTAAAAATTCGCATCTTGTCAAATGGAGATTTATGAATTCTCATTCAGTACTTTATTACCTCAGATTCCCCTAATTGCTACAGTTTTCACATTACCGGTCTCGACATATTATTACCATCTTCAGAAGTGATAATTAATCAACAGGTGGGTTCGTCATGATATATTTACTGTACTGTAGTTATATGTATACTGAACATGTTATATGGTTCTCGTAACTCAAAAGACCCAAAGAAATTCTGTTGGCATGTCAATGTTGTCAGTGGCTGTTAGTATCCAGACATTAACGGATAACACAGGAACTGAAATTCAGCGTAGCAACGGAAAAGTAAAAGCGCTGAACTCCCTCTTGAAAAATTCCCTTACAGGATAAATTCCAGGATTTTTTCCTCCAGTTCTCTAATCACTGCAAAGCTATGTCATATAGATGTTATTGTCATTGTCATCGAGGAACAACAAACCGCGCAAATTGTACAAAGTTGCAGGACTCTACAGCATGCCTATCAGATTGTGTACACAATTTTAATCGTCATATGTTTTTGATCTCTCGAACAGAAAACTGGGTCTGTAATTGGAAAAAGACATATTTCACTCACGCCAATTACCGTCTAATATCTTTGATAGGCATTTCTTGCAGAATCTTAAAAAATATTTTTAGTTCCGAGGTAATGAGATTTCTCTAAGAAAATGACGTCCTCCACGCCAGCCAATATGGATTAGTAAAACCCCGGTCATTCAAAACTAACTCGCACTTATAACTACGTTGGCTTCCCCGGCTAGAATCTGTTGAAATAAAAGTGTTCTGAGTATCTAATCGCGTCAAAACGCATAAAAAACCTAAAGTAGAGAAACTAGTGTAGTATTTTATATTATGATTCCATGCGATAGTCAGAAAACTTTTATGTCAACTAACTCACACTTGTGTGACAAGGCACCCTGAAAGCCATGGATCACGGTAGTCAGGTAGATGAAATATTTCCCGATTTCCGAAAAGCATTTGATTCAGTATTACATCAACGTTTCAATCAAAACATAGTTGTATGGTGTATCAAGCTAAACTGTGAATGTGTTGAGAATTTATTGATAGGGAGGACAGAGCATTTTACTTTGGATGGAGAGTCATCCATAGAAATAGATTTGGTACGTCACAGGAAAGAGTGGTAGGGCCAATGCTGTTTAAGTTGTACGCGAATTACCTGGAGACCAAATTGATAGTAATCATGTACTTTTTTCACATTTTGCGGTTATCTACAATGAAATATTGTTTAAAGAGAACTCCACAAATATTCAATACAATACTGATGAAGTACTAAAGCGGTGCGAAGGCAACAGCTTCCTTTAAATGTTCACAAACGTGAAATTTTGTACTTTTTAAAAGGCAAAAACGTAGCAATATCAGTTAGGCACACTTGAAATCAGTCCCGTAATACAAATACTTGTGTATGTTAATGTGTAGGTGTGAGGTATAGAACGAACAGGCTGGGTCGTCGTAAAGCAGATGGCAGACTAGATTCTTTGGTAGGATACAGGGCAAAATAAAATGTACAAAGGAGACTGCTTACAAAGCACTCGTACATCTTATCCCAAAATACTGCCCACGTTTCTGGGACCTACACTAAATATCGGGTAACAGATGATACTGAACCTATAAAAATAAAGGAGGAAGTATGGTTCAAATGGCTCTGAGCACTATGCGACTTAATTTCTGAGGTCATCAGTCGCCTAGAACTTAGAACTAATTAAACCTAACCAACCTAAGGACATCACACACATCCATGCCTGAGGCAGGATTCGAACCTGGGACCGTAGCGGTCGCCCGGTTCCAGACTGTAGCGTCTAGAACCGCACGGCCACTCCAGCCGACGAGGACGTATGGTCATAGGTATGTTCGACCAATAGAAGAGCGTAGCTGAAATGCTGAATAACATTAAATGGCAGTCGCTTGAAGAAAGACTCCAAATATCCGGCTTAAGTCTACTTACAAAGTTTCCAGGATCAGTGTTAAGGGAAGAATCTGGTAATATACTACTGCTAGTTACGTATTGCCCCCTTACACAAAATTAGACAATATAGCAATCACAGACGCATTCAAGCAATTATTCTTTCCGTCGTCCATAATCAGATGCAACAGGAAGAAGCTGTAGTAAGGGGTAGAGTGGGAAGTACCTTCCCCCATGCACTTCACAGTGGTTTGTATGGATGTAGTTGTAGACGAAGAGAGCGCTTTCGTTGTAAGTGAAACTCTATGTACAAATCATGGTAACCGAAGTCTCAGGACAAGAGCTCAGCGAAACAGCCAGAACGAAACAGCAAAATCACTCCACTTTCCATGCAAAGAATAGGATTTATTTCTACTTCAGTAAAGCTAGCAAAGTCTGTTTCTCTCACTACCGCCTACTCCAGATATTAGTTCCCTTCTCTATCAAATATTAAATGCATTGAATAACCGAACATCATCTATTGGGATATTTTGTGATCTCTCAAAGGCTTTTGACTGTGTGAATCATGAAATTCTTCTAGATAAACTTAAATATGTGGTACTAGTGGGACAGTGCACAAATGGTTCAATTCATACTTAACTGTAAGAATTCAGAAGGGTGAAATTATCAGTACAGACAGTCTGCCAAACCCGCAGAATCCTCTAACTGGGGAGGTCTCGAGAATGGTGTCTCGGTTCAGTCTTGGGTCACTTACTGTTCTGCATATATGTTAATAGCTTTCCACTCTATATCCATGAAGATGCAAAGCTAGTTCTTTGTGATGATGATACAAGTATAGTAACCGCACCCAAGAAGCAAGAATCAGCTGAGGAAATTGCAAATAATCTCTTTCAGAAAATTATTAAGTGGTTCTCTGCAAATGGACTCTCACTAAATTTTGAGAAAACACAGTTCATACAATTCTGTACAGTAAATGGCATAACACCATTGATAAATATAGACTATGAACGGAAGTCTGTTGCTAAGGCAGAATACTCAAAATTTCTGGGTGTGTGCACTGATGAGAAATTGAACTGGAAGAAACACATCGATGATCTGCTGAAATGATTAGGTTCAGCTACTTACGCTATTAGGGTTATTGCAAATTTTTGTGTTAAACATATCAGTAAATTAGCCTGCTATGCTTATTTTCATTCACTGCTTTCGTATGGCATCATATTTTGGGGCAATTTGTCATTAACAGAGAAAGTATTCACTGCACAAAAGCGTGTAATCAGAGCCAACCCAAGATCACCTTGCAGACATTTATTTAAGGAACTCGGGATACAGATACATATATTCACTTATGAAATTTGTCATTAATAACCCATCCCAATTCAAAAATAACAACGAAGTGCATAGCTTCAACACTACAAGAAAGGATGATCTTCACTATTCTGGATTAAATCTAACTTTGGCACAGAAAGGTGTGAATTATGCTGCCACTAAAATCTTTGGTCATTTGTCAAATAGTATTAAAAGTCTGACAGATAGCCAACCAACATTTAAAAGCAATTTAAAAGAATTTCTGAATGACAACTCCTTCTACTCAATAGATGAATTCTTAGATATGAAGTAGTAAATGTAGAAAAAAAATATTATTTTGTGTAAGGAAAACTTATGTTAAAGTTACACGTTCCACATCATTACGAAATGTGGTATTCATGATCTATGGAACAAGGGTTAACGCTGGTATGTATGTAATTATGTACATACAGGTCAATTTCGCCGAAGTAGCTATTACTACAGCAAAGATGACCACGTAAAGTGACGTCCTGCTCACTCTCCTTCTTGTACTCTCTTGTAGACTCTGCCGCGTCAGCTCCCCCTGTTCATCTCTGTCTGAAGTTAATTAACGGGCAATAGTTCATTAACAGCGTGTGAATGGTTCGGTGAAATAAATGAGCAACAGACGGTTGCCAGATTAATATCACTCGAATCCTTAGCAAGAGAAACCGGTGAAGTTAATCGAAATGATTTGCATTGTCTATTTTTCATGAACATTGTCTGAGATATTATTGACACAGAATATTAAATTATTACACGAATAATAGTTATTTATTATTACTTTCAGTGTCGATGAAGTCCTTTTGATTGATAACACGATAATGTTCGATCAAATTCCACACACAGTTCCGTCGTGAACATTATTCTGAGTAAAATGTAGTCGTGCATATTACAAACTCTGCTGGGGACACTTTCATTGGAGTGTCTGATTGTCTGTCGAAGAATCGCAGCCCATTCTTCCTCAAGAGGCGGAACCAGAGAACGTGTTGATTTTGGACACTGGGGTCTGAAGCGAGATTGACATTCTGATACACCCCAAAGATGTCTCATTGCGTTCAGGTGGCAACTCTGGGTAGGTCAGTCCACCTCAGGAATATTATTGTCCACAAGCCGTTGCCTCACAGATGCTGCTGCATTGCCATGTTGATACAGTCTCCGAACAGTTTACTGTGTGCAGTACACAATATAGAAAAATGTGTTCATATCAATCCATTTAGTGTTTTCTTAGGCGCAATTAGGGGCCAAAACCCTAATTACGAGAAACATCACCATGGGAATGACACCAACACCTCTGTGTTTCACTGTTGACGCTATTCGTGATTGGAATCATCAAACACAAACCCTTCCGTCGGATGGACACAGGGTACCACTTCTTATATAAGCCTAAACGTCACTTACCGTCGACTACAGAACTTTGTGCCTCATGAGGAACTGCTGGACAATTGTACAGCATTCTTCGTAACTTCCTTCGCGAATTCCCTGTGCTAGCCGAACTGCTGGTAGTACTTATGTAACTGTCAATTGGTCCCATAAGATTTCACACACATTTGAATATTTTTTTAAAGTGGTTCTATCCTCTGATTTAATGTGATTTGCTACAGCGACCTTCCGCAATGGTCGACAGTTCCTGTCCGACAGTATGTGAGGTCTGCCTCCTCTTGGTTTACCTGTCGCTGTTCCTGCGCGTTTCCACTTCACAACACATCACTAGCAGCCGACTTGCGTAGCGTTAGCAACATTGAAATGTCCCTGATGGATCTGTTACTCAGGTCGCATCCAATGACTAGGTCACGTTGGAGCTCACTGACTTCTCCTCACAGACCTATTCTGCTGACAAGACAATACCCTCCGCCTTGTTTTATACTGTCGAATTCGCATCTACTGACACTTCGTCCTCAGCTCCTCATTACAAATGGGTGTCCGGAAATTTCGATCAGTTAACGTATATCCTGAATGAATTTATTTTGAAGTAGTGATGACTCCGTATAATGTGAGAGAAATCCGAAATTTGCGACTGGGTTTTGCTACACACACAGAGCTTACGCGCGTACTGTAGCATGGATTGTCGCGGCGACAGTGACCTCAGCGGTACGTGGACTTGTGCTTCGGTCACCGCACTGATGTTGAAGTGCCAGCAAGTGCTTATCGCATTTCCATGAATCGTCTTGGAAATATCAGTAATTATTTCGCTTTGCAATTACGATTAACTTTTATACCAGATCTAATAGAAGTTAAATTTTTTCGACGCTTATGTTTCCTAAGTCTGCCTGTCAAAGAGTGACTCTCGGTCGCCGACGAAAATTGTCCTTCCTTCCAGGGTTGGCTTCAGCGAGTTTCCTCTACTCAACTCTTCCCATGTTACCAACTTTATAGCTTCTTTCTTAAAAAGCAGTACGACGTTTTAGCTTTGGCTATATTACTCCTTCATTGTGCTAACTGACATATGCAATCTTTGTTACCTTGATAAAGGATAGTAGTTATCGAAGTATAGATTCATCTATAGTGTATTGTTCACTTCCTTATGTATTTGTTAGGTTTAAACAATATTGTTTCTAAATTATTTATACGTATGTCTCCTATAGCAGGCACATCTCTAAACCCCCTTTTTGACAAACGTCTGTGTTACTGAAAATGAAAACCAATATTTTCAAACAAATTTATTTATTTTCTGATGCTCTATACCTTCCCCGACGGATAATGCCTTTTTATTTTAGTACATTGCTCTTTATATTGAGATAGTGAAGAATAAAAACAGAACCAGTCACCTTTAGCCAAGATCACTGTCAAAAAGGCTATATAATTCGACAGCATCATGTAAACAAGAAACGCGAATATGCCTTCTCAAGGTCACTGTCAAAAAGGCTATATAATTCGACAGCATCATGTAAACAAGAAACGTGAATATGCCTTCTCATAATCACGCATTTTAACTATCAAAATATCAGGATCCCGTGCGAAAATGGGGGTTTTGTACGAGGATGATCTTCATATTAACGCATTTAAACACACTAAAAATGTGAATATGATAGACTCTAGGAGGAAAATTGAAGTTTCCGGATCGTACGTAAATATACCTACACAACGTGCAAAGGTCAGAATAAAAGAGTATTGTTGTGATACATTCTTTGGCTTTACAAAGTCACTGCGTAACGTAGTAAAGGGCTACGATACACATCAGTAACAAAAATCCTCATTTGAAACATATAGTGTCGGCTGTAACGTCACTTGTCAAAGCAGAATTGCATTATCCTTAACGTCACTACTCCTCTTTGCCATAGCTGAGGTTTCCTCCATAGGAACGTCTGTGTACGTATTCCCCACATAAAAAATAATATATTGTAGACATTCTGTATCCTTGATTTCATCGAAGAGGGTGGCACAATGTTTGATAATGGTTAGAAGTTTAGAAATAGAAGTTTTTTTTACTTATTCAATTGTCAATTAATTACATATGCGGGAAAATTAACATTCTTAGTAATTCTCCCCATCATTTTCTTTTATTTCTGTGTTTCAACCTTTGGTTTGCCTAGATACCTGATCTGTCTTCTTTTACCTCACTCTGAGATCAAGAGCATAAAACTATATCTTTTTTTCCTTCAGTATTCTTTTCGTGTTTGAGTCTTCAATTATTTGTTTGATATTACTGTCTGCCAAGAAACTTGCAGCCAGCCGTTGTGGCCGAGCGGTTCTAGGCGCTTCAGTCCGAAACGGCGCAGCTGCTACGGTTTCGGGTTCGAATCTTGCCTCGGGCACGGATGTGTGTAATGTCCTTAGGTTAGTTAGGATTAAGTAGTTCTAAGTCTAGGGGACTGATGACATGAAATTTTAAGTCCCATAGTGCTTAGAGCCATCTGAATCATTTTTGAACTGGATGTCTCGCGAGTAACAAATACACCAGGGATATTCCATCCCTTCAGAACCTGCTCGACTATTGGTGATGTGACTGTCAGTTTGAATTGCGAAACAACAGCTATAGGTAAACAAAGACCAGGCAGACCTCATGCAGTGGCGAACATGCACTGTCGACCATAGCGGAGGGTGGTTTTAAAAAATCGCATGAATCACACTTGAAATCCGAAGTGTGTAGTGAGTTAAAAAAAAGGATACAATGGTAGAGCAGCTCCTCATAAGTCAAACGTTTCTGTAGTTAATGCTAAGCGATACTTGAGGTGGTGTAAAGAGCGGTTCCACTGAACAGCAGATGATTGGAATCAAGTGAATTTGAGTCAGTAATCTCGCTATGCTCTGTAGCAATTCGATGGAAATGTTTGGGTTGGCCGAATGCCTGGAGAAGCCTACCAGCCATCTTGTGTGGTTCCAAACGTGAACTACGGAGGAGGTGGTGTTATGGTATGGGGGTGTTTCTCATAGTTGAAGTTTGGTCTCCTTACTACCCAAAAATGGGTAAATACGGAGGCGTATAGACGGTCGCTCGATATGCTAGTGGAACAGGTAAGGGAATGGTACAAGGTTCTCTTCGCCATGCACCGTATGGTAACTCGCTGAGTATACATGCAGATACAGATCTAGAACTGTTAATCCAGTCGTCATTTTCTCTTCCTTAAATCAACAAGTATTTTTAATTCAGTATCTTCAAATCATCTGATTTAGTACAAGTTTCAGAGTTTTCATTAAAAAAAAGTGGTTCAAATGGATCTGAGCACTATGGTACTTAACTTCTGAGGTCATCAGTCCCATAGAACTTAGAACTACTTAAACCTAACTAACCTAAGGACATCACACACATCCCTGCCCGAGGCAGGATTCAAACCTGCGACCGTAGCGGTCGCACGGTTCCAAACTGTAGCGCCTAGAAGCGCTCGGCCACTCCGGCCGGCGGCTCATAAAACATTTCGAAATAAACTAACAACTTTGTGACATGATGAATGTGAAACGGACAGTGAGTAAATACGTGCTTCACGACATGATACCTGCAGAAAATATGACCTGCTCTATAGCCTTGGTAACAAATCAAAAAGTTTATTATAAATGAGAAAATTCCCAGCTCTTGCCCAAAGTATGTGATCTGTCACTAACGACTTAACCTTCGGTATCCTTCCTCTACATACCGTTCGCGTTCTGAGGCCATATTTAGAATAGGGAAGACATTTATTTCGAGTCGATCTTACGTACACCACTATTAACTGCATCGGACAACACCGAGCGTGCTGCATATGTTTGAGCCAATCTCTTCTTGACGTGGTTTGAGCTGTTGAAATAATGCCAATTTTTCTCATTTCGAACATGTTGTAATTTGGAATATAAAGTGTGCCTGGGAAGGCGTTTAATTCATTACCTACATGCTAACTCGTATATTCATCGATTCGGCTAAGTTTGATCACATTCACCTGTCAACTTCACGGTTTATAGCATTTCAATGAATTGTCGGTTTATGGTAGTAGCATTTTTTCTGCCCGTGACGTATGTACACAACTTCATAACAGACCGTATTCCTCCTTGATCCCATGAGCATTTTTAGAATGGGAAAGGAAGTGGCAAATGTAAAGCTGTGCGGGAGGATCGTGTGTCGCACCAGTGTATTCGATATCGGCATGAGCATTTCCCGCGCACGGGAGGAGTCCGCCCTTGGTACAATGTTTTAGTCTGCCAAGATGTTTAGCATGAGCAAATTCCCAAGAGACGACACTGTATTTTCCTTCTTACATGCGCTTCATTATACAGCAGGTGCGAGGGAGATATTCAAGTGCTCACCATTTCAATACGATAAACCGAACTTCGGAAGATTTCCCGGCTGACACTGACTTACTTCCCTTTGTTCTCATTTCCTTCCCTAAAACAGTTTCTTCGACCATCCACCTCTTCGTCGACATCTGCTGCACCTGACAGCTCTTTTTAGAAACTTAAATGAATTACAAAATTCCTTTCTACGAAGAGATAATGAATGACTTCAAAGGATTTCGCCAGTTGCTCTTTGTACGGTGGTTGCGTGGAAGTAATTTAACACTTGAAATTAACGTGCCGGCAAGGAGAAAGTAGTTCGTGAGCTAAAGCAACAGCATCTTCGTCTTTCCAATCATGAGATGCAGAAATGATTACTTATTCAACAATTGTACTGACACATTTATTGTTTTCCGTGGTGGAATCTCATGACAAACTACACTGAGGAGTATTACACACGTCGATTTATTATGTTCGACAATATTAGGTAGAATTTTTTTGTAGCTGTCGTGAATACTACAGTCTGAAGTCGTTTCTCTTGGAAGCCTTCAGACGATTAGTTTTCGTCAGTAGCAAAATGGACGTAGGTACTGATGAAAGCATTTTAGGCAATTCTATGCTTATTGCGTTATGGAAAAAGTTTGGAAATAAGTACCAGAGCGTCATGTCTTGTAAATACCATACGGAACTTAAATACCATCACTGGAAACAAGATACGGATGCTGTTGTCATACAGATAAGGATTTCATAGCGTCATGATTCGTTGGAACACAAACAGCGTTTTAAAGTTCGTGCTAGGCTTTGGATAACGATTACTTACGAAGGTAATTCTGGAATATGCCCAGAATTGAATATTCCCTCTCATGAACAATATCAGCACCACTAATTAACTAGTAACGCCATCTGACTGCAAAATTTATAGCAAAAGTAAGTTGAATTTACATGAATCTCAGTAGTTGTAATAAAATCTGACTACGCATGAAAACGTGGAAGCAACGTGGCGTATAGCCGCCTGCTGTGCGATGGACATGTCGACCAAGGGTGATGTGATAGCACACGAATTAAAAAAATCAATTAATCACACTCTATATCAAACGAAAAAACTGCGACTCGGCCAGCTGCGTCAGACTCCAACACTTCTTTTATGCTGGAAACTGATGCATCGAAAAGCGAAGTGTAATGTTTGCCGTGCTTGGTTGTGATACTGAGACTAACCATTTTAAGGATTCCAGAATATTACTAACGCTGATGAGGGCAAGTTGTACACTCTGCGTGGACTGAAAATGAGCAACAAGGCGTAAAATTCATTGAAACAGTAAGTGGTGAAAAGGAAGGACAGCCGATTTAGAAGATATTGGTCTCCATAAGTAACTAAACCACAATAGCACGTGTAACACTAATGTTCAGGAAACACGTGGCACACTGAGTTCCAACATGAGATAAAATCAGACAAAGCAAATTCTATACATTTCAGAAAGAACTACAAAAATACATTGATACCGAGTGTGAAGAAATTAAATGATTTACCACGCGGATGAACTAACAGCAAACGGATTCCGCACCAAGCATCGAAACCTACTCGCCCTACAAAGGGAAAATATCACATCTTCACGTGGAATTCTCGCTTCCGAGTCATAAAAGTTTCACTGAAATCCACTGCCTTAAACTTCGCGTAGCGAACCAAGAAAATAATTAGGCATGAACTACACGATCTCTGATTGACAGCCTAGTATTGAAAATGCACTCAATTAGCACCCTGCCCCACCCTCGGCCTGCAAGCAGCCGCCGCTCCATGAGACTGCAAACTAAGCCCTCGTGCTAAGCGCGCCATAACCCAAAGTTGTCACTCCAAACACGACACCCAGCGTTGGTATCGAGGTGGGCTGGAATCTAATTGGATCGCTAGCGTTGAACTCTAAGAGTTATTCGTGAACACCGTACAGACAGGTTTGAAAATAAACTGTGATAGGAGTGATAGATAACGAGGTACAGAACTGTTTCTTAGCAGTCACGTGCGCTGACTAGTAGATGACATGACTGAATAATCACAGATGCAAAAGAAAAAGCCAGATTTTGTAATGAACTACATTATACATCTTTGTGATCAACTAGAGATGTCGGCTGCGTCACAGATCAAGTTATCTACTACTTAAGTCCCTTGTAGTTACCATGCTTCAAGAAGTAAATGCTGACGGTCTCTTAACCTGATGGAAAGCCTTTCAAGGAGGGCCGGATGTAATAGTAGCAGCAAGTCTTTTGTAAGTTGTCCGATCGTTTGACTACTTCATGAGCTGTTCGGTAAGATTTCTGAGATGTTGTTGTCTGTAGTACTGATTCAGCATCGGACAATCTGCAAGCAGCATTACCAGACAACGTACTCCAGAGGTACACGCATCACCGTAATAACTTCCATAACCACGTGCCTTTGCGACAAATGTCCTCTTAATCTGCTGTTGCCACTCTTCAACATTCAGAGAACATACTTTGTTGAAAAGGGATCTAAAAATAAACAGTTTATGCTTAACAATGGAATTAGTTCATGAAAAGATCCATAGATCGATCTAAAGTCCACTCGAAGTACCTGAACAAGCGTACTATTCACATTTCTGACCTGAGTTAGCCATTGCACTTTAAGATTCCACTCAGTTACCATAAACAAAAAAAGTATACTGTTCCAAACATATACTATTCATAGAATAGATCATATTCGAATTGTGAGCTCAGTGCTTGCGACTGCACAAAATTATAATGAAACCAACAAAAAGTAACACACACACACACACACACACACACACACACACAGAACAAAACCAAACGGAACAAATTCAAAGTTCGCGGCCGACAAATGAAAACAAAACCGTGAAACTAACGACAGTCAAAAGCGCATTAAAAACATATTGTTTTGTGAGACGTGTGGCCAAGCCACAGCAACACAATACACGATATCCACAAATTATCGGAGAAAATTTGGTCAAAAGCTCTTAAAATTCGAAACATAACCCATGAATAACAGACCACACCAAATAGTTCTCGACACCAACGCTTCAGAAAATTTTATCGGCGTCCATAGGTCATTCCGACTACACCAAAACAATAAAAACACGCTTGGCACACAAACACAAACCAGCTACGGATCAGGACAAGCCAAATACAGCAATGGTAAGGTTTAAAAAGGCGTGTATGCCGCGACTTTTGTCGGAATATGTATTTTAAAGGTTGGTTTAAAAACAAAAATTCAATGTAGACCATATCGTAACAACCTTTATGGTGCACTAATTTAGACTGTGGCTTATTTCTGTTGGCAACCACATGAACACACTACGTAAAATGAAACGTAAGGTATGTATGTAATGTACTTACTAACCTAAATATAATTTATATGTAGGTATTTCAGAAAGATAAAGGAAAAGTCACAGAGGATGCTACAACTATCGGTAAACATATTTGAGTATAAAGCAATAATTGTGTACCTGCAAATAGGCAGACGTATCCTCGATTCATTATCATAGAATTGATGCTTCGCACTCCTATTCACGCCATAGTTTGCGCACTCCGAGTCATACTTGTTCACTCCATGAGCCGACTCCGCAAACTAACTGCTTAGATGTCTGTTACGAAGGCGCAAAGATCTCATCACACTTTCTAGCTCACGGAGCAACCCCGCACCACCTGTTTGTTACCTAGGGTCCAGCAGAGATGATTTAGGGAGATATTCGATACATCGTACCGAAATTGATACGCGTAACCTTACACGTTCTACAGGTTTTTGGGGTCACCGTGCAAGTATTTGAAACGTTCGAGTTATCCAACGTAAGGGCTGCAGAATGTAACTTAAACATGTCGTTCCACCCAACTGGAAAGGTACCCCAAAGTTGAAGTGCGCGTAACAGTACGATTTGTGTGGAGAAAACGTCGAAATCGCTCACAAATCCATCGTATAATTCTGATGGTATACACACTCAACACAATACTGCGTTCCGTTGTAGTGAAATAGTGCCAGAAATTCGTCAAGCTTGCACTGATGTGGATGAAGCAGAAGCTCAAATCTTGCACCAAGCGATTTCCATCTTTTCGACAAATTGAAAGAACATCTGTGGGAGAAAGAGATTTTCCAACGATACTAACGTTCAAACGCTAGTTGTCAAATAGATCCGTGATAAAGGAGCAGATTGAGAAACTGAACGATCGGTAGAATGTTTCGACCGTTATTTACAGACACTTGGTGACCATGTTAAAATATAGTGTCATGGGTCTACGTCACTTTGAAGTATAATGCAGCAATAAAAGTTACTTGGCTTGCCATGATAATGTGTAACTTACTTTTTGAAGCCACCTCGTACGCCACAAGCGCACATGTATTCGAGACCTCGATGAGCTTTAAAACAGAAGTGTAATTTCCAGTACTATCTGAGCTTTATTTGCGATGAACAAAAACGTGTGTGGGTTAAGATAGTTAATTAGTTGGTTAATGAGTTACGTGTTACATAGATCATCTGATCAGCTCCGCTATCGTAATGATATGGAACGAGTCAGTTTAAAGATTATTATACATGCTTAGTGTTCAGATTAATTCAAAATTACTTTTTAGTCCTATCCCCGCAAATACACTTATAAGGAACGAGTCAGTTTACAAGATTATTATACATGCTTAGTGTTAAGATAAATGAAAAATTACTTTTTTGTCTTATCAACGCAACTTCACAAAAAATGTAGTCTTCTTTATTTTTTTTTTCCTTACATGCCAATACTTTTTAAATAGAAATTCGCCCATGGAAGAGAAGGAGTAGCCCAGGAGAAATGATTTTAGGTTAGAAATAAAACTTATTTTGCTACCTGTCAGATATTTTATGTTATTGGGCAAGTGGTCAAAAGCTTTTGTTGCTGCATATTGAACTGCTTTCTGAGACAGTGGCAGCTATAATTGACAATAAAAGATCATTTTTTGCCTGTAGTGCTGTAGGTACGGGCATCACTATTCTTCTCAAATTGTTATGGTTTATTAATGACGAATTTCAATAGGGAATATGTGTATTGCAATGTCTAACTCCTAGAAGAGTTACTATATTATTCTTACTGCTAGCGTTTGTGAAAATACATGTTTCACTACCATATGATGCTGTGTTCGAAACGTACATTCACAGAAATTTCTTCCTAAAATTAAGTTCTATGATTGATACTAGTTGACTTCTTTTGGCAAGGAATGCCCTTTTTGCCATTGCTAGTCTATTTTTTATGTCCTTTTTACTCCCTCCGTCATTGATTAATTTGCTGCTTGGGTAGCAGAAGTTCTTAACTTCATATACTTCGTGACCATCACTTCTGATGTAAAATTTCTCGCTGTTCTTGTTTCTGATACTTCTCATTAGTTTCGTCTTTCTTCGATTTACACTCAAACCATATTCTGTACTCAATAGACTGTTCATTCCATGCATTAGATCATGTAATTGTTCTTCACTTTCACTCAGAACAGCAATGTCATCAGCAAATCGTACCAGTGATATCCTTTCACCTTGAATTTGAAACGCACTCTCGACTCTTGCATTTATTCGAATCGTTGTTTCTTCGATGTACAGACTGAACAGTAGGGGTGAAAGACTACATCCCTTCCTTACATCCTTTTTAATCCGAGCTCTTCGTTCTTCGTCGTCCACTTTTATTAATCTCTCTTGGCATATTGTATATTACCCGTCTCTCTCCATAACTCAGCCCTATTTTTCTCATAATTTCGAACGTCTTGCACCATTTTACATTGTCGAACGCTTTTTCCAAATTACCAGATTACAAATCCTATGAACGTGTCTTGATTTTTCTTTAGTCTTGCCTCCATTATCAACCGCCTCTCTGGTGGCTATACCTTTCCTAAAGCCAAACTGATCGTCATCTAACACCTCCTCAATTTTCTTTTCCATTCTTCTGCATGCTGTTCTTGTTAGCAACTCAGTTGAATGAGCTGTTAAGCTGATTGTGCAATAATTCTCGCATTTGTCGGCTACTGCTATTTTCGGAACTGTGTGGATGACATTTTTCCGAAACTCAGATGGTATGTCACCAGACTCGTACATTCTACACACCAAAGTGAATAGTCGTTTTGTTGCCATTTCCCAGAATGATACTAGAAATTATGTTGAAATGTTATCTATCCCCTCTGCCTTATTTGATAGTAGGTTTTCCAAAGCTTCTTAAATCCAGATTCCAATATTGAATTCCCTATGTCTTCTAAATAGACTCCTATTCTTTCTTCTGTCACATTAGACGAATCTTCCCCGTCATAGAGACCTTCAATGCACTCTTTCCACCTATCCGCTCCCTACTCTGCATTTAACAAAGGAAATCCCATTGCACTCTTAATGTCACCACCCTTGCTTTTAAATTTCACCACAGGTTCTTTCGACTTTCCTATATGCTGAGTCAGTCATTCGGACAATCATTTCTTTTTCGATTTCTTCACATTTTCATGCTACCATTTCGTCTTAGCTTTCCAGCACTTCCTATTTAGTGACAAATCACCCAGGTGCTAACCTAGGAAAGATCCTTCGAGACACGTTGATATAATGAACGGTGTCCATACACATTGTCCCTTTACTGAATGGAGACACATCATGTTTACCTGAACTGCACCGATAATGCACGTTTAGTTTTGCTTCTATTACAAAGATGACTGTACCTAGTGAAGTCTTGTGATCGAAATAGTATTGGGAAATAGGCTTCCGATCAAGAGAAAAATTATATAATTCATTAGGCAAGTGTAAGGCTTAATATTAAATAACAAAATCCTCCCACACCGTAGAAAGTGGTCGATTCACACACCGTTCAGTTTTGTTTTGCTAACAGTGCTCTACACATAAATCAGCACAAAAACTAAGGAAGCGTAAAAAAACTTTATCAGCTAGAAAATTGTGGAAGTTACTCCCGTAATGGCAGATTTCCTGCAAGATGCTGACTCAAACCTCAAATGCTTTAAATTCTGTAATCTGATAACATATTTACATACAAAAAGTTGCGTAAGTCAGATTTAAAATGCACGGTTGGTGACCGGAAATGACTATTGGAATCTGACGATTAGTTGACTACCTTCTGACGAATACTCTGCTGTACTCCTCATATCTTGTGATAAATATCACTTTTAATAAAACACTAGTTAGAACAACACTGTGTGTGAAGTTTGCAATATGAATAACCCTGTAAGGTTCTAAAGTGAATAATTATTTGCCTCTGTACATATAGTATATTTCCACAATGAAACTCTGCCTCGAAAATTGGCAGAAAATCCAAAGGGATTGTGGTCATATGCAAAGTACACCAATGGCAAGGCACAATCAGTACCTTCATTGGGCGATGCCAGTGGTAATATTACCGATGACAGCGCTATTAAAGCGGAATTACCAAACACAGTTCTCAGAAATTCCTTCACCAACGACGACGCTGTAAATATTACAGAATTTTAATCAAGACCAGCTGATAACATGAGTAACTTATATGCAGATATCCACTGTATAGCGAAGCAGCTTAAATCACTTAATAAAGGCAAGTTTTTGGTCCATATAGTACACAAATTAGATTTCTTTCAGAGTATGCTGATACAATAGCTCCATCCTTAGTTCGATGAAATATCCGCACCAAAAGACTGAAATTGCTCAGGTCAGACCAGTACTCAAGAAAGGAAACAGGAGTAATCCGATTAATTATAGACCCATATTACCTACGTAGAATTATGGAATGTACAGTTTGTGTGAACATTATGAATTATCTCTAAGAAAACTGTCTATTAACACACAGTCAGCCAGGATTCAGAAAAAAAAATCGTTCTTGCGAAACACGTCTGGCTCTTTATTCACACGAAGTAATGAGTGCTATCTAAATGGGATAGCAAATTTGCACCATATTTCTAGATTTCAAGAAGGCTTTTGACACTATTCCCCACAAGAGACTTCTAGCCAAATTCCGTGTGTGTGGGGTATCGTCTCAGTTGTGCGACAGGATTCGTGATTCTAGTCAGAAAGGTCGCAGTTCATAGCAATCGACGGAAAGTCATCGAGTAAGGAAGAAGTGATATCTGGTGCCCCACAAGGTAGTGTTACAGGCCCTTTTGTTGTTCGTAATCTATATTAACAATTTCGGAGACAATCTGAGCAGCCCTCTTAGATTGTTTGCAGATAATTTTGTCATTTTCATCTAACAAAGTCATTAGAAAGATCAAAACCAACTGTAAAATGATTTAGGTATGTTTTCTATGTGGTGTGAAATTTGGCAATTGACTCTAAATAATAAAGAGTGTGAAGCCATCGACGTGAGAACTAAACGGAATCCGTTAAATTTCGGTTACACGACAAATCAGACAAATGTAAAGTACTGTTAATTCAACTAAATACCTAGGTGCTACAGTTACGAATAACATAAACTGGAACGATCACACAGAAAAAGTTGTGGGGAAGGTGAACCAAAGACAGCGTTTTTTTGACAGAACACTTAGAAAATGCAACAGGTCTACTAAATTACTACTATGCCTGTCCGTCCTCTTCTGGATCATTGCTGCGCCGTATGGGATCCGTATTTGATAGGACTGACGGAGTTCAAAGAAGTGCAACTCGTACTACCGCGGAATATCAGAGAAATGTCACGTGAGTTGGTGGAGCAATCATTAAAACAGAGGAGTTTTTCGTTTAGACGAGATCTTTTCACGGAATTTCAATCACCAACTTTCTCTTCTGAACGCGAAAATATTTTGTTGACACGAATTTACATAAGCGGAAATGATCTTCGTAATAAAACAAGAGAAATCAAAGCACCCATGGGAAATTGAAATTTTCGTTTCCCCACGCGCTATTCAGTAATGGGAAGGTAAAAAAATACTCTTAACGTGTTTCGATGAACTCTCTGCCAGGCACTTAAGTGTTGATTGGAGAGCAGTCATGTAAATGCAGACGTACTAACCAAAAGGCCACACATAAAGTTCACTTACCATTCATAAACTTGTTTTGCGGGAGAAACGGACGCTGTTGATTTAAAATTACGCTTTGACTTTCCGTTTTCTCACAGACAGCTGTGTTTCATTTACCGAGCTTAACATAAAGCAACTTTGTTTCTGAGTCTCGTGATTTTGACGCAGCGCCCTTGTAGGAAGGCAAGGCATGCCGAGGCGTTCCTTGTTATCACGCTGCCGCTTTTAACGAATACCTCTGAAGGATTTACGCTCCACTTCCTTAAAAAGTTAATTGCCGTATCCTTTCATGGAATGCTTTTTCGCACCCCCTTGCGCCGCTTTCATTACTTGACGCCTCCGGCATCAACCAGTCTGGCTATCTGAATAGCCCTTCCGAATAGACTCGTTAACACGGAAATTAGAGGACAGACGATTATACCGTAAAGACAGCCCGCCTGTAGCTACTTGAAAACAGTCTTAAAGGAGAAAATTGACACACGGTTAGCTAAGAAATCTGGGTCCTTCAGCACTAAAAGTCATTCATTCTCATCCGCTCATTAGCAATGGAACTGAACCTTCTTGATCGATGGCTGCATCTCCGTCCACTGACAAACGTAGGTCCAAGTTGGGATAAAGGCACTCACGTCTCGTCAGTTATAGTTAGCAGCACTGACATCATGAAATGGCTGTAGAAGCATCTTCGTGCCAGTCTAGAATATCTGAAACCAATGTGACATATCCGAGACGATTGGGTAAAGCACTGTGTTCCTGAAGGTAAACTCTCAGGACAAAATGTTATCAAAAGACCACACAACACGCTTTGGAGCTCCGTATACACTGATGAGCCACAACATTATGAACACCTGATTACTAGCTTCTTTATTCGTCTTTGGAACGAAGTACATTGCCTAATCTGAGTATCGCGTGATGCATCGCTCCTTTCGACACATCGAAATTAAACACACAACCAGTTTGTAGTTGCCATACACTTCTTTATTACAAACGCAGACACAGATCTTTCAAAACATACTCAAGAAATTTTCACTAATCAAAACAATGTTAATAAAACCCCATTAATAAAATTTAACTGACATAACCGAATGCTTCGTGACTTACATAGGAACTGGGTTCCATATCAAATTCCAAAACTGCTTCCATGGACTGATTTTAATCAATTGTAACAAATTAAAGTATTATCAGATTAACGCACTTGACTAAGCTTCTCTTTAGTGTTATTCACGGGTACGAGGTTCACATACATAATAATAGCATATTAAATAGTCTTAACATGGCGCCATTACATTTTTTTTCGTTGAAATTTAGTGATGGACACGAGCAGACCGAAAGGTGCTACCAGATCGAGGAGATTCACAGACGAGAAGATAAAATGGAGCTATATTTAACTTTGGGCTACAATTAAGCTTCCAGAAAACCACAACTCTCCACCGTAAAGATGTAATTGCAGTACACCAACAACGTAACCACAGACACAGACCCAGGTCCTTAAATTTCCGTCTTCCACCGTGATACCCCGATCGGAGTTTGCTCAGTTCGACCACTGCCAATTATCTGAAACATAAACACATTAGCGGCAGACAACATTCTGGTACATCAGATAAACAAACATATCTGCCCAACTGGTTATAAATAAACCTTTAATTATACGCGGCGCCAATGAACCCAAGTCTGACTAACGTAGATGAGCACTTGCCCGGTAACGGCTCTTAAAATTTGATTATCCAATGCTCTAGAACAAAGAAATAAAAACATAGGAACAGGAAATAGGAAAATTATTTCATCCCGCTTATGAACGTCAGGCACAGACTTACGTACTACACTCCTGGAAATGGAAAAAAGAACACATTGACACCGGTGTGTCAGACCCACCATACTTGCTCCGGACTCTGCGAGAGGGCTGTACAAGCAATGATCACACGCACGGCACAGCGGACACACCAGGAACCGCGGTGTTGGCCGTCGAATGGCGCTAGCTGCGCAGCATTTGTGCACCGCCGCCGTCAGTGTCAGCCAGTTTGCCGTGGCATACGGAGCTCCATCGCAGTCTTTAACACTGGTAGCATGCCGCGACAGCGTGGACGTGAACCGTATGTGCAGTTGACGGACTTTGAGCGAGGGCGTATAGTGGGCATGCGGGAGGCCGGGTGGACGTACCGCCGAATTGCTCAACACGTGGGGCGTGAGGTCTCCACAGTACATCGATGTTGTCGCCAGTGGTCGGCGGAAGGTGCACGTGCCCGTCGACCTGGGACCGGACCGCAGCGACGCACGGATGCACGCCAAGACCGTAGGATCCTACGCAGTGCCGTAGGGGACCGCACCGCCACTTCCCAGCAAATTAGGGACACTGTTGCTCCTGGGGTATCGGCGAGGACCATTCGCAACCGTCTCCATGAAGCTGGGCTACGGTCCCGCACACCGTTAGGCCGTCTTCCGCTCACGCCCCAACATCGTGCAGCCCGCCTCCAGTGGTGTCGCGACAGGCGTGGATGGAGGGACGAATGGAGACGTGTCGTCTTCAGCAATGAGAGTCGCTTCTGCCTTGGTGCCAATGATGGTCGTATGCGTGTTTGGCGCCGTGCAGGTGAGCGCCACAATCAGGACTGCATACGACCGAGGCACACAGGGCCAACACCCGGCATCATGGTGTGGGGAGCGATCTCCTACACTGGCCGTACACCACTGGTGATCGTCGAGGGGACACTGAATAGCGCACGGTACATCCAAACCGTCATCGAACCCATCGTTCTACCATTCCTAAACCGGCAAGGGAACGTGCTGTTCCAACAGGACAATGCACGTCCGCATGTATCCCGTGCCACCCAACGTGCTCTAGAAGGTGTAAGTCAACTACCCTGGCCAGCAAGATCTCCGGATCTGTCCCCCATTGAGCATGTTTGGGACTGGATGAAGCGTCGTCTCACGCGGTCTGCACGTCCAGCACGAACGCTGGTCCAACTGAGGCGCCAGGTGGAAATGGCATGGCAAGCCGTTCCACAGGACTACATCCAGCATCTCTACGATCGTCTCCATGGGAGAATAGCAGCCTGCATTGCTGCGAAAGGTGGATATACACTGTACTAGTGCCGACATTGTGCATGCTCTGTTGCCTGTGTCTATGTGCCTGTGGTTCTGTCAGTGTGATCATGTGATGTATCTGACCCCAGGAATGTGTCAATAAAGTTTCCCCTTCCTGGGACAATGAATTAACGGTGTTCTTATTTCAATTTCCAGGAGTGTATTTGGCGAGACCTCTAGCTACGCATTAAGCACGGCTTCATGTCTATTGGTTGTTAAATACCATCAACATATCAGGCGCCCCGACCATGTACAGTGACAAATAACTGAAACAACCAAGATGGTTTTCAGTGCACTCGGGTATTCAATTAACGTGTACAGAACCCACCAAGAAACAATTCGGCGACTCCAGTTCGTTCACTTTGAGTAACATGTAACAGACGCGAAGGCAATCTGTCCTTCAAATCTCCAGGAAATCCCAGTCACCATCGGCAGCGGATCTGCATTCAAATGGCGAAACACGCCGCAGCACCTGCCCACGCTCCTTCGCCGTACCGACTCGATCACTCACCAGCACCACACGTCACAGTAGCTCACACAGCTGATACCCGAATGCAAGCCCCTGCAGAGCGCACGGGCAGCAGATGCGACGTAGACAAGCAGACATCGAAAATCGATTCATAACGATCGGGATGACAATCGATAGAGACTGGCTCCAGCAGCGCACCAGCTCATCGCGGATCCAAAAGTTTGTTGGTAGGTTTGAGGAGGTATGTGGCGTTGGTTGTCTACGCACAGGTCATGTAATTCACGTAAATAACGAACCGCCGATTTGCGTATGCGGTGATGGCGCCCAGTAGCGACCCACGAGGGTTCCATAGCATTTACATCAGGCGAATTTGGTTGCCAAGACATCAACGTGAATTCACTATAATGCTCCTCAAACCACTGCAGCACTGTTCTGGCTCTGAGTCACGGAAAATTATACTGCTGAAAGATGACATCGACATAGGTTCAAACGGCTCTGAGCTCTATGGGACTTAACATCTGAGGTCATCAGTCCCCTAGAACTTCGAACTACTTAAACCTAACTAACCTAAGGACATCACACACATCCATGCCCGAGGCAGGATTCGAACCTGCGACCGTAGCGGTCGCGCGGTTCTGGACTGTAGCACCTAGAACCGCTCGGCCACCCCGGCCGGCACATCGTCATAGGGGAAGACATCAAGCATGGAGGGATGTATGTGGTTCGCAGCTGTAAGCGTGCCTTCGATTACTACCACAGGTCCCATACAAGCGCAGAAGAATGTCTCTCACAGAATAATACGCTTCCCACCAGACTGCGTCCGTTGCACGCTGCACGTTTCGAGCGCCGTTCACATCGATGACGGTGTTTGTGGAGATGACTATCACCTTAATGTAGTAGGCTGGTGATTCACCCGAAGAGCTGACACGTCTCCATTGATCGACGGTGGAATTCCGATGGCGCCGTGTCCACTCCAACCGTAATTGACGATGTAATTGGGTCATCATGTGAATACGTATGGAGGGTCTGCTGCGGAGCTCCATGTTCAACAATGTAGGATGAACGGTGCGCTCCGAAATACTTGTGCGTACACCAGCATTTTGCTCTTTCGGCAAAGATGCCACAGATCACAGTCAATCCTACTTTACAGAGCAGACAAGACTCCAAACCCCACGTTGTGTGAAGAGTGGTAGAGGTGCAACCATTTAGCGCTGAGTGGTAGTTTCACTGTCCTTCTACCTCTTTCCGTAGATGCTCACGAGAGAGGCACGTGAACGCTCGAGCAGCTTCTCCGTTTTAGAGATATTCGTTTGCAGCTTCCGCGTAATAATAATCTGCTCGTTGTGAGAGTCTCTTATCTCAATGTATATCCCCATTTGCAGCCCATATCTTCGCTAGGGTGGTCCCGCGTCCGTGTCTGCTCCGCTTACATACTTTTTGTTACCTCGTCACGTGCGCGCAACGCCGCCACCAGGCAGCATCCACCGTCGTGGCGGGCAGTCGTCATAATGTTTCAGCTTATATATCTATTGTTTCGCTTAATCTTGCACTTTGATATAAGTCATGACAGTGAAGTGGTTAGTCGGGTGTGTGGAATGAGCGCCGTCCGATGGGACGGCATGGAGTCGTGACAGAATGGTACAAATGAGACATCATGTTATGAGGTACCCTAGACGACACAGTGAATGAAATTGCCCAACGCGACTGATACGTATGATGTGCCACGCGCAGAAATTTGGAGCAGGGTTCGTTCGAAAAAGGACACTGGTCACTGTACCACATAAAGCTGCACGTTGAAATTTAATCCTTGACAGTTAAACTGCTAGCATCCCAACAAGATGCTATGTCGGAATCACGCCCCGTCCTCACAGCTTTACTTCCGCCTGTAGCTCGTCTCCTACTTTCCAAACTTCAAAGAAGCTCTCCTGCGAACATTGCAGAACTAGCACTCCTGGAAGAAAGGCAAAGGTCCCGAGCTCGAGTCTCGCTCCGGCACTCTGTTTTAATCTGCTAGGAAATTCCATATCAGCGCACACTCCGCAGCAGAGTGCAAATCTCATTCTGTATGCGAAACTCACTTAGAACTTACCGAACATACCCCCCCAACGCCTAAGTCAGTACCAAATGGAAATGGCTGAGATAGCGGCGGAGAAGAGCTGCCACAAACAGCAGGATAGACCCATACATTCTCCCCGCGGCAAGTCCCGAAACGGAATCCTTGTCTCCACCCAACCCTCTACCCCTCCAAAAATTGACTCTGGAGGGGAATATCTCCAGGCACTGCCACAGTGACCAGCGAAAATTTCGCTTTCTTCTCTGGAATACAGGGGAGCCCTGCACAAATTTACCATTCTTGGCTCACTGGAATCATTTTAGTATGCAGAGGGTTCTTATTGACTCCTAGGCAGGTTCCATTCATCGGTCGCACCAAAGCTAATGTCGAACAATATTCACATAATAGGATAACCAGATTTTGGAGGAAAGGCAACCTAACGCGGTTTTACATGTACGCCCACTAAGCTCGGGCCTATGGGCGGCAGCTTTAGGGGACGGCATTTTTTGCACTGTATTTCTTTTAACATTTTATGTGTTGAAACAACTGCGCTTACAAAAGAGAAAAATTATTAATACTGTGGAATAACTTGGTGGTTTAAACAAGCCGTAAGAACGACAGTCGCCAATAAAAGCTTTGAAATGTTACGAGTTTATTTGGCGACTGAATGGAAATTCAAACAGTCCATTTCCGTCTGGAATGGTGTTTATGAAACTGTTCAATAATATTTTAAAGTAAGCTGTCAGGATGACAATCGACAATATGGACTTTGAAACGTTATTATTCCGAGGATACTGCCGTCTTCTAACTTCTGCTCATTGAGATTGGACGTGGTGAGTTGATGTTAGTCAAGGCGAGAAAGACTCCATTATCAACACGTCATTGAGATTGAATGAGGTAGTGTAATAGAGCTACGAGAAGCTGGATGTTCCTTCTGTGATACTGCAGCATGACTGGGCAATAATGTAGCCACTGTACATGATTGCTGGCGGTTGTGTTCACAACAATATACGGTCTCGTGAAGACCGGGCTGCGGACAGCCACTTGGCACTGCCTAGAGCGAAGATCATTGTGTTCGGCGTATGGCTCTGGCGCATCGTACTGATTTGCAGCAGCAATTTGAGCAGAATTTGGTACCACAGGGATACAAAAAACTGTTACAAATCGGTTACTTCAAGGACAGCTCCAAGTCATACGCCTTGTAGCGAACATTCCACTGACCCCAAGCCAGCGCCATTTGCGACTGCAGTGATGTTGAGCAGGAGCTCATTGGAGAGCAGGGTGGAGGTCTGATGAAAGCTGGTTCTGTCTCGGTGCAGTGCTGGCCCTTTGTTGGCTAGAGGGAGGCCAGTTGAGGGCGTGAAACCAACCAGTCCGCGTGCTAGATACAAAGGTCCTACACCTGGAGTTACGCTATGAGTGCGACTTCGTATTACAGCAGGAGCACTCTCGTGGTTATCCCATGCACACTGATTGCTAATTTGTACGTCAGTCTGATGATTCGACCTGTTGTGCTGCCATTCATTAGAGATAACTGGCGGGCAGAGGGGGGAGGGGGGGGAGGGTGTTGTGGTATCCAATTGGATAACGCTCTCCCACACACCGCTGTTGTAACGCAACATGCTCTACAGAGTGTTGACATGTCGCCTTGGCCTATTCGACCGCTAGATCCGTCTCGATCACGTATGGGACATCGGAAGACAACTCCAGCCTCATCCACAAACAGCATTAACCGTTACAGTACTCACCGACCAAGTACAATCGGCATAGAACTTCATCCCCCAAGCTGACATTCGGCACCTGAACAACAAGATGCACGCCCATTTCCATGCATACTGTACCAGCATTTCACATTTGCAGTGCCTTATCCACCGCCTACCTTAAGCTGTGACCTTGCAATGTTAATCACTTAAATATATTTCTTTGATAAATGTATTACCGAAATTTCATTACTCTACATTACTTAGTTGTTGGTGTTGTGATTCTTTTCCGTCGATGTATTTTGTTTCAGCTCGTTTTCTTCAGCTACATTTCCTTCAATTACAGTTCCCTGTGTACCGAGACATTTTTTATAATGTAGTCTCTCAAGTTTTGTAGTATAATCTGCATTTTAGTTGACCGTGTTGTTAATGTGTATGCCGTATACTGACCCCCCCCCCCCTTTTTTTTAATTAATTGCCAAAAAGATACAGATAAAGCAGTTGATGCCCCAAATCCGCGGTTATGACCCCAAGTGCGGTTGCCATTCTTTTCTGTCCTGTGTATTTAGGTCTTTGAACTTCAGATTTGATTGGAACTAAGCTGCGCGCCTCTAGCCGGCGACTGTGCTCTGAAGATGCAGTAAAAAGAACGAGAGAACAGTATAGCGAGAGGAGGGCTGCTTGTTCAGGCGTTCTTGCTGTGTGCTCAGAGCCAGAGGACACTACCAGGTGCAAAGGCAGGTTATAAATTCAGTGATAGGTAAAAAAAGTACTGAGAGAAAGGAAGCCGAAGCAGATAAGAGAAAAATATTTTTAATTGATACATCAGCGGCTAAAAATAACAGTTGTAATTGAGACTACTGTGAAAGATATACTTTTAACTCGGTTAAAATATGATTTCCTCTCTGGCAGGTAAACTTATGAGATGTAACTCAAAAGCCGTTCTGATTACAAGCAAATATTAAAAAAGCACAATTTTCCGTCCCGTTTTAATTTTCACATTTGTTTTCCAATGGACGAAAAATTTATTAATGAGTGCAATACTTTATATTTCTGTTCCCTTCAGTTGTGTGAATACCGTATTTTTTTCATTTTTCATCGTATCTTGTTTCAATGTTATATCCGTAGACAAAGAATAAAAGATATTTTAAATTATATTTAATCTGTAGCTCTTCCTCACACCTGAAAATTTTATAAATGCGATTTCGCTTCTGTTTCGATTCAGATTTTGGATTTGAAATATCCAGTTTGCATTAATTTTCGTTTCGGTAGTGTGCTGCCAAAGTATGGCAAAAGCATGCTGAAAGTGTGAAGACACTGAGAAAAGACATCATTTTAATTGTAACATTTAGGATTTGACATTAAATTAAAAGAGGATACTCTTTGCGAGAATTTTCGTAGTACACATAACAGCAAATACCTTCTAAATAATGTTTTCAGGGGAAAGCAAAACATAAGATGGAGGCAGCCAGTTGTGGTCAAGAGAGAGAACGATACATTTCTCTCAAACAACTGCTAGTAATTGCTGCTATGTGTCAGACTCAGACCTGGTAAAAATCTATAACAAACGCCAGGTAATAAGACATGACATGTATTCATCGTCCCGTCAACATCGAAGTCTTTAGAAACGGATCGCAAGCTCGGGTTGTGTCAAGGGTGGGGAAGGAAACCGGCCGTGCCCTTTCAAAGGAACATTTGACTAGAGCGATTTAGGGAAATCACGAAAAACCTAAATCTGGATGACGGGACGCAGGTTTGAACCGTTATCCTCCAGAATACGAATCCAGTGTGCTAACCACTGCGACACCTCGCTTGCTACGTAAAATGAAACTAGACGTAAAGATGTGCCGAATTCGATAAACACAGATACATTTATTCTCAGAATGGAAAGTGTGGAATAATATCAACAATCGTTTGTTTGTGCTCGAGACAATGAAGAAAGAGAAGGCTTGAAACTGATAAAATGCAGTATAGGTGACATTTTCTTCGAACTGCGTGTAACATTGCTGGAATGACAATCATCACAGGAAGCAATCGACTCACATCTGCTAGCATAGGGAATGGGCCTCAACGCTAAAGGTTGTTATATCAATGGTGATAAGATTACAGCTTGTAATCTGTCATTTACTAATAAACAGGTCTTTATAAGACACATTGCGTAAGTTAATATTTTTCTCGTATACTCCTGGCAGGTTTTCGTGTTCAATGTTTAAATTCCTAAATTATTTATGCAATACAAATGCTAACAAAATAATGTAATAAAATTGGATGTGTTTTAATGCCCTTTACACTACTTTCCACTCTAAATTATAACATTGTATTCGCCCCAAAGAGAAGCGTGTACTTGGGTATGCTGTGCTACATTGTGGTTTCTGGGAAACTCAGTAAGCTGTACGGGTTCTCCACCAAAAGGAAAACAGAACACTAAAACCAATACCGTGATTTACGTTATAACTATTTTAGACTGACTGTAGGCAACAGAAACAAATGAGAGTTAAATATACCCCATAACAGAGAAAATAAAATAGTGAATGCCCGCCTGTGACAACATGTACTCAGTATAGAGCATTACAGACGCGGTTCTGCTCCGAAGAAACTTCTTCAGCCTTGGCTGTAAAAGTTACATCAACACCTCCTCAGTCTTCAGGGGCTGAAACTTCCGCCACTAACTGGGGGGATCCTGTGTATCTCTGGAGCTCTCTTCGCCGCAGTGTTGCCTCGGGCTGCTTCCGATGTGTTCTTACACCTGCCGTAAACTTGTCAAGGGCACACTCCTTGCCTTTCATACTCTTAAAACAGATTTGTATTTTCAGTCTGAATGGAGCAAACACTTACTGCTGGTAGCGACAGATGCCACTTTAACAGAATTGTTTGTCTGGGTCTCAACATCTACAGCCCCACTGATTGTTTAGAATGTGCATTGGCAGGTAAAATTTTTCAGCATGGCGTTAATTTCTAAATCACTTACGTGGAGATTGGACTGTCCTTCGCGTAAGATAGTATATCCTGTATGTAATAGCTCATACGCGACTAATACCTTTCCATAAATAGTTGGATTAATTTGTTCAGTTCCACACTTAGTTCCGTTTACCGGTAATTTATTTGCTCACATTCTACATGGAATACAGACCACCAGACATATCTTCCTGGTACAATTATTCCCTGTATGGTCGACTCCTCCATACTGCCAACAGGTCGACTTGATAAAAAGTATAAAGTTCGGCTTTATTCACCACATCTAATAATTTGGAGCATTTAATTACTCCTCTCTAATATTGCAGAGAGCCCTATAAGCAGTCCTACTGGGACAGCCTTTTTCTCATATCTGGTGTAATTTTTACCACGTACGTACACTTCCTTTTTCTCCAAGTCGTTACTGAAAACCTCGTGTAGGGTGATGGTTCAAATGGCTCTAAGCACTATGGGACATCTGTCATCAGTCCCCTAAACTTATAACTGCTTAGACCTAAGGACACCACACACATCCTTGCCTGAGGCAGGATTCGAACCTGCGACAGTAGCAGCCGCGTGGTTCCGGATTGAACCGCCTAGAACGGTGCAGGGTGACTAGCGGCCATATATGCTTCTGAGATCCTCATTGACGGCTGCTGTTAGTTTTGTGCAGAACTGCGTTGAGGCTGCAAGCTTCGGCTATACAGGTGTTCATAAATTACCTTTACAAACATCTAGCCCGTGCGAAAGGTTTTGAGAATCTGAAAAGGAAGCCACGTCCAATAATGAATAGTTTTCGCGCTGTACGTACAATCACTCGATACAGCGATTTTCCCTCTCTCACACATCTACATCAGTACTCCGCAAACCACCGCACGGTACGTGGCGGAGGGTACGTACCACTACTAGTCGTTTCATTTCCTGTTCCACTCGCAGACAGGTCGAGGGAAAAACGACTATCTATATGTCTCCGTATGAGCCCTAATTACACGTATCTTATCTTCGTGGTCTCTGAGCGAAATGTACGTCGGCGGCAGTAGGAGTGTCCTATAGTCAGATTAAAATGCCGATTCTTCAAACTTTCTCAGTAGTTTTCTTCGAAATGAATGTCTTCTTATGACTAGGGATTCCCACTTTATTTCCCGAAGCATATCCGCAACTCTTGCATGCTGATCGAACCTACCGGTAACAAATCTAGCAGCTCGCTTCTGAACTGCTTCGATGTCTTCTTTCAACCCGATATGATGTTGATTCTACATACTCGAGCAGAACTCAAGAGTAGGTCGTACGAGCGTCCTATACGATGTCTCCTTTACAGCTGAACCACACTTTCCCAAAATTCTCCCATTAAACCGAAGACGACCATTCGCCCGCCTTCCCCATTACAATCCTCACATGCTCGTTCCATCTCATATCGCTTTGCAACGTTACGCCCAGATATTTAAACGACGTGACTGTGTCAAGTAGCACGCTACTAATACTGTATCCGAACATTACGTGTTTGTTTTTCTACTCATCCGCGATTACTTACTTACGTTTACAGCCTACGCGAAATTTTGTCCAGGTCATCTTGTATCATCCTAAAGTCACTGATCTTCGACACCTTCCTGTACACCACAGTATAATTAGCGAACAACCGCAGACTGCTGCTCACCCAGGCCGTCAGATCATTTACGTGTCAAGAAAATAGCAATGCTTCTGTCACATTTCCCTGGGGCACCCGTGACCTTTCCCCTGTCTCCGATGAACACTCGCCGTCGAGGACAACATATTGGGTCCTATTACTTAAGATGACTTCGAGCCAGTCACGTATCTGGTAGTCTGTTCCGTACGCTCGCACCTTCGTCAACAGTCTGCCCATGAAATGAGACTGGCAGAACTAACCTGTGACGTTGGTAATTATTACATTTGTAAATAAATCAGTAAACTCATAAGGAAACAAAGCGAAAGACAGAAGAACACACACCTCACACTGAATTTTAGGTGTTATCGTCCACTAATGGGCTTCATTTGATGCCATTATTATAGACGTGGATAGCATTCTAGATTATTAATGTGTTGATTAATTCGCTTTCTTTAATGATGGTGATGGTACAGGGTGGAGAAGACAAAAAGGGCACGAAGATGCGTCATGCACGTTAAGATAAACAGCCCTACTTACATCGGCCGCGAGCACGGTGGATAACGGAAATTGGGTTGCTGTCTTAAGTTATGTGAAATACTTTCTGTGCCTGTTTTGTTATGTCAACCTTGTAGTAGAAATACATCTGCCCATGACTGAAAAAAATAGTAAATTTATCTTCAGCTGTATTTATTGATATTATATTCAATAGATTTTGAGGCTAATAAGCTATGTAATCATAAACATTTCCTCTATTGCATGGTGTATACAGACATGCACATTAAATTTTATTTATGCCCACAGCGAATGAACTGTATCGAAGCGCATTAACTGAGAAATACATTCGAAGGATAAGTTATAATTTTTATTTGTTAATCAGTTGATTGCAGCTGAGTTGGTTGTCATTCTCTCTCTCAACAGATGTTTGGGAATAAACTAAGCCTTTTACACGTCTATATCGTAAACAGCAAAATGGTGAACTTCGCTTGTCTTTCTATTTAAACCGTTATAACTCAACGCTTTCTACGGAGCTTAAGAGTTTATACTGAGAAGTTTATATGGAGAAGTTTGAAACACGCTATTTGAAGACCTAGGCTGTAAATAATGGTAAGCGACATATTTGTTTCTTCGGTAAATGTGCAATAAAGTTTAAATAAATTCTAATAAATAGGATGTTGCATGTACATTCAGTGGGACGTTTTTTATCCAGATAAGCCATTCTTTTCACCTGTGTCTGCCTTAAAGACATATTTTTAAAGTGGTAAATTCTACCGACTATTCTATTATTAAAATTTCGTTAATGAGATGTTAACATTATTTACTTGAAAACCGAATGCACTCAACATCAGTTGTCATTGAGTTAACACTCTTTACATGCCGGGCGAGTTAACAAAATGTTACTGCGAAACCTCTTCGAAATAGAAAGGTTCTTTTACAGATAACACCTTTTGACCGTAAACAACCTTTTAGACACGCGTTTTGCGTAACATAGCAATTCAAACTTAACTCCGTCCGAACAGACATCTGACGGCCAAACGGTACCGACCGACCGCTATGTCATCCTCAGCTGACAGGCGGCACTGGACGCGGTTATGGAGGAGTATGTGGTCAGCACACCGCTCTCCCAGCCGTTGTCAGTTTCCGTGGCGGGAGCCGCTACTTGCCAGCTCCTCAAATGTTCTCATAATGGCTGAGCGGACCCCGCTGACCAACAGCGCTCGGCAGACCCAGAGAGCCACCCATCCAGTTGCTAGACAAGCCCGACAGCGCTTAACTGCTGTTATCTGACGGGAAGCGGTGTTACTATGCGGCAAAGGTATTGGCCAACATAACAATTCAGCTGCCAGAAATTCCTATATCTGCGTTGCTTGTTTTCTTCACTTATATCCGCTTTTTAGAGAATTCACGCTGAGGGCCTTTATACTTCACCCCCGCCAACCCCACCTTTTGCCCCCTGTAGTTTTACATTCCTTTTCTTCGTTTGGTTTTTATTCATTTGTGTCTGGATACCTCCATGTTTTAGCGTCTTCCGACCTCTCTGTCAGCTCCGCTGATTATTTGCATCAACTGCAACTGCTTGCAAAATCTCAGGAGGGATGCATTTCAAATGGTTCAAATGGCTATGAGCACTATGGGACTTAACATCTGAGGTCATCAGTCCCCTAGAACTTAGAACTACTTAAACCCAACTAACCTAAGGACATCACACACATCCATGCCCGAGGCAGAATTCAAACCTGCAACCGCAGCAGTCGCGCGGTTCCGTACTGAAGCGCCTAGAATAGGGTGACCAAACGTCCCGGAAAACCGGGATTGTCCCGGTTTTCTCCCTGTGTTCTGGTGTCCCGAAAATTTGTTTCGGGACGCTCAAAGGTTCCGGAATTCAGTTTTTAAATACATTTCGTGAAACTATCTCAAATTTTTGGGATTTCGCTATATTAAACGAAATACAACACAGGAAATTAATATATTTTAGCTTATTTGTCTAAAACCTCCATTGAACCATACTAGTAATCACAGTATCAGTATTGATATACTCAGGCAATAATTTACTTTGAGCGGTACTTTGGCCAACAAGTAGTAAGCTGTACTATTGTAACAGAGCTATGAAACCGTCCGATTGTCGCACCACTTACTCACACACTCAGTGTCAGAACAGTGGGCTAGTTGTTTTGTCAGACAAACTGCAACAGTTTTTTCTCATATTAGTGGTATTATTGCTGCAGTACTGTGAAACGCAATGCCGAAACGTGGCTGCAAGTTCAGTGACTGTTATTCCAAGAAATGGAATTTCATTAAGAAAGGTCGTTTTGATTACGAAGCAGAGTGTTCCTTATGTAACTGTTTTATTAGTATAAGTCGTGGTGGACGTTCCGACATAGTTGATCACATCAGGTCAAAGAAACACATTAACAGATAGAGTGCACCGAGCTGCAGTAAAACTCTACAAAATTATTTCGTGAAACATCAGTCAAGAGAAGAGACGAAAGTTCGAGCAGCCGAGCTTACACTAGCCTACCACACGGTAAAACATCACCAAATTTATAGATCTAGTGATTGTACTAATAAGCTTAACAGCATTTTGTTTGATGATTCTTCCATTGCAAAAAAGTTTAGTTCAGCAAGGACTAAAGTGTCAGCCTTAGTGAAAGGAGTTATTGCTCCCCAGAGTGTAAAGAAAAGCCTTGAATACATAAAAAAGTCTTCTTTCTACGCGATATCCACTGATGCCAGCAATTATAAAGCCACTAAAATATTTCCGTTTGTCGTTCAGTTTTTCGATATTAATCAGGCGATTCAGACCAAACTTTTGAAGGTGAGTTCCCTACCTAATGAAACATCTGACGAAATGTCAATATTTTGTGTGAATACTATCGAAATGTTTGATCTTGAGAAAAAGAAGTGTGTGGCATTTTGTGGAGACAACACCAACACAAACTTTGGTGGTTTAAAAAGACAAGGCAAATGCAACGTATTTACCAAATTAAAGGCAACACTGCATGAAAACATTGAAGGCATAGGGTGCCCTGCACATGTTTTACGCTATAGCGTGCAGACATATGCTGACAGTTTAAGCTGTGATGTTGAAACTATCGCCATGAAGTTTTACATATATACTGTTAGAACAGAGAGGCTTAAGGAGTTCTGTGATTATGTGGGAACTAAATATATGAATGTAATGTGTCACTCGAAAACTCGCTGATTATCCAGCAGTTGAAAGAGTAATTCGCTTGTTTGGACCGTTAAAAGATTTTTTCCTAAATGAAGACAAAGCCCCCAAAATATTGGTTCAGTTTTTCAGTAACCCTGTAAGTGAAGCCTACTTATGGTTCATTCACAGTCAGCTTAGCACTTTGCAGCATGGAATAAAGGAAATTGAGGGAAGCACGAAAAGTGTAATAGAGGTAAATGATGTTTTGAAAAATACTCAGGAAACTGTTATTAATAGGAGAGAACAGAAGTTCATTTCTTTTAATGTTAAATCTGTCCTTATAAGAGCAGAAGTATCAGAAGCAGCGGAAAGGAGTTTTAGAGAAGAAGTTAACAAGTTTTATGACACTTGTGTAGAATATCTCAGCAAGTGGAGCGCCTCATATTTACCCTCATCGCCGGTGTTTGACTAGATGTTACTGAAGAGAGTGCCAAAATGAAAAAGTGTTGAGGAGACAGTTTCTTGTCTGAAGAGTAAAGAGATTGAAATCGATGATTCCATTCTCTTTGATCAGTTCGGCATACTGACAAATTTTGTTGAAGAAAGTCTTCACAAGTGGAATGATAAAAAAAAAACACCATTGGAATGTCATGAGAAGTGAGTGAGTTTTTCTAAAAGCTGTGACTGTCTTCAGCATTACTATGAGTTGGTAATAATTGCAAGGTATTTATTTGCAATCCCAGCCCATAATGCCAATGTGGAAAGAATATTTTCGTTCATGAATATCCAGTGGACTGATGAACTGATGAAAGAAACAGCATGGAGGTGGACTCTCTTGAAGCAATCCTGCAGATCCTGTACAGCTACAAAATGGATTGTGCCGAGTTTTATCACTGTGTCTCAAAGAACAAAGACATGATCAAGAAGGCTGGAGGCAGTGAAAAATACCCTTTTCTCCAAGGACAGTCAATTCCATCTACAAGTGCTCAGTAATATTAAAGCTCGTGTTAATATCAATTGATTAAACGTTGAATGTAAAATAGTAATACATTTCTTTATTACTGTATACGTTTAATGTGTCATTAATTATACAGATAATCTAGATTATATAACTCTTTTGTATCCTCTTATTAGTTATAATAATCTGGTTAACGAAATGTATCATCAAAACATTAATAGGCTATTTAAAATTAAGAAACCTGGGTACGTGTGGAATGAGGTGCCCATTGGCACCCGGGTGAATGTGTCCCGGTTTTCACCGAAAATAATTTGGTCACCCTAGCCTAGAACCACTCGGCCACCGCGGCCTCCGGGATGCATTTCTGTGCTGTTCCTCTGAACCTGTAAAAATCCAGAAGTAAGCTTAATGTCTTCCACACATATTTCACGCACAAAAGTAAAATGCATCTATCGATAATTTGTAGTAACTAGCCGTTAACACCATCATACGTACTGAAACCTCCCCTTAGAAAAATTTATGAATGATTGTGCTGATAAACCCATTACGTTATTTGATTATCAAGTAGCTGAGCAGAACTGAACGCACTCGGACATTTCGCTCTTTACTTATTCTGATCAACACTAAACTGACACACAATATTTTTGGCGCAACGCAATCTGACTTTCAATAATCCCTACAAAGGAATGGCCCTGAGTAACAATAACCTATACCTTTCATGAATCACTTACCTCACAAAAACCTTCGTTACTCGAACTACTGCAACACAGCGAGCAGCACTACTGCCAGCTAAATAAAAGATTCTAACTACTGAAGTCACTAACTACTGATAGACATAGTTAGCAAATGAAAGATTTCGATAGAGAACAAACGATGTATTTACCTTAATAGTGTTCAAAAGTCATTATATAGATGACATCCAGTCTTACAAATTTACTGTCTCTGATGGACACACGTCCAGATCATCCGCTCTCAAAACTCCGCCATCTCTCTCCCCACATCCACCACTGCTGGCGGCTCACCTCCAACTGCGCAACGCTACGCGCTGTTCACATCCAACTGCCCAAACTACAATAGCAATTATTACAACAATGCCAACCAGACACAGACTGCACACAGCACAGTCAGTGATTATCATACAGAGTTCTACGTGGCGTTACCAATATAAAAACCTAAACAGCCTACTTACAGTACGCCAAATGTAAATATAGATGAAACACAAGCCTTATAGAATGCGTATAAATACACAATTGAATTTTGTTTGTGTTCGTGTCAAGGTATGGATACAGGTGCAGATAATGCTTAATAGGAGACTGCGCTGAACACGCCTGCCATCCCACTATCACATAAACGCTCATATTATGGTGTCACAACTTAACACTGTTTATTCGCTTAGTGAAATATATAAACTCTTTGATGCGGGTTTCCTTTCAGGATATATGCACAATGTTTATCGGAGGCATACTCGTATGTATTCATATCACCCTCCGATTTGTACGGCTCGTTCCCGGAAAGCATTTTTTGGCGGGAGCACTGCACACGTTACAACCACAGGCAGACAAGTTTGAGACATTCACCAGTGTTTACATGCACACCTCCACCGAAAGTCCCGGCCAGCTACAATCTGAATCTCGAGATATAGCTCCAATCCCTTGGATTATCATGGAACTTTTAATAGTACTAAATCACATCACTTATTATGTTTCGCATGTAATAGTTTCTCATCGAGTGGTGGCTGCTTATGTTCATAGCCTAAGTCTTCACATAAACGTGAGTACTAAGTCACACTAAGTAAATAATGAAGAAGAATGGAATGCTACAAATTTAGTTACCAGGTTGCATTCAGTCTCTATGGACACATAACGCGCTAACATCGTCAATCAAACAATCGATGGACACATATCTCTAAGGTGTCTCCCCACATTTTACAATTTCTTCTATGATATAACAGAATAGTTTCTGAGAGGATGAGAAATGTACACTACATAATTAAGGACCATTTCGGTGGAAATTTGACAATAAAGTAATCAGCGATTTTTCCATATTCAACTTTAGTTCCATAATTTGTATACATCTGGACACGATCATACTTCCGAATTTCATCAGTGGCATCAGTTGGCACGCTATTGCCAGAATGGTGTTTACTCACCACACCTCTTCAGGAAGACATGTAAGGAAAACAGAACGAACTCGGCCTTAAGGCCGAGTGCTGTGCCACTCCTGGAATTAATAGCTCACAGGCTTATTGTTTTAATTCCAGAGTCAACATTCTGCCACCTGTCTGGATGGTAGTTACAGAATTATTACAACACACTACATACATAGGTAAACTGGGCTCAGTTCCTTTTGCCACACCAGCAATTTCGTCATCTTCGGCTTAAGCTGCTATAAGACTTCTGGGAGATGTAGAGATACTCTGTCTTAGGCTGAAACCTTTTGAAAGAGACTCACTGTCTGCGCTTGTTTATTTATTCTTGTAGATACGTGCAGAGAAATGCATACACCCGCGCCACACAGCTAACACAGCAACACACGTACACGTGCACACAGAGATTTTCTCAGAATGCAGATGGGAGGTATGTGTAAATAAAATCTCGTTGCTGGTTACACAGTTGCGGGAGCCGTTCTCACACCGGGAGCGGCTATAGTAGCTCTTAATCCAAAAAGCTTAGACTGTAATTACTCCGTTATCTCAGCGTTTCATCCAGCGCCTAAGTACCACAGCAGCAGATTAGACAGTGTGAGAGTGATTCTGTTTAATCTCTACTGGTATGCAAGAGGCATGAAAATAATTTCTTTTCAAACGTAGTCTAAAACATTGTCAGAGAAGACGAAAATCTGATACAGAATAATTGTGTAAATGGGTGAATTATGTACAGGGTCAGCTCAAAGTCTTTCCCTGATTATAAAAATTTATGACAGAATAACCGTTTGACTTAATAAGTTACATTTGATGCCGTTACATAGGTTAGTGTTACTAGATGTTTTTTTTTTTAAGACAACTTACTTTAGTAAACCTCAACGTGTGCTCCCTTGGTAGCTCGGAGAATGTAGAGGCGGCATTCCAGTACACGCCAGGTGTTTCGTAGCATGGAAGGAACGGTCCAACACCCTGGCGACCCCGCTCTCCAGACATTACGCCCCTTGACTTTTTTTGGGGGGGCTATATCAAGGTCAGAGTCCTCGTCACACCAGTTGCTGACGTCGACGAACTGAAGGCTAGGATACAAGCTGCTGTGGGTACTGTGACAGAACACATGTTAGCCAGCCTGAGCGGCCGAGCGGTTCTAGGCGCTACAAAAAAAAAAATGGTTCAAATGGCTCTGAGCACTATGGGACTTAAATGCTGTGGTCATCAGTCCCCTAGAACTTAGAACAACTTAAACCTAACTAACCTAAGGACACCACACACATCCATGCCCGAGGCATGGCTACGGTCGTAGGTTCGAATCCTGCCTCGGGCATGGATGTGTGATGTCCTTAGGTTAGTTAGGTTTAAGTAGTTCTAAGTTCTAGGTGACTGATGACCTCAGATGTTGAGTCCCATAGTGCTCAGAGCCATTTGAACCAAGAACGCATGTTACGAAACACCTGGCGGGAACTGGAATACCGTCTCGACATTCTCCAAGCTACCAAGGGAGCACACGTTGAAGTTTACTAACGTAAGTGGTCTTAAAAAACTAGTAACAATTACCTATGTAACGACATCAAATGTAAATTATTATGTCAAACGGTTATTCTATAATAATTGTTATAATCAAGGCAAGACTTTCTGCTCACCCTGTATAACTGACTCATTATTCATACTGTCTAGCAGGTGTTTACATACAGGTTTTATAACTATTAAAATGAAAAACTGATTTAAAACTCCAATAGTCCGCAACTGCTGTATTTGCCGAAGTCGATTAGAGACTCACACCATTGGTTACCCAACTGTAAGTTGTATCTTCTTGTGTAGGTAGTTCTATGTTATGGTACATGGAGCTACTACAGAATGCCGCAGAGCAACAGCTGGTGTGACTAGGGAAAGTTTTTAGCGTTCTTCAGTTGGTAAAAAACGATCATCGCTGATGTATGTCCAGTTTGTGTTGATGTCACGATGAACTGTGATCCCTTCACCGATTTAAATACAGGGTGACATTTGTTGAAGTACAAGAAAAAAAAACGTAAATTAGTAACAAACAACGGCATGCACACACTTTATTCAACATGTAAACCTCACTGTAGGTATTCGGATTTAGGGTGTGATATGTTCGATATGATATGCCTGCCTCCATTGACGATGATGTGGTGCAGAAAAACAGCGAAATTCTGCATGACCCGCTGAAGAGACGGAACATCGATGCTATCGATGACCTCCTGAATGGCTGTCTTCAGCTCAGCCATGGTTTTGGGGTTATTGTTGTACACCTTGTCTTTAATATAGCCGCACAAAAAGGAGTCGCATGTGTTCATATCCGGAGAATATGGCGCCCATTCGGGGTCCATGCCAGTGGTCTCTGGGTATCCCAGAGCCAGAATGCGGTCCCCAAAGTGCTCCTCCAAGACGTCAAACACTGTTCTGCTTTGATGGGGTCCAGTTCCGTGTTGCATGAACCACATCTTGTCGAAAGTTAAGTCCCATAGTGCTCAGATCCATTTGAACCCGTTGAGGGTTGGCGAAATGCGGATTCTCAGTCCCCCAAATGCGCCAATTTTGCTTATTGATGAACTCATCCAAATGAAAGTGGCCTTCGTCGCTAAACCAAACCATACAGCGCATATTAATTGCCATCATGCCCAGCTGCCAGCCGTTCTGTTTTAACGACCTAACGCGAACCGTGCAGAAGTTACGACGATTTTATTTCATATAGTTCAATAATTGTCACCCTGCATGTTCCTGTGGGCTTATGTTAAGCAACGGACGATGCCCCTTGTAAATGTCATCCAGGAAATTAGTACACTTTTTACATCCACATCCCCATTACTACAATTCACAATTCAGTGTTTAGTAGAGGATTCATCGAACAGCTTTCAGACTATTTCTCTGCCGTTGCAATATTGAACAGCACTTGGGAAAAAACACTTAATTCTTTCCGTGCGAGCTCTGATTTTTCTTATATTATAACCATGGTTATTACTCTCTACGTAGCTGGAAGTAAACTAAATATATTCGCCTCCGGAGGAGAGAGTTGGTGATAGAAATTTCGTGAAAAGGTCTCGCCGCAACGAATAGCGCCTTTGCTTCAATGATTGCCACTCCAATGCGCTTATCATATCCGTGACACTCTCTCCCCTGTTTTGTGATGATACAAAACCAGCTGCCCTTCTTTGAACTTTTCGATGTCCTCCGTTAACCCTATACCGCAAGATTCCCACGCAGTGCAGCAATACTCCAGCAGAGGACGGACAATCATAGCGTGGGAAACCTATTTAAAACGTTTGCTGTGTGTTCTAAGAGTTCTGCTAAAAAACTCAGACTTTGGTTCGTCTTGCCAGCATTATTTTCTGTGTCATGGTTCCAATTTTAGTTTTTCGTTGTCGTTATCACTGGGAACAATTAACAGTCTAAAAAACAAAGCTTTCTATAATAAAATAAGGTTTATTTATAAGTCGTATATCACCCGAAATCCAGTAGAAACAGTAACCAGTCACTCTGTTCTTTCATTTCATTCAGAGCTGATATCTAACATCCTCAGGGGAAATGTGTCGGCCATAGATTACATGCAATCCTATTACGCAATGTGAGATATTTGGTGTCCGTGCACTGTGTGTTTGCACTGACGTTTGGTTCGTCGCGACAAATTAACTCTTGCTACTTAAACTTCAATGTACTTTCTTTACTCCAAGTCTCTGTTTTCTCTTCCTACTTTTAAGGTTGTGTCATTCAACTGCCTTTAAGATGAGTTGACGCTTATATTGATTGGCACGTCTTGAGACGTGTGAGATGAAATGACTGCAAATGTCAGAGCCGCTTTTCCACAGAGCTGACACTTCCGCAGCAGTGAGACACATTGGGATTTGAGTTCTCTGGTCTATTAAAAGTTAGGTGGTAAACTTAAACGGGCTGATACATCACGGTGAACTTTTTTCTCACAGGACTGTAGTACGTCCACCACAATTGAACTCTCTCCCTCCCTCGCTCTCTCTCTCTCTCTCTCTCTCTCTCTCTCTCTCTCTCTCTCTCTCTGTCTCTCTCTCTCTCTCTCTCCATGTACGGTCATTAACCCAGTTGTAGACTCCTTCTCAACATCCTATTGGTGTAGCATGTCAGGCACCAGCGTAATTTATCAGCTCACTAGTTTCAATCCTGGATGGTACAGGAAAAACGACTTACTTTGTTCTAATGGCTCTATTGATATCAGTTGACACTATGTAACCCGCGCGGAGTAGCCGATCGGTCTAGGACGCCTCGTAGCGGTCCGCGCGGTTTCCCCCGTCGTAGGTTCGAGTCCTTCCTCGGGCATGGTTGTGTGTGTTGTCCATAGCGCAAGTAAGTGTAAGCTGGATTAAGTAGTGAGTAAGCTTAGAGACCGATGACCTAAGCAGTTTCGTCCCATAAGACCTTGCAACAAATTTACAAATTTACACTATGTAAGGCCCATAAGGCACGTACATGGCATGGGAACCGAAAGCCGTTAAACGACATGAAAAGGTAAAAGCCAGTATCAGCTTGCTTTGTACACGTCAGTAACTTCAAACGGGACGGAACGATCAGCAGCATGGAAATGGGTTTGTCATACCACGACGCTCATTTAGTTCACGGCATTCGATAAAGAGAGAGCTTAGGTATGCGCTTAAGTGCTTTTCTACCCATTAAATAAGAAATTGGAACTCTAAACATTAGCAACAAAGAAAGTGTCAATAAACAGCGCAAAACAATCAGTTTGCAAGGACTCGAATAATAGGTACTCCTTCTTCTCCATACGATCTAGGATGCGCGGTGAAATCTACGAGGGCTGTCTGAAAAGTAATGCCTCGGAATATCTTATGTAAAAGCTCTTAAAGCTTTTTAAATAAGACAAACATAATTAACAATATACATATTTATTATTGATGTCTAAATATTTATTTCTCGTCGTAGTCGCCATGGCGACGAACACATTTCTCCCAAGGAGAGACGAGTTTGTTGATACCGTCTCATCACTTCGTCACTATCAATGGTTCAAATCGCTCTGAGCACTATGGGACTTAACTTCTGACGTTATCAGTCCCCTAGAACTTAGAACTACTTAAACCTAACTAACCTAAGGACATCACACACATCCATGCCCGAGGCAGGATTCTAACCTGCGACCGTAGCGGTCCCACGGTTGCAGACTGTAGCGCCTAGAACCACTCGGTGACTCCGGCCGGCCATCCCTAACAATGTGAAGTCCTATACGGTGTTCTTTAACTTTTGGAAACATATGAAAACCGGATGGGGCCAAATTGGGACAGTACGGAGGATCTAAAAGCCATACGTTCAACCCATTCCTAGGTATTACAATTATTAACAACCTAAATTAAGAGCAACACATAGAAAATGTGGTGGGAAAGGCTAACCAAAGACTGCGTTTTATTGGCAGGACACTTAGAAAATGTAACACACCTACCAATGAGACTGCCAACACTACGCTTGTCCGTCCCCTTTCGGATTGCTGCTGCGCGGAGTGGGATCCTTACCAGATAGGACTGACGGAGTACATCGAAAAATGTCAAAGAAAGGGAGCACGTTTTGGATTATCGCGAAATATGGGAGAGAGTGTCATAGAAATGATACAGGATTTGGGGTGGAAATCATTAAAAGAAAGGCGTTTTTCGTTGCGACGGAATCTTCTCACGAAATTCCAATCACCATCTTTCTGCTCCGAATGCGAAAATATTTTGTTGACACCGACCTACATAGGAAGGAACGATCTCCACGATAAAATAAGGGCAATCAGAGCTCGTATGGAAAGATATAGGTGTTCATTCTTTCCGCGCGCTGTACCAGATTGGAATAATAGAGAATTGTGAAGGTGGTTCGATGAACCCTCTGCCAGGCACTTAAATGCGATTTGCAGAGTATTCATGTAGATGTAGATGTAAATCGATGACAGTGAACTACAGGCATCGGAGTTTTACAGATGTCGAAGTGCTCATGTGTGGGCTGGCTTTTCTATGCTGAAGGAGAGAGTGCTCCATGTAAGGACGAATTCTTCAACTTCGAAATGCGATTACAACACAACGACCAACATAGTTACGTTACATACTGACAAATTACATTCTACACTTCGGAGCCCTCTAGCAGCAGAGGGCTATAAATACACTCCTGGAAATGGAAAAAAGAACACATTGACACCGGTGTGTCAGACCCACCATACTTGCTCCGGACACTGCGAGAGGGCTGTACAAGCAATGATCACACGCACGGCACAGCGGACACACCAGGAACCGCGGTGTTGGCCGTCGAATGGCGCTAGCTGCGCAGCATTTGTGCACTGCCGCCGTCAGTGTCAGCCAGTTTGCCGTGGCATACGGAGCTCCATCACAGTCTTTAACACTGGTAGTATGCCGCGACAGCGTGGACTTGAACCGTATGTGCAGTTGACGGACTTTGAGCGAGGGCGTATAGTGGGCATGCGGGAGGCCGGGTGGACGTACCGCCGAATTGCTCAACACGTGGGGCGTGAGGTCTCCACAGTACATCGATGTTGTCGCCAGTGGTCGGCGGAAGGTGCACGTGCCCGTCGACCTGGGACCGGACCGCAGCGACGCACGGATGCACGCCAAGACCGTAGGATCCTACGCAGTGCCGTAGGGGACCGCACCGCCACTTCCCAGCAAATTAGGGACACTGTTGCTCCTGGGGTATCGGCGAGGACCATTCGCAACCGTCTCCATGAAGCTGGGCTACGGTCCCGCACACCGTTAGGCCGTCTTCCGCTCACGCCCCAACATCGTGCAGCCCGCCTCCAGTGGTGTCGCTACAGGCGTGAATGGAGGGACGAATGGAGACGTGTCGTCTTCAGCGATGAGAGTCGCTTCTGCCTTGGTGCCAATGATGGTCGTATGCGTGTTTGGCGCCGTGCAGGTGAGCGCCACAATCAGGACTGCATACGACCGAGGCACACAGGGCCAACACCCGGCATCATGGTGTTTGGAGCGATCTCCTACACTGGCCGTACACCACTGGTGATCGTCGAGGGGACACTGAATAGTGCACGGTACATCCAAACCGTCATCGAACCCATCGTTCTACCATTCCTAGACCGGCAAGGGAACTTGCTGTTCCAACAGTACAATGCACGTCCGCATGTATCCCGTGCCACCCAACGTGCTCTAGAAGGTGTAAGTCAACTACCCTGGCCAGCAAGATCTCCGGATCTGTCCCCCATTGAGCATGTTTGGGACTGGATGAAGCGTCGTCTCACGCGGTCTGCACGTCCAGCACGAACGCTGGTCCAACTGAGGCGCCAGGTGGAAATGGCATGGCAAGCCGTTCCACAGGACTACATCCAGCATCTCTACGATCGTCTCCATTGGAGAATAGCAGCCTGCATTGCTGCGAAAGGTGGATATACACTGTACTAGTGCCGACATTGTGCATGCTCTGTTGCCTGTGTCTATGTGCCTGTGGTTCTGTCAGTGTGATCATGTGATGTATCTGACCCCAGGAATGTGTCAATAAAGTTTCCCCTTCCTGGGACAATGAATTCACGGTGTTCTTATTTCAATTTCCAGGAGTGTATGTAGACGTGAAGAATAAAGACGTAGAATTAAAATAAAATTTCTTTTATTTTAAAGGTTCTAAGAGTTTTCACAAAAAATATTCAAAGACATTACTTTTCAGCACGCCCTCGTCATAGCACCTAGCACACGGGGGCGGGGGGTCCGAAGAGAGGAGGACGTCGAATACAGCTACTCAACGAACAGATTTCTATATAACACAGCAAATAGTGACATTTCGTGGGGAGTCAACTGCGCACTAACACCTGAATTCAGAAACACACGTGAGGGCTTGTAGCAGACAATTCGGTGTTACACGTCCTGCTCAAAGCCACCTCACAGGTACAGAAGAAGTCCGTTCGTGTGCCTGAATAATACTTTCGACACCAAGTTGACGAGATTATTACCTCGCCCACTCACAGCTGCTGCGCAATTCACGTGATCGCTTCACGCGATCACCGGGAAAATATCCCCGACTCTTCGCCTATTCTCGTTGTGCAGTCCCATGGCAAGCATACGGCAAGCTGGTAGCTCATACAATAAATCCTATTCACAAAATTGATAGTATGTCGTAAATTATACCTAATGTTACAAATTATTCAATTTTCCCTCTTTCTTGACAGACAATGTGTGAGATAATACCAAATCCTGGTAGAATTGAAATGTAAACCTCGGGGTGCCCAATGAATCAAAATAAGTGTTGATATAGCGTTTGGTGCTGAATAATTCAAACAGTGCTGCAACGAGAGAATTTTAGTGGATGAAATTATTAAATTCTACATGGCACCATTCTAAGCCCATTTCTGTTTCATATGTAAACTACTCAAAAAGCCGGCCTCTGTGGCCGATCGATTCCAGGCGCTTCAGTCCGGAACCGCGCTGCTGCTACGGTCGCGGGTTCGAATCCTGCCTCGGGCATACATGTGTGTGATGTCCTTAGGTTAGTTAGGTTTAAGTAGTTCTAAGTTGTAGGGGCTGATGACCTCAGATGTTAAGTCCCATAGTGCTTAGAGCCATTTACTACTCAAAAAGTTTTTTGCCACTTGCGCACATGTGGGTATGTGTGTGTTCAGAGTAAGGGGACCAGGCAATGAGAGAATAAGTATTATAAAAGTAGAATGCTTGTTGGAAAGTGCACACGTGAAATCTAAAATATTCAATACGTGCATTTTAGTATGGTTGAATACTCATTGGCGTGCTGTCTACATGGTGTTCGAGATATTTCTATTCATCACCTGTTCATTTTTCGATGGTGGCGCTGCTGAAGTCATCCAGTGTGTGAGTAGAGTTTTGAGCGGAGTTTCTGCGATGTTGCACCTCAAGTTTCGGCAAGTCCCATGCGTGCTTAATTGGTTTCAAATCAACAGACACCGATAGCAGTTCCTTTCGGTGTCTAGCTGCTAGAGCAAGATTTTCAAAAGGAGGGCGCAGAGCGTCCATTCAGTGTTTTCTTGAAACACGAAACCATGACCGAAATGGTGACTGTAGGGCTGAACACAAAGTGTTGCGATTATGATGTACATCAATAAAATTCCCTTATTAGCAATGAGACGCGACCGACAGGCATTCACTTACTGGCAGAAAGCATGGTTCACTTCCCTTCTCAACCGCTGAGACTGCATTGCTTGATAATTATTGAAATGAGAATATGATTTTACTATAACAAGTTTTCAAATCGAAGTATAAAATAATTTCTCCTAGCCCCATACAGATTTCTAACACCATAAAGACAATCTTCAAATCTGTACTTGTTAATTTGTGATGGCTATGAGAATACTTGAAAGATTTATAACGAGAAACGTAGGGCGCTTGCAGTACATAACTGGTGCATGAGTAGTTACCCCCTAAATACATTGACCAGTCACATTAATGGTACAATCAGTCAAAAGGTTGAATTACCACTTATTACAGCGCCGACTGCTGCGAGACGTGCAAGAAGAGAGTCAATAAGGTTCTGGAAGGTACCGATAGAAATGTGGAACCATGCCGTCTACAGTGCTGCTGTGTCCAACTGCGCTAGGTTTCTCGGTTCAGGACCTAAGTCGCGAGCAGCCTGATCGAGGTGTTTTAATCTTGGAAGTTCAGTGGCCAGGGGAAAAGGGTGAACTCGTCCTGCTGGAAGCTGCCAGTTAGCCAACGGCCTTGCCGCAGTGGTAAAACCGGTACCCGTTAGATCACCGAAGTTAAGCGCTGTTGGGCTGGGCTAGCACTTGGATGGGTGACCATCAGGTTTGTCGAGCGCTGTTGGCAAGCGGGGTGCACTCAGTCCTTGTGAGGCAAACTGAGGAGCTACTTGATTGAGAAGTAGCGGCTCCGGTCTCGTAAACTGACATAGGGCCGGGAGAGCGGTGTGCTGATCACATGGCCCTCCATGACTTCCGCAAAGCGTGTGATACAGTTCCCCACAGTCGTTTAATGAACAAAGTAAGAGCATATGGACTATCAGACCAATTGTGTGATTGGAGTGAAGAGTTCCTAGATAACAGAACGCAGCATGTCATTCTCAATGGAGAGAAGTCTTCCGAAGTAAGAGTGATTTCAGGTGTGCCGCAGGGGAGTGTCGTAGGACCATTGCTATTCACAATATACATAAATGACCTTGTGGATGACATCGGAAGTTCACTGAGGCTTTTTGCGGATGATGCTGTGGTATATCGAGAGGTTGTAGCGTTGGAAAATTGTACTGAAATGCAGGAGGATCTGCAGCGAATTGACGCAGGGTGCAGGGAATGGCAATTGAATCTCAATGTAGACAAGTGTAATGTGCTGCAAATACACAGAAAGAAAGATCCCTTATCATTTAGCTACAATATAGCAGGTCAGCAACTGGAAGCAGTTAATTCCATAAATTATCTGGGAGTACGCATTAGGAGTGATTTAAAATGGAGTGACCATATGAAGTTGATCGTCGGTAAAGCAGATGCCAGACTGAGATTCATTGGAAGAATCCTAAGGAAATGCAGTCCGAAAACAAAGGAAGTAGGTTACAGTACACTTGTTCGCCCACTGGTTGAATACTGCTCACCGGTGTGGGATTCGTACCAGATAGGGTTGATAGAAGAGATAGAGAAGATCCAACGGAGAGCAGCGCGCTTCGTTACAGGATCATTTAGTAATCGCGAAAGCGTTACGGAGATGATAGATAAGCTCCAGTGGAAGACTCTGCAGAAGAGACGCTCAGTAGCTCGGTACGGGCTTTTGTTGAAGTTTCGAGAACATACCTTCATCGAGGAGTCAAGCAGTATATTGCTCCCTCCTACGTACATCTCGCGAAGAGACCATGAGGATAAAATCAGAGAGATTAGAGCCCACACAGTAGCACACCGACACTCCTTCTTTCCACGAACAATACGAGACTGTAATAGAAAGGAGAACCGATAGAGGTACTCAAGGTACCCTCCGCCACGCACCGTCAGGTGGCTTGCGGAGTATGGATGTAGATATAGATGTAGATATCCGCATCGAGTAACTCCTATGGGCTTAGGATGACACGGCGGCCGGTCGGTACCATTGGGCCTTCATGGCCTGTTCGGACGGAGTTTAGTTTGGTTCTTAGTTGTCAGTTGCCATATTGCAGAGAAAAATGAGACTGTATGTAGGGGTGTACATGGTCCCCAGGGATAGATGCGTACTTGTATTGATCCATTGTGCCCTCCGAAATGACGAGATCACCGAGAGAATCCCACGAAAACATTCCCCAGACTATATAACGCTCCCTGCTCTGGGCTGGACCCTTTGCTTTGCAACGTTTCACGCTGTACACGTCAATGGATAATTCTCCCACAGAACATAAAACGTGATTCATTTGAGAAGGCCATCCATCGCCACTCAGCGAATGTCCAGTCGCGGTACTGGCGTGCAAATTCCAGCCGACGAACAGCAGTCAGCATGGGAGCTTGAACGAGAAGTCCGCTGCAGAAGCCATTACGCAGCAACAGCCGTTGAGGAGAAACGGTCGGTAGCCCATTAGCTCATCTGGGCCGTCAGTTGCCCAACAGCTGCACGTCTATTCGCGCGTACACATCTGCACAGTACACATCTTCACAGTCCTCGTTCACCCCTGACATATATGGCGCGAGGTTCGCCACAGTTGCATCGGGCGGTTTCGGATAGCGCCATTTTTCCATGTACGGTTTCCTTTAACCACAGCAGCACGCGAACAGTTTACAACCATAGCCATTTCGGAAATTACGTATTGCATGCGCCAGCATTGTATTGATCTATATGTAGACTTGTCAACGAAATTAAACGCTGTCGGGCTTGACTAGGTCTTACGGGGAGGTTTACTACCTTTGGCCCGAAAAAAGCATGTTATTTTGAGAAATTTTTTCTCGGAATGTGTTATAGATATCACTGTCAAATTTGGTCAAAATGTGTATTGATATTTCCTCTACAAACTGGCTTTTTTTCAATCGGAAATGTCGAAGAGCAAAGGCGGAAGTGCCGTTGGAACGAAACAAAATTTCGATGTAGAACTCCAAGCCCGGTATGTCACAGGTCAGCTGGCTCGTCTGAAATCAAAACGAGTTGACGTTAGCGAAGTATATAAGCTTCTTTACGAGCTGTCTCTCACTTAAGTTATTGGGGCCATAGGAAACAAAATGGCGGCCATTTGAAAAAAAAGGGTTTTTTCTTCGATTTTTCGACTTCGTCGGCCAAGTAAAAATATTTATAGTTGATGGATCGTAATAAAAGTGATACGACTCCTAGACAATTTAGTTAGCTATGTCGGAAACAAATAATCATGCCAATCGGTTCAGTAGATTTGAAGTTACCATACCACGCGAAAAAACGACGTCATTTCGAGAAAAACGCGTTTGAAGTTTTGACTACATATAAATGCAATATTATGCTACGTACGTTCAATCGGCTATTCCGGGTCCATAAACTAGTCCTTCCTCTTCCTCATAGAGGGCGTTCTGCTCGTTCTGGGCCATCCGGTGCTGCTCCAGAACCGCTCGTACGGCCGGTGACAAGCGGTTTTCGGCCGCCTGAATCCGGTGGTCGTCCGAATGCGTGGCGAACTGCGTCGAATAGAGCCCCAGGGCGACGTTTATCGTTGTCATGGTCTTCAGAATTGCTGAATACCCTTCGTTGAAGCTGCTCACTGCCAGGAAAGTAGCAATATCGACAGTTTTCGCACCAGAATGCAAATGCTTGGGGGCTGACTTCCAAACACACGTGCTCAATCTTTCATTTGAATTTTGTGTGTTTCCTCCCAAGAACCAGTACAATAACTCGTCCCCCGAAAGCAAAAACCCTAGTGCGCGAAAAAGGCCGATTTCAGGTACGTGTATTTTTTTGCTCAACCGCGAGTAACAAACATTTTAGTTCCGTATTCGGAAATACCGTTTCAGGGGTGGATTCTACCCAATTTTATGGATCCAAAAATGCAATTTTTAAAAAAAATTGATTATTTGAACCAAAAGATAGTAAACCTCCTCTTAACTGGGTGACCGTGCCTGCCGAGTGCTGCTGGCAAGCGGGGTGCACTCAGCCCTTATGAGACAAATTGAGGAGCAATTCGATTGAGAATTAGCGGCACACAGCGCGAAAACTAATACTGGTCGGAGTGCAGACCACGTGCCCCTCCATATCCGCATACAGTCAGATCTTCTAGCTGAGGAAGACGCGGCGGTCAGTGGGTACTGTTTGGCCTTTCGAGGCTTGTTCGAATGAAGATCTGTATGAAAATTCCATCAAAAATTAGTAATGCTCAAATTAACAAAAAGCAATCTGACAATTCTCGTGTGTAGTTCTACAGACACCCACAGTTATAAAACACAACGGAACAATTTGCTTCGTTTAACATCTCCTAGTTCACCAAGAAAAACTCTTAGTCATCCTTTTGTGTATAAAATTGTGTTTCATTGAAATACCATCGCAACTCCAGAGCACCACAGAACAGGTAAATAAAATGTTGAGTAGCTGCCATCTTGAAGGTCTCAAAGTGACATACCTTCTTTGAACTCAAAATAATTTACTAATTCAAAAATTTGCTCTTTGTGAGCTTCTGCAACGAATAGAAATGGTTTTTTGAGTGAAAAAGGCACGTAGCTACGAGAATATTTAGTTTAAGAAAACTCACGTAGGTATTGGGTTATACATCATGCTTGCTCTCTTCTACTATGTGATAAAATTGATGCTTCAGTTAATCAAATTTTCGGAATTTTCTAATCTGAAATAAAGATATGAGATTTGCACTAACTTTGGCGCCGTAATTCAGAATTCACAGAAGATTTACACAGTCCAACTGATCGTTGCACAACCACCTGCTACCCTCATCAAAGTCATAAAGAGATCGAACCCTTATTACAAGTTTGAAAATGGTACGAAAAATCCTAGAACTATCAGGTAAATAAACTACCACCCTACTACAGGCGATCATGAGTTAAATTGAGTTAAATTAAGTTCATAAATAGACCAAAATCTGCCACACGAAGATCGTAGCCGTTCAGCCAATTTGCTACACAATCCACCAGAAGACCTGAACATCCACCTTGTTCCAATGTAACACGCCAAGTCGAAGAGAAGTTCTCTTTACCTTGTGTTGCTATACAGGGAAATAGAGAACAGCGGTATGTGCTTGTTGTTCTTATGTCCTCAATACGAACTTATTACTGCACTCATGCGCAGCTCTGTCTCCCCCTTTCAGTGAATCAGTATATCACCACTTCATACCAGTGCCGTGCTTTCTATCCACAGGAGTGCAAAACAGACTACATCAGCTGTCTGATCGTCACACACAGCTTCTAGTGACCATTTCCTGGCCTGCACTGCCTGCCTGCTCGTAACCACTCCGACTGTCTGTTACTCTCCAACTGCCATTTTCTCATTTCGAAAATGGTAGCCTCCCCCATGAGGCGACCACACCGTCAGTTTCATTGGTTGAACTAAAACTTTCTCCAAAGATCACAGCCCTAAGTGTAGCCTACGTAGCAGAGTTAATGCGGAAATCGCCTAATGTATTACTGATACAAAAGCGTAAGTGCATGCCAGCAGTCGATTTGTAAATAAATGGAACTTATGAAAGATGGCTGATTACAGCCGACGCCTATCAATGTTTTTCATTATTAAACTCACGAGTACTGTAATAGCTATTAAAATTTCACAAGCACAGACATTTAGGACTGTCTGTATAGGGTTAGGAATCTGTACAGTGATAAGAGCTACGTTATGCTTTTTAGTCCTATTTAAAAACGTGCTGTATTAAAATTTTATTTTTGTTTTATATGTATACGTTACCTTTCTTCCCACAAGTTCACCGAACGAGGTGGCGCAGTGGTTAGCACATTGGACTCGCATTCGGGAGGACGACGGTTCAATCCCGCGTCCGGCCATCCTGATTTAGGTTTTCCATGATTTCCCTAAATCACTCCAGGCAAAGTCCGGGATGGTTCCTTTGAAAGGGCACGGCCGACTTCCTTCCTCGTCCTTCCCTAATCCGATGAGACCGATGACCTCGCTGTTTGGTCTCTTCCCCCAAACAATCCAATCCAATCCAATCACACAAGTTTGCCGATGTATGCATGAGTCACATACACTGCACTCACTCTTTCATCCCTCACTCTCTCTCCATCTTCTCTTCCTTCCTTTCTCTCTGCTCAGCTGTGGCCATCTGCTCGCAAACTGCCTGGAATGCGCTCCGCTAGTACTTACGCAACATGCTGGTTCTGCAGAGCAGTCGAGATGTCAGGTGTTATCAACCTTTTTCACTCCCATCTGCACCCCTCAGCCCTATCAAAGAGACCAACAATAAAGCATTTCATCCAGGTCCGAGAGATGTGTGAAATCTAAAGTTACTAGCTCATGAGGTAGTTTATAAAGTCAGTTGGAATATTTGCTCACAAAGTTTGTGGTTTACTTACCAAGTCAAATTCAGATAGAATCCCACACTTTCAATGGCTGCCTCAATCATTATCGTCAATGTCTAAGCCTGACTGTATGAAAAATTTGTACTGAAGCAGAGACAGATTAGAAAGCGACCTAATAAAAACGTGTTAAAAATTTATTCATACCTGGGGGCCTCTATGCTGTTCTATAACGATCCTCAGGCGTCAGACAAGTCTTGCACTCTTCAGAAAAAACAAAGAGCGACACATTGACCTGTTCCACTCCAGATGTTCCCATGCCCATCTTCTTTGCACACAACTCTATGGGGTTTGTCGGAAGCACGTTTCGAAAACAGTGTGGAGGCAGTTGCTGACTGTCTGCGCAGAGCACTTTGAGTCTCTTCCAACCAGACAACAAACAACTCTGTTGTGTTCTCCTCGGTTACCAACGAGCCATAATTTGCAGGTTGCCGTTGTTGACTGGAAGTGATCACTACATAGCGAATCTTCAATGTTATTTGTCTCACGGCAGCATCTCAATGTTTGAATGACGTCGCTTTAGTGTGAGTCAGTGCAGGGTGAATATAAATAATCATTAAATCAGTTAAACTACAGAGAGTTTCATTTTCTGTTGTCAGTTCACCGGTGAGAGGCTGTATTGCAGTCATTGAAACAATACAGTTGCCGCACAATACCACCTTGGAATTTTACAGACAAGTGACCTCTTCTTAAAAGTATTTTACAATGTGGACACAGATTTTCGGTTATCGATTAATGTTTTTAGCATTTGTCATCAGAGGACTTCCCTTTATGAGTTTGATCTGCTGAGCGGCGGTGGTTTAGACTTTCCAGTTCCAAAGGGAGGATTAAGAATGTGGAAACGTGCAGGGTAAAGGCCGTACCCATTTTCCGTTCTTTTTATTAATGATATATGACACAGAGCAAGTCTGAACTCTATTATGATCTTCCCTACATGAGGGACTACAGTCATATAGAATTTTTTTAAAGAAATTCTCGCCATTGACAGTTAAGTGTTCATTTATTGTACAAAATCTTGATTTCCGCTTTGTTGCCATGTACTCGTATCCTGTAATACGACAACTGATCAATGACACCTTAAATATGTTTCACAGACAGACCAGGTATATTTTAACATTTCAACCGGCACTTGAGAATGGCTAAAAAGCCGAAATCATGATTGTGTACAGTAAATGAACAATTAACAGAGAAATGGTGGAAATTTCCTTAAAAATTCTGAAGACCATATTTTTGTAAGGAATGAGCTGTTATATCCTTAGCCAGTGTCGTTCTCTCTTCATCTGAAACAGAGGTATGCGCAGACTACAGGTCTGACTCGCTACCAGCCGATACTAATGGCAATCAGCTCACTCTGTCTCTCTCTGCCTTCGGCTTTCACCGCAATTTCGAGAGCAGCTCTGGCTCATCCCCCGGCCGGCCCATCTCTCACCGACTCCTGATTAATACCACCTCCCCCTCCCACCACGGCCGTACGCCATTGCCCGAGTGCTGACCACGGTAGCTTGCCTGGATCCCAACAGCACACAGCGTGCAGGGATTATCCCCGTCCGCTCACCTGCCCGGCTCTCGCCAGTCCGTGCCACGTGGACACGGGGGACACCGCCTGTGACATTTCACCGCGCCGGCGTGGAAAACGCGGCGCCGTAAAACCGACGTTGCGCAGTCGCGCTTTGCTGACTGATGTCGTATTTTCTAATGGCTGCACGGCATAAAATTTAGCCTATTGTTAGCAGTCAACATTCACGTAATGTGCCGTCAGAAAAAAAATACACCATAAGGAATACTGCGCATAATGCTAGAGAAAGTTCTACTGTATATTTCCAGAAACTAGCGTGCTCTGACGTTCGTGAATGGTGCAACTGACTTACATGGTGGCGCCTGAAACTCTGGACCATTTGTTTTCTTTTTTTTTTTTTTAAAAAAAAAAAGATCTGGTAAGATCTTATGGGACCCATGCCCGAGGGAGGACTCTAACTTCTGACGGGGGAAGCTTCTCGGACCGTGACAAGACGCCTTAGACCACTCGGCTACTCCGCGCGGCCTCTGTTTTTGAAACGCACCCCGTAAGGAACGATAAAGGCGGGATGGGAGTGGGAGGATATGGCTGCTACTTGACCTTGGAGCTGGTTTATGTGGATATAGTGGTCCCAGAGAGAAAAACAGCCGGCCGCAGTGGTCTAGCGGTTCTGGCGCTGCAGTCCGGAACCGCGGGACTGCTACGGTCGCAGGTTCGAATCCTGCCTCGGGCATGGGTGTGTGTGATGTCCTTAGGTTAGTTAGGTTTAAGTAGTTCTAAGTTCTAGGGGACTTATGACCTAAGATGTTGAGTCCCATAGTGCTCAGAGCCATTTGAACCCTTTTTTTGAGAAAAACAACTGAGCTCTTTTCAAAATTCGTTTTAAACCCAGTGCACAAAGTACGTACGTCGGTACTTCAGCAATACAGGAAAAGTTATTTGTTATTAAAAACATTTCTTTCCTATAAAACAAAGCATCAGGGTAGTTAATTCCAAAGAACACAACAAGTAGAGCTCTTACGTTAGAAAAAAAAGGTTCAGTTAAATGGTTTGTATTAAGTTTTTTGATTACAATCAGTTCTCGTCAATTACTCTTTTCTCAAAAGAGTTAAAACCCACTTATTGCAACGAGCCGCGTCAATAGTAACTTGACGTAATTTTATAAATTACTTTCTTTGAATTCTGTATCTCAAACAGTGGTGACCGACCAGTGAAACAGTTCGTAGCAAAGCTCATAGCATTAAGTAAGCGGCCGTGACTCTCTAATTAAACAGTTAGGCTAATATCTTGAGCACGTAACTCAACCTTAAACAATCAGCCGTTATTAATTACCAGCTAATATTCTTTAGCCAACGACCTTGCCGCAGTGGTAATACCGGTTCCCGTCAGATCTCCGAAGTTAAGCGCTGTCGGGCTGGGCTAGCACTTCGATGGGTGACCATCCGGTCTGCCGAGCGCTGTTGGCAAGCGGGGTGCACTCAGACCTTGTGAGGCAAACTGAGGAGCTACTTGAGTGAGAAGTAGCGGCTCTGGTCTCGTAAACTGACATACGGCCGGGAGAGCGGTGTGCTAACCACATGCCCCTCCATATCCGCATCCAGTGACAACTGTGGGCTGAGGATGAGGGCGGCCGGTCAGTAACGTTAGGCCTCCAAGGTCTGTTCGGACGGAGTTTAATTTAGTTTTTAATATTCTTTAACCAACGCCGGCCGTAACTGGCAAGTGAAAGAAAGAATTAGATTATATATTGAAAAGCCTACACACTACTTAATCTAACTTAAACTAACTTACGCTATGGACAACACACACATTAATACCCGAGGGAGAACTCGAACCTCCGACGGCGGCAGATGCACGGACCGTGACAAGGCACCTGAGACCACGTGGCTGCCCCGCGCGGTGAAGAGAACGTCCAAGAACAATTGGGAATATGAGTATATGAATAAGCATATTTTTTAGGCAAGGACGCCCGTAACTAACCACTGAAAGAAGCAGGCTAAACATTTAAAAGAAAATAACACAGCTACATCTGTGCAACAGCCAGCTTGACACACAATACCAGGCGTGATGTTACTGACAAGGGAAACTCCCCATCACAACCCACTCAGATTTTTTGGTACTGTCCAAGTATAGGAAGTGCAATATAAAGTAATCGGGAATAGCAATGGCGTTTGGTTAAGTGGTCAGGGTGGTGGACTGTCAAGCAGGCCAGCCGTATTCAAACCTCCCTCACGCACGACACTTCTTTTTTTTTTTTTTTTTTTTTTTATGCTATATTCAAATTAGTGACTGTGTCGTGGTGTAACGTCCGTTTGCAACAACGAGTTGTAAGGAAGGGACCTATAATGACAGTTGATTCTGCACAGGTACTGTATTAGCAGTCGAAAGGAAGTGGTTTTTGAATGGGGGCCGCAAATGTTTGATGACAAGGCCGCAAGTCAACCGAATCCTCCACCGGTCTGGTGTGTCATGCACTGCATTAGTGACAGTACGTGCGTCATATGATAGGAATCTCTTACCGACGCATCTAATTTGCCCGCCTGGTGACAGAGATATGTGCCTCTTTGCCAGATTTAGGTGTTCGTATGAATATGAACGTGATCACTCCAAAGGAAATGATGAAAACATAGTAGTTTGTCATATAAGCTGCAAGAAATGAACACAACGTGTCACAATCACACATTTTCTCTGTGCTCTGACAAAACACATGGTTTTAACGCTTTTGAAGACGTGTTCCGTTTCTGAAGTTTTGGCTCTTGGATTCCTTTGTTGTAACATGGTTCACACCCGTTTATTTATTTTTTTCATTTCTGTGAGATGTCTATGAGTTATTTCGCCTGCTCTCGCTATTAATCACGTTTACTTGCGACGGTGAGATATTCTTATCACATGTCTCACATTTTGTAACCGATGTGTAGACAACAGAAAGAGAACAAACATTTGAATGACAGTGAAAAAAAAAAAAAAAAAGAAAATTGGAATAAGAGGGCATTGAACACGGCTCAACCGCTTCAGAGACCAACACCGTGACGGTTAATCACGTTGCCGAGACTGTTGATAGTCGTTCAGTATAGCAATTCTTAAGCTTGGACCGTTCACCGTTTTTTTTTTTTTTCACAGTTCATTTCACCTTTTTTCTGTTTCCATGCTTGATCCATGTTCATTTTTTGAAGGGCTATCCATTGAGCCATCTTACCACTAAATCTGAGGGGGTGCGATGGGGAGTTTTCCTTGTGAGAGAACGCCCAAGAACGATTGGGAGTATGAATCTATGAATAAGCCAATATTTCTTAGACACAGACTGGCGTAACTGACTGGTACAATAACCAATCAAATCTAATGGTTCAAATGGCTTTGAGCACTATGGGACTTAACATCGTAGGTCATCAGTCCCCTAGGACTTAGAACTACTTAAACCTAACTAAGCTAAGGACATCACACACATCCATGCCCGAGGCAGGATTCGAACCCGCGACCGTAGCAGCCCCGCGGTTCCGGACTGCAGCGCATAGAACCGCACGGCCACCACGGCCGGCAATCAGATCTAATCTTCACAAGAAATGTAGCGTATTATTATCCATGAGTAATGATACATGGCCCTCCAAACTTTCAATCACCTCATCCACAATGAAAGGCGCCGTTTTACGTCACTTTTTCCAATTGACAATGCCTTCACAGACATTGCAAGGTAATGCCAGGTGCTAGGCAAATCACAGAGAGCACTATAACAGACAAAAAAATCCCGCCAGATTCAGCATAATTTACACTGCCCTTTTACCAAATGGCTGCAATAAAGAAAGACACGCTGTACACAACTGCATTTAACAGAGAACCTTCGAGACACATCAGTGCCCAAAACAGAGCAGGATTACGATGACTGGGCAAGAGTCAAGGAACTTCCTTAAAATGTTCCGGATTGCTCACCGTAGTTTCACAGACAAGCAGTACTCCAAGCCATATCGCAGCCTTTATCGCAACTAGACGCCGAAGCCGGTGCCACAGCCACGAGCGCTGAGCCAGCAGACTTCCTCGATCTGCCGCATTCGCTTCCGTTAACGGCGCCACCCGCCCCCCGTCGCGCTGTCATCCGCTGCAGGCGTATACACAACACCGACCACCAAAGCTGGCGGTCCGCAGCGTGCCCTCTGTTCGCTACATCTGCCTCTCTGTCCATAATATCTCACTTCAAATTACACTCTGAGGTCACAGAAGTCACGGGATACCGATAAGCACATATACAGATTGCGGGAGTAGTATAGATGGCGTACAATGAAGGCTTTCACGACCGGATGGTACTATTGTTGGTAATTCTTCCGGGTTATATGGCCGTGGTCCATGGATTTCTTCTATTCCTAACGTTTCGTCCAATACTACGTTGAACATCTTCGGAGGTATGGTTGGTCCTGCTGAGTTCTGCCGACAGGATTCAGCAGGACCAGCCATACCTCTGAAGATGTCCAACGTAGTATTGGACGAAACGTTAGGAATAGAAGAATTCCACGGACCACGGCCATATAACACGGAAGAATTATCAACAATAGTATAGATGTGTTTTTAAGTGTTCATTTGTGCACCATGATAATGCGACAACCGCGCCGGACACCCACGATTTCGACTGCGGTGAAGTATAGAAGTTCAGAGCACTAGCGGATCTTCTTTTGTTTGCTTCACTGCTTCCTCAATGCACAGAATGAATAACATGGGTGATAAGCAGCAAGCTATTCTCAGTCCTTTCATAAGATTGGTGTCCATTTCCTTCCACTCTTTTATCTAACCTGGTGTCTTGAAACACTCCCTTATTGACTAGTGGATTATAGCAGAAAAGTTTAAAATAGTTTTACCGTGTGCAACTCATAAAGGCTGAACGGTTAATATTTGCACGGGAGCTGCTTCGTATCAAGTCCAACAAAGTTAATTAGGATGCCAGGTAGCAATAATCAGCACATACTTTGTTGTTAATATTCTATATCTTTTGTATAAACAGCATGAATGAGGCAGTTACTCCCTTCATCTGACAAAGTAATAATGGTTGACTCATCACAGTTCGCCCATTAATGTCGTCACAGGCCAATATTTTTCGTGTGGCACTGAATACACAATGCTCACCGCAGTCCAAATCGTGGGTGTCCGGTGCGGTTGCCACATTATCACGGTGCACAAATGAACACTTAAACACATCAAACAAATCACTCAATTATCGCCATTTACGTATTAGCTGGAGGTCAGAACCACGGCTCTGGGTGACACACACATCCATTAAGCAGTTGTAAACTCGGTCGGCCGTCCTGCAGAAATCATCCCTGCTCGCTTGTTGTTGTTGTGGTCTCCAGTCCAGAGACTGGTTTGATGCAGCTCTCCATGCTACTCTATCATGTGCAAGCTTCTTCATCTCCCAGTACCTACTGCAACCTACATCCTTCTGAATCTGTTTAGTGTACTCATCTCTTGGTCTCCCTCTACAATTTTTACCCTCCACGCTGCCCTCCAATACTAAATAGGTGATCACTTGATGCCTCAGAATATGTCCTACCAAGCGATCCCTTCTCCTAGTCAAGTTGTGCCACAAATTTCTCTTCTATGCAATACCTCCTCATAAGTTACGTGATCTATGCGTTCACTATGCTGTTTATAGTAGCTTACCCGCGTTCCTATTTTTTAATTCATTATTGAACCTACTCCATCATTACCCCTATTTGATTTTTTATTTATAACCCTGTATTCACCTGACCAGAAGTCTTGTTCCTCCTGCCACCGAATTTCTCTAATTCCCACTAAATCTAACTTTACCTATCCATTTCCCTTTTTAAATTTTCTAACCTATCTGCCCGATTAAGGGATCTGACATTACACGCTTCGATCCGTAGAACGCCAGTTTTGTTTCTCCTGATAACAAAGTCCTACTGCGTGTTCCCCGCCTGGAGATCCGAAAGGGGGACTATTTTACCTAGTGAACATTTTACCTTAGAGGACGCCTTCATCATTTAACCATACAGTAAAGGTGCATGCCCTAGGGAAAAATTACTGCTGTAGTTTACACTTGCTTTCAGCCGTTCGCAGTACCAGCACAGCCAAACTGTTTTGGTTACTGTTACAAGGCCAGATCAGTCAATCATCCAGACTGTTGCCCCTGCAACTACTGAAAAGGCTGCTGCCCCTCTTCAGGAACCACACGTTTGTCTGGTCTCTCAACAGATACCCCTGCGTTGTGGTTGCACCTACGGTACGATTATCTGTTTCGCTGAGGCACGCAAGCCTCCCCACCAACGGCAAGGTCCATGGCTCATAGGCTCATAGGGGGGGCGAGGGGGGGGGCGTAGATGCTCGCTTAGGAGCCAAGAACTTACTTACTCGGTGTTTCAACATTGACTACTCTCTGGCGCACTGGCTGCTCGATTACGGATAGTAACTACTGCGACCTGCGTGAGGCAAAGAAAATGGTTCAAATGGCTCTGAGCACTATGGGACTTAACATCTATGGTCATCAGTCCCCTAGAACTTAGAACTACGTAAACCTAACTAACCTAAGGACAGCACACAACACCCAGCCATCACGAGGCAGAGAAAATCCCTGACCCCGCCGGGAATCGAACCCGGGAACCCGGGCGTGGGAAGCGAGAACGCTACCGCACGACCACGAGATGCGGGCGCGTGAGGGAAAGGTATATTGTTCTCAATACGCAAGGAGCGGTTGACCCTCTCAGTCTATAGATGTAGCAGATAAATCTTGTCTCATAGTTTTTTATTGCTGATGCCGTCATAACTTGAGAGTTTATTCTACTTAACATTGTGAAGCATTTTTAATCAGTTTATCCGCATATAATATTGCCAATAAACGGAACGTAGTACTTTGGGCTATTGTAACTTAGAGCTTCCAACTATAGAACACCCCGTGCACGATAGAAAAGATGAAAGAACTATGAAATGGCATCTGTTTCAGCTGTTCAATTGGCCTCACTAGCTGAGCGTTCCAAGTGCCTGCCAGTATCTGTCCTTGGCCGGAGGACATGAACAGACTGCACTGTCTCTCGTGATCAACTTGAAGCAGCCGGAAAGCTGGTAATGAATGGGTGGTGGAGCAATCTGTTGACCACCTGTCGCAGAACATCGCGTCCAGTGTAGTCTGTTGTAAGAGGGTGACAGACCGCCGATCGGGGTCTTGTTTTGGAGTTAAAAGCTTCCAGTTGGGAATGTATCAAATCGTTTTTTTGCTACATAGTATTTTTGTAATCCACGTACAACGCACACGCTTCCTCTTTTTTTTTAATAAAATGGAGAGTTGTTGGGAGCACCTAAAAACTGTTCATGTCTGTTCATGTTCTGCCCATTGGAGAAGAAGGATGTGAGGAGGAAACAAGCACCACTCTCAACACACAGTACAACCAACAGGGGTCAAGAATTTTGATTTGCACTTCGTACTTACTATCAATAAAGGCGAAAGTGAAACAGACAGAAACCCTATATACTGAAAATGGCTCTGAGCACTATGGGACTTAACATCTGAGGTCATCAGTCCCCTAGAACTTAGAACTACTTAAACCTAACTAACCTAGGGACATCACACACATCCATGCCCAAGGCAGGATTCGAACCTGCGACTGTAGCGCCTACAACTACTCGGCCACAAAGGCCGGCGCCTATATACTGACGTGCTCACTAAAGGCACAGATTGCTATAACAGTCCACAATTTTTATTTTCAGAAAAACCATCCGATTTTGCAAGGGCGTATCATTCACATGCACGCATATACACTTTTGTGGTACTTCCTACAATTAAACTTTAGGATATAAGTTCTCATTGACCTTTTACGAATGTTCAAGGTGGCCTCCACAGGAATATTTGTAATATTCAGCCGATGGTCAAACTCGTCCCACACTTTTGCGTTCATGTCTAGAGTTACCGCAGGCGCTGCTGGAGGTATGCGGCGTCGTAATTCGCCCACAATTATTGGAGAAAGACAAACATAGACGGCGCTCGTCACAACCGTACTTGGCACTCGTATCACTTACTTTCTGAAAAGAATCGCTGTTGGGAGAGAACCACCTACGTATCAAAAGTGTAGGGGTGGGGCCACAGGTGAAAAAGCAGTGTAGCCCATGATGCGCGAATACCCATACTTTAGTCATTCAGCATTTGAGAATGACAGCATTTATTGTTACAAACTTTATACATAATGACAAACTCTTACGAATTTTTTTTCTCACTAACGACATCCAGAAGATAATGAAAAGAAAGAAGTTTATGGCTCACCACATTTTCGCTGTTCATGTAGTACAACTGCCTTCAGGAGCGTCACATTTTAATTTATTACTTCTTTACTACTAATTGTATTTGCGACACATTTTGCAGACGGCATTGGCATGTGACACTAAATCTATCAGCAAAATTATATTATTCTACGACACACAGTTCTGGAAATACACTCCTGGAAATGGAAAAAAGAACACATTGACACCGGTGTGTCAGACCCACCATACTTGCTCCGGACACTGCGAGAGGGCTGTACAAGCAATGATCACACGCATGGCACAGCGGACACACCAGGAACCGCGGTGTTGGCCGTCGAATGGCGCTAGCTGCGCAGCATTTGTGCACCGCCGCCGTCAGTATCAGCCAGTTTGCCGTGGCATACGGAGCTCCATCGCAGTCTTTAACACTGGTAGCATGCCGCGACAGCGTGGACGTGAACCGTATGTGCAGTTGACGGACTTTGAGCGAGGGCGTATAGTGGGCATGCGGGAGGCCGGGTGGACGTACCGCCGAATTGCTCAACACGTGGGGCGTGAGGTCTCCACAGTACATCGATGTTGTCGCCAGTGGTCGGCGGAAGGTGCACGTGCCCGTCGACCTGGGACCGGACCGCAGCGACGCACGGATGCACGCCAAGACCGTAGGATCCTACGCAGTGCCGTAGGGGACCGCACCGCCACTTCCCAGCAAATTAGGGACACTGTTGCTCCTGGGGTATCGGCGAGGACCATTCGCAACCGTCTCCATGAAGCTGGGCTACGGTCCCGCACACCGTTAGGCCGTCTTCCGCTCACGCCCCAACATCGTGCAGCCCGTCTCCAGTGGTGTCGCGACAGGCGTGAATGGAGGGACGAATGGAGACGTGTCGTCTTCAGCGATGAGAGTCGCTTCTGCCTTGGTGCCAATGATGGTCGTATGCGTGTTTGGCGCCGTGCAGGTGAGCGCCACAATCAGGACTGCATACGACCGAGGCACACAGGGCCAATACCCGGCATCATGGTGTGGGGAGCGATCTCCTACACTGGCCGTACACCACTGGTGATCGTCGAGGGGACACTGAATAGTGCACGGTACATCCAAACCGTCATCGAACCCATCGTTCTACCATTCCTAGACCGGCAAGGGAACTTGCTGTTCCAACAGGACAATGCACGTCCGCATGTATCCCGTGCCACCCAACGTGCTCTAGAAGGTGTAAGTCAACTACCCTGGCCAGCAAGATCTCCGGATCTGTCCCCCATTGAGCATGTTTGGGACTGGATGAAGCGTCGTCTCACGCGGTCTGCACGTCCAGCACGAACGCTGGTCCAACTGAGGCGCCAGGTGGAAATGGCATGGCAAGCCGTTCCACAGGACTACATCCAGCATCTCTACGATCGTCTCTATGGGAGAATAGCAGCCTGCATTGCTGCGAAAGGTGGATATACACTGTACTAGTGCCGACATTGTGCATGCTCTGTTGCCTGTGTCTATGTGCCTGTGGTTCTGTCAGTGTGATCATGTGATGTATCTGACCCCAGGAATGTGTCAATAAAGTTTCCCCTTCCTGGGACAATGAATTCACGGTGTTCTTATTTCAATTTCCAGGAGTGTATTTGGTGGTAAGTTCCTATGGGAACCAACTGCCGAGGTCATCTGTCCCTAGGCATACACGCTACTTAATCTAACTTAAATTAACTTGCAATAAGGAGAACACACACACACACACACCCATGTCCGAAGGAGGTCTCGGAACCTCCAACGGGGGAAGCAGCGCAAGCAGCGGCAAGGAGCCTCAGATAAAGCGGCTATCCTGCACTGCTCACGAGATATGACGTCATAAATATAGAGATGCGGGAAAACAGATGCATGATACACGATGTTTTAATTTATTACAGATTCTATTCACAACACGTTTCACAGACATTATCCGCTTACGGCATTGGATGCACTTGCAAAATTGTAGTACTGTACAACAAATAGTTCTGGATATACGACGCCATAAAAATTAAGCACCGTAGAAATGAAACTGCAAGGACAGATTATATGTGTACAAATGTGTGTGAAATATATTAAATATGTGTGAAATATCTTTGACATGTTCCTACACAGATAAATCCATGAGTAAAAAGCTCATCCTAAATCCACAGAACGATTTCAACCAAATTTTGTTACGCATACTAGTTACGATCAGGAAAGAAATACTATCGGTGAACCACCAGCCTCCTCTTGGGATTAGGGTGATAACGTGAAAAAAGAAGGAGGTGAAAAGAATAGATGGCGAGTGGCAAGGAGGTCATGGACACAGGCAGTGGGGAGAAGGAGGTAGGCAGGGCGATGGGGTGACGGGGTAGTGGACACTGTCAGAGACAGGGAGAGGAAGAAGGCAGGAGAAGAGAGGGGGAGAAGAAAATGAACAAACAGAGAGGAGCAGGACGAAGTGGACAGAGGAAGAAAAGAGGAGTAGAAAGGGGAAGAGAGAGGGTAGAAGAGAAACAGAGCCAGGTGAGGAGGAGATGGACAGTGAGATGGGAGAGATGGAATAGACTGGTAGGAGGAGATGAGGAGCGGATGAACGGAGGAGCAGGTGGGCACAGAGGGATGGAGGAGGCTACAGAGAGAGGGGCAGGAGGAGATGGACAGAGAGTGGGGGTGTAGGAGGGCGACAGTGGGTGTGAATGAGGTAGACAGAAATGAGGCGATGGAGGAGATGGACAGAGAGAGGAGAAAGAGGAGATAGAATAATACAAGACTGTAATAGATACGTGCCCCGGGAACGCCATGTATTCAGCTAGTTTTGAAGTAATAGCTGCGCTCGTGCTCATATCGGTTCCAACCGCTGGCTGAACCTCTCTGGCTTCTCTCCTTAGTGACGGCCTTCCTGAGGCCTCAGTGGGGCAGACTTGCGGCGGCTGTATATCATTTTAAAGTGCGTACGCAGCCGTCTATGGTATCTTGTCTCGCTGGCTGTTCCACACGCCAAGAGGGAGCACACACAAAGAACGGAAGTGTGGTCACCGTGTTGTGGCTGCTGTTGACCGACGAGTCCTCGGAGGCCAACTGAAGATCCATTTCTTCCCTCTGCCTGCATGGACTCGGGTTGCGTCTTCTGAGTCCGCCGATTCCCATTTCTAGTGCCTTGGTAGATGCGTTTGGCGCTGCCAGCATTCCTTGCCCCTCCGGGATCCGGTGTAGAAACTAATGGTGAGAACCTTGCTGCATGTGATAGAATGTTAGGTGCGATTCTCGGAAACTCTTGCTTTTCTAAGCTCTGATAACTGAGACTTATTTTTGTGTTAACGCCTGTAGCGTTGTGCACCTTTAGTTGGAGGCCGTTCTGGTGTATGGACTTTAAAAATAAAAAATTGTCTTGTGAGCAGATGCTGCTGATATTAGCTTTTGCCTTTTTCCAGTATACGTTTTCTGAAATGTTTCCGAATTCTTTAATTTTTAGTGTCACAGAATATGTTGAATTATACTCCAGACTGCCTCTGCGAAAGTCCTACATCTCATTCACATTAGTTAAAATTAAAAAATAAAAATAATAACAACATTAATAAACGTTCGAAATCTTCTACTCACATGACCTTACGGATCCCAGAAGTAGTCTCACTCGATTTCCAAAAGACTTCTTTTAAACTACACAGTGTGCTCAAAAGTATCCGGACGCCAGGCTGAAAATGACTTACAAGTTCGTTTGTGGCGCCCTCCATCGGTAATGCTGGAATTCAATATGGTGTTGGCCCACCCTTAGCCTTGGTGGCAGCTTCCACTCTCGCATGCATACGTTCAATCAGGTGCTGGAAAGTTTCTTGAGGAATCACAGCCCATACGTCGACGAGTGCTGCACTGAGGAGAGGTATCGACGTCGGTCGGTGAGGCCTGGCACGAAGTCGGCGTTCCAAAACATCCCAAAGGTGTTCTGTAGGATTCAAGTCAGGCCTCTGTGCACGTCAGTCCATTACAGTCCCGTTATTGTCGTGTAACCACTACGCCACAAGCCGTGCTTAATGAATAGGTGCTCAATCGTGTTGAAAGATGCAGTCGCCATCCCCGAATTGATCTTCAACAGTGGGAAGCAAGAAGGTGCTTAAAACATCAATGTAGGCTTGTGCTGTGATAGTGCCACTCAAAACAACAAGGGGTGCAAGCCCCCTCCAAGAAAAACATGACCACGTTGTAACACCGCCTCCGAATTTTACAGTTGGCACTACACACGCTGGCAGATGATGTTCACAGGGCATGCGCCACACCCACACCCTGCCAAGGGATCGCCACGTTGTGTACCGTGATTCCTCAGTTCACACAACGTTTTTCCACTGTTCAAGTATCCAATGTTTACGCTCCTTACATCAAGCGAGGCGTCACTTGGCATTTACCAGCGTGATGTGTGGCTTATGAGCAGCCACTCGACCACGAAATCGAAGTTTTCTCACCTCCCGCTTAACTATCATAGTACCTGCAGTGGATCCTGAAGCAGTTTGGAATTCCTTTGTGATGGTCTGGATAGATGTCTGACTATTACTCATTACGACTCTCTTCAACTGTCGGCGGTCTCTGTCTGCCAACAGACGAGGTCGGCCTGTACGCTTTTACGCTGTACGTGTCCCTTCACGTTTCCATATCACTATCACATAGACGGTCGCGGTGACTGAGCGGTTCTAGGTGCTCAGTTTGGAACCGTGCGACTGCTACGGTCGCAGGTTCGAATCCTGTCTCGGGCATGGATGTGTGTGATGTCCTTAGTTGGGTTTAAGTAGTTCTAAGTTGTAAGGGAGTGAAGACCACAGATGTTAAGTCCCATAGTGCTCAGAGCCATTTGAACCCATCACATAGTGAACCTAGGGATGTTTAGGAGTGTGGAAATCTCGTGTACATACGTATGACTCAAGTGACACCTAATCACCTGTCCACGTTCGAAGTCAGTGAGTTCGGCGGAGCGCCCATTTTGCTCTCTCACAATGTCTAATGACTACTGAGGTCTCTGATATGGAGTACCTCGCAGTGGGTCGCAGCACAATGCACCTAATATGAAAAACGTATGTTTTTGGGGTTGTCCAGATATTTTGATCACATAGTGTGTGTGCTGTGTATTGTCGATTACGAAATAAAGTTTGGGTGCACCCGAGTCGTAACGCCAGACTTTGGAGGGATGTAGATTTAGAGTCGGAACGAGGTCCAAACTTTGGGCGACAGAGGAAAAATTGTCTACCTGTAGGCTGGTGTCAGAGAGAGCGTGCTAAATTGGACGTTCGCTCCAGCAGCGTCCTACAATCAATGCGTGACTTCTCCCCCACGCTCCTCATTGTCTGTGCGTAAGCGGTGCGTAGAGGCTTGCTGCTAAGAGCAATTTACGGGAGCAAACAATCTCTGTTGAGGCGAAGATCCTACTCGACACTTAGTCCACAATGAGTTGTACTCAAAAATTGCAGATGAAAATTTAAGTTGAAATAATTTTTTGATAGAAACAATAAAAATTCTGGATATCCCCAAACTGGTTAGACGACCTATCAACACCGCTGAACTAACTCATTGCCACGAAATCAGCTTACGTCCAGTGCGGTGGTGCTCAGTCCTACTGAAAAGTGAAATTTTCAGCATTTTTTATTATTTGTGTGGTGTCGTCTTCTCATTTCGACGCTCCTTGGATTGTTCAAAGAGTGAGCAAGCTAACGAGCTGACTGCATGAGGGAGACCTCTACCGGCAGCAACAGGAACCAGCAACTTACAAATAGCGTCAAGCTAAACTTTTAGATTCGATGTGAAAGTTAAAATGTACCTCAAGTTCCTACCTCCATCCACGTCTTGTAACGTTGGCAGAATCTTTTTGGAACGCCCTGTACATTGAGTTACCGTAATTTCCATTATGGCCACCTGCTTGAGTGGGAAAAGGGAAGCCTTCGCTCGCACTACATTGCCCTGTGAACATAAAATGCTTCCTTAGGCCGTCTTACAGAAACAATTTTCTTTTTGGAGTGCGTTACAGGAACTTAATCCGTCGTTTGTACGTAAATGCGTAAAAAAGTCCCCATTTTGCAAGAAATCTTTCGTAATGTCATTTTACTACCTACTGGAAAAATTGAGATGTAATTTACTCTTATATTTCGGGAAGTATTCCTTATTATTTCATGTGAGCGTAAAAATATTTGGAAATCTGCGGTAAGGACTATCGGACCAAACTGCTGAGGTCATCGGTCCCTACGTATACGTACTACTTAATCTAACTTAAACTAACTTACGCTAAGGAGAACACACACATCCATGCACGAGGGAAGACTAGAAACTACGACGGGGGCAGCCGCGCGAACCGTGACAAGACGCCCAAGACCGCACGGCTACCCCGCGCGGTTCATGTAAGCGTACAGAACTTTAACATCTTGCTAATGACTGTGTGAGACGAACTCCGCATTTCCATCTCGCGGAACGCGACGGGGAGGCAGCTGTGTGGCTTGCAAATTAACTAGGAAGTGGTCCATGAGATTAACATCATCCCCGCCAACAGCAGGAGCTTCAGTGCACTACACGGCAATTAATTTCTGTCTCTGAGCAGAACTGGAATGCCTACAGCGTACAGCTGTATTAACTGTATGACAATACGCAGTATAAAACATTTTCTACACCGAGTTAGTTTGCACCGCAAATTCAGCACGGTCCGTGGTGCGGTGGATACGTCATTCACATCGATTAAGCGTCTTGCGGACACCTCTTTAGTAACTACATTAATGAAGCAAATAAATTCTTTAAATGAGTCGACGATCATAATCATTCTTTTGAATAAAGCTAGCTGTCTAAATTGCTTCATCATCATCAATTCTCCAATTAAGATTAAAGTTACATGAGAATGAGACGTTTTATGGATTACCAGTGAACAAAGAAAACGAAAAAAAAGCCACCTGAAGCTTACACCTCGTAAAACAATGCTGAACGTCGGTTACAACCGGACTAATGACAAGTGCTAGCCAGCCGCGCGGTCTGGAGCGGCTTGCCAAGGCTTGCGCGCCTTCCCCCGTCGGAGGTTCGAGTCCTCCCTCGGGCATGGCTGCATGTGTGTGTTGTCGTTGGCGTAAGTTAGTTTAAGTTAGATTAGGTAGTGCGTAAACCTAGGAACCGCTCACCTTAGCAGTTTGGTCCCACAGGAACTTACCAACAGCCGAGATACGGCGATACTAGGGAATTCGTTGCCTTCGCTTTTCAGGTTATAATCCAATATCATAGACAGTCTTTAAAACCTTTTTTTTTTGTTTGCTCATCAGTCTTCGGTTTGATGCGGCCCGCCACGAATTCCTCTCCTGTGCTAACCTCTTCATCTCAGAGTAGCACATGCTACCTACGTCCTCAATAATTTGCTGGATGTATTACTCTACAATTTTTCCCCTCTACAGCTCCCCATAGTCATTCCCTCATATCTTAACAGATGTCCTATCATCTTGTCCCTCTTCCTTATCAGTGTTTTCCACATCTTCCTTTCCTCTACGATTCTGTGCAGAATCTCCTCAGTCCTTACCTTATCAGTCCACCTAATTTTCAACATTCGTCTGAAGCACTGTAAGTAGGCTGTTTATGTTTTCTTATTGGCAACGTTACGTAGCGCTCAATATGAAAATCACTGGCTGTGCTGTGTGCAGTCTGTGGCTGCTTTGCATTGTTGTAATACTCGCCATTGTAGTGTTGGGCAGCTGGCTGTTAACAGCGCGTAGCGTTGCGCAGTTGGAGGTGAGCCGCCAGCAGTGGTGGATGTGGGGAGAGAGATGGCGGAGATTTGTAATTTGTCATGAACTGATATATATATTATGACTTATGATGATATCAAGGTAAATACATTGTTTGCTCTCTATTAATATCTTTCATTTGCTAACTATCCCTATCAGTAGTTAGTGCCTTCCATAGTTTGAATCTTTTATTTAGCTGGCAGTAGTGGCGCTCGCTGTATTGCAGTAGCTTGAGCAGCGAAGATTTTTGTGAGGTAAGTGATTTGTGAAAGGTATAGTTAAATGTTAGTCAGGGCCATTGTTTTGTAGGGAATTTTGAAAGTCAGATTGCGTTGCGCTAAAAATATTGTGTGTCAGGTTAAGTACAGTCCTGTATAAATTGTTCAAAGGGGACGTTGCATATGTCGACCCTTAGCCTAGGATACCTCACTGGAATCTTCTGATTTTTCTTGTAGTTTGTGTATTTAGTGTAGCTTTTGTTTATTGCTAGCGCGTAATTGTAGAGAGAATCTCCTTTGTAGTTGTAGCCTTTCATTGTTGTACAGTAAAACAGTTGTGGCATGCATATAGATTTGCACCAAGTATTTCGCAGCTGTAATTAACAAGATATTATTTTCAGTGTTATGTTAATGTGTTCTCTTATTTTTGCTCTTCAAATTGTGTTTTTCTGTGTTGTCGTGTGAAATACTGTGACAATAATGGCGTGTGAAAAACGTAATACTAGGCTCCAAAGTAAACTGAGAAATGACAGTGAAAATGAGAGCAGTGTGTTAGCGCCACCGAGTTATGAATTAACTGATGTTCAAAGTAGTAATTTGGTAATTGTGCATAGGGAAATGGAGCGGGCGGCAAACAATGGCGTGGACAGTGAAACAATTAGTGAAGAGGGAAGCATTATCGATCGATCGGTCGGCAACAGCTCGCCTCAGGAATCCGAAATGACAGGACACAATTTCGCAAATACTGTAGATTCAGGTTTTGGGTCATCACCGTTTTCTCAAATAAGTCAAGACACATTTTCTGCTTGTCAAAATGTGAATGTTGTCGGTGCAAATGCACTGCCGAAAAGCGTAGAGAAACAGATTCCAGACACTAATACATTATTATTGCAATTAATGCAACAAATGGAACAAAATCAGAGACAAACACAGCAAAAGTTAGACACAGTGGAACAAAATCTCAAAAAGTTAGACACAATGGAACAAAATCTTCAAAAGTTAGACACCACACTTGAACAAACACGTGAAGATTTAACTAGTGAGTTACATAACATTGAATCGAAATGTCAAAAAGTCTGTAATGACGTAAAATCACAAATTTGTGAGCATTTCCAACCTATTTTTTCGCGGCATGAAAATGCATTACAGAATCATGAAGCAGCCATAAAAGAACTGCAAACTATTTTTCATGAAAATCACAACACCTTGCAAGCTAAAATTGACTCAGTTGCATCTACCGATTCGGTTACGCAACTTGCAAAAACTCAGGAAAACTTAAAGGTCACAGTAGAGACGATTGCAACACAAATGGACACTCTGAAACTTGGTTCAGAAAAACATACAGAGGAAATGATTTCACTATCGGATAAAGTAGCCGAACTTTCAGATCAGTTCACTAACTTATCTACAAAGGTAGATGATGATCTGAATGACACAACACCTGTAGCCTTCACTGACACAGAAGAGTATGAACAAATTAGAAAATTCAAACAAAATCAAAATCAAATCAATACACAGTACAAAAGAGAAATCCGGGAAGTGCAAGATCAGTTGGCACAAGTAGTACAAGAATTACGTATTTTAGAGGACACTCTCGCCCCAATACGGGAAGAGGGACATACAAATACGGAACAGACACAAAATAACAACACAGGGCACTTCGGAAATTGTGAAAGAAATTGGCAAGGCGCATTGGATTTTGAGATGGAACCGCCGAAACGAAGTAACAATGACCGACATGCGACTCGCCGACATGACGATTTTGACTATAAGCTGTTCATTACTACACGTAAATTCAAAACATTTAAGAATTCTGGCAACGACATTCATCCACAAGCATGGCTCCATCAATTCTCTCATTGTTTTCCTCCCAACTGGTCGTTAGAACACAGATTAGAATTTATGTGTGGCTACTTGGAGAGTGAACCAGCTGTAAGAATGCGATCGGTAATTCACGATTGCCACAGTGAAGGAGAGTTTTACCATGCCTTCCTCTCAGCATATTGGTCTCAAGCCACACAAGACCGTGTAAAACATGGCATCATGATGATGAAACACTTTGAACAATCTGAATTTTCCAGTCTTGTCAAATATTTTGAAGACATGTTGCATAAGAATCAATATCTTTCAAACCTATACAGCCCCTCAGAACTCATCCGCATTTGCTTACTCAAATTGCCTGAACATTTACGACACATTATTTTAGCAGGACGCTGCAAAGATGACATTGAAGCATTTCAGGGTCTGTTACAAGAACTGGAAATTGACACTGACAATCGGGGAACGCGGAAACAGGAGCACAACAATTACAGATCACATCAGTCGCAATTCCGCGATAAAAGAAATAATAACTGGACGCGACAAGGCTATTCTCACAACACAAATCGTGACCGAAACAGACACCACCCGTATTACAACCGTTGGCAGAGTAGTAATAATTACAGGGAAAGATCACCTCTCCGCGGTAGTGACTATCACAGAGACAATCAGAGAAACAGACAATTTGGGAACCAAAATAATTATTATCAAGGGAGACAGAATAACTTTTGACGCAACGGTCCAACGCGCAGTTACGATTCAGGGAGAAATTCTCCACCACGTGACCGACAAACAAGAAACTATGTAAACTGCCGACAAAACGATAGACGTGAATTTCATCAGAACTGGCGGGATTCTAACAGAGCTGGGCCCTCTCGGCAAGGCGAATTTGTAGAAATTAGGTCTCCTAATCCCAATAACGGCGCGCGCCAACAAAGAGACAGACAATGACTCGCACAGCAGGCAGCCGCGTGCGCCCGCTGGCTCCGAGAAAAATAACATAAGACGCTAGCCTGGAGGAAAATTTTAGCATTCTTTACCGATGTATACAACATGATAATTGCTTTGAAGTTGAAACTCTGCGTACTAGGAAGAGTAAAGGTTTACACCACATTTCACATGTAAAACCGTTTATTGAAAGATAATCTGCTTTTTAACTTTGTCTTTGCCATAAAACTTTTCACTTCACATTTCTAGTATGCTTTATCAGATTTAGAATCTGTTAACATGCAACAATGTTTGAAGTTAAATATCCAATCTAGAACCTAGGGAACATTTTTAAACAGAAATTACGAATGCATTGTTATTGTGGACAGACGACACAGTGTTATTGTGTGTGTGCATTCTTGCTTGTTTGTTGCACGATTACGTAACGACTATAAAGCTCACATACTTAGAACATTTACCAGTACTGCTAATGAGATTTTAATGCAACATTTTGGTTTATTTGAAAATATATTCTGGATTTAAAGTACTTTCAGTGAGATACCAGATGGCACAGTGGTTAGTTTATGTGACAGCTACACGATTTTATCACGACGCTACTAATGAGTGACAATTTACAATGTTGCTTTTGCAGTGTTTCTGTTTTATATCTGCACAGTTTTCTGTTTTATTCTGGAAAGTAAAACATGTTTTAGTAGTAACTTTTATGGTATAGCTACTAGGAGACAGCCTTTTCTGTAGCACAACAATACGTTACAGCACAGTACTTTCTTCATCACGGCAATAAGCGTAATAACTAAGAAATCTATACGTAAAGCATTTCACTTTTGTGTATCATGAGGTAAGTACATTGACTTTAGCAGAACTTTGCTTACAGAGGACGATAACTACGACAGTTCCACAGAATTATCTTACAGCAAGACGCGCATTTAGCGCTACAGGACACGCATTTGAGTGATTAATCTTATACTTAAAACACTCATTTTCAAAGATTTTTTTATTACAAAGAAAGTTTTCCGTGATACATTTCATTCCATTGCTGTAATTTGTAACACCTGAGGGTATAATTACATTTATCCTCAGGGGGGTACATGCCTACTTTGTGTACCATGTGTGTGGCATCCACAAGGAACCCTAGCTAATATGGTATTTGCTTATACAACTTTACACATCGGTACCATATTTCTCTAACACACAAATTACACAGCTATCTGATCATTTAACTGAGAGAGACAAACATTTATTTTACTACATCAGTGACACATGTTTACGCAATTACACAGTTGGATAACTTCACACTTATGAAACTGTATTTTGTCTGTACTTTGTAAACTGTTCATATTTTTCGGAATCATTGTGATACTATGAGAGCTTTGAATGATGTATTTGGTATGAGATCATGATTTTTAAAGTACGTTTGAGGCAGCTGACACTTTTGACATGAGCAGAGAATTATTTTCGGCTTAGAAATTATTGGAGGAAGTTACGACGATTTTGAGATTTGTCTGATGTGTTATGATGTTATTATTACGACGACGATGTGTATTATGTTGTTGAGGAATGTTTATTATGCTACGTATTTCTCATGATGAAATATTGAAGAAGTGTCTACGAATATGTTTATGTATAATGAGGTAAGGAATAATGAGTAGTGTTTAGGGACTCTGATTTGTGGAAAAGGTTGTTGGAAACCAAGAATCGTACTTTAAGAGTTATGAAATGTGCGTAAATGCGTGAATGTATTACAATGCAGACGAAATTCTTTTTTTGGACACTGTTATATCAATAGCATTTTGTTTCTACAGATTTGTAACGCAAATTCTTGACCTGTGAAATATCTTTATATGCGACTGTCTCTGTAGCGGAAACGGCTGTCGTAAATATTTCCATAAGAAAGTTAACGGACCACCTACACATAATGCGTTGTGGGCACCCAGCTGTGTCAGACGCCTGGAGAAAAAGCCATTAGCGCGTGCCTTTCAGAGCACAGGAAAACACCTGGAGAACAAGCCATTAGGGTGTGCCTTTCATCGCTAATGCGACACCCTCGTTACTTGAAAACATATGATTACTCGCACTTTGTGCTAATTGCTGAAATGCTTATGAATTGATGGGAAATATTCGTACATCTGCAAACCTGATAATGACAAGTGTCTTTCTATGAGAGTTGAGAGCTACTGACTTACGAAATGCCACATGACTATTGAATGATGTTTTTATGCTTTGGTTTGCGTAATTGCTTATTTCACTTGATATCTGGTTTCCAGCTGTGTTGCAGCATTGCTTTTATAAAATGAAATGCATTTGCTAATGTGAACACTTTCTGTCAACAGATCTATTAAATAATTATTTTATGATCCACATTCTTTAAAAAAGGAGCACTTGGAAAGGAAAGAACAATAAGAAGGAACTAGTAACTGCATTCATAATTTTCTTTTCAAGTAATTGGTAACTTTTTGGTAGAATAACTTCTTGTGGTGCACCACTTTAATTACATAGACATTAAGATGTGAATATACATTTCCCTTATCTGCATTGTTGTTCAGTGTAATATTTTTTCTGCTTGCGCTATGTCATGTTTAGGTATAAGTTGCTGCTGTTTGCCAGGCATAGTGTTATTGAATTTGACTTTTGCTCATTTATGCTGCTAGCTTTGCCAATTTGCATTTTTTTGCATTGCTGTTTGTGTTGATTTGTTATGTGATGCTGCATTGCCTCGTCCCTTAGTTTAGCATCTGAGCTCAGTAGATTTAAGTTAGCTTAAGAGGGGGTAGCCTCTAAGAGAATGAGTTGCGATGAATTGGAAGAAATGCATTGAGAAAACAGGTTTAGGTAGGATTTTCTTGGAAATAAATGTTGAGGGGAGAAATGTGTGAACATATAAATACAGAAAGCATGCTTAGATAGAATTTTTTTGGTGGAAACAAAGGATGAAATAAGAGGAAAGATATACGAAGTTTTGGGTTGGACTGCAGTACCAAATGTGACACTGAAAACGAACCCTGTCCTTTCCTATTGGTGTTATCCCACTATGTGTTTGTGTACCCTTGTGTATTTGTTTTCTTCGTGTCTCTGTGTAGTTTCATAGAATTTTTTCTTCTTTTAATATTAAGCTACATTCACTATGATGAGGAATACTGTTATCCTCGAATATAATTGGCATTAATAATATGTTATTTACTTTGTAAAGATGTTAGACATTATTAATTCTGTTCTGTTCAATGCTCATGTGTGAAGTTGATGTTTCAAAAGTTATTGTGATCCTTTATGTATGTACTCATGTCATAATTCCACTGATGTATATGTTTATTTCTATTCTTTTGTAAAGCCTGTGTTACTACAAATGTTATCTGTATTGTTATGTTCTTTAATGATGTATTTTGTACCTTTGTAATTGTATTTTCATGTTGTAAATTTATAATTGTACAGACACCAGTTCTTCCAATTAAGTTACATTTCACTGCACACGTTTCTGTTGGTCATAGTATATGGACAATATGTGAGAAGTAGGGACTGTTAGTGATTGCACGTGTGTTAATAATTCAGCAAGGGACTGGATAACAGCATTGCTGGTTCTAAGGACAATTCCAAAAACGTTGTGAGTGCACAAGTGGTGGTTTATGGACTTGCTATATTCTCTGCAAGACTCTTCGATGGTGATTGTGCACCTGCACATTTGCAACAGATGGCTGCTGGCCGTCTCTACAAGGACTACAGTGGGTCTACATCTTTGATGGCCCACCAATACCGTAATCTCTACCAGGACTACAGTGGGTCTGCTCTGTGATGACCTACCTACCAATATTCATCAAAACTTCGACTGACTCTGCTGTGGGTTTGCTCCATTGTGGCCCATTACCTGTCAGCATGTCAAGAGCCAGCACTGTCTTTCCGTTGGAAGGACAACACTACTTCTTCAAGACTGCATGGAAATCCACTACTTCTGTGTGCATTTTCTTTTACTGCTTAGACTTTGAGAAAAACACTGCTATTTTACTGTGATGAATCAGGACTGTCTTTATGGACTGTGACAAAATTTTAGCTTTTGACCAACGTTGTATCAATAAGTGTGTGCATTTGATATCTTTGTTATTGTAATTATGAAAAATTTTTTTCAAATCTGTATTGGGCACTGCCCAAACCAATTTGTAAAAATTTTTGTGGGGAGCATGGGGGCTATGTAAGTAGGCTGTTTATGTTTTCTTATTGGCAACGTTACGTAGCGCTCAATATGAAAATCACTGGCTGTGCTGTGTGCAGTCTGTGGCTGCTTTGCATTGTTGTAATACTCGCCATTGTAGTGTTGGGCAGCTGGCTGTTAACAGCGCGTAGCGTTGCGCAGTTGGGGTGAGCCGCCAGCAGTGGTGGATGTGGGGAGAGAGATGGCGGAGATTTGTAATTTGTCATGAACTGATATATATATTATGACTTGTGATGATATCAAGGTAAATACATTGTTTGTTCTCTATTAATATCTTTCATTTGCTAACTATCCCTATCAGTAGTTAGTGCCTTCCATAGTTTGAATCTTTTATTTAGCTGGCAGTAGTGGCGCTCGCTGTATTGCAGTAGCTTGAGCAGCGAAGATTTTTGTGAGGTAAGTGATTTGTGAAAGGTATAGTTAAATGTTAGTCAGGGCCATTGTTTTGTAGGGAATTTTGAAAGTCAGATTGCGTTGCGCTAAAAATATTGTGTGTCAGGTTAAGTACAGTCCTGTATAAATTGTTCAAAGGGGACGTTGCAGCACCACATCGCAAATGGTTCGATTCTCTTCTGTTCCGGTTTTCCCACAGTCCATGTCATACAATGCCGTACTAGAGACGTACATTCTCAGAAATTTCTTCCTCAAATTAAGGCCGATATTTGATATTAGTAGACTTCTCTTGGCCAGGAATTCCGTTTTTACCATTGCTAGTCTACTTTTGATGTCCTCCTTGCTCCGTCCGTCATTGATTATTTTACTGTCTACTTCGTGACCATCAGTCCTGATGTTAAGTTTCTTGCTGCTCTCATTTCTGCTACTTCTCATTACCTTCGTCTTTCTTCGATTTACTCTCAGTCCATATTCTGTACTCACTAGAGTGTCCATTTCATTCAGCAGATCCTATAATTCTTCTTTACTTTGTCATCAGCGAATCGTATCATTGATATCCTTTCAGCTTGAATTTTAATTCCACTCCTGAACCTTTCTTTTATTTTCATCATTGCTTTCTCGATGTACCTATTGAACAGTCTTACACCCTTTTAATACGAGCACTTCTTTCTTGGTCTTCGACGGTTATTATTCCCTCTTGGCTGTTGTACATGTTGTACTCATATATGACCCGTATCTCCCTACAGCTTACCCCTAGTTTTATTAGAATTTCGGACAACTTGCACCATTTTACGTTGTCGAACGCTTTTTCCAGGTTGTCAAATCCTATGAATGTGTCTTGATTTTTCTTTAGTCTTGCTTCCATTATTAACCGCAACATCAGAATTGCCCCTCTTGTGCTTCTACCTTTCCTAAAGCCAGACTGATCGTCATCTAGCGCAACCTCAATTTTGTTTCCATTGCTTCTTGTTAACAACTTGGATGCATGAGGTGTTAAGCTGATTCCGCTGTAATTCTCGCACTTGTCAGCTCTTGCCGTTTCGAAATTGTGTGGATGATGCTTTACCGAAAGACAGATGATATGTCACCAGACTCATACATTCTACAAACCAACTTGAATAATCGTTTTGTTGCCACTTCCCCCAATGATTTTAGAAATTCTGATGGAGTGTTATCTATCTCTCATGCCTTATTTGATCTTAAGTGTTTCAAAGCTCTTTTACATTCTGATTCTAATACTGGATCCCCTATCTCTCCTAAATCTATAAGTAAAATTGTAAAACAGGTATCAGTGGTAATATTTCTCAGTGATTAAATTAGCATTTCAGATGGCAGCATTGAGTCTATACAAAGTTTAACTGACTGCAATAACAAAGAATCAACATATCTACTTTACAATCGTATAACCATCAGCCCGATGAAATACTGATTTTAAATATATTTTACCTTAACATACTGTTGAGAGCATAAAAATTCATTTTCCTTGTTGGCACTCTGCGTGTTCTACAGTAAAAAAAGCTTAAATATGCACTATATGATCAGAAGTATCCCACCACCCGTTAGTGGATGTTCAATAGGACTGCAACTACCCTTCGTCACTATGGCGGCTTGCATTTATCTGGGAACCCTTTCAGTGGGTTTCTGAATGTCGATGGAGGAATGGCAGCCCATTCTTCCTCAAAAACCGAAAGCAGAAAAGGTAGTGATGTTAGACCCTGAGACCTAGAGGAAAGTCGACGCTCTTGCTCATCCCGAAGGTGTTCCATGAGGTTCACATTGGGACTCGGGACAGGACAGTCCACTTCAGGAATGTTCTTGTCCGCAAACTATAGCCACGCACATACCGCTTTATGACAGAGTGACTGGCCATCTGATACGATCATAGTCTCCCAGCTAGTCACTGTGCACAGCACACAATATTGTAACATGTGTTTGTGCCCTTCAGCATTTAACGTTTTCTTAAGCGCAGTAAGAGGATCACTCGCTATGAAAAACCCTTAAATACCAAAACACCACCTCCGTACTTCACTGTTGATACTTCACAAGATGGCAGGAAGCAGTCTCTAGACATCCAATAAACCCTTCTATTTGACCGGTACATGTTACGGCATGATTCATTACTCCACTCCAGTCACCACATGTCCAGTGCCGTCGCTCTTTACAGTACCTCAAGTGCCACTTAGCAGTGGCTACAGAAATGTGTAGCTGATAAGGAGCTCATCATTCTTAACTTCTTGCGCACAGCCATTATCCTGGACGTGCTGCTGGTAGCACTTTAATACTAGCGGGTTATTCCTTCTGTTGCGATATTCTCAAATAGCGTCGTAATGTTCCACGGTTCCCATACGTTAGCACATGAAGTTTGCGGAGGCTTGGTTTAGCCGTAATTTCTCTTAGCGTTTCCACTTCACAATCGACTCGGGCTGCTGCAAATGGGTTCATATGTCCCTAACGGATTTGTTATTCACGTGACATCCGATGACTACACCACGATCAAAGTCACTGAGGCCTCCTGACCGATCCATTCTGCTATCGCTGCTTTTCTACTGACTACACAATATTCCCCACCTCATTTTATATTGGCAGTTCCACCTGTCGTGCCATCTTTTGATGATTTCAGCATTACATACGGGTGTCCTGATACCTTTCATTCGGCAGCGTATGTCATAATTGCCCAGTTGGTAATGGTAGTAGATACTATGATCGAATCCCAGGTGCTAAAAAAAAGTTCTTGGTGGGTATAATCAACCTCAGAAGGTTATTATCCAAAAGTGCTACAGTCGTTTTTCAGATTATGATTCCTGTGAACTGAAATGTGCCAAGAGATACTTAAAAGTAAAACTGAAAGATAACACTGTCACCGATAAAACGGCTTGTCCTTATTCCAGAATGGCCCAGTTATCTTAGAAGAGTACGATGTTCCACAGAATCAACCGTCTTTCATATGTCACAAACGATACCAATGCGGCCGTTTTTCCTTAATCCCTTCTACTGATTAGAATATGCGTATTTTATTTGATCGACTTCTGAGCTGATGAGTTCTCCTAAGGTTATCAGCCCAGTGGTGGCGTCGTCTTGTCGCAACGTTTCAATGAGTTTCGCACCCATCATCTTCGAACTCGAGAAGACTCCATCAGTGGAATACGCCGAGAAAGACTGCAGTCGCAACTTATGAGCTATTCCTAAGCTTTCCAAAGCGTTAATCTATCGATAAATAGTGTTAGGAAAGTATATAGCTTATCAACGGATTTTTCGATAATTTTTTGAGGATACGGTAATTGCGATGTCGACTTGTAGGTTTCATATTTCCGTTTCATATTTTTCGTCTAGACGCCCAATCACAGTGTATTTACGTATGGCTAAAGAGAGCAGTCTGTAAAGAATTGCATTATAGGTAACTGAGAATGCCCCCTACTTCAGGGTGAACAATTCTTCATTATTGTTGTTGCAATAGATCGTTGCGACTTGAACACTTCGACTTCACGAACTTAATACACTACTGGCCATTAAAGTTGCTACACCAAGAAGAAATGCAGATGATAAACGGCTATCCATTGGACAAATATATTATACTAGAACTGACATGTGATTACATTTTCACGCAATTTGGGTGCATAGATCCAGAGAAATAAGTACCCAGAACAACCACCTCTGGCCATAATAACGGCCTTGATACGCCTGGGCATTAAGTCAGAGCTTGGATGGTGTGTACAGGTACAGCTGCCCATGCAGCTTCAGCACGATACCACAGTTCGTCAAGAGTAGTGACTGGCGTATTGTGACGAGCCAGTTGCTCGGCCACCATTGACCAGACGTTTTCAATTGGTGAAAGATCTGGAGAATGTGCTGGCCGGGGCAGCAGTCGAACATTTTCTGTACTCAGAAAGTACAGGATCTGCAACATGCTGTCGTGCATTATCCTGCTGAAATGTAGGGTTTCGCAGGGATCGAATGAAGGGTAGAGCCACACATCTGAAATGTAACGTCCACTGTTCAAAGTGCCGTCAATGCGAACAAGAGGTGACCGAGACATGTAACCAATGGCACCCCATACCATCACGCTGGGTGATACGCCAGTATGCGATTACGAATACACGCTTCCAATGTGCGTTCACCGTGATGTCGCCAAACACGGATGCGACCAATATGATACTGTAAACAGAACCTGGATTCACCCCAAAAAATGACATTTTGCCATTCGTGCATCCAGTTTCATCGTAGAGTGCAACATCGCAGGCTCTCTTGTCTGTGTTGCAGCGTCAAGGGTAACCGCAGCCTTAGTGTCCTAGCTGATAGTCCATGCTGCTGCAAACGTCGTCGAACTGTTCGTGCAGATGGGTGTTGTCTTGCCAACTTCCCTATCTGTTGACTCAGGGATGGAGACGTGGCTGCACGATCCGTAACAGTCATGCGGGTAAGATGCCTGTCATCTCGACTGCTAGTGATACGAGGCCGTTGGGATCCATATTATCCTCCTGAACCCACCGATTCCATATTCTGCTAACAGTCATTGAATCTCGACCAATGCGAGCAACAATGTCGCGATACGATAAACCGCAATCGCGATACGCTACAATCCGACCTTTATCAAAGTCAGAAACGTGATGGTATGCATTTCTCCTCCTTACACGAGGCATCAGAACAACGTTTCACCAGGCAACGCCGGTCAACTGCTATTTGTGTATGAGAAATCTGTTGGAAACTTTCCTCATGTCAGCACGTTGTAGGTGTCGCCACCGGCGCCAACCTTGTTTGGATCCTCTGAAAAGCTACTCATTTGCATATCACAGCATTTTCTTCCTGTAGGTCTGTAGCACGTCATCTTCTTGGTGTATCAATTTTAATGGCCAGTAGTGTACTTACGTCAGTTGTGTCTGCGTTGCGTTTTCTGCGGATATTTTTCTGTAAGAAATCTATCTAATACACTTAGTTTTCCATATTGCACACAAATAATTGAAGATCCCACATATCGTATCAGTAATGACTACAACGTCGTAGCTCTAGACGCTGCCTTGATTGTATAGTATATTTTTCTATTTTGTTCTGAAATGTATGTAGCGTAGTTCCAAATATTTTCAAGATGTTAGAGCTCTCCCTGTAACTAAGCAGCGATGATTGTACTATGATCTTGTTGTTGTGGTTTTCAGTCTGAAGACTGGTTTGATGCAACTCGCCATTCTTCTATATCCTGAATAATTACTGTAACCTATAACCTTATGAATTTGCTTGCTGTATTTATCTCTTTGTTTTCTCTATAATTTTTAATCCCTCCGCCCACATTACCCTCCAATACTGAACAGATGATCCCTTGATATCTCAGAATGTATCCCGTCAGCCGATCTCTTCTTTTAGTCAAATTTCTTTTTTCTCCAATTCTGTTCAGAACCTGATCGCTCGTTACGTGATCTGCTGACCTAATCTTCAGCATTCTTCTGTAGCACCACATTTCAAAACCTTCTGTTCATTTATTGTTTGTTTATTGTCCCTATTTCACTTTCATTGTGGCTATACTCCATAAAAACACTTTCAGAAAAGACCTCCTAACGCTTAAATGTATATTCAGTGTTAACAAATTTCTTGCCTTCAGAAACGCTTTTCTTTCCCTACTTCGGCCATCACTAGTTACTTTGCTATCCAAGCATCAAAAGTCATCTAGTACTTTAAGTGTCTCATTTGCTAATCTAATTCCCTCAGCATCACCTAATTTTATTGGGTTACATTCCATATTCTTTGTTTTGGTTTTGTTGTTGTTCATCTTATATGCTCCTTTCAAGACACTGTCTATTCCATTCAGGTGCTCTTCCAAGTCCTTTGCTGTCTCTGACAGTATTACAGTGTCATCGGCAAACCTGAAAATTTATGTTTCTTCCCCATGAAGACTAATTCCTTCTCCAAATGTTCCTTTGGTTTCCTTTACTGCCTGGTCATTATACAGACGGTATAGAATCGGGAATAGACCACAAATCTGTGCCACTCCCTTCTCAAATTCTACTTCCCTTTCATGCCCCTCGACTCTTATAACTGCTGTCTGATATTTACACAAGTTGTAACAGCCTTTTGCTCCCTGTATTTTACCCCTGCTACCTTCAGAATTTTATCTTCTAAGTTAAGTTGTATGGTCAGTATTGCCTCGTGTATTCCCACATTTCTCTGGAATCAAAACTGATGTTTCCCAAGGTCGGCTTCTACTAATTTTTTCATCCGTCTGTAAGCAATTCGTGTGAAGAATTTTCCTATAAACGATCATAAAATTTTTTTAAATGAAATTTTTATTCTTTTTCTCACCCTCAGCCTTAATGGAAAGCGAATTTCATCAAATACTATAAAAATTTCTACAAATGTGCTATATTTGCTAACAAAGCTGGTACGTTACTAACACTGACGGTACATATCGCAAGTGGTTAAGTGTAATGATCTCCACGTCAAAAGCACGGAAAAAGGAAAACAACCGTTTTCTACACTTTCATGTGTGTATTGTGAACAGCCCGAAGGTGTACAATGGAATGTGATGATGTAATGACCTATCTGGCTGGGAGACACCATCTGGGGTTATTTGGCCGCCTAGTGCAAGTCTTTTTATTTGAAGCTACTTCGGTGACTTGCTTGTTGTGATGTTGAAATGGTGATGGGGCAACACAACATCCTGTCACTGAGTCTATAAAGTTTCCGACCCGGTCCATTGTTACCGCCGAATGTTGACTTAAACTTGGAAAAGTTTAAGTCACCTGAGCAATATGTAATCAGAAATTGCGTAATGCATCTCAGTTACCACCTATAACTGACTGTAACTAACACAAGCTAAGACATCGTCAAACGCCACTAGGTTCGGCCTGAAAAGTACCCAAGATGACATTGTTTTCTGACGAAAAGAATTAGAAGTTTACTTTGTATTGTCTTCTTTTCAACAGTAACAGCAACACACAGCATCCATTACGAAATTTGGCAGCTTCTTAATTTATATATGAAATCTCAATGTTAGTCGGCGAATTATTTTATATTCCAGTAAGTTCAAGCTTTTACCATTGCAAAATTCTTTGGTTTAAAACAATGAAATTACAGGGATGTTGATTTTTAAATACATAAATAAACACACGAGATATGTGTTTGTTTTGGGAATAAAAGGTATATTATTACTCCATTTGCAGTTGTAACTATGTCCTCGGTTTTTATCGTTTTGTTAATATGACCTCCCTACACGAAGTCCACTTTACGTTGTAGCACAGACAAATGGTTCAAATGGCTCTTGGCAATATGGGACTTAACTTCTGAGGTCATCAGTCCCCTGGAACTTAGAACTACTTAAACCTAACTAATCTAAGGATATCACACACATCCATGCCCGAGGCAGGATTTGAAGCTGCGACCGTAGCCGTCGGGCGGTTCCTTACTGTAGCGCCTAGAACCGCTCGGCCACCCCAGCCGGCTACCACAGACTGGCCATTAAAATTGCTACACCAAGAAGAAAAGCATATGATAAACGGCTATTCATTGAACAAATATATTATACTAGAACTGACATGTGATTACATTTACATGCAATTTGGGTGCATAGATCCTGAGAAATCAGTACCCAGAACAACCACCTCTGGCCGTAATAACGGCCTTGATACGCCTGGGCATTGAGTCCAACAGAGCTTGGATGGCGTGTACAGGTACAGCTGCCCACGCAGCTTCAACACGATACCACAGTTCATCAAGAGTAGTGACTGGTGTATTGTGACGAGCCAGTTGCTCGGCCACCATTGACCAGATATTTCCAATTGTTGAGAGATCTGGAGAATGTGCTAGCCAGGGCAGCGGTCGAAGATTTTCTGTATCTAGAAAGGCCCGTACAGGACCTGCAACATGCGGTCGTGCATTATCCTGCTGAAATGTAGGGTTCCGCAGGAATCGAATAAGGGTAGTGCCACGTGTCGTAACACATCTGAAATGTAGCGTCCACTGTTCAAAGTGCCGTCGATGCGAACAAGAGGTGACCGAGATGTTTAACCAATGGCACCTCAAACCATCAAGCCGGGTGATACACCAGTATGGCGATGACGAATACACGCTTCCAATGTGCGTTCACTGCGATGTCGCCAAACCCGGATGAGACCATCATGATGCTGTAAACAGAACCTGGATTCATCCGAAAAAAATGACGTTTTACCATTCGTGCACCCAGGTTCGTCGTTGAGTACACCATCGCAGGCGCTCCTGTATGTGATGCAGTGTCAATGGTAACCGCAGCCATGGTCTCCTGGCTGATAGTCCATGCTGCTGCAAAAGTCGTCGAACTGTTCGTGCAGATGGTAGTTGTCTTTCAAACGTCCCCATCTGTCGAGACGTGGCTGCACGATCGGTTACAGCGATGCGGATAAGATGCCTGTCATCTCGACTGCTAGTGATACGAGGCCGTTGGGATCCACCACGGCATTCCGTATTATCCTCCTGAACCCACCGATTCCATATTCTGCTTACAGTCATTAGACCTCGACCAACGCGAGCAGCAATGTCGCGATACGGGAACCGCAATCGCGATATTCTACAATCCGACCTTTATCAAAGTCGGAAACGTGATGGTACGCATTTCTCCTCCTTACACGAGGCATCACACAATGTTTCACCAGGCAACGCCGGCCATCTGCTGTTTGTGTATGAGAAATCAGTTGGAAACTTTCCTCATTCAGCACGTTGTACGTGTCGCGACCGGCGCCAACCTTGTGTGAATCCTCTGAAAAGGTAAACATTTGCGTATCACAGCATCTTCTTCCTGTCGGTTAAATTTTAGCCTGTAGCACGTCATCTTCGTGGTGTAGCAATTTTAATGGCCAGTAGTGTATATATATAGTTAAGGTTCACCGGCCATTTGACCATCTTCTTCTGTGAGGATGCACAAACAGTGCAAGTACTCTTACTGGAATCTGCAACAAGCCGCGAGTAATTGGTATAATGGGCAGGGGTACTATGAATATAGTGCGGGACAATAAGTTGAGAATGTGTGTCTCACGGGAGGCGTGTCAGAGATAAGTCCCTGCAGTCGCACTATCTATCCTCCGTGTCCTCGGTGACTCAGATGGATAGAGCGTCTGCCATGTAGGCAGGAGATCCTGGGTTCGAGTCCCTTTCGGGGCACACATTTTCAACTGTCCCCTTTATATCAACACCTCTATGCACCTAGGGGTATTCATTTCATTGTAATTTCAGCTTGCTATTTGTCGCTCTGAATATTGCAGGATCTTCAGCTGTACGTATGCGAGGTGCTGGGGTTAGGAGGGTATTTCACACTAAATTCTTCTAGAATATTCATATGGAAATGATGCTCTAAGCCCCCCCCCCTTTTCTAACTCCGACTTTTGCTGTTGCACATGGATTAAGAAGAAACGCGAACTGACTCTAATTGACACTGCAAGTGGAGTAGAAAAGGGTTTGGCACCTGCTGTAATTTAATTTGATAGAAATTAATTTGATAAATAAGTTTCATTAACGTGGGGAGAAATGAAAGGGTTGCTCTCCCGATCTACAGAATGAAAGTTCTGTCCAAAATCATGACTAAACTCAAAATAATAAACACAACACATGTAACATTTACAATAAGTCAAATTGGATACTGAAATAAATGTTGTGAAGGTGAAGGTGAAGTTGTCCTTAAACTAGCTTGTGACGTTTATGACCAAGTGCTATGTGGAACCATTTTCTTGCAACTCTAATCTTAAGAGAAACACACAGCCAACCCAACATTAATTGCTGTTACAGTAGTGAGAACTCAGACAATGAACACCCAAGACAGAACCAAGTAAGAAAAGATGGGAACAGGCGCGCTCTGCTGAGCTCTGATAATCACAGAGCAAATTCCCTGTCTGCCGGTGCTGTGGACTTACATTACCAAGCTGTCTTCTTAGCTGCAAGGACACGATCTGGCGTACTGGAAGCAATGGCAGGTTGCTTCTACGTCCAGTCGTGGTGATGATAATGTCAGGAGTATAGCCCGAAACAAATTATCCTGGTCTGGTTGTTCTAGACTAAAGACTTCCTATCAATACAAAGGCGCTTCTGAGGAAGACGAAGAAGGCTCGCCACACCATCACTGACGGTACAGTGATTGAATTTAACAAGTGAAGTCACACAGTAACTCCGATACAGTCAATTTTATCCAAAACTGCTCAAGATGGACAACATAGGCCGCTTGTACGCAGAATGCTCAATTGCCAACTGTACTCGGACAGTTACGTTGAAGTCGAAACTTCAACAACTTCGTCAAACAGTTACAATTAAATGAAAGTATATTAGACAGCCAACGGAAGGCAGGCTGTCCAGAGCAGCGAGAGCTCAGTCTTGTAACCTACTCCGACCGAAAGGCGAGAGCCGACTCTCTCAAGAACACCCGTACAAGCCGAACACAGATTCCCGCCCCCACGACAGTGGCCTTGGTTAAACGTTCCAATCAGCAACTCGAAAACTGGCGGAAAATTCCACTCTATTGCCGACGCACTACTATTCCACCAATGGAAATACTTGGCGCCAATTTCTGGGCCGATTTTGCTACGTCACGGAGCTATCCCCTGAGCAAGCCAATCACAGTTATGATTTTGCAGAAAATGTGAGAATTTGCCCGCCAAGACTGCCTGGGAAGACAAGTCATTCCCACACCTCGCTGGTAGCCCGCCAGAAAGTGTTTTCACTAAGTTTCTGCGAGGTAACTGAATCTATAGCCCAGCCGCTCCGTCAGGCACCTGTGGGCGTGTCGCCCCCACTCTTATGACAATGTCGGTGTCTGGAAAGCATCTATTCGACTCCCTCACACCTGTCAGCTTAACCATCTCAAGATCAGCAGAACCCGCCTGTCACCGGAACACCCGGGTGACGAGAGACACTGCGTGGGAAGTCCGTATGTGAAGGAATAGCATCTTTCTACTGCATGCAATTAGAGAGGAAAATCGAATTACTCAGAGTATGTATAGCCAGCAATACGTCTCCTGCAGCTTGCTGAATCGCATGACTCACAATACAACTGCCTTTCTTACTTCAAAATAAGTTGGAACATACCTCTTCTTCCGTAACACACAGTTCAGCTGCACTTTTTATAAAGTGGTAACATCATTCAGCAGTCATCTGTGGCTAATTTTACCAGTGCTCGATTTCAATCTCGCAAACACCACACACATGCATTGTGCCCACACTAATACTGACTACTTGGCCAATCTATTGTCAAAACGGGTGGGATACCGCCTCTCAGATTAATAGGTATGTGGGAATCCAATTAACAGTTGTTATTTATTTCTAAAGCCATGAGTGCTTATAATACACAATAAATACATTTACAGTCGTTTTTACACTAAGCTTCATAACAAAATAAACGTAAAATAACATATTAAACTATTTCTTAATATAGTTTAGTAAACGTGTAAGTTAGGTTGTTTGACATTTCTTCCACGAGGTGGCAGCACATTACGGAGATTCGTAACTCACCCGTTTTTACAACGAGATTGCGTCATTGCAACTGGTAGATGGCATCAGTGTCTACATTAGGCGGGTCTCATGCAGCGCCTCTTTCAACGCCAGCGGATCACTGCTTCAGGAGCGCTAATTGTTACTTTTCAAAGTTATGATGTGTAAAGATGAACAATGTACCTGATCGAAATTTAATAATTCTGTTAATAAAGATATTGTGTAGTGTTTTAAAAATAATAATGTCGTGTGACTACGGCCTCCCTTCGAACAGACCGTTCGCCGGGTGCAAGTCTTTCTATTTGACACCACTTCGGCGACTTGCGCGTCGATGGGGATGAGATGTTGATGATTAGGACAACACAACACCCAGTCCCTGAGCGGAGAAAATCTCCGACCCAGCCGGGAATTGAATCTGGGCCCCTAGCATTGACATTTTGTCGCGCTGACCACACAGCTACCGGGGGCGGACAGTGTTTTAATGATAATTTTACCTCTATAAGCTCACCACTCGCATCCCGTTCTCCAACGCCAAAACACATCTCTTGCACTTCCGTCTTCATACGCGGACCTGTAATTGTAATGTGATCACCGCCTGTTTTTGACGTCAACGTGCAATAAGCGCTCACAGACGACAGGTGGTGGCACTAGCAGTGGAGGTTATATAAAACGTGTCCGGGGGTACGGGGAACAGTGTAATCGTTGTCTTAATGCACAAGATGAGCGATATATCTATCGTCCAGAAGAGGATAACCATTGGCTTTCGGGTCATGTGTGTAAGCATTTCCGAAACCGCTAATTTTGTTAACTGCTGCATGCCGCCGTGTAAACTGTATACCACGCATGGGAAAATTGGGCCATACAAAACAGCTATCCGAAACCGCTATCTAAAACCGGAGCCGAGGCAACCTGGAGTCACCGCGGACCGTAGATGACACAAGTGAATGACGGCCGTGGAGATGTCTATGGGCGAATACGCATGCAACTGTTGGGCAACTAACATCCCAGATGAGCCAACGGGATACCAAAAGTCTTCTTCAATGACCATTCAAATAATTTGATGTGTACGACTCTCCACAACAGGCGCCTGATTCATCCACCTAAACTGACTGCTGTTCATCGGTAACGAAGGCTGGATTTTGCCTCCCTATACCTCGTCTGGATGCCCACTAAGTGGGATCAGGTGGCCTTTTCAGATGAATCACTTTTTATGCTCCATTGGCGTGAAACGTCTGAAAGGAAACAGCCTGTAAGAATCATCGGAAGGTTCCAGGCCGCAGGAGGGAGCGTTATGGTCTGGGGAATGTTTTCGTGGCACACCCTGGGTGATCTCGTTATTATGGAAGGCACAGTGAATCAACATGCTTATATATCTATCCTTGGGGCCCATGTCCGTCGCTGCATACAATTTACAGTACAACTTGTCACACAGATCGTAATCGTTCGAAGATCACCAGGGTGAGTTTGTCGTGCTCCCCTGGCCACCAAACTCCCCGTACTTAAATCCAATCGAGAATCAAGTGATTTCAACTGAATCGGGCTCTTCGGGGCACGAATGCTCAGCCAGGGAACAAAGCGCTACTGGCCGTGTCACTGGAGTCGGCATAGCTCCACATTCCTGTTGCTGCCTTCCAGAATTTTACTGACACTCTTCCTGCACGTCTCTTAGTGGTTTGTGCTACAAAACGTGGTTATTCAGGCTTTTGACATGTGGTCGCATTTATGCGATTATAAAGGTATAACTGTTTAACCATGTCCAGGATTTTGCCTTCATTATGAATTGCTCCGTGTCGTATAGTCATTTCGCTGTTTGAGTCTTTTACCTGATGCCTAATTGACGTGGTTTCCACATATTTCTCAATTGAAACTCAATACTGCCTGCTACCTCAGTCACACTTCGAGGAGAGGGGAGGGGGGGGGGGGAGCGGATCACTACGCCATCTTGTGCCTTTATAGGGTTATCGTCCTGTTACGTGGATCTGGCGTAGAGACCAGCAGCCCCACGCGGTGCAACTACTGGATCCTGCACACCACGACGGGTCCGACTTGCGACGTGCGTCTCGCACCTTTCGGTATGATCCTTGTTGGCAGCTTTCTTCTATAAGTCGTATTACTTTTTTACGGATCAGATGTCATAAAATTAGGCCTACCACTGAAGTAAGCAACACTTGTCTGCCGCTACCCTGAAAACCTGAATCACCATGATCCTTTTTCCCTGAAGGGGCGTGCGGTTCTAGGCTCTTCAGTCTGGAACCGCGCGACCGCTATGGTCGCAGGTTCGAATCCTGCATTGGGCATGGATGTGTGTGATGTCCTTAGGTTAGTTAGGTTTAAGTAGTTCTAAGTTCTAGGGGATTGATGACCTCAGATGTTAAGTCCCATAGTACTCAGAGCCATTTGAACCATTTTGAACCCTGAAGGGGAATTCATCTGCGATGAATTCGACCCCAGTCTGGTGACCTAGGAGCATTTCGTCTGTAATTTGTTCGATTTCTTTTTAGCCAATCTCCTAGCTACGAAATCATCGTATTCGAACACACACACCAACGATTATAAGGTCGCTGGCTATGCCTTCACATATTCCAGAGGTCACGAACTATATTTGCTACCGTATAAATGCAGTGGTTTTATAGCAGCTAACAGCAGGAAACCTGCTTTTTGATCCGTGATTTCCTCTCAGATACCTGACAGTCCGTAGTACTTGATGGATAGTCGTCGAATAAAACAGAACCGAAACTTGCGTTCCCCAAGGAAGTGTTTCAGGTCCTCTGGTTATCCTAATCTACATAAATGAAGTAAGAGGCCATCTGAGCAGTCCCCGTAAGTTGCTTGCCGATGATGCTATAATCCACCGTCTGGTTAAGTCAGCAGAAAATCAAAATAAATAGCAAAATAGCTTAGACACGACGGTACGAAAAATTACAAATGACTCTAAATAATGAAAAGTGCGTGGTCGTCCATTTTCGAAATAAGGAATCATTTAAATTTCAGTTACATGATAAACCATACAAATCTAAAGCTAATCATTTCATTTAAATACCTAGGGCTTACAGTTACGAACAACTTAAAGTGGATGATCAACAGACAACATTGTGTATAACGTTTTGTTGACAAAATACATAAGACATGCTACAAATCACCAAACAGACTACACTATGTACACTACACTTATCCGTCCTCTCCAAAAACTGATGTGCAGTACGGGATCCTTACCAGATGGAATTGTCGGTGAACATCCGAAAAGTTCAAATAGGGGCAGCTCATTTGTACTATAGACAAGTAGGCGAAATCTTTTCATGAAATTTCAAACACCAACTTATTCATTCAAAAGCGAAAATAGCCCTACTTAGGTCTAAATGATCATCGTACAAAATACGAGAAATCAGAGATCGCACGGAACGATTTATGTGTTCGTTCATTCCGGGCTGTTCGAGAGTACTTCTCCTGGCTAGGAATGCCCTTTTTGCCAGTGCTACTCCGCTTTTGATGCCCTCCTTGCGCTATCCTTCATTGCTTATTTTACTGCCTAGGTAACAGAATCCTTAACTTCATCTACTTCGTGACCATCAGTCCTGATGTTAATTTTCTCGCTGTTCTCTTTCCTGCTAATTCTCATTGCTTTCGTCTTTCTTCACCTTACTCTCAATCCATATTCTGTACTCATTAGACTGTTCATTCTGTTCAGCAGATCATGTAATTCTTCGTCACACTCAGGAAAGCAATGTAATCAGCGAATCGTATCACTGATATCCTTTCACCTTTAATTTTAATTCCACTCCTGAACCTTCCTTTTATTGTCATCATTGCTTCTTCAATGTACACATTGTTGAGCATGGAGGGGGGGGGGGGGGGAGGAGAAAGACGTATATCCCTGTCTTGCACTCTTTTTAATCCGAGTACTTCGTTCTCGGTCATCCACTCTTATTCTTCCCTCTTGGTTCTTGTACATACTGTATATTACCCGTCCTTTCCTATATCTTATCCCTATTTTTCTCATAATTTCTTGCACCATTTTACATTATCGAACACTTTTTCCAGATCAACAAATCCAATGAACGTGTCTTTATTTTCCTTTAGTCTTGATCCATTATCAACCAAAACGTAGTAATTGCCTCTCTGGTGCCTTCAGCTTTCTTAAAACCATGCTGATCGCCATGTAACATCCGACCGGTGTGGCCGAGCGGTTCTAGGCGCTTCAGTCTAGAACCGCGTGACCGCTACGGTCGCAGGATCGAATCCTGCCTCGGGCATGGATGTGTGTGATGTCCTTAGGTTAGTTACGTTTAAGTAGTTCTAAGTTCTAGGGGACTGATGATTTCTTCACCATCCCGAGACGTCAAGGAAACGTCAGTCTGGGAATGGTGGTGGGGCTTGCGGGTAACAACTGTAGACGGAGACCAAGGTTCAAATACAGTAAGCAGGTTCAAATGATGAACGTTGAAGTAATTATGCAGAGATGAAAAGATTTGCATAGGATGGTACAACACGGAGAGCTGTATCATATGTCTTCAGAGTGAAGAAAACAACAACACTAATGAATAAAGCAATAAAACTGACCGATTCAGTCATAAAATTTATTGATAAAACACATGCTCAATTCAGTATTTAAATGTGTTTGATAATTTGAATCGAATGTATAAATATATGAATGTTTGCTACTGTAGTCTATTTTAACATAATTAAGACTTTGATTTACATAGAAACTGTAGTTGTTTACACAACCGGTTGCTAGGTCAGCAGACATCCATATCTATATGCCTACTCCACAAGCCACTGCACGGTTTATGGTGGAGGGTACCGTACTAATACTAGTCATTTCCCTCCGTGCTCCAATCGAGAATGGAGCGAGGGAAAAAAGCGACTGTCTATATACCTCAGTATGCCTCGCATTACTTGTGCGAATTGTACTTTTCTGTCGGCTGAATCGATCTGTAGTCAGCCGAAAACATCTGTTCTCTATGTTTTCTCAATAGTGTTTCGAGAAAAGAACGTCGTCTTCCCTCTAGGGACTCTTATCTGACTTCAGGGAACATCTGACGAGGAGAACACGGCAAGTGCCGTAACCGGACTTCCCAGAAACTTCGCTGATTGGAAGAGGAGCCAAACTAAGCGAACACGTGTCTAGGCCTATCCGCAGATACTCAACCGTATCTGAGATAACGACCGTCAAAGTTTTCGACGTAACTCAGATGCCTTTTACCTCGCGTTAAGCTAAACCTACCTGGTGATAGAGGCTAGGGTCGCAGTCTCGCGATTTTGCTTCCCATTTTCGGAACCCGGTTATCGTTTTCATTTATTTATTTTTTAAATTATTGTCCGTGACCACAGAGGTTAGTACAGGAATGTTTCTCATCAACTTAGAGGATACAAGGCTTTATGTAAACTGTAAAATTACAATTATGTTTCGCAATGAGTGTCATACAGGTATTATATGTGTGTGTACGGTATTTTATGGGTTACAATATTTTTAAATTCTTATATCGTTATATTTCATTCTTAGATCAATTTCATATATTAATTCTTGTATTTCATTCCTGTGTTTATTCTTCATGAAGGTTTGGTGCATTCCACTGGAAGACACCGATCGTAGAAACATTTCAAGCTTGAAGAACTCCGAACACCACGAGCATCGCACGAGTCTACGTTTGTTACAGTGACATTTCTTCGTACGAATCTCACTCGGGAAAAAAAAACGTCGTTAATACTTCCAAAGATTTCATGCATTGGTAACCATTTCGCGGTAAACCAGGCGTGATGGATCACTCTTCCGAAAAACTGTCACTTACAACTGATTATGAATTAAGACACACTGCAGGAATTCCACAGCAAAAAGTTTCAAATAATTTTTTCATTCATTTATTTCTTGTTTTCTGATTCATTCACCAGGCGTTCAATTAATAGACGATTAAGGACAACGTTAGTTAGAAATATGTTAGAGAGCGTTCGTGTAATTCTCTACGGGCATGGGTAGATACATGAGAAACGAAAATAGAAGTAAAAATAATAATCGGGTTTCGAAAACGGGTCGTGAAAGTGTAAAGCCACGACGTTAGTTACTGTGCCAGCGCTTCGGTTGGACGTTTGCTCGCTAACTGGCACATAAATTATCTCGAAAACTTGACCATAGTTTTATCAGAAATTGTCGAATATCTGCGAATACGCCGAGACAGGTATTCGCTTATTTTTACCCCTCTTTTACTGCACTTGTCGTATTCTCTAAGTCCGAAACACTAACGGTTTTACCGAACCCGCCGGTAATAGATATAGCAGCACACCTCTGAACTGCCGGGATCGTCCTTTACTCCGATCTGGTGGTGATCCAATACACTCGAGTGTACTTGATAATGGGTTCAAAAATGGTTCAAATGGCTCTGAGCACTATGGGACTTAACTTCTGAGATCATCAGTCCCCTAGAACTTAGAACTACTTAAACCTAACTAACCTAAGGACATCACACACATCCATGTCCGAGGCAGGATTCGAATCTGCGACCGTGGCGGTCGCGCGGCTCCAGACTTTAGCGCCTATAACCGCTCGCCCACTCTGGCCGGCGATAATGGGTCGTACTACTGTTTTATAAGCGGTCTCTTTTATAGATGGGCTAAGCTTAATAAAATTCCCCCATTAGAATTGATTTTGCACACTCATCTGCACTGACTTGCTTTTTCTACAAGCGGATACGCGCTCCGCAGAAGTAAAGTGTGCCACTGATTACAGCCGTGCGGCGGCACTGATAAAGCTCGCCTATGGGAGTGGAGTATGCTTCGAAAAATGTGGCTTTTGTCAGCGCGACGAGCAGTACGTGGATTGTTAGCTGCTGCAGTGGGCGGGGGGGGGGGGGGGGGAGGGGGGCAATTGTTCGACAGACACAATGTGATGTCGACGCGGCCTGCAGAAAGTTGAAGTCTTGTACCTGGAATTACCGTACTGGTTGGATATTCTTACATGGTTGGTATATTTCATAAAAACGGCAGAATAGCTGTGAACTCTGTTGGTTAATCTAAAGATTTTTGGAATGTAATTTTTAAGATTACCCTATAGTGTGTCTACTGTTAACGTGACTTATTCACTATTACTGCGGTGGTTATGCAGAGAATGCAGTCCATGTTGGTGAAGCTGAGTCGATCGGATTATCATTCGAATGCTTCTGATTGTAAACTATGGCAAGCTGATCACTTGTATACCCAGTTGCGTTAAAACTGTGGCTGAATAGTCTTCTTTCCGTAATAGAGTAACAGTTTTATTAATTACACTAGTCTTACAATTCAGTTATTCTTTATCTTTGTTCACGTTCTTGTTCCAGTGATTTGCGGAAGGAGAAGAGCTGTAATAGCTAAAGACCAAACAAATAATGCTCTAAAGTTATATCTTCTGATCGTATATTAATTTCTGTTTTAATAAAGTTTACTGCACCAAGAACTGACGATATAAATAAATACCGAGTTATTCTATTTAATTGTCGGTGATGACTATTAAAGTTAAATCTGTTGCATTTAAATTGTTGTAGATATGTACGGAATGTCCACCTTAAATCAACTAATGTTTAAATGTGTTTTGGACAGCTAGTGTTGTCATATGAATATTTAGCACTCAGCAGTGAAATTACTCTATGATCTACTGCCAATAAATGCAATTTCTTATTTCCTGGGGTTATCTTATCATTATTGGTGTTCCTTTTCTTATGCACGAAATTTGTTTGAAATAAAAATGTCCAAGACAACATCACTCGCGGCTCAAGCAAGTTCCACGGCTTCCCTGTTCCACTACAAAAGGTCAGAAACACATTCAGGTTATATATTTTTATGGAGTCTTTCAGTATTCGTAATATGCTGTATCTCTTTTTAGTAGGTCCGGGAAGAGTAAGGTGGGCAAATAACATCTCATACAGACGAAATAGGCATTCATTCCACTTACACTCTACCCTTCCGCGAAATCCCAAGAAACCGTTATATGTGACACAATAATTACGAAGAACACCTGTACGGGACAGCAGCATGGAAACCTTGCTACTTACATCTGAAGACTTGGTGTTTATCACTCAGTTTTTGCAGTTGTGGTGGGAAGTTATACCAAATTAAATTTCCTTAGTGAGCAATTTGCTGTATTATGTTTATCCAAGTGCAAATAGTTTTCCTGTCCAATGTTCACTGAATGAACCTTGCAGTTTCTTCTGAATGAATGAATATTCTTAGCAAAAAGTTTCAAGATGGACTATACATATGGAAATGACAGAGTTAGGGTTCAGAGACACCTGAACATCGGTCGGTTCACGAACAGACACCGCAAGTATACGTTTGCCCTTTTCTGGACTACGAATATTTTTTTATGAGTACAGAGAGCACCTCCAAAATATATCATAATAGATAATAGAGTCAAGGTAAGCAAACAACCCTTAGCGTTTCAGTGTGAGGGAGAGGTGAGATTATTCTTATACTGAAGGTAGCAGCATTCATTTAACAGACTGAAGGTGCAGGAGTGAACTGAGTTACTATTATTTAAGTAAAGTGAATATTTAAATGCACCTGAGTAACATTAACGTTTACGCATCATTTAAAACTGTTATTTAAGCACATGTAACTGATACTGATTGTAAAGGCACATCTGACTAACAATGAATATTTAAACGCTACGGACTGATAATGAATTATGCAAGCACATTTGCGCGATCTGAATGCACAAACATCTCTGATTAAGAAAGAATTGCAAGTGCAGTGGACTAATAACAAATAAATATATCTGATTCAGTGCAGTTTTCCGTTGTTTACACAAAAAAATGCACACACGGAAAACGTTTCTGACTTGGTAAGATGACCATACCATCTGTATCTAACCACACTTTCAAACTCCTCACAGGCCTATGGGATTAGCGGACAATTGTCACTTTTCTGGAATTGTGTTGCAGGCGCGCAGTCCGGAACCGCGCGATTGCTACGGTCGCAGGTTCGAATCCTGCCTCGGGCATGGATGTGTGTGATGTCCTTAGGTTAGGTTTAAGTAGTTCTAAGTTCTAGGGGACTGATGACCACGGATGTTAAGTCCCATAGTGCTCAGAGCCATTTGAACCATTTTTTTGGAATTGTGTTCCAGCTCTCTTCACGCTGGAATATAGAAAACGATTCTGTACTATACCTTGTATACCTTGTAATAAGTAACAGTGCAATGTACTAACTTCCTCCTGTCCACGTGGTTACCGAAACTTTCTTATCTTCCAGTAAAAATCTTCTTGTACTACTTCTCTGGGCATAGTAATGGCTTAATCTTCAGATAGATCAGTTTTAATAAAATAAATCCTAGCCTAGCATAGTCACCCCAGGAGGCCTGATGGTAAATTCGCGTGAAGAAGATGTACATAGTGCGGGCGCGTGTTACAGTGTTTTTTTATTTCGTCCGTCTTCTGACTGGTTTCGTGCGCCCCTCCCCCCCCCCCCCCCCCCTCCCAAATTCCTCTCCTGCGCCAAACCCTTCATGTTATATGTAAGTCTGCAGGTTTTCTTCATATTACAGTAGCACATCCACCCTACGTTTTCGATTATGTGTTGAATGTATTTCAATTCCTGTCTTTCCCTACAGCTTTTCCTTCTGGTACCACGGAGGCTAATCGCTGGTGCTTTAACATATGTCTGTTTATCCTGTTTCCTCTTCTTGTCAGTGTTTTCCATACGTCCTTTCCTTCGCCGATTCTGCAGAGAACCTCTTGAATCCTCACCATTTCACCTGATTTTCAACATTTTTCTGCAGCACCACATCTCACCACAGGCTTTACTGTATTTTATATTTTCAACTGGGCAAGGTTAATTGAGGGCCTTCAGCTCTGGAAACGTGTTATCGAAGTTTCCTTCAAGTCCAAATACTATTGCCTTCTGTTCTTGAAAGGTTATTGTAATTTCCTCTCAAAGATTTTACCACTTATAGTGGGTCTTCCGCCGTTGGTCTTGCAAAAGGAAATTTGTAAACTTAATGTATTGTTTTAGCGATTGTTGATATATATGTATTTCCTCAATTTTCAGAATTTAACCTTGCGGCCTTCGGCCATCTTATTGCGTTTGTTTATATCTTTCTGTGCACCTTGCGGGCCATCAGCCCTTTTAGCATCTTAAAACATTATGGCCTTCTGCCTTCAGTAATCATCATAGTATATTTGGAATTTGAAGATTTTATCCGGCGGCCTTCAGCCTCTCCGCATGCTGATCTCATATATGTATACGATTTATCTTATTCGTAAACTTAACGGTGTGTCATATCTTTTCAAAATTGAACTTATTCTAAAGCATCTATGGCTATAGCTCTGAGCACTATGGGACTTAATGTCTATGGTCATCAGCCCCTAGAACTTAGAACTACTTAAACCTAACTAACCTAAGGACATCACACAACACCCAGTCATCACGAGGCAGAGAAAATCCCTGACTCCGCCGGGAATCCTAAAGCTTCTGTTGAAGGCCTTCAGCCGCGAAACAAATTTAATTCTTTGAAAAGTGTATTTGTGAACTAAATAATAAATTACAATTGTGAAATGAATCCGACCGCAACTCCCTTGGCCCTTTTCACAGGCCTAATTACCTGTTAGCCCTGCGTGATTTAGTGGGCGTTTCACATTTCTCTGATGCAAATGCTAGAGCGATCACCAACGTGCAAAGCATTTACGTGTAACTTCCGCGCACCTTCCAATTTGTTCGTCGATAATCAGCTTACTGAGGTTGCACCAAGCTTCCGTGCTCATGTTGTCAAGCATTCCTCTGCGATGTAAGCCAGTCCTCCTCCGCCTCCGTGAAGTGCGTCGCCATCTTGTCAGACGAGTTTCAGCTCAATTGCCTAGTTAACGAGGCAGTTCCGTGTAGCCAGCTCTCGTAGCGACAGTTTCATACGGAATTAACATCGCAAACCCTAAAACTTCACAGCCAGCTGGCTTCCTTTACATAATTTCATGCTGGATGTTTTATGAGACAGACTAAAGTTCAAAGGAAATCCAACAAAACTTGCTAAAAGGGCTGTGTGAAGGAAGTTGTAGGTGAATCAGCGCAATTTATGGTGTAAGATTGCTGTCTTCTTGGTACGCCGAATCCTTACCGGGTGTGACGATCGTTTAGACAGGCCTTTCTAGTCCACATCTCATTCCTTGGGATAAGGAGCGAGAGAGGAGAAAGAGTGAGTTATGTAATAAATTGCAGCTAGTAATAGCGAATACTCTGTTACTCTTCATGCTACCACCCTTGTGTTTAAAGTCACCGAAGGTTGTTTTGACTTTCGTATATGCCGAGTCTGTCCTTCCGAAAATCATTTCTTTTTCGATTTCTTCACATTTTGCATGCAACCATTTCGTCTTAGCTTCCCCGCACTTCCCATTTTTTCATCCTCTGCGACTTGCATTTCTGTGTTCCTGAGTTTGGCGGAACATTTTTGTACTTTCTTCTTTCATCGATCAATTGAAGTACTTCTTCTGTTATCCATGGTTTCTTCGCAGTTATCTACTTTGAAGCTATGTTTTTTTTTCTTTCCAACTTCTGTGATGAGCCTTTCTAGACATGTCCATTCGTCTTCAACTGTACTCTCTACTGAGCTATTGCTTATTGCTGTATCTATAGCCTTAGAGAACTTCAAGCGTATCTCGTCATTCCTTAGTACTTCTGTATCCCACTTCTTTGCATACTGATTCTACCCAACTAATGTCTTAAACTTGTGCGTACTCTTCATCACCACTACACTCCTGGAAATTGAAATAAGAACACCGTGAATTCATTGTCCCAGGAAGGGGAAACTTTATTGACACATTCCTGGGGTCAGATACATCACATGATCACACTGACAGAACCACAGGCACATAGACACAGGCAACAGAGCATGCACAATGCCGGCACTAGTACAGTGTATATCCACCTTTCGCAGCAATGCAGGCTGCTATTCTCCCATGGAGACGATCGTAGAGATGCTGGATGTAGTCCTGTGGAACGGCTTGCCATGCCATTTCCACCTGGCGCCTCAGTTGGACCAGCGTTCGTGCTGGACGTGCAGACCGCGTGAGACGACGCTTCATCCAGTCCCAAACATGCTCAAGGGGGTCAGATCCGGAGATCTTGCTGGCCAGGGTAGTTGACTTACACCTTCTAGAGCACGTTGGGTGGCACGGGATACATGCGGACGTGCATTGTCCTGTTGGAACAGCAAGTTCCCTTGCCGCTCTAGGAATGGTAGAACGATGGGTTCGATGACGGTTTGGATGTACCGTGCACTATTCAGTGTCCCCTCGACGATCACCAGTGGTGTACGGCCAGTGTAGGAGATCGCTCCCCACACCATGATGCCGGGTGTTGGCCCTGTGTGCCTCGGTCGTATGCACTCCTGATTGTGGCGCTCACCTGCACGGCGCCAAACACGCATACGACCATCATTGGCACCAAGGCAGAAGCGACTCTCATCGCTGAAGACGACACGTCTCCATTCGTCCCTCCATTCACGCCTGTCGCGACACCACTGGAGGCGGGCTGCACGATGTTGGGGCGTGAGCGGAAGACGGCCTAATGGTGTGCGGGACCGTAGCCCAGCTTCATGGAGACGGTTGCGAATGGTCCTCGCCGATACCCCAGGTGCAACAGTGTCCCTAATTTGCTGGGAAGTGGCGGTGCGGTCCCCTACGGCACTGCGTAGGATCCTACGGTCTTGGCGTGCATCCGTGCGTCGCTGCGGTCCGGTCCCAGGTCGACGGGCACGTGCACCTTCCGTCGACCACTGGCGACAACATCGATGTACTGTGGAGACCTCACGCCCCACGTGTTGAGCAATTCGGCGGTACGTCCACCCGGCCTCCCGCATGCCCACTATACGCCCTCGCTCAAAGTCCGTCAACTGCACATACGGTTGACGTCCACGCTGTCGCGGCATGCTACCAGTGTTAAAGACTGCGATGGAGCTCCGTATGCCACAGCAAACTGGCTGACACTGACGGCGGCGGTGCACAAATGCTGCGCAGCTAGCGCCATTCGACGGCCAACACCGCGGTTCCTGGTGTGTCCGCTGTGCCGTGCGTGTGATCATTGCTTGTACAGCCCTCTCGCAGTGTCCGGAGCAAGTATGGTGGGTCTGACACACCGGTGTCAATGTGTTCTTTTTTCCATTTCCAGGAGTGTATATTGTGATCTGAGTCTATATCTGCTCCTGGGTGTACCTTACAATCCAGTATCGGATTTCGGAATCTCTGTCTGACCATGATGTAATCTAACAGAAATCTTCACGTATCACCCGGCCTTTTCCAAGTATACCTCCTCCTCTTGTGATTCCTGAACAGAGTATCCGCTATTACTAGCTGAAGCTTATTACAAAAATGGTTCAAATGGCTCTGAGCACTAAGGGACTTAACTTCTGAGGTCATCAGTCCCCTGGAACTTAGAACTACTTAAACCTAACTAACCTAAGGACATCACACACATCCATGCCCGAGGCAGGATTCGAACCTGCGACCGTAGCGGTCGCGCGGTTCCGGACTTTAGTGCCTAGAACCGTTCGGCCACACCGGCCGGCGAAGTTTATTACAGAACTCAATCTTCCGCCTCTCTCATTCCTTGTCCCAAGCCCATATTCTCCCCTAATCTTTTCTTCTACCCCTTTCCCTACAACTGCATTCCAGTCCCCATGACTATTAGATTTTCATCTCCCTTTACATACTGTATTACCCTTTCAATATCCTCATACACTTTCTCTATCTCCATCTGCAGCTTGCGACGTCGGCATGTATACCTGAACTGCCGTTGTCGCTATTGGTTTGCTGTCGATTCTGATAAGAATAACCCTACCACTGTGCACAGTAACACACGTTCTGCCCTATGTTCCTATTCGTAACGAATCCTATTCCCGTTATACCATTTTCTGCTGCTGTCGGTATTACTCTATACTCGTCTGACCAGAAATCCTTGTCTTCTTTCCACTTCATTTCACTGACCCTACTTTATCCAGTTTCAGCCTTTTCATTTCCCTTTTCAGATTTTCTTCATTCCCTACCACGTTCAAGCTTCTAACATTCCACGCTCCGACTCGTAGAATGTTATTAATTCGTTGATTATAGAATCTTTATCTCATGGTAACCTCCCCTTTTCCAGTCCCCTCTCAGAGAATGAATGGGGGACTATTACAGAATCTTGTGCTAAAGGAGAGATCATCATGACACTGCTTCAATTACAGGCCACAAGTCCTGTGGATTCATGTTACGTGTCTTCAGTGCAGTGGTATCCGCCTTCTGGATCCTCATGCCGTTGATCTTTGTTGATTCTTGCGCCTTCAGGGGCAGTTTCCCACTTCTAGGACAAGAGAGTGCCATCTGCCTTCTTTGACAAGGCTGTTGGCAGAATGAGGGCGGCTTCTTATGCCAAAAGTCTTCGCCCGCCAATGCTGATTATTAATCAAAATTTAAACAGTGGGGGGATTCGAACCCGGAACCGAAGACGTTTTTATAATGAATCAGAGACGCTAGCCCAATACCATACCTACATACATACAAAGTTCCCAAATTTACAGCTCTCCAGGAAAGTTCTCGACATATTATTCTTCGGGCCGAGAGGACGATGCAAAGCGAAATACAAATCTCTGAAATATTTAGCGAGTCATGGAACATATCTCGAATAGACAGATTAGTCGCCACAGGAGTATTGTTTACTTTCGGCAAAAATATTGTCTTTGTTCAAGTCGAAATTGAGTGTGATAGTGAAGTTATTTGGTCGTGTTTTACTGGTCTATGTCATACCAGGTTTTTACCTGCCATCCGATTCTGCTGTGACAGTTTAAGTGTCATTTAAAGAAAGTCTACGGCCAATAGCGAGTAAGCAACGAGATCATGCAACACTAGTTGGAGGCGAATTTAACCTACCGAGTATAGAGTGGAACGTCTACGGATTCACTACAGGGAGTACAGATAGTCTTGCGAAGTACTTTTGAACAGTTTTTCAGAAAACTATCTTGAGCAGCAAGTTCGGCACTGCACAGGAAATGGAAATATTTTTTTACCTTGTAGCTACAAACAGAGGTGACCTTATCTTCGGTGTCATTGCAGAGACAGGGATTAGTGATCATGATGTCATAGCGACTATACTTATTAAAGTGAATAAATCAGGCAAGGAGGCTAGGAGAGTGGAACTTCTGGACAGATTAAAACTGTGTGCCACACCGAGACTCGAACCCGGTAACTTTGTCTTTTGCTGTCAAGTGTCCTAGTGACTGCGCTATCCAAGCACTAATCGGAAGGCGTCCTTACTGTGTTACTTCCACCGGTATCTCATCCCTACCTTGGGTAGCTTAGTCGGTAGAGCACTTGCCTCCTGAAGGCAGAGGTCCCGAATTCGAGTCTCTGTCCGACACGCAGTTTAAATCTTGCAGGAGGTTTCATATAAGCGCACATTCCATGTCATTCAGGCTACGAGTGTGTCTCTGCTAGAAAGAACAGATAAGTGGTTGTTAGCACCTCACTTTCACAATTAACAGACATCACGTAGGTGCTCCATGATAGACACAGACAAAGTTTAAACAGATTGTAAATCGTGCTCTGGGGCAGTATGTACCTAGTAAGTGGATAAAGGATGGAAAAGACCCACCGAGATTTAACAACGAAATTCGAAAACTGCTGTGGAAGCAAAGGCTGTTGCACTCTCGATTCAAAAGAAAACGCGCAAATGACGTCAGGCAAAGGTTAGTAGAAGATTCGTGCATCTGTGAAAACGTCTGTGCGTGAAGCATGAAACACTACCACCATCATAGCAGAAGACCTGGCCGAGAACCTGACAAAGTTCTGGTCCTATGTAATGTCGCTAACCGTATCTAATGCTTCCAATCATTCACTCGTGGGGCAATCTGATGTGGCAATTGAAGACAGCAAAAGAAAAGCTGAACTTCTAAATCTTGCGTTTAAGAAATCGTTCACTTAGGAAAATCGTACAATCATACCGTCGTTTAACCATGGAATAGTCTCCCTCATGGAGGAGATAGCAAGAGGCATCCCTCACGTAGGAAAGCAACTGAAAGATGGAATCCCAGTTCGATTATACAATACGTACTCTACGGCATTGTCCCCTTACTTAGCTTGCATTTATCGCGAATCTCTCGCCCAGTGCAAAGTCCTAAGAGACTGGAAAAAAATCGGAACTGACTTCCTTGTAAAAGAACGGACCTGTAAAATTACAGACCAATATCTTTAACATCTAACAACATCGAGTATAGGTTTAAGTGTCAGGAGGTCTTTTCTGAAAGTATTTATATGCAGTCTACACTCCATACAAATACATGGACGATAAATAGTTTAGACAAAAAGAGAATAGAAGCTTTAGAAATGTGGTGCTACAGAAGAATGCTGAAGATTAGATGGTTAGATCGTGTGACTAATGAGAAGGTATTGAATAGAATTGAGGAGAAGAGGAAATTGTGGCATAACCTGTTTAAAAGAAGGGACAGGTTGCTAGAACACGTTCTGAGGCGCCAAGGGATCATCAATTTACTATTGGAGGGAATTGTGGAGGGTAAAATTCGTAAAGGAAGAGATGAATACACTTAGCAGATTCAGAAGGATGTAGGTTGCAGTAGGTACTCGGAGATGAAGAAGCTTGCACAGGATAGCGTAGCATGGAGAGAAGCATCAAACTAGTCTCTGGACTGAAGACCACAGCAACAACATCTTTAATATGGTTTTGCCGCAGAATTCTTGAACACATTCTGAGTTAGAATATAATAATCCTAAAGATCGTAAAGCTTCTGACCACGAATCAGCACTGTTTTAGAAAGAATCTCTTGTGCTAATCACAGCTTGTCTTTTCTCACATCATTTACTGCGAGCTATGGATGAAGAGCAACAAGTAGATTCCACGTTTTTAGTTTTTCGAAAAGGATTGGACACGGTGCCCCCTGAAGACTGTTAACAAAGGTAAGAGCATTTGGAATAGATTTCCAGATATATGACTGGCCGAAAGACGTCGTAAGTAATTCAGCACAGTTCGTAGTCATCGACGGCGAATGTTCATCAGAGACAAAGATATCGTCAGGAGTGCCCCAGTAAGAGTGACAAAACCGCTGTTCGTTTGTGTCTCATTAATGATTGGGAGGACAGGGTGTGCAGCAAGGCCGGCCGAAGTGGCCGTGCGGTTAAAGGCGCTGCAGTCTGGAACCGCAAGACCGCTGCGGTTGCGGGTTCGAATCCTGCCTCGGGCATGGATGTTTGTGATGTCCTAGGATTAGTTAGTTTTAACTAGTTCTAAGTTCTAGGGGACTAATGACCTCAGCAGTTGAGTCCCATAGTGCTCAGAGCCATTTCTTTTGTGCAGCAAGTCGTCGTTGAATGTTGTAAGAGGATACAAGATGACTCACATAAGTTTTCTAGTTGGTGTGGTAAATGACACCTGTCTCTAAATGTATAAAAGTAAGTTAATTCGGATGAGTCGGAAAAAACAAACCTGAAATGTTTGAATACAGCGTTAGTGGTGTCCTGCTTGGCATGTCGATCACGTTACATACAGAAAGAAGGCTTTCGTTCAAACTCGACAGGTGCGTAGGTTCATCGATATCTACGACTTTTGAGACAAAGGAGTCATGGACTGAGTGCTCCAGAACTGAATCCGGTGTTCGAAGAAGCTACAGGACATCATATATCGCATCAGACTGTTAGCAGACGATTCCATGATGGGAATCTTCGTTTCGACGACAGTGGCGACTACATCACCGTGGACTCAGTTACTGATGGTCAAGAAATCACGCAGAATAGATGTCTCGCAGTTGACGTCGCGTGTTGTTTACGGATGAAACTCGGATCTTTTTTGTACCCTGTTAATCGGAGAGAGCGCTTTTGGAGACGGCCTAGTAGTATGGAACGCCTACAACACTGTGTACCACATGTGCCAGAAGGTGGTGTCAGATTTACATTCCAAAGTGGTGTTACATGGGGCCACCTTGTTCTTCTCGTGATAGTAGGTCTATAAGGACGAGATTATATAACCAATAACACGACTGTGCCCCAACATTTTGGTGACAACTTAATCTTGGTGGATAATAAATCACTTGCTCATCGTGTTGTTCTCGTGAATACGTTCCTTCAGCGTGCTAGGATCACCAGAATGTGGTGGCCTGCCTGTTCTTCGCACATGAAACCAGTCTAAGGAGTGTTGGATCAATTGAAACGAGCCATTCTTGGAAGTCGACAGCGACCACGTACTCCGCGCGACTTACGCACAATCGCCGTTGAAGAATGGGACGCTTTGCACCAGGGCTGGTTAGAAGATCCCATCGATGGTATGCCAAGGTGGATTAAAGCCTGCAACAGAGCAAGGGACGTTCCACCGCGTACTGACGTTGCTCAGGAATGTTGTGAAAATTCCCCGGTGGGAAACAAACAATTTTGTCGTTATAAAAATGTTTATTTTTTATTTTTTTACTAAATTCAGTGTTCCGGACAACACGTTGCCAATGAATATATATGCATGCCTCACAGCCAATTTTTGTTTTTTGTGCCATGAATTTCGAAATAAAGAGGCAACGCATTACTTTTATTGATGTGTTTGCTAAGGTTTCTTCTGCTTGTATTCACCGGAAGGGTGTGGAAAGAGTAACTTCTGTATGTCTCTGAAGGAGCTGTTGTTTGCCTACATTTTTAGCATAGTCCCTGCGGTTTAGATATGTTCTGAAGAATGATCATAGTTTATGTCCTGAAAAATCAAATCTCTGAATTTTGTAGGCAGGTTCTCGCAGGATTTGCAACTTCTCTGTTCCTATGTCTGTTAGTTAAGATTTTTCAGCATTTCTCTCACACTCTTTTGGTATTCAAACAAGGCTATAAACTTTCGGATCGCCTTCGTTTGTGTACGCTCTTCATGGCCTGTTAATCCGATGAGATTTACGTCCCATACGGTTTATCAATGTCAAAATGTACGTCTTATGAGAATTTAACATGTAACCTGTATTTTATAGTATAGCTCAATCTCCATTGGTTAAATATGTGTTAAAGTGTCAGACGATGGTCCAAAGATTCCAGTTTCGATCCCCGGTCAGTCCTGGAATTTTTGTGTCACTTGTCACTTCTTTCACTTCTGCCAATCTTTGTTCTTAATGTCTCTGCAGGAATGGCAGGCCATTCTTCATCAAGAACCTAAACTGTAGCAGGTAGTGATGTTGAAGATGGGCCCTGGAGCGAAGCCAACGTTGTAGCTCATCCCACAGGGGTTCCGCTAGGTTCAGGTCGGGACTCGTTGCATGCCAGACCATTTCACGAAGTTTTGTCTCCAAAACGTTTTCCAACATACGCTGCTCTCTCTGTGACAGGGTACATTGTCATGCTGATATGGTCGCAGTGTAAGAACTGTCTTCTGTCCGCAGTATACGGTGCCGTAAAATGTGTGTATATTATTCCGCAAGCAGCTTTTTCTTAAGCACAATAAGGGTATCACACACTCACAACGAAAACCATCTACATGCCGTAAGACTAACTCCTCTGTACTTTACTGTTTGCACTACACGTGATGACGGGTAATGTTCTTCAGGCATTCATCAAATCCAAATCTTTCCATCGGATTACCAAAGGGTTTAGCTTCATCCATCACTCCTCAAGTCACTTGTTTTCAGTCATTCACTGTCCAGTGGCGGCCCTCGTTACATCACAACAAGCGTAGCTAAGTGCTGGTACAGACATACTGACTTATGAGGAGCTGTTTACCATGTTACTACTTTCCTGTTAACTCCCTCCGCAGAGTCGCTATACTATCTAGACTCGTGCTACAATCGCCCTCTGCAATGCTCAAGGACTTCCATCCGTCAATACGTGAGGCCTTCCCGGCCTTGGTTGAGGATTGAGTTGTGGTTTTTCGTTCGCGTTTCCAGTTCACTGTCACCAACATGGACACTGGCAGCTTTAGGAGGGTTGAAATGTCCCGCATGGGTTTGCTACTAAGATGATGTGCAATGACCAGTCCACGTTCGAAGTCACTGATCTCTCCTGATGGACAGATTCCGCTGTTACTGCTTTCGTACTGAGGACACACTATTCCCTGCCTCCTTTCACAATGGCGGGTACGTTCCTCGTGACATCTAGTGGTCAATTCAACGATAATTAGGGTGTCCGGATACTTCAGATGGTTTATCTAATCGCTACACTTGTCGTATCTACACGTCGATACCGACAAATACTCGTATTATACGTTTATGACTCGTTACTATTATAATCGATGGACACCACGTTTTTACGTTCCGTAATTGCACAAATATTTATTTAAGTACTGATTGGCGGCCTTTGCACAAGATACATTATCGAGAATTAACTTTATATCGCTGCAATTTTCATCGGATGGAATTCCCCTGTGGAAAGCCTGAGATTGCTACTAACGGTATTCGCTGAGTCACTGATGTATAACGCGAATAGCACCGCTGCTACTGATACAATCCCTTGGTGCATACTAGGTATTACTTCCGTGCGTGCAGGGATTACTCAGCATCCAGAGCAATGTGTTGTATGCAGCCTACCTGGAAATGCTCGTTCCAGTCGCGTATTTCCGTTGATATCCTATAGGAACGTTTTTTCCTTCGAAGATGGCAGTGTGTTATTGAATCGAAGGATTTCCGAAAGTCAACCTGGTTTCCTCTATCCGCCGAACTAGGGACTGCGAAGAGTGCGGAATGAGTATCTGTGATGATTTCGGAACCAGTGCTGCTTTCCACGGAGAAGGTTATTTCGTTTCAGGTAAGTCATCATATCCGCTTTGATAATTTGTTCTCTTTGTCTGCTGCAATTATAAAGGATGGTAGTTTTATTTCCTTTTTAGGTAGATTGATGTTACTGATGCTCTACTCCAATCACTAGGATCTTTTCTCTGTTCAACGGATCCATGAAACATTATTGTAAAATGTGGAGGTAATTCATTTGCAGATTCTCTACAGAACTTGACAGGGACACTGTTAGTCACTGGGTAAACCTGAAAGCAAGTTCACTTTCTGATGTATGACATTCTGTTACTTCTTCTTCCACGTCCAGGTGTCTACGAGAAACTGTAACCTCCAGGATGTCCAACACAAGTCAGAGTTGATGGTGTCCTTTCCCCTTTGATTCACCTGTTTAAAGTTCTTTCCAGCTATTCTCCGTATTTCAGAGCTTTGAACATGGTCAGTCAAAGAGAATGTAGCCTTCATTAGAAGGAGCAGACGTCAAATGAGTTCAATATCCAAAATTCTGTGCCCCAGCAGTACAACTGGCCAAGCCGTTGCATTGTGTTGATAATCAGAATAATTTCTCACATTGGAATAAACTTTCTACAAACGGTCCGGTTGTCCACTTCATACAGCATTTAACTGTTAATGAACTTTCTTATTTTAAATTAGCGATAGTACCCAGGTACATCGTTTTGTCTACTGTCTCAATCTCACCACCGTACAGAAGTTGTCTGAACATTATCCTGCTTGAGTACGGAGATAATTTTCATTTTCTCGTATTGGTATGTAATCGATAAGCTTTGCTAACCAACACATTACATTTACACCAAACAGCTAGATTCAATTCGCCAAGACTGTCAAGAATGTCAATAGAAAATGTTAACGCAAATGAAACACGAAATCAAAAGTGTACCTGTCGCAGTAACAGAGTGACATACATCTGAACTGAGAATTATAACTCTATCATTATTTCCATATACTCTTGAAACGGAAAAAAATAAAAACAACTTAATTTTTTTGATGCCCAGATATCGAAGAAAAGTAAGAATCGCCTGGAATATTTGGGTCGCTATGTTATTATGGAACATACAAAAATACAGAAGCATCTGATATGCTATGAAAACTGCACAAGAGCCACTGATAGCAACTACTGCGTAATATAATGCCAAATTATAAAGATACAAAACACAAAAAAGGATAAGGAATAGCCACAATCGACAAGGAGATAATAAAATTAAACATGCAAATGTTGCAAACGAACTGTGCTTGTAAACACAGATCCAATAGGGAGCAAGAATGACGCGTTTAAATTATGCAAAATGGAGAGTATGCTGTTATTTCAGCTCCGTTGAAAGTGGCAACAAATCTCAGAAGTCCAAAGAATAAAATAAATGGAAAAGAAAACCATACGGTAAAGAGCCTACATCGAAGAAGGTGATAGTGCATAGTGCCAATCTGTCAAAGGAGAAAGGAAGGTTTTATTACTAGAAGATAAAATGAAAAATATTAAACAATGGTAAGGAGACTGTTCGCAAAAAGCAAAATATGATGGTTCCGGCCTCGATTCTGAGTTCTGCATTATCACTGCATATGTGGAAAATAATGTAGAGTGTATAGACTACGTGAAAAGACATTAAACATATGGATCATCACAGCTGAGCCGTACTTCGTATTGAAAAAAGAAATGCTATAGCACTGTTCTCGAAATTTTGTTACTGGTCACCCAGATGGAAGCCCTAGATGGTATTTCAACATAATTTTTCTTTATGTGTTGACACAATCACTTTTTATTAAAGGATTATAACCGGTTTCAGCCACATTGCAAGCTTTAGAGCCAACAAAAAATAATAGAACTCTTATACTAAGATCTTTAAGAAAGCGGGAAGATGTAAACCAGGTCACCTTGTGTGCTACTTTTTACTTGCATCAATGTCTCAAAAGTTTCTGTAGCACCTGAGGAGGGTCAGCGTGGCTGAAACAGGCTATGATTATTTCTAAAAAGTAATTGTTTAAACAGACAAATAAATAAGTATAAAACATCAATTACTGTCAGCTTAAGGAAATGTCTTTTTTTTCCAACAGATTTGATCATTTTGTTACAACAGGCTAAACGTGTGGATATTGACCATTTTCATTACATGTACATACTGTGTCAGCTGACAAGCATCGACTACAGCAATGGCGTTTTAGAACTGGTTCTCTGCTTTTGTTTGCTAGGAAACAATGGATACATATTGAAGGAAAGGTTACAGTTTTCACTGCAGTTGTCACATTTTCATTTATATGCAACTGTGGTACCTTAAAATGTGGTGAATAGAAATGGCTTCCAAGTTTAAAATAAAAAAATTATAACTTTAAAATATATAAGAAAATTAAAATTAAACTTGTAACTACATTGGGGACCTTTTCACGCTTTTATAATATAAAAAATTAGAACTTGGCGTTTTTATTCATGCCGCAGAAAGAGGTGAGTAAAAACAGCAGTGTTGATCTTATTACTTTCTATATATTGCTCTTTGGGGTGAATAGGGACAGGTCAAAATCTTGTTTGGACCTAAGAGAATGAGAACCAAAACTTATCAATACAACGAAAAACCAGCCTAAGTTCCAAATTTCACTGTTTTTATTTACTCGAGGGCTTGTTTCGGGCCGGAACCCATTTTCAAATCATCATAACAGATAGTCAAAACGATTTTTCCGAAAATGCTAAAGCCATGTCAAAAATATATACGTATTGTGGAGTGCAAATTAATAGTTACGGCGCATACAGATAACTTCTCCTGGTTTTTCGTTGTACTGATTAACAGCAGCTGCTGACGTGCAATTATTCCAGCACGCTGGAAGTTTGCAAAATTTATGTGGTTCAGAAAAAAAAGTGTTATTCAAAACAAAAACTGAAAGTATTGCATGAATTTTAGCTTTCTGTTCTGTTTTCCAAATAAAAATTGTTACATGTTTAATTACTTTATTGTAACATTGAAGAAATGATTTTGATTTGATTAATAACACATGAAGTCACTGACATCATGATTAAACTATGTCTTTGAATCTCTAAGTCATACCCTTAGTTAGAAGTAACGAAAATTTTTGGAATAACATTTTATTGAGTAATAAATGATTTCTCATCTATTAATAAACCTATTAATCGGCCTTTTTTTTTTTTTTTTTTTTTGAAAAAACGGTTAACATGACCTCTGCCTTCGAAAAAGCAAATTTTACTTGCATACAATCTAAATGACAGCTTACGTTTTCCATTTACTTTAATAACGGCATAAATTCTTGAACTGAATCAGTGCCACATGGTTCTTCGCTCCCATCAGATTCTTGGTCTTCGTCTGAAGAAACACCGGATATTGCAGTTCATGTTGACCCCGCAGATCCCGAAAGCGCAACCCTAAATTTTCAGTTAGTCGAAACACAAGTCAGATTAAAGTGGGCTACTTTAAAATTGAACCTTTGGTTAATGAAACGGGACTGCAAATTTTCTTACCATGTAGTTAAATTGAAACGACACAATTTAGCTTGGTACTTACAAACGAAGTTCGATAAGCGAATTCAGCCGCACTTCTCGTGTTTGTCGCGAAGTGAACACATCAACTGACAGTGACGCTAACTTTGAAATTTATAATTTCCCTGTTAAATTATTCCACTACCAAACTAGACTAACAAATATTTGAATTATTTTATCATTTGTCTTCCGACACGATAGCATAGAACGTTCTTGAGGTTTCGTCTATATTTGCCCCTTGGTTTTTAATTACTGCATTTTACGTTATCAGCCTTCCTAAGACAAAGTTCGTAAGGATTCCAACAGTGGGACAGTATTTGAAGTAGATCGCATTACTGTTATGCAAACTATGTTGGCCGTACATACTGTCCATATGCACCCAATTCCTACTGGGTCGATGCTTACATGTTTATATAGACGTACACTAAAATCGCAGATGTTTTATGGATGTAACGTGGTGTTCAGAATTATGGATGATTCTGCAGGCTTTAGACACAGGAATTAACCCCTTATGCAGAGATTCAATTGCATTCATTTAGAGAGGGCTACATTTTTCTATTTTGGAAAAAACCCGCGTGATAATGGCTACTTGTGTTTCACCTTTTAGAAGTCAAGCTTTGCAGCACTTTGCACCTCAAGTTTTCTCGCCTCTCCCTTTCGCACTGCCTACGGCGATACACGTGTTAGGTGGGGTGACATTTCCAACTGGCAGAGTTTCTTGCCAGGACCGACCTGCAAGGCAGTCGCTTTAAATTTGCTGGCTTCTTCATTCTCGTTAGACTATAATTGATTTAGAAGTGTTACGCCGAGTTTCCGCGTGAACTTGTTCCTCTACTAATAAGCGAGTCTTCCTTCACCGTGAAATGTGTCACACCCTTGGATGCAGCGGTTCTAATTAAGGTTTCTCAGTTCTGCGAAAACTCCACATTTGTATTTTCGATTCTAGCTCTGTCACGGTTTACTTGCCTGACGACATTAATCTTGTACGTTTAGTAATGCGCTGACAGCTAATAATACATGAGGGTACATAAAGTGCTACATTTTTCCGCCTATAAACTAAATCATCTTCTATGAAAGCAAGGAAACCACTTCTCTACAGGCTTTCATTCGCAACGCTTTTGAACTGAACAGTTTTCATCGTTGAGACGTTAATTTTACTTTAAAAATTGGTAGGAATGAGATGATATAAACTTGCTGCAAGTAAATATCGTCTAATTATTCAGTTCAAACAACCGTGGAAAACAGATACTTTACTTCTTCTTATTCTGTTTCCTAACAAGAACGGGATCGGTAGAAATACCATCAGCGTGCAGTGTGAGTTGAAATAAAAGGTGCACGTTTATACGTTTTTAAGACTTTTTATTACTCAGAGCGACGCAGAAGGTCCGGTACAAATAACAGTTCAACATTGAATCTCAAACTCACCAACACACATCCGTATATACACTTCCGAACAATTATTCCAGTATTGATTTTACCATTTTCAGTTACTACGACTGATAATTATTTCATCAAGCCAATCTGACATACGTGGAGAAACAGTATAAACATTATTATTTGTTTCACACACACAAATTAGGCAGAAGATGCTGATAACTTCTGAATTTACACCAGTTATGTGGAATAAACAACGACTACACAATTTCATTACTTACACAATACAAAAGAAAGTATGGTGTTCTTATTATGTTTTCGATGTACATTTCTACAAAGTTTTTAGATAAGATGTACAGTAATTTTGCATTTTACGCAGGCAGTTTCTTTTGATGATTTGTTTACATTTGTTAAACTCACATAACTACTTCGAGTGTCAGTCAACTTTGATACGTACGTTGTTTATAAAGTTGGGTATCAGCAGTTTTTATAATATTCTGAACACCGCTTTCCCTGATTCAGCCGATAAACAAAAATGAGTGACATGATATAACAAGGTTTTATTATGTGATAATTGAAACAGAATACTATAATTTCAGATGTTCCTACCAACCGACCGAGTTATGTGGGTCTGATATGTTAGTACTTCATAATCATTTACGTATTACATTATTCACTAGGTAGAGACTGCAGCTTTGTTAACGTGTCTGCCATCGTGGTTATCTTGTCCTTTGTCTAATTTAGAATAGTTGCATATAATTAGTGCACTAAGGTAATATACAAAATAGATCCATTACATTCTTGTAACTGTATTCGAATCTGGGCTGTGGCTATCCCTTAATGAAGTGAAAAGTTGTGGTGACGATCTGTTCCATTTGCTGTCCGTTCTAGTCTATTACGTTTCAAAGTTCAGTTTCATATTGGTGTTATTCGTTTCATGACATACGGCTGTCAACGGAATGTTTACACTACAACTTGTTTTCACACACGTAGTAAACATAGCTGATGATCCGCGCATCGCAGTGTCAAACAATTGGACATACGGAAAAATTGTTTCGAGATAGCAACATAAAATATTATTAAAAAAATTTACAACTATTCTGCAAAGCATAATTTCCGAGTCGCCATACCGAAAGGACGTGTAATATAACCATCACTATTGACAAAGTATGTAAGTGATCTGGTTGACGGCATTTCTGAGACCGTTCGCTGCCTTAGGAAGTTTGTGGAAAATACAGAAAGGCGAGAGATAACTAAAGTCTAGTACAACGGTACGAAAAAATAGTCAATGGCGCCGCGGGTTAAGCAAGAGTGGCCCGCATAGAATGCAGGTCTGCACCAAGCGATCATCTGACGGCGGCTGGGGGAACATGACGAGAAGGTGAGGTGTTTCGCGAGAAAGGCTGTATCTGGCTAATGGTCGAAAGGTTGCAACCATGACGATTAGGTGTGAGGCATGGAATCCCGCTTGTCTGTCCTGTTTCTTGTAGCGGTTTCCTCTGTCTCAGTCACGGCACCCACACGTGGGAAATAAGGAATCATTAGTGGTTTTCTTCGCGCATCATCAGTCGTCCGAATAGTTTCATGTGGCCCGATATGACTTCTTCTCCGGTGCCATCATCTATACTCCAGAGTACACGTCCTCAATTACATGTCTTTCTCCACGGTTTATACACCTTACAGCATACTGCAGTACCTTAAAGACTATTCCCTTGTAACACCTATTTGCGACCTGTATCGATATTTCTGCGTCATTTTCTAGTGTTGCTTATATAAAATGTTCAATCTGACATGGAAATTCTTTGACTGTGTGTAAATGTTTCAGTCACGTGAAACTTTTGAACGACGTTGTTTAAAATGTGCTTGTGAATTTAAATAACTACTAAAATAATTGTTATATAATGTACTTTAAATGACTTGGTACATAGTTGGGAAACGTAGTGTTGAAATGTAAAAGGTGTAGGGAATCCCCCTGGCGGAGTGGAAAAGGCGCACAAGTGACAACTCGTTCTTTGTGTCGGGTAAGGAGTCTGGGCTGAGCAGTGCTGTGGTTAACACCTCGCTAGCAACAGCGGATAATTGTGGCTGATATTCCTGGAGTTTTGAGGCCAGAAGAGCTTAAGGGCAGTATTTATGAGCCTCGGATGCTGCGTTTGGCGATGCCATTATCGTGGCATGGTTTGTGGACCTATAAATATAGCTCCGACTCCAGGAAAATATGTAACAGGGCGAGGCCAACAGTATTGCTATGATTGCACCGCCGCCAGGTTAATAGCTACTGCAAATTGCGCCGCCAATGCCACCAGCCTTCCACTAAATTGTTTATATTCGGCACTCTGTAAATGGACCACGTATTTATGAAACTTGGTTGATTTTATAATAATGGTTGTGGTGTTGGTAAAAACTCTATATTACACCGGTGATTATCCCAAATCACAAACCTGGACAGGAATACTATCATAGTGAGTTAAATTCCGAGTGTTCTGATTTATTATGAGAAAGTGACTGAGTATGTACTTAATGTTGTGTTGTCATTTGTACAGCCAATTATACTTTTGAGTAGGTCAAAAGATATTTGTTGTTTAAAGAGTTATAGTTTCTTGTGCTTTATTTAACTAATAATTAACGATAAGAATACTTACTATTTCTCATTCAAACCGGTGTAGTTTCGTTAATGAGTACGGTTTTTCAAGCCATGAAGGTTTAAGGTTGCTTCAGAGCCAGTGTAGATTCATCTACATTCTGTTTAGTTGCTTCAATCCGAGTTTAAGAAGGAACTATCTACTGTGTTATTTATTCTAATGAACTTTGGTCAATGTGCAGGCATAGAGACCCTGTACTAAGCAATGAAGTTATAATGATGTTCATTAGCAGACCCCTTATTTACATTCAGAATCATTTCAAGCTTTTCCACAAAACTTATCCGAAACTGCGGAAGAAATTAGTATTTGGGTCAATATTTGTAAAACTCTAATTCCTCTCTCTCAAACCCCACCCTATGGGGAGAGAGGGAGCGTTTTAGTTTTAGTGAATCAAACTTTACGAAGTAAATAAGTATTTTTTATCCATCCGTAACCATTTTCCACGCAAAAATGAGAACATGGATTTTCTTGAATTACAGCGCCAACTAACAAGAATCAAAACAAATGTTTAAGACAAAATGTACGTAGTTTTTTATGTACAATCTGATTCTGCAATAATAAATGGGGGATTCCCATTTGAAATGTTAAAGTTGCCTCCTGCCCCACCTCCAGAGGGCTGCGACGGTGGTCTAATTTTAGCACCAGCAGATGTCCCCCTCGAAAATAATCAACTTTGGATTCTACATAGTTTTTCGTGTGAAGCTTATTTTTCGAGTTATTCTGGTTTGTCAACACCCTGTATAATGTCCACTCATCCCCTCTCTCCCCTAAGTTTAACAGAGAACTCCTCCTCCGTCTTAATGCTGACATCTTCGTCTTTAGTGATAGGTAGTTCTAATTTTAGGTTCGTGATGGTCTCTCTTGCTGAAATAGCGTCATGGGTGGGAAAAGTACGGAAACTGCGCTCGGTGTGTACTTCTCTAGGAATTATCGCCAGCCGCAGGAGGACATCCGTGACCCAAATGATGGCGTAGGTGTAGGTTACCGTCAGCTGCAGATCGTCACTCCCCTCTGTCAGCTGCGTACTGAGTGCATTCCAGCTTTATCTGGAGACCAGAAGAAGTGGTGGAGACAGCTACCCTCACTCGTGAGTTGCAATTGCAACCTACTACTCAATTATTTTCTAGATGCATTCCAATTTTTTTGTCTGTCTTCCTGTACAGTTTTACCCTCTACAGTACCCTCTAGTACCATCGAAGGTACCGCATCACGTCTTATCAGATGTATTATTATCGTGTCCCTTCTTCTCGCCAGTGTTTTCTATATATTCCTTTCCTCACCGATTCTGCATACTTTATCAGTCCACCTAATTTTCAAGATTCTTCCGTAGCACCACATCTCAAATGCTTCGATTCTCTTTTATTCCGGTTTGATCACAGTCCACGTTTCACTACCATACAATGCTGGGCTCCAAACGTATATTTCCAGAAATTTCTTCCTCAAATTAAGACCTGTGAGTGATAGTAGTAGATTTCTCTTGGCCAGAAATTCCCTTTTTGCCGCTGCTAATCTGTTTTTGATGTCCTACTTGCTCGTTCCGTCATGGTCTGTTTTGCTGGCTAGGTGGCAGAATTCCTCAATTTCATCTGCTTAATGACTACCAATTATGATAAGTTTACCACTGTTCTCATTTCTGTTACTTCTCATTGCTTTCGTCTTTTTCGATTTACTCTCAATCCGTATTCTGTACTTAGTAGACTGTTCGTCCCATTCGACAGATCCTGTAATTCCTCTTAACTTTCACTGAGGATAGCAGTGACATCAGCGCTAAACACCGGAAACGGCCTCTCTGATGTGCATGATACTATTTTTTGTTTTTTTAATTTGGCAAAACTCTGAGACTCTTCACTAGAAAAATTGCAATCAGGTAAATCAATTATTTCAACAGTCCAAACAGGTCACAGATGGTAGAATGGAGATCTCGAAATATTCGTTGTTAGGTGCTGGGCTATTCGCAGTAAAGTTCCAGAAATCACGTCTCTCCTAGCAAGCAGTCGCCATAACTCGTTGTGATAAGAGAGAAGCAGACACAGAAAGAAATACAGCGTACGGAAATTTTAGACAATACGCGGAACGTGTGTTGGAAAGATAGTTTAGACCCTCCAGGAGGAGAAGTGCTTATAGCTAGATTAGAATGTCGACCTAGAGAGTTCCAAAATAAATCCTACTGTGAACTATGGAAGGAAGGAAGGGTTGAACGACCCGTTGACGTCGAGCTCATTAGACATGGAGGAAAACCTCGGATTGTGTCAAGGATGTGCAAGGAAGTCGGCCATGCCCTTTGAAAGAAACCATCCAGGCATTTTATGGAGCGATTTAGGAAACTTGCGGAAATTCTAAATCGGTATGGCGGGACGAGAGTCTGAACCGTCTTCCTTTCGAATGCACGTCGAATGTGCTAACCACTGCACCACCTCGCTCGGTCTCTGTGGCGTAAAATGGACAAAAATGCTCGCAGTCGGTGGATTTGGATTAAAAATCGTACGTTTCTACCGATCAACAAACAACCAAACCTCTAAAGTACGAAAATACCGTGAACATAGGACAGTAGTAGATGGTGACCATCTGCCCAATATGGACTGGGGTTACCAATGATACATTATATATAGTGAGGACAAATAATCTTGCGATTATACATTTTCTGACAACTGACTCGAACAACTAGACCAAGAAAGACACACGAGACAAATCTTTTAGGCTTGTAGGTTACGAACGGACCACATCTTTTTTGGAGTATCAACAACGAAGAATTACCTACCATGAGCCTTGAACAGGAACAACAGTTACCAAATATATAAATATCATCAAGAAAGCTAGGAGTATACATACTGATAGAGTCATGATAAAGTTGTTTAAAGGAAGAAACGAGAACATTAGTTTCCGTTCTATCACAGGGGGAAAATTTGTTCTTCAAGTCGAAAGACGTAATAAACCGTGGTCTGTGTAGATACGTTGCAGGTTGAGCAACAAGGGACAGCAAAGACCTATCCTGGTTTAATGGTATCACTAGGAGAATGTTCCGAAAACAGAGATTACCGGACTCAAACTACAAAAGAGGCTACAGGAAAACTGGTAGATAATCGTTAATTACATCTCGTCGTCACTAAGAACTGCCATGTGTGAGTTAAACAATTTTCAAAATCAGATCTGGGCGAAAATTCTGAGAAGTTAGGGTTATACGTAAAGTCAACGTCAGAGTCCAGACTTTGTAATCGTTTTGTCGTCGATGGGTCTGGTGCTGAAACTGAAGACAGCCTATAAATTTAAATCATACATTTAAAAATGCATTCAAGCGTTTCACCGCCACACACAGTCACAAATGCGAGATTTCGATATTAGCACCCGTCCTGGCATTCAGTAACGATTAGGACGATTTAGAGCAATCAAGGCACCAAGTCCAAACAGAATTTCAGTTGAAAACGTCGCGGAATTAGCTCCTTTCCTAGCTCATATTTATAGAGAACATACTGTGCAATAAGTGGACTATGTTCTGACTGGAATAAGAGCACAGGTCACTCCCGTTTACAAAAAGCAGTAAAAGATGAGATGCACAGAATAGTAATGTTCCTGCCCCTATATAGTTCGTGTAGTGGCAACGAATGTGGAGACCAGTTCTACCAAAGTCATATAACCAAAAATAAAAGTTAAAAAATTAAAATGTTTAATAACACCTCGAAGCATGTCTGTAGCAGTAAAAATTAAAGGATCACATTGGGAATGGTGCTAAGTAGCTTCAAACTCCACTGTGTAATATTTTATTAAAATTAGAAGTAAGTATGCAATGCTGCGATCCCATGATTTTAGCTCTCTGTCGATAAACTTCCATTCACTGCAAAATAACGTGCCTAAGTGCTACGGTCGCAGGTTCGAATCCTGCCTCGGGCATGGATGTGTGTGATGTCCTTAGGTTAGTTAGGTTTAAGTAGTTCTGAGTTCTAGAGGACTGATGACCTCAGAAGTTACGTCCCATAGTGCTCAGAGCCATTTGAACCATTTGAACGTGCCTAAGTGCAGTCTTTGGAAAGCCGAAACTGGCCAGTAATGTGAAATATATACGTGGTGCAACAGAGGCATTTCGCATAAAACAACTGACAGACTACAGTTGTCTTTAACATGGTTTCATCATTCAGAAGTTTCATTGAGGCTGAGAATCTCTTGCCTAACAAAGCAGTGTTTAATGTTTTATCTTTCAAGTGTACGAAAATGAAAACAGTAAAGGCTATTAATAGTATTCGTTTTATCATGGAGTGTTTGAACAATAACGTGGTCCCGAAATATGTAAAAGTGTTCATTAAAGCTGTTGCTGAAATAGTGAACAGTATAAAGAGAAAAGATGCACAACTGTGAATTAGAAATGAGATAGGCGGAAAGTTTAAACAGAAGGAATGGATTAACTGGCAGTTAAATTTAGGACTTCTATTGTTATGCAAAACCCTGTTGCCCCTCCAGTACAAAAATATTATTAGACTGGTAGATGATTATGAAGGTGTTATCTGAAGACATTTACGTTTGCGCCTTGAAAATACAAACAACGTAATAATAAACAACATAGTGAGACATAGGAGACAATCTGAGTAGCCATTTTAGATTGTTTGCACATGATGCTGTCATTTACCGTCTTGTAAAGCCATCAGATGATCAAAACGACTTGCAAAATGATTTAGGTAAGATATCTGTATGGTGCGAAAAGTGGCAATTGACCCTGAATAAAGAAAAATGTGAAGTTTTCACATGAGTAGTAAAAGAAATCAGCTAAATTTCGATTACGCGATAAGTCACACAAATACGAAGGCTGTAAATTCAGCTACTTAGGGATTAGAATTGCAAATAACCTAAATTGGAACAATCACATAGGTAATATTGTGGGTAGAGCAAACCAAAGCCTGCGATTCATTGGCAGAACACTTAGAAGGTGCAACAAGTCTGCTGAAGAAACAGCTTACACCACGCTTGTCCGACCTATTGTGGAGTATTGCTGTGCAGTATGGGATCCGCATCAGGTGGGACTGACGGATGACATCGAAAAAGTACAAAGAAGGGCAGCTCGTTTTTATTATCGCGAAATAGGAGAGATAGTGTCACAGACATGATACGTGAACTGGAGTGTCAATCATTAAAATAAAGGCGTTTTTCGTTGCGACGGGATCTTCTCGTGAAATTTCAATCTCCAGATTTCTCTTCCGATTGCGAAAACATTCTGTTACCACCCACCTACATAGGGAGAAATGATCATCACGATAAAATAAGAGAAATCAGGCCTCGCACAGAAAAATTTAAGTGCTCGTTTTTCCCGCGTGCCGTTCGAGAGTGGAACGGTAGAGAGACAGCTTGAAGGTGGTTCATTGAACCCTCTGCCAGGCACTTTATTGTAAATAGCAGAGTAATAACGTAGATGTAGAAGTAGATATCTGGTTCAGTTTTTTCTAAGAGTAGAGGCCCTAACAGATTTTAACTTTACTCAGGTAGAAATGACGTTATTAAATACAGCTACGTTCCATGGTAACTCTTAACAATTTAAATTCAGTGCTAGCGTTGCACTTCACATGGAACCCACAATTGTCAGTTTCCAAGGAGCGTGAACTAACCAGATAACTCTCAAAACTAATATCTGAACAGTTAAGTTTAAAAAAGAATCGTCAGTTTGTAGTTTTAAAAAGCGTGATATAGTATCACAGATTAATAATAAACTCAAAGAGAAAGAAGCCATTGTTACTAAAGATTGTCATTCACAGGGACGAATACAAAAAGACACTTCATGAATTTTTCCCACAGAACATTACTAAACTTGATAAAAAGCCATTTAATACTTTTAACGCATTAATAAAAAAGGCACTTAAAATGGTTCTATTTTCACAGAAAAGAAATTAAAGACTGTGTACTACATAATTCCAGGAAACCAATCTTAGACACAGCCAAAGATCATATATGTAAGGAAGAAGCTTAATTACAACATTAATAAACTGTACCCAATCTAAACTAAATTATTGGCTACAAACGCCCAAGACCTAGGAAGTGAGGTTAAAAGCATCAAAATTCCTACTAATAGGAGTTTCTTTCATTCGACATTATGAACCTCTATACGACTGTTCCAGTAACAGAAGCGACAAACACTGTTAAGAACAATTTATTGAAACACGGTAAATCCACCGTGATCGAGACATATTTGTTGACTGAAATACTACAGCTATTGCTTCCATACAATTACATTCCATTTCAAGGGGAAATATACCACAAAGAAGATGGCCCAGTATTGGAAAATCGTCTTGCGAGCATGATTGCTAACATCTTCGTTAACCAGACAGAAAGACAATTTTTAATCAATACAAGCTGGCCGCACAGAAAATAACATGTTACAAACAATATGTGGATAGAACTGATGAAATAAACTGAATGCACAAGCAATTAAATAACATACATCAAAATTTCAAGTCTTCCGTGAAATTAGAATCGCAAATGAGTATCACCTCTCTGTTTAAAATTAGTAAGGAGCAATTCAAAACACAATTTTATAGTTCATTTGAAGCTTTCAATAATGGACACAAAGGTTAATAGGAGCTCTTTTCACTCCACTCCTCATAAAAAACGTTCTTCAAAACTATGATGAATCACAAAGAGCCTTCTGTTAGAAAAGCTAATAAAGAACTGATGGTTAAAAGAATGTACCGGAAGAAGCTGAAAACGAAACAATTAGTACAAAATTATGAAAACACTCTACCTAGAGAATAAAAAAATTTAAAATACACTGTCCCGCTGCGCATCGAGAAGATTTCCAATAAACAAGCTTGAGTGCTCCAGAAGACTTACGTTCATGTTAGTTTTCGTAGCGACAACATGCTGAATAACACAGTCCATTCTGAAACCCAAAAAGAGCTGCGTTTTAATCAATCCGGAATTTATGAAATAACTTGCGGGGATTGTGAGAAATCTTACATTGGGCAAACGGGAAACAATATTAACGCACGTTTTAAACAACAAGGGAGACAGAGTGAAAGAACTCCGTGCACTTTTAGTATGCTTCTGAGAGAAAATAGCCATTCCGTGTTGAACATAAAGAATACATTAAGATATTACACAGAAGAGATAAGGCAAAAAGCATTGATACCTTGGACGAGATATGCGATTATCGGGTAAAGCAGCCAATAGAAATATTAAACGAGCAGACAGACTTGTAAAACAGATGATTTTTAGATAATTTCAGTCGTAGTTTGGGTTCTATGTGAACTGTTTAAAACAAAGGACTGTTTTTATCGTCAAGAAATGTGGCGGTGTTTGCTGATCAGTATTGCGTTTCATTGTAGGATGGCATTTTGTAATTTTACTACTGACGTAAATTGTTAATTTTAACATACTATCTATCTTAGGGAAATCGAACAAATCAGACCAGTTTAGAAGGATCTTACCAAACTTACTATTTTTAACAGCAATGACAAATGTAGATATTTTTATTATGTGACAGTATTGCAAAAGATATTAACATTTCACAGATTTGTGTAGCATAAAGTTTTTAGGCAAATACAAGAGTTTTTTATAGTGCATTGGCGAGGGACAGTGATATACCAATTTATGGCTGCGTAGTGCCAACGAATGTAGAGACTTTCGTCAGTGGTGTATAACAAAAAGAAAAAGGAAAAGAAAGATTTAAGACCACCTTAAACCGCACATGCAGTACTAACGAGTAACTGAATATGCTAGTAATGGTTGTAAGTAGTTTTTAAGCAAATGACGTAATATTTATTAAGAATTAACAGCAAGTACTCAATGTTGTCCCTCTCTGTGCTCATTGACTCTCTGCAAAACGGCAAGTGTAAGTATAGTCTTTGGATGATGCATGTTTGCGGCATTTTTATGTGTCTATGTACGAGAATAAAAAGGGCATGATGTGCCATTAAATGAATTTGTAAGGACCAGGGAGCCAGCTGTTTGTTGTTACTAGCATGGCGTGTTGCACGAGGGATATTTTGTTTTCAACGTCGCGACATTAAAACTAGAGCGAAAATCCAGCACAGCTTTGCACAGATGTATTGCACATTGTTTCTGGTATGCCCGTCAATTACTTCAAGAAGCCGTTAACAGTTCTGAGCGCACTGTGAGCACTGGAATGATAGTGACTCCAACCAAGTATGAAGAACCTGGTGTTATTCGATTTCTTCATGCTGAGGGTTTTCGTCTGATTTTATGCGTGAAAGCAAAAGTGCAGGAAAGGTGCAGGAACTTGGGAGCAAGTCGTATAGACGTTCATAATGCAGGCGTTCAGTGAAGGAAGCAAATAGCAATCGATGATCTTTTTCAGCGATTGGATTAGGCGATTTGAGAAAATCGTCTGCAAAGTGCAGAACAAGATAAGACGAATGTTGCCATCGGACACTGACCTTGTTCGTGGCAACTCTCGTTCACACACTGCAACTGCAATAAGGCGTTGGATGAGAAGTGTTTGGTCACCCACCATACAGCCCGGACTTGAGTTCCTCCGACCTTCATATCCTTTTCACACATGAGCGGCTGGCTATGTAGCAGCATTTTGGCACAGACAAGGAGCTGCAGACGAGTGCACAAATTTGGCAAAAAGCGCAGGGGTCTACCTACTAAGACGACGGTATTGGAAAGTTGGTACATCCCTACGATTAATGTCTAAGTTCGAGCGGCGATTATGTAGGGAAGGAGCTGGACGGTACAGCTAAATGTTGTAAACAAAATATTTTTGTCTTCGACTGCTGTTTCTATTTCGTGACCGATTGGACTTTGGAAAAGAATTCCCTCATATAATGTGCATTTGGAAGCAGGTTGTTATGCGCACGACCATACATGTAAACACCCGACGTGTGTTAGTGTTGCGGGCGGAGTGGACTAATGGTAGTACCCATATAGCACGAAACAGGTTTAGACGTGACGCGAGCGGGCACACCCACTCTCTCTCTATCTCTATCTCTCTCTCTCTCTCTCTCTCTCTCTCTCTCTCACACACACACACACACACACACACACACACACACACACACACACACACACACACACCCGCGCGCGCATACACATTACCAACGATATTCAAGTGATTATCAGCAACTGTTATATGCATTTATAACTATTACGTTCATCTGTGTGTGTTACATGTTAACTGTTCTATTGGTATTGTATTCACAGACTTTTGAAAATGACCGAATGTCGTAACTGGTCAATAATGTGAAATGTATACAAAGTACAGTATAGGCACTACGCATAATAAAACTGACAACCAACGACGGCTTTTAAAATGGTTTCAACATTTACGCTGTAAGGCTGTGGACATACACATCAAAAAATTATTGTTCTTGTGTTATCAAGTACACTACTGGCCATTAAAATTGCTACACCAAGAAGAAATGCAGATGATAACGGGTGCTCATTGGACAAATATATTATACTAGAGCTGACGTGTGATTACATTTTCACGCAATTTGGGTGCATAGATCCTGAGAAATCAGTACCCAGAACAACCACCTCTGGCCGTAATAACGGCCTTGATACACCTGGGTATTGAGTCAAACAGAGCTTGGATGGCGTGTACAGGCACAGCTGCCCATGAAGCTTAAACACGATACCACAGTTCATCAAGAGTAATGACTGGCGTATTGTGACGAGCCAGTTGCTCGGCCACCATTGACCAGACGGTTTCAATTGCTGAGAGATCTGGAGAATGTGCTGGCCAGGGCAGCAGTCGAACATTTTCTGTACCCAGAAAGTACAGGACCTGCAACATGCGGTCGTGCATTATCCTGCTGAAATGTAGGGTTTCGCAGGGATCGAATGAAGGGTACAGCAACGGGTCGTAACCATCTGAAATGTAACGTCCACCGTTCAAAGTGCGATCAATGTGAACAAGAGGTGACCGAGATGTGTAGCCAATGGCACCACATACCATCACGCCGGGTGATACGCCAGTATGGCGATGACGAATACACGCTTCCAATGTGCGTTCACAGCGATGTCGCCAAACACGGATGCGACCATATGATGCTGTAAACAGAACGTGGATTCATCCGAAAAAATTACGTTTTGCCATTCGTGCACCCAGGTTCGTTGTTGAGTACACCATCGCAGGCGCTCCTGTCAGTGATGCAGCGTCATGGGTAACCGCAGCCATGGTCTCTGAGCTGATAGTTCATGCTGCTGCAAACTTCGTCGAACTGTTCGTGCAGATGGTTGTTGTCTTGCAAACGTCCCCATCTGTTGGCTCAGGGATCAAGACGTGGCTGCACGATCCGTTACAGCCATGAGGATAAGATGCCTGTCATCTCGACTGCTAGTGATACGAGGCCATTGGGGTCAACCACGGCGTTCCGTATTACCCTCCCGAACCCACCGATTCCATATTCTGCCAACAATCATTGGATCTCGACCAACGCGAGCAGAAATGTCGCGATAAAATAAACCGCAATCGTGATAGGCTACAATCCGACCTTGATCAAAGTCGGAAACATGATGGTACGCATTTCTGCTCCTTATACGAGGCATAATAACAACGTTTCACCAGGAAAAGCCGGTCAACTACTGTTTGTGTATGAGAAGTCGGCTGGAAACTTACCTCATGTCAGCACGTTGTAGGTGTCGCCACGGGCGCCAGCCTTGTGTGAATGCTCTGAAAAGCTAATCATTTGCATATCATAGCTTCGTCTTCCTGTCGGTTAAATTTCGCCTCTGTAGTACGTCATCTTTGTGGTGTAGCAATTTTAATGGCCAGTAGTGTAGACATGATAACGAACACCGTGCAAATTCAGAGCCAGGCTACTAAGATCGTATAGCCCGTACGAAAATGCAACAGAAATCGTCAGGGAAATTAAGCAGATATGGTAAAAACCAACAATAAAGTATTTTAAAAATGAGCGAACATTATACATTATACAGTCGTGTATTTCTGGCATATTCTTCATTAGGGTAAGAGGCGGTAGAGCATATATTCATTTTTCCCTTATTCAAATTGCTAATGGAAGAAGAAAGCCGGCCGGAGTGGCCGTGCGGTTCTAGGCGTGACAGTCTGGAACCGCGAGACCGATACTGTCGCAGGTTCGAATCCTGCCTTGGGCATGGATGTGTGTGATTTCCTTAGGTTAGTTAGGTTTAAGTAGTTCTAAGTTCTAGGGGACTGATGACCTCAGATGTTAAGTCCTATAGTACTCAGATCCATTTGAACCATTTTTGAAGAAGAAAGGAAATCTATAATTTCGGTACGATGTACACTCAGCCATGCACCGTATAGTGTCTTGTGGAGTTCATGTGTAGATGTACCTGATGTCAGACAGGTGAGAAGTGAAATTTTGACTGTGATAGCAGTATGAAAAATTAACGAGTAACAGGATTAACTTCAAACACATGGTACATACCACATGATCCGAGACCAAACTGTAAATAAAAAATAATTTTCTACGTCATCTGCACAAGTTATCGCACTGACAAACTATTTCTTGTTTTAACAAAACATCTAAATACATGTTGAATGCCAACTGGCGGTTTCAAAAGCTAGTAACTTACCCTAAATTAGTACACTTTTCAAGTTGCTTAGAACCGTTTTTCTCGCAAACCGATGTAAAAACTCATCTGACTTATATATAGGGCGACAAAAGTTAACATTCGTGAGCACAACGGAAAAATCTCGAGTATCAAAAGGAAGTGACTGAACGCGACAATGATTGTTTAGTCTTTGAAAAGAAGTGAACTATGAAAGGAGTGTCGAAAAGTAATGCCTCTGACTTTTTCTGTGAAGACTCTTAAAGCTTTTTAAATAAAACAAACCGTATTAATATTTTACATCTTAATTCTTCATGTCTGCGTATTTGCAGCCTTCTGCTACTGGAGTCTCCAGATTGAGCCTGTAACATGGCGGTGTGTAAGTAACTTTGTCGGTGCGCTGCTGTAATCGAGTTCCGAACTCGAAGAGTTCATCCACACATGGTGCACCAGCTCCTGCAGCATAGCAATTCCAGACCGAACACGAGCGCTGCGACATCTGCAACAATCCGACGCCTTGGGCTCACTGTCATTGATGATCGCATCATACATACAGTCACGACTTGGCCCCACACGATTTTGAAACTGTTTCCAGAACTTAAATAACACATGCGAGAACTTTATTTTGCTAGTGATGAAGCAGGGCGAACAGAGATGAGTTTGCTGCCTTGTCAATCAAGTCAATCTTTCTACAGTAACGCTGTCATTGAACTGGTCTCTCATTGGGAGAAATGTGCTCGTCACCACGGTGACTGTTTTGAGAAGTAAATATGTGGACATGAAGAATAAAGATATATAATGCTAATAACGTTGGTTTAATAAAAAAAAGCTATAAGAGTTTTCGCATAAAATATTCGGAGAAATTACTTTTCAGCTTGCCCTCGTAGGAAACCCACAGATTATGAAGTCTTAGTGCCGAAATAACGTATGGATATCCCATTCATGGTCAACTCGAACCCATCAACAGAAAACTAATTAGATTAACAATCAGAATGCCAAAGAAAAGGGAAAGAGTAACTGCACGTAACCGTGACACCTAAAAATAAATTCGTCCTACTTGATTGCAGTCATGCTTTGCTTAAGTCAAAAGCATGTAGCGATCTCACCAACAGATTTGCAACATGAAATTAAGACGGTGCAGGACCGGCAACAGCCGACTGTGTGGCCGATCAGAACCAGCATAACAACAAAAGTATCATAACACCACGCCAAAGTTCAGCTGCAGTAAATCGAACTCTTGTGGCAAGTATGTCATTGGTTGCTACAATCAAAGAGATTCCAGTGAGACATGTCACTCGTCTGGCTACCTGTGAATCCAAAGAGAACAAGTTCCCGTCAATCCCAGTTCGTTCTCGTACGAACATACGAGTCATGACCAGTATTCAGAGATATGGCAGGAATGATCGTGGGCTCTAAAGTGCATGCCTACTGCAAGCTCTTTGCTTTAAACATTTTGGAAGGTGGTAATATGGACCAAAGCAAGAACAAAAGTCCATTGAACTTCAGCTCTAAAGTGCATACCGTAGCAGCTATAAGCACTTGTTCATCTTGCCTACTGTGCAATACATCTGCTAAACAAGTGCTCATGCTGTTTGGGATTGCATTTTGGAGCCCATGATTATTAGACAGTTTTTCTTGTTTTGGTCCACACCTAGTCATCCCCAAAGAAGGAGAGCAAATAGATTGCAGTAGAAGAGATTTGTTTCACAGTATCGAAGACGAATAGCTCATAGCTGTTAAGGTATGCCTTTTTGAGCCCACGTTTACTAGCGTTTTTTGCTTCGAATGATCGTTCCTGTCATATCCCTGAGTATTAACCACTCCTCCTGAGACATCCTATAAACATGTGCAAATCTTCGGATGTGTCAAAGAAACGAGATAAAAATAAATTATTTTCAATGTGAATTGAATGTTATTTATCTGCCAATATGTTTAAAAAATGAATTTAAGAAGACATAAGCAAAAATTTTCAGTTTGAAGTTTAGTTTGTAGCCTAAATTCCTTGAGTATGTTCGGTAGTGTCTGACATTTTAACGTTAATGGAATCTACTATGCAATAGGCTACATAGCTCTCATTTCTCGAATAGGCAGTAGCGGTTTTCCGAGTACTTGCCAGTAAATAATTACTTGGCAATGGAGTAATTAACTCTAACCATACCCCCCTTCCTTCTGCATTGCATTCCTTCGTCTGTGATTACACTATGTGTACATGTTAACCGTACAGCGTAAAGGCTAGAGAGCTGAGGAGAAGAGAAATGTATACCCACAAATCTCTTAACGCAGTTCAGAACAGCGCCAGTCTGCGTACAGCTGTGAATCCCCTACGGCAGGCTTCGTCTTGTAGGTGCTAATTAAACAGGCAGCTCGTGTTTTGCACGGGGCAAAGTAATTGCCTACAGCAGCACTCCATCTTGTCGCTGTGTCGGATCGCTGAGCAGGCAGTTTCAAAGGCTGCCGTATATGCGCTGTTACATCAATTAACATTCCTCCCCGACGATAATTTCTCTGTTGCTATATCCTGCAGGTGTATGCGGTAAAAATAAAGAACTACCAGTGTATATGCAGAGCACTGATGTGCACATTAAATACTACTTGCTGTTGCAAACTAAAGCGTCACACGAAACTTCCTGTGTGCATCTAACGTCAGTATATACAGGGTGGAGGAAAACTGTGTCACGAAATTTTAGCTCTGGATAGCTGATGCCAGTAGGAACGAAAATTACTAATGTTGTGTAGGTCGACAACGCACAATTTTTAAACTACGGGAACTTGCTGCAACCCTCTCCGATTGGCAGGAAAAACCCTAGCCTGTGTTGATGGTCCGCCACAGGATTTAGGTCTTGGACAGAGTGGAAACTAAATGGATGCTGACCGTCATCCCTCAAAACGTCCCAGACTAAGCGATGAGTGACCCCCATGTCGTGTCCAACCGCTCAAGTACTTGTCGTAGGTGCTTCCTCGAAGCGCTCGAGAACAGTCTCTTCAAATACAGTATCCCGTCGTGTTCGAGGTCTTCCAGCATCACCACGATATCCCGTTAACGATTCTGGTTGGCCAAGTCGCCGGTGAACTTCTGTATACTTTTGCGAGTGTGGGTGTCGTCTTGCTGGGTACCGTTCCTCGTACAACTGTCGAGCTTCATGGGCATTGCAGTAGGCTAGTTCATAAACAAAAACCATATCTCGTTCCTTCACACTAATACTGTGTCGCCATGCTTACTCTAAATCGTCGGTGACGTGTGTGTGCTCCGAAGCGAAGCTTACGTATGAATGCCTCTGACGTAAGGCGGAGACAAACAGCAAGACCTATTCGACACGTAAAATGATTACTTGTATTATGGATAAGCAGAGTTCTCAACCACAGCTATGAAACCAAATTATTCGCTCTAATACGTTACAAAAGACACCACATAGTTCACGGAAAACTTATAAAAATGAAAAACCCATAAAAACAAAAAATTTTTTTGAAAAATTTATGATGTACGATAACATACAGAAACAATATACTAGTGATCCGTTTCTATTGGTACCGTAAATGTTACGTTTATCTCTCGTCCGAGTCTTACACGTTCAAATACGAGTACAAAAATTCTGCGGAAGCACGCTAGTAATTTTATTTCAGAGTTCGAAATAGATACGCATTAACCTCTGTGACCTATGCACGACGTTTTCTTTTATTTTTATTTATTGGCTTTAGTACTTAATTAAAACAAAATAGAGATAAACACGTATGGAAAAGTAGATAAGTAGTAAATTTACATTACTGATGGAAATACTAAGAATATACTTGTTACATTGCTCGTAGAAGAGTTGATTGTTGTTAGCTGTACCAATATGTGTCAATTGAGGCAGATTGAAATGTACAGGTTTCTCCTAATCTCACTTTCACAGTTATTTATCTTAACGCATATATCTGTATTACATATTTAAATTTTCCGGATACAGGAAGAGAAATATTACCTTGTAAACCCTTTAGCCACTTGTCGCCAGCAGTGTCGGCACAAATGTTGGGAGACTACATTTCAATGACACCAGATGCAGAATAGATGTAGCGAATGGTTGTCCGCGGTTGTCGCATTCGCAGTACGAATGGCTTACATCCTCTGTGATTCCACATTCACAAAGCGGTGAGTCAACTGCATTAATGCGGTGCATATGCTGTCGGAATCATCGATGACTGAACCTCAGTCGCGCTTTAGTGGACACGTACATTTTGCCACAATAGCTCTTCATGTATCTAGGTTCTCTTGGTATTAATGGTGATATACTAGTATAATGTCGGCCACTTGATTCGAGGATTGTGCTCAATCTTTTATTCCATTCATTTCTTGTTGATCTATATTTTTGTGGAAAGTCCTTTGCCGATACTTCGGATTTTTTTCCTTGCCAACATATATTGCCTATTTGGCCAGACTACCTACAATTTCGTCTCCTTTTATCCCATCGTGACGTGTGATCCAATACATTTTGACACGCCTTTATTGCCTTGGATTTCCGCCAATAAGCCCGCTATTCTGCGAACTATAGGATCACTCAGGTTTCCGGTTTTGTTGATCATAGCAAGTAAAGCGCTGATTCGGAATCTGATAAAATAATATTGTATCTTTCTGTAGTATTGAAAGACGGCAAAACTGACCGTTTCGTCGATATTCACACTATCAGTATCTGAGATGCAGATTATATAGAGTGATATATAGATCGAATTAATTTGACTTGAAAATAGCGTTTTCTTCTGTTTTTATTAAAGTTTACCCGATAGTGGTTGCCGACACATGAAGTGTTTGTGAGTGTTTTGTTTCTTGAGAACTACGTTTGGTTGGGCTGGCAGTTTCACAGACAGATAGCAAATGTGCACCATTAGCTTAACGCAGGTTGTAATGGCGACGCCGACTCCGGGTAGAACAGCGTTAGACGATGGCCGTTGTTTGCCCTGGACAGTGTGGGCGGACGCCCGTCGCCAGCCGACACAATGCTGACAGCAGGTACCGCCGTCGTTGGAATTCTGCACGAGATGAAAGCTGCTCCCACGTTCCGAAGAGTTTTTCTGGGGTGAGGGTGTTGTAAAGTACAGTAACAGTCCCTGAAGGCGGATAACAATGAGCCTTGGGCAGAGAATGCAGAGGACGGCTCCAGCCTGCCGGTAGGAGAGCAATATACCGGTGGACACTACGCAGGCTCTGTGAAAACTACAGGTATTTGTACGCTCTCGTTAGACGGACAAGGTGTGAGGATTCTCCTAGTGTCAAACATTCTCGTCTCAAAAATAGGTGCACACGGGCTCTCGTATACCTACATGAAGCATATAGGAATCTTTGGAGAGACGTTGGAAACAATACGTTAACACGTTCCGTTCAGGCACCAACAGGACAGACCCAAAATACATTCTGTTCTTCAGCTGTAGGTCTCTGGGCGTGAAAATGAGGGAATTTCATTGGTCAGCCTGGTCCGACGTAATAGTTTTGGAAAATTATTGGGAAGTGGGAGGAGGCTCTACGAGAACTGAGTCTTGTGATAGGATGGCTAGGAGTGGGTCTCGAAGACAGAACGAATGTTACGACGAATGTCGGGAGGAAGCAAGGTCGCTCTTGGTCCGCTGCTAATGACAAAAAACACTTCGAACTCTGCTCGCAGAATATGCTGCGAGAAGTATTTATTTCACCTTGCAGCTTCAACTGGAGCACGATGTAAAGTCCGTGTGGGGTAGCTTTTCGGGATTAGCAGCCATGGAGTGGGGATTTATTACAAACAATAGAACTTATTTTTGACTTTCATTACATACGAATCTCACCTGGTCACAAAATTAAATTACACTGGCACTATTCCACCACACATTTGAGGTCTGCCGGGCCATAATTCAGCTTTAATAAAGAAAATCCTTGCGTAATAAATGATAGTTTACAGTCTTCATTTGGCATCTACATACCGATACAGGTTAAATACCTAAAGATTTAGGCGGTGGGCTAGTAGATTGTTTTGAGTAGAAAGAAACGCAAGTTGGGCGCAAATATTGAGACATGAAGTGCTAGTGGACAAAAGCAAATAGGAGGTTATTTTATCCGTGCTGGATGTTGTTGAACTCCGTGGCTATTAAACAATGATTTTTTTTTTTTTTTTTGTGGGTAACGCAACCTGCCACAAATACTTTTGTGAAAGTAAATAGACGAATCTATTACTGTAACGAGTCTACTATTGTACTAAAAGAAGTGTAGCCATCTGAGGATGGACACGACAGCCCACAACCGATAATGAGAATAAAATGAAGCTTTCCTAAAAGTACGAGTATTTCTGGTTGATTACGTTCTCCAACAATCAAATAAATTAATTCTGCTACTTGATTAATAAAGTAATTGGTGCATATAGATGTCATGAATATTAACAGTAATGAATTAACTACAATCTCAGTACAGATGTCAGGATTAGGTACTGGAGGAACTGACGGGAATACAAGCACAATGGATGTTATAAGTAATTTATTAAGAAACAACATCCTCGTTGTACACGAAGGGAACAAGATTTTCAAAACTGTTGTTCTGAGTGTTATGGTGTATAGTTGCGAATCATTAATCTTGGGAAATGGAAAAGAAAAAAAATCAGAAGAAATAGTGAAATGGATAGAAAAGAGTGACAAATTAACAGAGAAAGGACTTAAGACATAATTCGGCTTGACGACTCCGTAACGGAGCCACTCAGCCGAAAAATCATGGGAACATAACGGAACATCCGAATTGTGATTATCGCTGGTTACACTTACACTGATGCGTTATTGTAGTAATAAGAACATATGCGATTCAGAGGCATCTTTTTGAGGCAACGACTATTATCGTAAAGCAAAGGATGTTTCATTAAAGTTGTCAATCACTTTCCAAAATTTTTATTTCAGAAGTTCATAAATTTAAATGTTTGTTTCTCTCAATCCCCAACGAAAGCACTGTTCTGGTTTTATCTCCATTGCCACTACTGGAATACCGGTTGAAGATCGTTGTTTGTTATGCACTTAAAAATCGCCTCTAGAGCTTTCACTTCCCGGGTTTTGTTACGAAAAGGACGCCCCATAGATCGTTTTTGGCAGTGGGGTGGAGATAAAATCGCATCATTCAAGGTGTTGACCGGCTGGAGCGTGGATATGATGCAGTAGAAATATCTGTCCTAATCTGAAACTCTGTCACAGTTTGAGTACATTAGGCCTGGCACTATATTGGTGATGGTTCCACTGGCCACCAATTCTCCCTTGTTTGTTGGAATGTGATAACCAGTTGCTACAAGACCTAACTGCAATATGCTGCAGGGACTGCAGTGGTTTTTGGAACTGTGTGAGTGCACGCCATGGCTTTGTAATCGAAGGTCGTAAGGACCATGACCTTATTCACAGATTACTTCAAACGGGCTTCTTGAGGGGATGGTTGGCCACGTTGCACTCACTCTGCGCTACGACGTTCGAAGACACCCATGTTTCATCTACAGTGATGTTTTGACGCCAAGCATCACCCTCAATCCGCTACTTCCAATAGTGGTACATCGCAACACGGTTTAGCTCTTGCTCTGGAGCAAGAAATCGTGGAATCAAACGTGCACATTCTTTAAAATAAAGTTTTGGAAGTGCGTGAACGCTTCTAGCTGATACGACATGCGTGCAAGTTGATGGATAGCGGGTGGACAATTACGACGAATAATGATTGTGTTCAGCATTGACAACTATCTCTGCCAAGGCCGTAACAAGCACGCGTTCCCCTCCTTGCAGTTAGCTACTTTTACATGGTCGTACTAACGAAATCACGCTCGGCAGAACTTAGCAGACTCACAAAAAGCTGCCTTCAGTTTCCCATGCGTCGCAGAAGCATCCTTATTCAGGCGAACAAGAGATTTTATCTTGTAAAGCTGTTTACGAATCTCAGACTTTAATACATTTTTAAGGTCCATGTAGGCTGAGCTCATTCGCCGTTGGCTGGGTGACCTGTCGGACGATTTTGCCAGAAGTTAGAAATTGCGATCAGTGTTTACGTAAACCTCAAGGCGTCTGTTCGTGTGTAGTAACAGAGCTCAGACGTCCATTGGATTACAGAAGTCAAGTAATTATGTGTAAAGCAATTATTATTCTTCTTAGAGATTTTCTTTCAAAGATGAATTTGGCCACGTGAGTTGCAGGTTTCCAATACACATCTGTCCACTTAGTTTATGCGATTAATACTAGAATATGATATTTGTTTACAGTTTAAATCTTATATATATATAATTAATATTAATTTCCATGTTAGAGCTCATTTTAGCTTCGTCAGTATGTACTGTACTTCCTCGATTCACCGCCAGTTGGCCCAATTGAAGGAAGGTAATGTTGACTTCGGTGCTCGTGTTGACGTGCGACTCTTTGCTCTACAGTACTAGCATCAAGCACATCAGTACTTAGCATCAACAGGTTAGTGTTCATCACGAACGTGGTTTTGCAGTCAGTGCAATGTTTACAAATGCGGAGATGGCAGATGCCCATTTGATGTATGGATTAGCACGGGGCAATAGCCGTGGCGCGGTACGTTTGTATCGAGACAGACTTCCATAACGAAGGTGTCCCGACAGGAAGACCTTCGAAGCAATTGATTGGCGTCTTAGGGAGCACGGAATATTCCAGCCTATGACTCGCGACTGGGGAAGACCTAGAACGACGAGGACACCTGCAATGGACGAGGCAATTCTTCGTGCAGTTGACGATAACCCTAATGTCCAGCGTCAGAGAAGTTGCTGCTGTACAAGGTAACGTTGACCACGTCACTGTATGGAGAGTGTTACGGGAGAACCAGTTGTTTCTGTACCATGTACAGCGTGTGCAGGCACTATCAGCAGCTGATTGGCCTCCACGGGTACACTTTTGCGAATGGTTCATCCAACAATGTGTCAATCCTGATTTCAGTGCAAATGTTCTCTTTACGGATGAGGCTTCATTCCAACATGATCAAATAGTAAATTTTCACAATCAACATGTGTGGGCTGACGAGAATCCGCACGCAATTGTGCAATCACGTCATCAACACAGATTTTCTGTGAACGTTTGTGCACGCGTTGTTGCTGATGTCTTGATTGGGCCCCATGTTCTTCCACCTACGCTCATGGAGCACGTTATGATGATTTCATACGGGATACTCTACCTGTGCTGCTAGAACATGTGCCTTTACAAGTACGACACAACATGTGGTTCATGAACGATACAGCTCCTGCACATTTCAGTCGAAGTGTTCGTACGCTTCTCAACAACTGACTCGGTGACCGATGGATTGGTAAAGGCGGACCAATTCCATGGCCTCCACGCTCTCCTGACCTCAACCCTCTTGACTTTCATTTATGGGGACATTTCAGAGCTCTTGTCTGTGCAACCCCGGTACCAAATGTAAAGACTCTTCGTGCTCGTATTGTGGACGGCTGTGATACAATACGCCATTCTCCAGGGATGCATCAGAGCATCAGGGATTCCATGCGACGGAGAACGTTTTGGACATTTCCTGTAACAAAGTGTTTGAAGTCACGCTGGTACGTTCTGTTGCTGTGTGTTTCCATTCCATGATTAATGTGATTTGAAGAGAAGTAATAAAATGAGCTGTGGAAAGTGTTTCCGGACACATGTCCTAGCGGACCCGACAGACGTTGTCCTGCATGATATTTCATGCGATTAGGATATTAATCAAAGTATGAAATGAAAGACAAATAATATAATAATTTCATTTTCTTTATTTGAAATAACATCAATTTTTCTAAAATTCGTTATAATCAATAATGTTTGTTTAATTTCATCGTAATGCGAGCTAATGAACAATATTTTAGTCCATTCCTGACGAGTGTAAATGAATAAACTTGACGGTTTTCCAACGCGAGAACACGCCACGTATATTTGGCCATGTGAAAATACCGGATTTTCTAGATCCAACCCACAAAAACGAAATTGTTTGACCTTGTGACTTATTAATATTCATGGCAAATGCCAATCGAATTGGAAATTGCAGACTTCTGGTTGGAATGGGTGAGTCTGATGGGATCATTGGGATTCGTGGCAGGAGAACAACTTCACCTTCAAATTTGCCGTTTAAAGTTGTAGCTTCAAGAATATTGCCCATAATTTTCTTTTATGGCTAATCTTGTATCGTTGCATAGTTAGGTGCATTTAAATTCCAAAGCAAAATGATTGGTCAGCCAATTTTTAATCGCAAATAATGTGGTGGCATTCCTGGTAAATCCAGCGAATTCAAAAATTCAGCAGGATAGTTGACTGCTTCGTCAGTATCGGTAACAGTGTCGATTTGAACAGTATCTCATTGCCTGGCAATGGCTGTTGTATTTTGAAGTTAATAGCGTCAACATCGATATTTTTGTGGCTAAAATAGCTCGTTCACGAAGCCACGCATGGTTAATATAATTAGCTTGTAAATCTGGAAATATGCTTTGAATCAAAGCATTTTTCGTATCTACCATGTTGTAGAAATTGTCTGGCAGTTTGATGCATTGTATGTCTCCATTCAATGGTATTGTTCCATTTCCAATGTAGAGCAGTTGATCGGAGAATGATAGCGCAAATGGATCGTTTTGCAATTGAACACGTATATTTGTGTTGAGACTTAAGGTGCAGACATTTCGCCTTAAATAAGATTGTTTCATACATGCGTTAATTTCAGCCGCGTATGTAGTGCGTGGAATGACCGGCAATGTCTGTCTAAAATCACCGGATAGCAGCAGTAAGGCACCACCGAAAAGCCTTGTGTTATTATTTAGATCTTTCGTCATTCTATCGAGAGCTTCAAGTTAATGCTTGTGGGCTATAGTGCATTCACCCCAGATAACAGTTTTGCATTTTTGCAAAACTTTAGCCATACCGGAATGCTTTTATGTTGCACACTGCATCTGGATTTGTGTGAATGTTCAACTGCAACTTGAGTCCTGAATGTGCAGTCCGTCCGCCATCAAGCTAAGTGGCTGCAATACCTGATGACGCAACTGCTAACGCAATGTGATTTTGTGATCGAATCCGCGCAAGTATTAATGAGATGAGAAACGTTTTTCCAGTGCCACCTAATGGAAAAAAAATCCACCTTGTTCTGCTGCAATTGACAAATTAATTCAATCGTATACATTCTTTTGTTCATTAGTGAGTAGTTGCTCATTATTTTCAAGGAAAGTAGTTAAAGAGACCGGATTGAACTGTTGCTCGCGCTGAATATCGCTGTTAATGATGTTTGTTGCTGAGCGGTTAGGTGAGGGCATACCAAAATGAATGAGTGGCATATTCTAAATCAGAATGCAAATATCTTCAATCTTTATTAGCGCCTCGTTATATACGCTCCTGGAAATTGAAATAAGAACACCGTGAATTCATTGTCCCAGGAAGGGGAAACTTTATTGACACATTCCTGGGGTCAGATACATCACATGATCACATTGACAGAACCACAGGCACATAGACACAGGCAACAGAGCATGCACAATGTCGGCACTAGTACAGTGTATATCCACCTTTCGCAGCAATGCAGGCTGCTATTCTCCCATGGAGACGATCGTAGAGATGCTGGATGTAGTCCTGTGGAACGGCTTGCCATGCCATTTCCACCTGGCGCCTCAGTTGGACCAGCGTTCGAGCTGGACGTGCAGACCGCGTGAGACGACGCTTCATCCACTCCCAAACATGCTCAATGGGGGACAGATCCGGAGATCTTGCTGGCCAGGGTAGTTGACTTACACCTTCTAGAGCACGTTGGGTGGCACGGGATACATGCGGACGTGCATTGTCCTGTTGGAACAGCAAGTTCCCTTGCCGGTCTAGGAATGGTAGAACGATGGGTTCGATGACGGTTTGGATGTACCGTGCACTATTCAGTGTCCCCTCGACGATCACCAGTGGTGTACGGCCAGTGTAGGAGATCGCTCCCCACACCATGATGCCGTGTGTTGGCCCTGTGTGCCTCGGTCGTATGCAGTCCTGATTGTGGCGCTCACCTGCACGGCGCCAAACACGCATACGACCATCATTGGCACCAAGGCAGAAGCGACTCTCATCGCTGAAGACGACACGTCTCCATTCGTCCCTCCATTCACGCCTGTCGCGACACCACTGGAGGCGGGCTGCACGATGTTGGGGCGTGAGCGGAAGACGGCCTAACGGTGTGCGGGACCGTAGCCCAGCTTCATGGAGACGGTTGCGAATGGTCCTCGCCGATACCCCAGGAGCAACAGTGTCCCTAATTTGCTGGGAAGTGGCGGTGCGGTCCCCTACGGCACTGCGTAGGATCCTACGGTCTTGGCGTGCATCCGTGCGTCGCTGCTGTCCGGTCCCAGGTCGACGGGCACGTGCACCTTCCGCCGACCACTGGCGACAACATCAATGTACTGTGGAGACCTCACGCCCCACGTGTTGAGCAATTCGGCGGTACGTCCACCCGGCCTCCCGCATGCCCACTATACGCCCTCGCTCAAAGTCCGTCAACTGCACATACGGTTCACGTCCACGCTGTCGCGGCATGCTACCAGTGTTAAAGACTGCGATGAAGCTCCGTATGCCACGGCAAACTGGCTGACACTGACGGCGGCGGTGCACAAATGCTGCACAGCTAGCGCCATTCGACGGCCAACACCGCGGTTCCTGGTGTGTCCGCTGTGCCGTGCGTGTGATCATTGCTTGTACAGCCCTCTCGCAGTGTCCGGAGCAAGTATGGTGGGTCTGACACACCGGTGTCAATGTGTTCTTTTTTCCATTTCCAGGAGTGTATTTCCGGCGAATAATTGATATTGGGTTCTTGATCAGCGATCCGAATGCAATGTACAATGTGCACGGAATCTTTGTGATTGTCCCAGAGGACAGAAGTTTGAGATGGAAAACACGTTGTCAATAATATGGCGAATAATTGGTGAATTTGATGAGGAGAGGAACTCAGTGCTGCATCTGCAAGTGTAGTATCCCAATGGTTGTCATGAAGCAGTTTGCCGTATTTTGGGTTTTCCGATGCACAAAAGAGACCCTGCTGTTATACATTTGACCGTGCACAAACGTCATGGCGTCTTGAATATACTCTTGCATATGACGGAATTTTAATTTCATCCCTTTTTGGATTACACGTAAATATAATGGACAAATCTGGTCGCACCTTGAAAATGGACAGCGTGTTTATTTCACGGAAGAGACTGCTCCACAACGTTCAGCATGAGGATGGTCGCAATTTTCAATCAACGTTTTGCCATTCACGATATCACTGCACGTGTCTTCAGACAAAAATTAAAATAGTTGATGAACTTGATTATACATTTCTCTGTGTTTGGCAAAACACGTTACTGGCTGTATTCTGCTGAACGCCACACTGGCATATTTTGACTTGGTTGGTCGATGTCCGACTCATATTCAAAGGCAAGGCGAAGAAGTGATGAACGTGTCAATGCGAGATACACTTGCAAACGCTGTTGTTCACGTGTACTGAATGTGTCGGTGACTCGTTGACGGGCCAGTCTTTGTCTCAATGAATTAGCTCGAAGGTGTTCGTTGCGTTGCTCTTGACCTTCATTAGCACGTCTGATTGCAGCCTGGTTTCTTAAATTTTAATTGTCCGTCAATTGATCTTCTGCCGATCTATCTAACCGACGGCTCTGCACTAATTGTGAATTCCGAGTCCGTCGACCAACATTTCTTCCTCGTCCACGAAGACGTGGCATTGTTTTATGTACGTAACTTGTATGTGAAGACACTGGACTCGCATTCGGGAGGACGACGGCTCAATCCCGCGTCCGGCCATCCTGATTTATGTTTTCCGTGATTTCCCTAAATCACTCCAGGCAAATGCCGGGATGGTTCCTCTGAAAGGGCACGACCGACTTCCTTCCCCATCCTTCCCTAATCCGATGAGACCGATGACCACGCTGTCTGGTCTCCTTCTCCAAAAACAACCAACCAACCAACCTTGTATGTGAATATAATACACTTAACATTAACTGAAAAGCGACAGCTGAAATATCAAAAGACACCGTACAAAAAAAGAGGTTCATTAAAACATCAAAATAACGAAACACACTTAATATAATACACTCAGATTAAAATGTCGAAAAATAAACGGAATCCTATGCACGCAACTTATATCTGAATATAATACGCTCAATATTGCACACAAAAATGCAACGCCACCTACCGTGCTGATTTAAGAATGTAAATTTTCCAGGCCCCCTCTTGAATGCATACACAAAAATTCATTCAAGTCGATCCAGCCGTTTAGTTGCAGTATAGATAAATAACCTAGATACCGACTGCAGCGCCATCTGCCGGGTGATTTGTCAATCCAAACCATCCAGGGCGCCACCCAAACGCATACAAAAAAATTCACTGAAATCGGTCCAGCCGTTTAGGAAGAGTTCAGTGACATACATACATACAGTAGAATTAGCGGAAAAATAGCGCGTCGTCTATCTGCAAGTGTCTCCCACTTCAAACTTTCTATGAGATTTGTAACGCTCTTGCGATGGCTAAATGTACCAGTCACGAATCTTGCCGCTCTTCTTTGGACCCTCCTACTCTCTTGAACCAGATCCAACTTGTAAGGGTCCTGTGCAAAAGAGCAATACTATTAAGATTGGACGAGCTAACGTATTGTAAGCAATTTCCTTTGTTGAAGAACTGCATCGCTTCAGGATTCTACCAATACACCGCAATCTAGAGTTCGCCTTGCCCGTTACTTTGGTAATGTGATAGTTCCATTTGACATCAGTTCAAATAGTCACACCCAGATACTTGACGGATGTTACCGCTTCCAAAGAAAGGGTACATTAATGGGGATTTTCGCCTTGTTATACGCAGTAGGTTACTAATATAGAGAGATAACTGCCAGTCATTACACCACGCATTTATTTTCTGCAAATCCTCATCCTGACTACAGCATCATCGGCAAACAGTCTAATGCAGTTATCAGTACCATCCACCATATCGTATATGTAAATCGTAAAAAGCAGTGGACCTATTACGCTGCCCAGGGGCACACCTGAATTTGGTTCAAATGGTTCAAATGGCTCTGAGAACTATGGGACTTAACATCTGAGGTCATCAGACCCCTAGAACTTAGAACTACTTAAGCCTAACTAACCTAAGAACATCACACACATCCATGCCCTTAGGCAGAATTCGAACCCGCCACCGTAGCGGTTCCAGACTGAAGCGCCTAGAACCGCTCGGCACACCTGAATTTACGCTTGTTTCTGTTGAAGCCACCCCATTCAGGACGATACACTACTCTCTGTCTGTTTGAAAACAATCTATCCAACTGCGTATGTCATTGGACAGACCGTAAGCGCGCACTGTTTGGAGCAAGCAACAGTGCGGAACTTAGTCGAACGCCTTTCGAAAGTCCAGAAATATGGCATCAACCTGGGAGCCGGCATCTTGAGCCTGGTGAGAATAATGCATAAAGAGGGTCAGCTGTGTCTCACATGACCGCTGTTTTCTAAAACCGCACTGGTTTTTGCAAACGAGCTTCTCAGAGTCTAGAAAAGTCATTATGGCTGAACGCAAAGTATGTTCCATGATTCTACAACAAATCGATGTCAGTGAAATTGGCCGGTAATTATGTACATCCGATTTTCTACCCCTTTCTACAGATTGCTATGACGTGGGCCTTCTTCCAGTCCCGAGGAAATTTCCGCCGTTTCAATGATCTCTGATAGACGATGGATAAGAATGGTGCTACATTTGTAGCATAGTCAATATATAATCTTACGGGGATACCGTCTGGGCCAGATGCCTTCCTGACGTCTAAGGATCTTAAGTGTATAATAATCCCAGATACACTAAACGCTATGTCAGCCATCCTTGCATGTGTTCGATAAATGAAAGGAGGAATGGTGCTGCAGTCCTCTTCCGTAAAGGAATTTTTGGAAGCTAGGTTTAGAATTTCGGATTTCTGTTTATCATCATCGGTTACATTACCGGTACTGTCAGCAAGAAAAGATATTGAGTTATTTGTAGCGTTCATAGATTTTACTTTTCCAATCGTAAGTTATTCATCTTTCTGTATATATAGCATCAAAATCTCAGTAATTGAAAATTACATGTGTTAACAATATAAGAATACTTTATCCGCGTATCTATTATACACTACTGGCCATTAAAATTGCTACACGAAGAAGAAATGCAGATGATTAACGGCTATTCATTGGACAAATATATTATACTAGATCTGACATGTGATTACATTTTCACGCAAGTTGGGTGCATAGATCCTGAGAAAACAGTACCCATAACAACCACCTCTGGCCGTAATAACGGCCTTGATACACCTGGGCATTGAGTCAAACAGAGCTTGGATGGCGTGTACAGGTACAGCTGCCCATGCAGCTTGAACACGATACCACGGTTCATCAAGAGTAGTGACTGGCGTATTGTGACGAGCCAGTTACTCGGCCATCATTGACCAGACGTTTTCAATTGGTGAGAGATCTGGAGAATGTGCTGGCCAGGGCAGCAGTCGAACATTTTCTGTACCCAGAAAGTACAGGACCTGCAACATGCGGTCGTGCATTATCCTGCTGAAATGTAGGGTTTCGCAGGGATCGAATGAAGGGTACAGCAACGGGTCGTAACCATCAGAAATGTAACGTGCACCGTTCAAAGTGCGATCAATGTGAACAAGACGTGACCGAGACGTGTAACCAATGGCACCACATACTATCACGCCGGGTGATACGCCAGTATGGCGATGACGAATACACGCTTCCAATGTGTGTTCACAGCGATGTCGCCAAACACGGATGCGACCATCATGATGCTGTAAACAGAACGTGGATTCATCCGAAAAAATTACGTTTTGCCATTCGTGCACCCAGGTTCGTTGTTGAGTACACCATCGCAGGCGCTCCTGCCTGTGATGCAGCGTCAAGGGTAACCGCAGCCATGGTCTCCGAGCTGATAGTCCATGCTGCTGCAAACGTCGTCGAACTGTTTGTGCAGATGGTTGTTGTCTTGCAAACGACCCCACCTGTTGACTCAGGGACCGAGACGTGGCTGCACGATCCATTACAGCCATGCGGATAAAATGCCTGTCATCTCGACTGCTAGTGATACGAGGCCGTTGGGATTCAGCACGGTGTTCCGCATTACCCTCCTGAACCTACCGATTCCATATTCTGCTAGCAGTCATTGGAACTCGACCAACGCGAACAGCAATGTCGCGATACGATAAACCGCAATCGCGATAGGCTACAATCCGACCCTTATCAAAGTCGGAAACGTGATGATACGCATTTCTGCTCCTTACACAAAGCATCACAACAACGTTTCATCAGCCAAAGCCGGTCAACTGCTGTTTGTGTATGAGAAATCGGTTGGAAACTCATGTCAGCACGTTGTAGGTGTCGCCACGGGCGCCAGCCTTGTGTGAATGCTCTGAAAAGCTAATCATTTGCATATCACAGCATCTTCTTCCTGTCGGTTAAATTTCGCGTCTGTAGCACGTTATCTTCGTGGTGTAGCAATTTTAATGGTCGGTAGTGTATATGTGTCTGCTCTGACATCTCAAATAGAAGTAGTTTATTATCTTTGTTCAAGAGCACGAAATACTCAAACACCGATTATTAGCGTTCGCACTCGCAGTTGAATGTAACCTTCGTTTTACTCACAATACAACTTTTTAGGTTAGTAACCTGTTTTTTTCCTCTCCCACGTAACGCAAACTTCGTTTCACACGCAGTCTCATGATGTGCTACAAGACATTTACAAGATTTGAAGAGGCCGAAAGCAATCATAGATACTTCCATTCACTGCTGCAACGCAACTGAGAAAGCGGGAAGAACAACAAAGCGAGTACAAGATGGACTTTTCTCATAGCGACACATGTTTCTCCCACCTACTGCATGTGGTTCAAATAGTGCCCCTCTTTACTGAGTACACTCCTTGGAAGGTTTTGCAGGTGTAGAGGTGTAGAGCTGATAGCATGAACGACTCGTTCGGAAAAATTGGGCAGAACCAATTCTCGGTGATCATGATTAACTGATATGAAAGACTTCAATAATAAAGGACCATCTAGAAACAGCATGCAGACTATCAAGAAACCTGTTTCTTTAGTTAAAGTACAAAACGATGCTGAATACACGCTGTAATCTCTGACAATTAACGAGCAGTTACGCATAATATATCAACGCCTCGCAACATAAACCGTCTATGGTTCTAAGGGGCAAAAAAATGGCTCTGAGCACTATGGGACTTAACATCTGAGGTGATCAGTCCCCTAGAACTTAGAAATACTTAAACCTAATTAACCTAAGTACATCACACACATCCATGTCCGAGGCAGGATGCGAACCTGCGACCGTAGCGGTCGCGCCGTTCCAGACTGAAGCGCCTAGAGCCGCTCGGCCACACCAACCGGCTCTAATGGGCAGTATGTTCGAAGTTGTCATCCGTCGACTAGTTTCCAGCGAGAGTGCAATTTTTTTCTGATGGACGTCACGAAGACATCTTTGCCATACGTTTCTAATTACCGTTTAAGATACAGAGGCCTCTGCTATGGTACGGTTACCAATGTCACGATATTCTACGGTTTCTGTTCTTATTCTCCGAGAATTTAGTACCACCAAGAAATGTGTAGACGATCTGGGCGGCCAAATGCCTTCTGTATATCAAATGTGCGGTAGGGGTGGGGGGATATCACTGTTAATATTCTACCTTGAAAGTCAGAATTCATCTCAATTTTCTTTATGAACAATGATCTTGACCATACAACTACTAAAACGTTTTTTTGTCACTTTTCGTTTTATGCTTTATTCACTTAAACAATCGTCAATGGATGTGAAAATAATCTATACAGCAAGAGGTTTTCAAATCAATGATGGCGCATTTATCTAAGAGCATATGATAACGGAAACACGCGTCTTGACGTAACCACGAGGACTTCTGCGATAGATTTATTGTATTACATTTGCTCTGTTAACTTGTCGCGTTAATTCCGTATAAAATTACGAACTTTTGACAATATCAGCCAACAGAGTGCTTTCCTGACGAAAACAATGATGGTTATTGCCGAAAGCTTGGAGATATTTAAGGAATTGACCTAAGTGTACTTGAATAGTTGCACTGACAGTACCAGTAATAACATATTTGTGCACCGATTATTAATACCGAAAACGAGAAATTTTCTATAATTACTATCTATGGATTTCTCCGCATAGTGGCGCATTTTCATTTCCTTATTTCACATCAACACATCTATATCTACATTTATACTCCGCAAGCCACCCAACGGTGTGTGCCGGAGGGCACTTTACGTGTCACTGTCATTACCTCCGTTTCCTGTTCCAGTCGCGTATGATTCGCAGGAAGAACGACTGCCGAAAAGCCTCCGTGCGCGCTCGAACCTCTCTAATTTTACATTCGTGATCTCCTCGGGAGGTATAAGTAGGGGGAAGCAATATATTTGATACCTCATCCAGAAACGCACCCTCTGGAAACCTGTACAGCAAGCTACACCGCGATGCAGAGCGCCTCTCTTGCAGAGTCTGCCACTTGAGTTTGTTAAGCATCTCCGTAACGCTATCACGCTTACCAGTTAACCCTGTGACGAAACGCGCCGCTCTTCTTTGGATCTTCTCTATCTTCTCCGTCAACCCGATCTGGTACGGATCCGACACATGAGCAATACTCAAGTATAGGTCGAACGAGTGTTTTGTAAGCCACCTCCTTTGTTGATGGACTACATTTTCTAAGGACTCTCCCAATGAATCTCGTCCTGGTACCCGCCTTACCAACAATTAATTTTTTATGATCATTCCACTTCAAATCGTTCCGCACGCATACTCCCAGATATTTTACAGAAGTAACTGCTACCAGTGTTTGTTTCGCCATCATATAATCATACAATAAAGGATCCTTCTTTCTATGTATTCGCAATACATTACATTTGTCTATGTTAAGGGCCAGTTGCCACTCCCTGCACCAATACCTATCCGCTGCAGATCTTCCTGCATTTAGCTGCAGTTTTCTAATGCTGCAACTTCTCTGTATACTACAGCATCATCCGCGAAAAGCCGCATGGAAGTTCCCACACTATCTACTAGGTCATTTATATATATTGTGAAAAGCAATGGTCCCATAACACTCCCCTGCGGTACACCAGAGGTTACTTTACGTCTGTAGACGTCTCCCCATTGAGAACAACATGCTGTGTTCTGTTTGCTAAAAACTCTTCAATCCAGCCACACAGCTGGTCTGATATTCCGTAGGCTCTTACTTTGTTTATCAGGCGACAGTGTATGTAGCAAGTTTAAAGTTCGGTAACGTCTTTTTATTGCACCTGGGGAACTGCGAGCCACCCACCGTGGGCGTGTGGGATTTCCCTCCTACGGCCCTGCGCCGGTTAACGATAACATATGGTGACTGAGCTAGTGGAGGAAAGGCGGGGGAGACACCCCAAGGAGAGTGTCTGTTCCGGATCTTCGATCGTATTACAGAACACTGAACGCTGAGCTAAAAGCAATAATGTTTTTTTTCTGGTTTCGACTTGCCAGCACTACCTAGGTCATGCAAGACTGCTCCAAGGTGAACCATGAACTGTATATACAGAAAGTATTTTATTGCAGTCACTTTTCGTATGAATACATACATTCGCATACAGGGTGTTTCTAAATCTACATTGCACACTTACAATGGAGAACAGTATTACTATGGACAGCAACACGTGTTCGGGAAGAGACTGTTGGTGTACTGTAGAATGAAATATGTACATCTACATGATTATTCTGCTATTCACAACAAGGTGCCTGTCAGAGGATTCAATGAACCACTTTCAAACTGTCTCTCTACCGTTCAACTCTAGAACAACGCGCGGGAAAAAGGAGCACTTACATTTTTCTGTGCAAGCCCTGATATCTCTTATTTTACCGTGATGATCATTTCTTCCTATGTATGTGGGTGTCAGCAGAATATTTTCGGGATCGAAGGAGAAAACTGGTAATTGAAATTTCATGAGAAGATCTCGTCGCAACGAAAAACGCCTTTGTTTTAATGATTGACACTCCAAATCACATATCACGTCTGTGGCACTGTCTCCTGTATTTCGCGATACTACATAACTGATTGCCCTTCTTTGAACCTTTCCGATGTCATCCGTCAGTCCCACCTGATGCGAATCCCACACCGCACAGCAATACTCCACGATAGGGCGTACAAGCGTGGTGTAAGCAGTCTCTTTAGCAGACCTGTTGCACCTTCTAAGTGTTCTGCAAATGAATCGCAGTCTTTGGTTTACTCTATCCACAACATTATCTATGTGACAGTTCGAATTTATGATATTTGTAATTGTAATCACTAAGTATTTAGTTGAATTTACCGCCTTCAGATTTGTGTGACTTATCGTGAGATCGAAATTTAGCGGATTTCTTTTAGTACTCGTGTGAATAATTTCACACTTTTCATTATTCAAGGTCAATTGCCATTTTTGGCACCATATAGCTTGTAACGCCGGAAATGCATATCCTCCTATTTCCATCTATTGTACTATAATTTTTTTCCTTATTTTGTCACCTGAAGATATGACATTTCTGTCTCTTTATTGTAATTGTTTTACTGTTTGTGTATCTTTGGTAGTGTTAACTCTGCCGCATGGAGCGCGGGCAGAGAGAGAGAGTCTGGCGGTATTAGTGCAGTGGAGCAGGTGTGTTGTGTGACGCTCCCGCGAGTTGCCGCGCTTTCGGGGTTTGGCAGCATGTAATTGCGCTCGACTTGCTATGATAATTTCTGACACGGTGTCGCGGACGGGAAGCATTAGCTGGCGCACATCAAGAGCCCGTTTCGCCTGGTGACCGTGTCGAGAAGAAGGCGCGCCAACATCCAGCTTCTGCAACAGCGACGGCCGACAATGAGTGACTGTCGCCACCTCCTCGATCGACGACTTCAAACCTTCAATCAACCAACAAGGAAGACTGGAAGCACGTAAAGTTTTAGAACTGTATGGCAGACCTCAGCTTTTAAAACAGTTGCATCACAAAAATACAGCAACTTAGCATGAACCTTTGTTGCTCTTTGTCTCAATTGCATTACCAAGCTGGGTCCCTTCCTTTTCTGGGATGAACCCGAGTGTCGTTGAAATTCAAACGCCAGCATTAAAGTAAGATCATTCCATTTCACTGCTTTAATTTCAAAGTTCAGTTAAAGTATTCATAGCTGGCTACAATGTTTAGATTACGCAAGCAGAAATTAAGAGTGAGAGTTTTGTTACCATATTTCAGCTTACCTGTGACTGTAGCTCGGCTTGGTATGTACTAAATGTTACTATTGTTAATTATTCAGAATCATTTAATTCAAGTTCAAAGTTAAATCGCTTATTTCTAAATTGCGTAGATTCAAGTAGCTTTTGAAATGCCTGTTGAGGTAGCCCAAGACTAACCTTATATTACTGAATTTCGTAGTGCTTCAGAAACAAATCTCACTATTAATTTCAGTCACTAAATTAACTTTCAATTTTCCGGATTTGTTAATTCTTTTGCTAAATTAAGTCAGAGTGTAGCGAAATATATTACTTCTGACAAACTTTCAGTTTTCACACAACACGTGTCAACCATCAGTTGCCACGCTTTTAGTGATAATTATATGTGTAATAACCTTTATTTTTCAGTTATTATAGTAGTTGTCCATAGGACTGGCGACCGTAATTTTCCCCAAATCTCAAATATGTAATTAACGCCAATTAATTGTTAACGTGACGACCGCACATTTACTTTCTTTATTAATTTTACCCTTTTCTCAAAATTAATTTCCACCAGTTTCATTTGCATTTTTCCTTTCATTTAGATGTAACCCTTTCCTCCCTCTTTACCGACAGATTAACTTCGGTGACGATTGCTTCTCCCAAATTTCCGTTAGGTACACGTGGTTTAATTTTTCACTGTCATTAAGGTCGATAAGTGAGGGGGAGGTTACAAGCTATGTTATCTAAATCATTTTGCAAATCGTTTAGCTCATCTGATGACTTTACAAGACGGTAAATTACAGCCTCATCTGCAAACGATCTAAGAGGGCTACTCAGATTGTCACCTATGTCGTTAACATAGATTAGGTACAATAGAGGGCCTATAGCAGTTCCTTGGGGAACGGCGGTTACTACTTCCGTTTCACTCTGTGACTTTCCATCTATTATTACGAACTCTGACCTTTCTGACAGGAAATCACGAATTCAGTCGCACAACCGAGGCACGCCGTTTGATTAGGAGACGTTTGTGAGTAACGGTGTAGAAAGCCTTCTGGAAACCTAAAAATGTGGAGTCAATTTGGCACCACCTGTCGATCGCGCTCACTGCTTCACGAGTACAAAGAGCTAGTTGTGTTTCGCAAGAACGATGCTTTCTGAATCCGTGCTGACTATGTGTCAATAAAAATCGCTTTCTTCGATGTAATTCATAATCTTCGAATACAGTAAATGTTCCAAAACACTACTGCAAATCGACGTTGTGATATGGGCCTGTAGTTCAGCGGATTACTCCTCCATCCCTTTTTGGGTATTGGTGTCACTTGAGCAATTTTCCAGTCCAGTACGGATCTTTATGTGAGCGAGCGGTTGTATATTGTATCAGCAAACTCTGAGAGGAACCTGACTGGTATACAATATGGACCGGAGGCCTTGGCTTTATTAAGTGACTGAAGCTGCTTTGTTACACAGAGGATATCTTGGCAGATGTTCTCGATTGGAATTCAGGAGTATTTACTTTGTCTTCTTTGGTGAAGGAGTCTCGGATACGGTGTTTAATAACTCCACTTCAGTGGCACTGTCATCAGTGACTTTAGCGTTGTTATCGCGCAGTGATGGTATTGATTGCGTCTTACCACTGGTTTGCATTATGTATGACCAGAATCTCTTTGGGTTTTCTGCCACATTCCGAGATAGAGTTTCGTTTTGGAAATTATTAAAAGCATCTCGCATTGAAATACGTGCTATATTTCGAACTTCTGGAAAAATTTGCCAGACTTGGGGGATTTGCTTTCTTTTAAATTTGGCATGCTTTTTACGCTGCTTCTGCAACAACGGACTGACCCGTTTTGTGTTCGATGGGAGATCAGCACTATCACTTATTAATTTATGTGGTATATATCTCTCAATTGCTGTCGATACTATCTCTTTGAAATCATTCCAAACCTTTTCTAAGCTTACATGATCAGATTGGAAGGAGTGAAGACTATCTCTTAAAAAGGCGTTAAGAGCATTTTTATCAGCTTTTTAAAATAGATACGCTTTGCGTTTCTTTTTTGATGGTTGTAGGTGTTACGGTATTCAGCCTAGCAGCAACTACCTTGTGGTCGTTAATCCCTGTATTCGTCACAACACACACTATTTGTCCAGGATTATTTGTTGCTAAAAGGAAAAGTATGCTTTCGCAACCATTTACGCTTCGGGTAGGATTATTAACTAATTGTTCAAAATAATTTTCTGAGAAAGCACTCAGCACAATTTCGGATGACGTTTTATGCCTGCCACCGGCTCTAAACCTGTAAAATAACGTCTTGCATGCACCCGCTTCAGTTGCATGAAAGAGCGGTAATTGAATGTGAATGATAACTCCGCATAGTATCGACGTGTTACATCGTGCCATCTGTGTCTCTTCACTACAAGAGCAGCAGTAACCAGTTATTCGCAAACATCACTTTGTGTGTTTGTCCCTATAGTGCCGAGGCGGTACGCTACAGCACACGAGCTTCTATTACAAACTGTACCTTCTGTGAGGACACAGTGTCTCTTTTTGGAAAAATAAATGAGCATTTGAATACCATTTTTGCCCTCAATGGTCTTGTATGATTGAGGAAACGTCTGCCGGCTGTGGTGGCCGAGCGGTTCTAGGCGCTACAGTCTGGAACCGCGCGACCACTACGGTCGCAGGTACGAATCCTGCCTCGGACATGGATGTGTGTGATGTCCTTAGGTTAGTTAGGTTTAAGTAGTTCTAAGTTGTAAGGGACTGATGACCTCAGAAGTTAAGTCCCATGGTGCTCAGAGCCATTTGAGAAAACGTGGATCTTTCGAACTAGGTTTGGCCAAAATTTAGTTGTTGCTCGTTAGTTAAAATATTAGTGTGGGGCTCTTTTCATTTGGTGGTAATTTTATGTTTGAGGTATTCGTGGGGCGTCTCCTTACGATGTGCTTACGTCATCATACAGTGCCTCCTCGAAATTACACATCGTCGGCACGAAACCTCGCACTACTCAGTCCTCGCTAAAGCCCTGTAAAGAACGAAGTATGAATTTAGAAATCTCTCCTTTCACGCTAGTATATCAAGAATTTTTATTTAGGAGAGGCTGTTTCACATCATCAAAGCTTTTGCCATCAGTTATAACTGATTTCTTAGCTGATAAAATTAAGAAAGGAACATGCTAATGAGTCATGCCATCTAATGATTGCTTTATGCTATTCTCCTGAATGAGGATTAAGTTCAACGAACTGAGGATCTTAACAACAGAAGCTAAAAGGTTAGAAAGTGATAATCATTTAAAATATTTTACAACCAAAGAACTCAAAAATGGAGTTGTGTAAGTGAGTATTCATCTCATATAACCAGACGATGAGTTTTTGTATTTACGTGAGTTGAAGGCAAACAATGGATGGACAACACACAAAAAAGTAAGGAGAAAGTGACTTAGTGTGTTATTAGTAAACGAAACACTTTTCGAAACTTAGCGCCCACTGTGTCCAACAGGCATACAAATATAGCTGCTGTGTACATTTGACTGATTTATTGTAGTGAGAGAACAATGGAAAGACGCTTGGATTACTAGGAGACATAGGAAAGACATAGGAACTCAAATAAAAGATTCAGGAAAGAAACTCGAGTGAGATGCATAATTGTAAACTAATTATAATGAAAAGGAGAAAGAGGACGTATAGGTAGGCGAATTAACGGTAGACAGACTATACTGAACAACAAAAGATAAGAAGAGACCTAGAGTATATCTAACGTAAGATAGATAGATGACATTGGAAAACATGGAGATAAGTGCATATAAAAGAAAACTGTAACATATTGCTACTGAAAATTATGGAGGATACCTTGATCCATCGGTGGATGCAAATGACTGAAGATGTTGATCACATGAAGACTGACGCGACATCAGTATTTTTTTTTTTTTTTAATTCAATAAACTTTACCAGAAGCCATACACTTTAAGATATTGATTTTATTTCGAAAGCAACCAGTTTCAGCAATTCATTTTACCATCTTCCGGCCTCTGCATAATAAAAGAGTACACATATGGTAATATAAGGGTAAACAAATCACGTTTACAAGAAATTACAGGTAATCATACCGCTTAAGCTTAAAAATGATGAAAGTATTGGCATTAAATGAAATCTATGTGTATATACATCACAAGAGACTATAACATGTGTCGATGTTTTTTTGGTAGCATTAAACAAAACCTTTGTGTATATCCAGCACAATAGACTAAAAAACTGTTTAACATCACAGATTTACTAGGAACAACGTAAATTCATTAAAAAGATCAGCACTAGACAGCGTACAGTCAAGAGCTCCGTAGAAACAAAGTTTCTACGGAGCTCTTGATTTTATCATTATTTCTTCATTTTTTCTTTTTTTTTGTTATAAAATCCTATAAAATTGTTTTACATGAGGAACCGCCTAGTATGTATTAGTACCAATCTTCATTGTAAGTGTACTATCATACTAAACTCTTAAGAGGGAAATACTGCATTTTCATTCATAGTGTTAGTCGACGTATCGAAGCTATTCACGTCGCGTTGGTTTGGAACACTACAGTGTTTCAGAAACAGACAAAATATTACGGTAATGATGTAAAAGTTCATGAAATATACTAGTTGCTTTAGATCAACTATTTTGTTTACATGTTTTGGATTCCTTTCAGTTATTACAGTGCGTTAATATACTGTGGCTTTTGGTTCGCTGACCATTTAAGTTACATTGCCATATTACAAGCTACGGTATAACTTGTCAGATAAATAGACAACGACACCCTGTAACCAGCTGGAAACAGAATACTGAAAACTAGTTTGTTACCCGACCATCGTTCAACGTAAAAATTACGTCTTGAAATGATACAAGCTTTAAAGGTGAAAATAGACTGACCTAGATTTTTTATCTGTGTTATGGAAAATACATATAGACCCACACACACACGCGCGCGAGCGCCTTTTTATATTATTAATACACTCTTTAACTATCGTCAGGATTTTGGCGCCAGTTTCTGTAATAACAACAGTAACGTATCTTAGACACTTCATTTCTTTCAGTGGATATCAGTCTCTTCATTTTATGCATCGGCGTGATAGTGCGTAGCTGAATTTTTCATTTTCGTACGTAAAACTCTGAAAAATCGATCTAGATTTACTTTTGAGGCAAGGTCTGCACAAACATTCAGTCACGCGTGAGGAAACAAACTACTATAAGTTTTTGTTCTTTATTATTTTTTGATTTATCTTCTCAAACTGTAACCTAAAATTATTTTAGTTCACAAGTCTAATAGCAAGTTAATATAACAAGTACACACACATCTTGAACGTGATCAGTATTACTATATGTTAACTCAAAAAATTATGAAAATTGTTGTCAGAGACCATTACCAGTTACAAAATTTGTTTATTTAATTAGGAACATGTTTCGAGATGTAAACCTCATCTTCAACCTACAATGTCAATACGAAAACATTAGTTCAATATTTTTGTTCTGACTTTTAGGTTGAAACACATAGAAACTGAAGTTTTTCTGATCAGCCTTGGCTCGTGCTATGGTCGTCCTGTGGAGAAAGAGACAAATAACCTAATAAGAGGGACTATTCAATTCGTGTTGGTGTGCAGTTCGCATATTTTTTTAAAAGTCATTACTCACTTTGTTCATGTGAAATGGCTGTCTTCTTGTGACGTTTTCAGTGACCTCAACTGTTGTTCCGTGGAACTTGTTAATCACTGTTCACAAATTTTCAAAGGACACTTAAAACATTGTAACACAATGAACAATTTGGCTGTCAAATCGAAGCTTGTTTCAATTTAACTATCGAGATGTCGATCCTAGTGTTATCAGTAAGTGGCAATGTTTTCTGCACATCTTACTATGGCATTTCTTATGTTGGTCGACGACATACATTTCGTTTTCTCTCTCGGAAAACTTTAAAATATACTCCATAAACACTCGTAGATTATTTGAGTAAACGTATAGTTAATCCCGACATAACATCTCGTTTTGTGAACAAAGAGAACAGACAGTTACTAGTTAACCAAAGGCTGTTGAACTCTAAAAGTTCGTATTCTTTCTCCGCAAACACTGCACCACCTTTGACATAATTAAAATTAACACCCTCAACGTCGGATGTTTCTTTAAAGGCAGTTACTTAACTCCATGGGTAAACCCGCTGTGAGCTGTGACGCTGATATGAGCTCACATATCGTCACTATGAGGCAGGCGGTATTTTTGGACGGCGAGAGCTACCGGCATTCTCTTGTTTGTGTCAGAGAGATCCGAATGTTTATGGCGGTGGAACTCGAAACTAACGGGCCTACACGAATCTCAGTCGTAAATTTATATTACCTAAAATACGAGATTTTTCCAGCAGAACAGCAAGGAAAAAACTTTGGAAACAGCCAGAATGTCGGTGAATCAATTATTTATTTTCCCGTAATTGCATTAATTGACTATTCTGTTGGTTCTTGGTAGAATATTTTTTACATTATGACGAAAAATACACGACACTAGTGTAATATCCCACAATATTTATTACTTTGCAACACATTTTCCTGCTGTTGAGGTATGGCCAGGTACAGAGACATATATTCACAACTGTGAACATGCTTTGAAATTTTTGTGCCATCAAACATTTTAAACTAGTGCACCTACATAGTGTCTCAGATGTTTAAAAAAAATAAAAATTATTAATTTTTTTATTTAGGACTACAAGGAGAGGAATGATTTCAGTACAAATGAGGTGTAAAACTATTAGGTTCGTTTAAATGTACAGAGCATTTCCCGTAATTATTCTGAATATTTCGTAGATCTCTTAGCAGCAGAAGTAAATGATTCTTTCTTAATAAAGAACAGTAAAAATGCTTAATAATTTTTAAAAACATGTATTTATCACAAGGTTATCGTATTTAACTTTCCCTACGCCTCGGTAGCTACATGGCAAGCGCTGCAAATTGCTAAGCAAAGGCATCCGGGTTCAATTCCCAGCTCGGTAGGAGATTTTCTCTGCTCGAGGACTGTGTGTTGTGCTGTCCTTACGTTCGTATAGTCATATTTGACATTCCACTGTTGAGGTGGCTGTATGCTGACGAACCGAAAGTCAGTGAAAAGAAAATATATGTGTACTTAACTTCCACGAAAATGTTTGTTCAGTATCGATTCTGTTGTTCACCTTCCAGCTATGAGAATGATTGAAGGTGATATGGTGGACACATATGCTCGTGCCAAATCAACTTAGACATCTTATTTACTGTAAATGAGGCTAATATGGTTAAGACAGAACTGATTTCAACTTCTATTTCATTCGGAATACGAAAACTCACTAGTTGTCCGTATTGGTTCTCAATTTTAGAAAAACCTGCTGCTTTTGTTACCTTCCTTTCGTGCTTCACAAATGAGACATTTAGTTCTTTTCCTTATCAATAGCTACAAACTGAAGTGACATGACATAAGGAGAGGCTTTTCGAAACACAATGTGGTCACCAAGAGAGTAGACACCATATTTTGCTACCGTGTCCTGATATAAATGCACGACTCCACACTTTTCCAGTGAGTAAAAGCACCAGACGTTATTGATGCTGAGCCAAAAAAACTCCCTACGTGCATACGTAGAGAATATATCCATAGAAATGCTTATTTTCAGTTACCGCCTCACTTGCTACTTCTACTTCTGTTTGATACCTCATGAAGAAAGGAAGAGACAAAGCTTATAGCTTCTCGGTCTTTTGAAAACGAGATCATTAGCGACGGAAATGGAATAGCGTAAGAATGAATAACGAAATATTGGAACATGTAATTTACACAGGATCATGTCGGAATTTGCCTCAAGCGATTTAAAGAAGAATCCACGGAAAAGTTAAATCTGGATGTGAACCTGAGTTCTTCTGCATGCGAAGCCAGTGTGTTAACCACTGTACCGTTTCATACGATGAACGTCTAGTGAATGGTATTTTCGCAATGGACTGTAAACTAACCAAAACGACGTCACTTTTTGAGCCATCGATCTTCTGACTAGTTTACTGCCCGGCGGGAATTCCTCTCGTGTGGCAACCTCTTCTTCCCAGAGTAGCAACTGCACCCTGCACCCTCAATTACTTGTTTCCATCTTCCCCTACAATTACTAACCTCTACCACTCCCTGATGTCTTTCTGATACTATTCTCTGACGTCTTTACACATGTCCTATCATCGTGACCCTTCTTCTCGTCAGTGCTTTAAGTGTGTTCCTTCCTTGCCCATTCCAAGGGGAACCTCCTCGTTCCTTATTTTATCAGTCTGGATAGTTTTCAGCATCCTACAGCACCACGTCACAAACACAGCGATTCGTTTCTTTCTTGGCTATCCTACTCGCCGTGATTCATTACCGTACAGGAGGAGGAGGAGATTACTCTTTAACGTCCCATCGAAAACGAGACGGAGCACAAGCTCGGATTAGGGAAGGATGGGGAAGGAAGTCAGCCTTGGCGTTTCTAAGGAACCATCCCGGCATTTGCCTGAAGCGATTTAGGGAAATCACGGAAAACCTAAATCAGGATGGCCGGACGCGCGATTGAACCGTCGTCGTCCCGAATGCGAGTCCAGTGTGCTAACCACTGCGCCACCTCGTTCGGTATTACCGTACAGTGCTGTACTTCAAACGTAGTCTACGTTCTCAGAAATTTCTTCTTAAAATTAAGGTCGATGTTCGATACAAGCAAACTTCATTCCTTTAGGAATGCCCTCTTTGCCTGTATTTGTCTTCTTCGTACATCCTCCTTGATACACCGTCAAGTGTTATTTTACTTTCAAGGTAGAAAATACCTTGACTTCGTTCACATCATGGTCACCAATTTTGATGTTAAGTTTGTCGAATATCTCATTGCTGCTACTGCTCATTACTTTCGTTTTCTTCAATTTACTCTCTATCCTTATTCTGTACACGACAGATTGTTCATTCCGTACTTCTTCACCTTCACTGAGGATACCAATGTCATATACATAATTATTCCGCAAGTCACTGTACAGTGTATGGTAGAGAGAACATCACACCAATATTATCAATTTCTTTGCCTCTTTAATTCGAATACTGAGCGAGGGAAAAATGTCTGTCTATATTTATCCAACTGAGCTCTGCAGTAAATGTCAACTAATAATAGCGAGCACTCTGTGCAAGAATCACAAGAGGAGGAGGTATACTTGCAAAAGGCCCAGTGATACGGGAAGATTTCAGTTAGATTACACAATGGTCAAACAGAGATTCCGAAATCATATATTGGATTGTAAGAAGGCGTACCCACGAGCAAATATAGATTCAGATCGCAATGTAGTAACGATGACGAGTAGGCTGAAGTTTAAGAGATTAATCAGAAAGAACCAATACGCAGAACTGGGATACGGAAGTATTAAGGAATGACGGAATACGCTTGAAGGCCTCTAAGGCTATAGATACGGCAATAAAGATTAGCTCAGTAGGCAGTACAGCTGATGAAGAATGGACGCCTCTAAAAAGAGGAGTCGCAGAAGCTGGGAAGAGGAACATAGGTACAAAGAAGGTAAGAGCGAAGAAACCAGGGGTAAGAGAAGAAATACTTCAGTCGGTCGATGAAAGATGGCATTATAAAAACATTCGTGGAAATTCAGGAATACAGAAATACAAGTCCCTCAGGAATGCATAATGTTAGGAAGAACACCGCTTACTGCTGGTAAAATTGTTGTTTATTAAAACACAGCCGGCCGGTGTGGCCGTGCGGTTCTAGGCGCTTCAGTCTGGAACCGCGTGACCGCTACGGTCGCAGGTTCGAATCCTGCCTCGGGCATGGATGTGTGTGATGTCTTTAGGTTAGTTAGGTTTGTTCTAAGTTCTAGGGGACTGATGACCATAGATGTTAAGTCCCATAGTGCTCAGACCCATTTGAAGCATTTTTAAAACACTACCGGTTTCGTGGCTTAAAGCAGCAGCATCAGGTGCAACCTACAGAGCAGAAAGCAAAGTTCAGTGTCATATAAAGATTAATAAAGGACTGTCTAAAATACATTCGCAACGTTAAAAGATCACAGGCATACCAATCGCTCCTAGTCAAAATTTACAACTCAGAGAATATCGTCAATACTACGGCGAGCGAAAGTAAAGAAGACATGCTTATTTCTTTAAAATTTGCCTCCATAAAAAAAAGTATTTTCTAGTGATCGGATGCTAAAAGTTTTAAAAGGGCTGGAGTGGAGATAACACGATTAATCGCGGCTCTATGCAAATTGCTATGTGGAAGGATCAGGTGGCAGGGTCTTACCGGTGTGACAGCAAGGCAGCTATGTGCCGGGCCGGGCAAAAGAGTCACGCACGAATGACAGACTAGCAGGCTGGACAGTGAGACGTCATACACTCATGACTAGGAGCGCTGGGTCGCTACGTTCACGAGAGAGAGAATAATTCAGAATTTTATTGCATGCTAGCACCTAATCACACAAACAAGCAAAATTAGCCACAATGCTATGGTGCTATATGGAAATGGAAATGTGTGACGAGGGCCTCCCGTCGGGTAGACCGTACGCCTGGTGCAAGTCTATAATTCCAGTTGATTATTCAACGTGAACTGTGCGTTTTAGTTTTTATGTCTAAAAATTCCCACTTCCTCTAATATATTCAAAATATGAATTTTTCTTTTTTCTTTTTAAATTTTCTGAAGAGCTTGTGATGCTGTCCCCTTCTTCGGGCATGTGCGCTGTTAAAAGCAGATCGCCGGTTATGTACGTTAAGGTGTTCCTGAAATCTTATTCGAAATGACCTACCGCTTTGCATATGTTATAATTTGTTGGCGGTATTTTCGTATTACATGATGGTAATAATGCTGAAAGCGACCAGTTTCTTCGGGATCTATATACGAGTAGTTTGAACCAAAAGATACAGTTCACTGGTCAGTGCGCTGAGAATGACACGTTACCGTTTCTGAGCCCACAAGTGGCCTTAGAAATATACGCTAATCTGTTTACCGAAAGCCAACCACTGCAGATCTTGTCATATACTGTCAGTCATGTCACCAAATGAAATAAAAATTCGCAGAATTCCAAGTTATGTTAAACCGTACGCATGAAATGCCCTTTACCAGTGAAGCCCAAGTGACTGAATATGATGTTATACCCTACATAGCGTATCAAAACGGTTACGATCTAGAATTTGTTAACGCAATTAATAGACGTATACTGAAAAGAAAAATCTTCCTTCGCATAGAGGATTAGTGGCAGATTTCATAACGCTTAGACCAGTCTTGCAGGCAAAGGAACGCTCTGCTTTTTGTAGAGTACCATATCTGGGTGTAGTATCCGAAAAAAATTGATGACGTATGACATCTAAAAACATTATTCCAGCGTATTTTACGTCTTCAGATCTAGCCAGGGAACGCAGGGACAAGAAAAAAAGGTGTCGTAATAAATTTACTGAAGCGATTGTATACTGCATTACATGCAATGATTGCCCTAAGAAATATACTGGACAAACCGGCAGGTCATTCTGAATAAGATTTCAGGAACACCTTAACTTAAATAACACGCGATCTGCATTAACAGCTCTCTTACGTGAAGAAGGGCACAGAATCACAAGCCCTTCATAAAATTTAAAAAATTTTCATGTAAAAGAAAAAAAGCCATATTTTGAATATATCAGAGGAAGTGAGAATTCTTAGACATAAAAACGAAAACGCACAGTTCACACTGAATAACCAACTGGAATTAAAGCACCATAACATACTTTGAGGTTCGCCGATGACATTGTAATTCTGTCAGAGACAGCAAAGGACTTGGAAGAGCAGTTGAACGGAATGGATGGTGTCTTGAAAAGAGGATATAAGATGAACATCAACAAAGGCAAAACGAGGATAATGGAATGTAGTCGAATTAAGTCGGGTGATGTTGAGGGTATTAGATTAGGAAATGAGACACTTAAATTAGTAAAAGAGTTTTGCTATTTGGGGAGCAAAATAACTGATGATGGTCGAAGTAGAGAGGATATAAAATGTAGACTGGCAATGGCAAGGAAAGCGTTTCTGAAGAAGAGAAATTTGTTAACATCGAGTATAGATTTAAGTGTGAGGAAGTCATTTCTGAAAGTATTTGTATGGAGTGTAGCCATGTATGGAAGTGAAACATGGACGGTAAATAGTTTGGACAAGAAGAGAATAGAAGCTTTCGAAATGTGGTGCTACAGAAGAATGCTGAAGATTAGATGGGTAGATCACATAACTAATGAGGAGGTACTGAATAGGATTGGGGAGAAGAGGAGTTTGTGGCACAACTTGACCAGAAGAAGGGATCAGTTGGTAGGACATGTTCTGAGGCATCAAGGGATCACCAATTTAGTATTGGAGGGCAGCGTGGAGGGTATAAATCGTAGGGGGAGACCAAGAGATGAATACACTAAGCAGATTCAGAAGGATGTAGGTTGCAGTAGGTACTGGGAGATGAAGAAGCTTGCACAGGATAGAATAGCATGGAGAGCTGCATCAAACCAGTCTCAGGACTGAAGACCACAACAACAAACGACAACATTCTGGCTTATTTTGACTGTATGATTACGTGAGAGCATGTAATAAAATTATGTATTTTTCTGTCTTCTAAAAATAGCGACGCAGCGCTCCTAGCCATGAGTGTATGACATCACACTGTCCACATGGAAGGCTTCCGTTCCACTAGCCAGCTTGTGTCTCTTTGTCGTTAGGGCGGGCCGCTGCCCCGCTGTCACACTGGTACTTTATACATAATAATTTGCGTAGTGCCGTGGTTAATCACGTTAGCAAGGCTAATGAAGGAATATAGAATATGGATTGAGAGTAAATAGCAGGAAGCCGGAAGTAATGAGAAGCAGCAGAATGAGAACAGCGAGTAACTTAACATCAGATTTGGGAATCACGAAGTAATGGATTTCTCCTACCTTGGGAGCAAAATAACCCATGACGGACGGAGCAAGGAGGATACAAAAAGCAGACCAGCACTGGAGAAAAGGACGTTTATGACCGAGAGAAGTCTGCTACGACCAAACATAGGCCATAATATGAAGAAGAAGTTTCTGGGAATGCAGGGTTGGAGCACAGAATTTTTTGGTAATAAAACATAGACCGTGGGTAAACAAAACAAAGACATGTTGTGCTACGGAAGAATGTTGAAAATTAGATAGAGTGACAAGGTGAGGTATGAGGAGGTTCTCCGGAGAATCGGTGAGGAAATGAATATATAGAAAACACTGACAAGAAAATGGGACAGAATGGTAAGACAAGTGTTACGTCGCGTAATTACTTCCATAGTACTAGAGGGAGCTGCAGGGGGTAGAAACTGTAGAGAAAGAATACATCCAGTAAATAACTGAGGACATAGTTTGCAAGAGCTACTTTGAGATGAAGTAGGCGCAGGAGAGGAATTTGTGGCTGGTCGCATGTAATGGTACTTGAATTACGTAACCATTACGGCACCTCATCTGAACCTCTTGATACCAACTATTTTCTACTGTTTTTCTGCAAAGTAGTTGACATATTTCTGAGACAACATTCAAGTTTTATTTCATTTGTGATACATCGATATGTTTATATTGTAGTGATATTATTCTTATGTGTCTTCTTTCTTTTGTCACTATGATCTTTGACGTACTTGTAACTCTGATTTTTGGGCGCGTAAGCGATTATTAGTTAGTTGTTGAGTAGTTGCTAGAGAGTCGGACCTTGAGAAGGTCAAGTCGTGGACGTCATGTTGGAAAGACGTATATTATAGTTGGCTTATAAAACGTGAGGAAGATGTTTTCAAGTATGTTTTGTATTGTGAAGTGATGTTTTGTGTGATACGTGATATTGCAATAAAAGCAGTTAAAAGGAAGTGTAACTTAAATTCGGAGTGCTGATTATTTTTTTTTTACATCACCATTGTCCAGCAAAAGTGTAATCTCCAAGAATGGTTTGAGAAGCGCATATACAAAACTTTTGAATATAGCAGAATAAAACCTAGGCCTCTTTGCATCCGAGCTTGGAATCATAACCACCTGGATTTTCAACGATTGAGCCATGATTTTACGACGAGACCAGCGTGGGAAACACGATAGGATGAGTGCCTAGATTTTTCATTATTACATGAAATGACTTTAGTAACTGTGCTCTAATGACACCTGCCACATAATATGACTGTTGCTTCCCGAAAATGCAGTATTGAGCAGCGGTAGCAACACCACAATCATTCAATTTTGACCTTTGTTGTGGTAGGGTTGTTAGACGCATCAAATCAGTCAGAAGACTGACGAGTTTTTCCGAAAGTCACATGGTATATTGCCAGACTATTACATTATATGCACCAACGTGAATAATCCTTTTTTTGCTACTTCCCCCAATGATTTTAGAAATTCTGATGGAATGTTATCCATATCATTTGCCTTATTTGATCTAAAATCTTGCAAAGCTCTTTCAAATTCTAATTTTAATACCCGATCCCCTACCTGTTCTACAACGACTCCTGTTTTTCTTCTGTCACGTCATCAGGCAAGTCTTCCCCTTCATAGAGGCTTTCAATGTACTCTTTCCATTTTCCCCTCTATCTCCATTTAACAGTGGTATTCCCATTGCACTTTTAGTGTTACAACCCTTGCTTTTAATTTCAGTGCCGGCCGTTATGGTCGAGCGGTTCTAGGCGCTTCAGTCTGGAACCGTGCGACCTCTATGGTCGCAGGTTCGAATCCTACCTCGGGCATGGATGTGTGTGATGTCCTTAGGTTAGTTAGGTTTAGGTAGTTCTCAGTTCTAGATGACTCATGACCTTAGATGTTAAGTCCCGTAGCGCTCAGGGCCTTTTGAATTTTTTTAAATTTCACCGAAAGTTATTTTGATATTTCTATGTGCTGAGTCAGTTCTTCAGACAGTAATTTCTTTCTCCATTTCTTCAAATTTTTTAAAATTTGTTGAGGTACAAAACGTGCAGCTGTGACTGCCAACACTGGCCAGTTCACACAATTACCACCATGTATAAGTTTAAATCATTAGTCACTGGTTTTAGTTACAACCAACTTACTTGTTTTATGTACATAATTTTCTAAAAAGTATAAAGTAATAATTAAAATGATAAAATATAGTCCAGTTGGGACTATGTGCGTATAGAGGTAGTTTCAATGATTTAACTAACAACTAATTCAGCGTATTTTGTAACTGACTTAACATTTAAGTCTTATGCCACTATATATATATATATATATATATATATATATATACACTCCTGGAAATGGAAAAAAGAACACATTGACACCGGTGTGTCAGACCCACCATACTTGCTCCGGACACTGCGAGAGGGCTGTACAAGCAATGATCACACGCACGGCACAGCGGACACACCAGGAACCGCGGTGTTGGCCGTCGAATGGCGCTAGCTGCGCAGCATTTGTGCACCGCCGCCGTCAGTGTCAGCCAGTTTGCCGTGGCATACGGAGCTCCATCGCAGTCTTTAACACTGGTAGCATGCCGCGACAGCGTGGACGTGAACCGTATGTGCAGTTGACGGACTTTGAGCGAGGGCGTATAGTGGGCATGCGGGAGGCCGGGTGGACGTACCGCCGAATTGCTCAACACGTGGGGCGTGAGGTCTCCACAGTACATCGATGTTGTCGCCAGTGGTCGGCGGAAGGTGCACGTGCCCGTCGACCTGGGACCGGACCGCAGCGACGCACGGATGCACGCCAAGACCGTAGGATCCTACGCAGTGCCGTAGGGGACCGCACCGCCACTTCCCAGCAAATTAGGGACACTGTTGATCCTGGGGTATCGGCGAGGACCATTCGCAACCGTCTCCATGAAGCTGGGCTACGGTCCCGCACACCGTTAGGCCGTCTTCCGCTCATGCCCCAACATCGTGCAGCCCGCCTCCAGTGGTGTCGCGACAGGCGTGAATGGAGGGACGAATGGAGACGTGTCGTCTTCAGCGATGAGAGTCGCTTCTGCCTTGGTGCCAATGATGGTCGTATGCGTGTTTGGCGCCGTGCAGGTGAGCGCCACAATCAGGACTGCATACGACCGAGGCACACAGGGCCAAATCCCGGCATCATGGTGTGGGGAGCGATCTCCTACACTGGCCGTACATCACTGGTGATCGTCGAGGTGACACTGAATAGTGCACGGTACATCCAAACCGTCATCGAACCCATCGTTCTACCATTCCTAGACCGGCAAGGAAACTTGCTGTTCCAACAGGACAATGCACGTCCGCATGTATCCCGTGCCACCCAACGTGCTCTAGAAGGTGTAAGTCAACTACCCTGACCAGCAAGATCTCCGGATCTGTCCCCCATTGAGCATGTTTGGGACTGGATGAAGCGTCGTCTCACGCGGTCTGCACGTCCAGCACTAACGCTGGTCCAACTGAGGCGCCAGGTGGAAATGGCATGGCAAGCCGTTCCACAGGACTACATCCAGCATCTCTACGATCGTCTCCATGGGAGAATAGCAGCCTGCATTGCTGCGAAAGGTCGATATACACTGTACTAGTGCCGACATTGTGCATGCTCTGTTGCCTGTGTCTATGTGCCTGTGGTTCTGTCAGTGTGATCATGTGATGTATCTGACCCCAGGAATGTGTCAATAAAGTTTCCCCTTCCTGGGACAATGAATTCACGGTGTTCTTATTTCAATTTCCAGGAGTGTATATATATATATATATATGTATGTATATGTATATGTATATATATATATATATATTAAGCCATGCGTGTTACGTTATCGTAACTGTTTCTTCACGTGTTTTTTTCTTTTGCACTGAAGATAATCACACAGCGACCGAAATCGAGATATACAGTAAACATGATTCGCGACTGATTGCTGTACCTTTTATTATTGGAAATGAATACAGTCGCTGTGCACAACAGTTTCCCTATCGAATCAAACCTGAATAAATTAATGCATTCATTAAGACAGCGCATCACTGTATATCTAAATGTTAAATATCCTCTCCATTTCATGCACCAGTATCCATGCTCATGCCCATCCTCCTGCTAAGTTGTGCTCGTCGCACGAGATCTTTGCGTATATGTTCGTAACATACATGATGAAGAGCGATGCGCTGAAAATTTCTGAAAATACTGCTCTCCAGACAACCACAAATAATTTACAGCCAGTAGTAAATTTTGTAGTATGTCCCAGCAGTAAATTTATGGGAGTGACACATAAATTTTCCAGAGTCCCTTGTAATGAAAATGGCTGTTAAAACTACTATTCGTTTTGTTTAGGTGTCAGTGTATTGCTCTCTTGGGCATCATGTAACCGAGATACCATTTTTAAGACACGCATACATTACTGCTTAAGTTAACAACAAAGTGCGTAATACTGACAATCCTGATTTACATTCAAAATTCAACTTTCTGTCTGACATTTCTCCTTCATACGTATGCTTTCGTCGTAATAGTTTCGAATAAATTCCATTTTGGGCTAATCACACTGACTACTTTTAAATTAAGGTCTTGTATTTGTTTTCGAAGACACAAAGTACCTTTAAAAAGATGCTACATATGAAATCATTCTAATAATAGCATGCACGCACTAGTTGTTTCGTAGTCTTACACGTTCATTAAGTGCAATAATTCTCAGTAAATAACGGTCAAATAAATGTTGTTTTTGCTAAGTGTGGCTTGACGAATACTGTTGAAACGGGAAGGATCACGTGAGGATGATAAACATTTAAATATATCTCTGTATAAAAAAAGGAAATGTCATCACTGTTTACGGATTCACTATTGCACAGCCCAAATCGCGAAGGACAGAAACCTGACTTTTGGCGAGGCTGTTGAACATATACTGTAGACAGTCGTTTAAGAGGAGTTATTCGACATTCTGCCGCTAAAGGGGTGAAACAGGGGGATGAAACGTTTTTCGAAAGTATTTAACTATTAATTCAATTTTGAAGTTACAACTACGAAAATTTGTATTTTGTTTCTTTGTCAGAAATAAAAAGATTGGTGTTTCAAAGTTGTTGGAAATTCAAACCATAAAGGGCTGAAATAGTGAGTGAAAGATATTTTTAATTTTTTATAGCTTATTTTCAAAGAACTGCTGAAGCATTTTTAAAGCTACATCTATGAAAACTGATATTTAACATCGCGTTTGGAAATAAAAAATACATGTTTCAGTGATTTTGGAACTCAATAACTAAGGTGGTGAGATAGGAAATGAATTTTTTTTGGAAACATTTCATTTTGAAAGCATTTTCTGCAGCTAAAACTATGAAATTTTTTATTTGGCTACTAGGTTAGAAATTTAAGAAAAAAGTGTTTCAGGGTTTTTAGGAATTGAACCCGCAAGGGATGAAATAGAGCATGAAAATTTTTATGACAATATTTCGTTACAAAAAATTTGTATTTTTTTTTTTTCATTGGTTTTGGAAATTCAACCCCTAAGGGAGTGAAATAAGGGACGAAAATTTTAACAAAAATATTTTGCTATATCGAAACTTTTTAAAGCTAAATCCATGAAAACTAGTATTTGACTTTTTGGTTAAAAATGAAGAAACCTGTGTTAACATGTTTTAAATCTGAATCTGTGAAAATTGATATTTGACTTCTCCGGTAGAAGTAAATAAATCTGTGTTAAGGGATGAAAGTTTCTATGGAAATACCGTCATAAGAATTCAAAAGGCAACATTAACAAACACTTCCGACTCCAGCTACCAGTATCACTTTTTGGCCAGGAGTACATCCGGGAAGGACCATTCTTCTATGGCATTCATTTGCATGAAAAGCGTAGACCATGTTTCAGTTTGTGAACTAAATCGAGAAAAGCTATTTATAGTCAGAACGACAAATCGGCTTTGTCAGAAATGGATAGAAAAAGATACGGATCTTTAATACGTAAATTTTCCAATAGATCCAATAGATGTTTATAACATTATTTATATCTCAATTACTACACGAACTAATCATTGCTGATGACAAGGTAGGTACCACGTTTAAATGCGATTTCTTGTACATGAAATCCGTTTGAGATGACAGACTTAATTATGGGTGTAAATCAGGCGCAAATAACTATAGAACAACTTATCCGATTTGTATCTTCCTTTTTTTAAATTCGATTTATAAAACTAAATTACACCGTTGGAGCACTTCAATTATGCGAAGACTGGCAGCCATACAAAGACTCACTAGCTCTTTTATAGAGATTAGGGTCTTTAGTCTCAATAACGTTTATTGTTTTGTTTGTAGTGTGGCTATCATACAAATTATATTACAGAAAAACGAAAAACAAAAAAAACAAAAAAAAATTGATCCAGACCATACAGTCTACCCCAGTGATGAAGCTGGTGCTAAGCTATTGTCCTAATAAATCCAGTGAGGATTACTCTTGACCTTCATTTATCAGTTGAAACGTATAGGAATTCCCTTGCATACTGCAGAAATGTCTTGTCGTCTCCAAATAACAGACTGCCGTATCAGTGAGGTTGACAGGCCACATGTTGTTGTTAGTCACCCCCAGACACCAATAATTCCATTACCACGTGACACATCTGTTTAGGAGCGCTACCATGGTTTGTAGAGGGACGTTACAGTGAGTTGCAGAAAAAATGAGCTTGCTTGGCTGGGGAACCTGACAGTTCATTTCCTGGTTACCACCTTGCCTGGTTCTCATTATAGCAACACATATTTTCGCAGGAAAAAAGCTTTCTGAATGCCTAGGTGTGGGTTGCCCGCTGGACACAGTTGTGCTCGAGGAATCGGAGCAGATGAGGAATTTTTTCGCTGCGTCAAAGCCTCCCCCACTTTCCCCCCGGCCAGTCCCCAAACCGCCGACTCCTGGGTCGTGCGACGTTCATTATCAAACGCTGTGTATTCGTTTGTGTAGTGAGGTCACAGTTGTGAAAACGAAACGTATTTCAACTTTAAGTGAGGACATTAGTGCTGCCACTTTTTGTTTGATCAGGTGCAGTCTCAAAAATTATTTCAGAAATATATATATCTCATGAACATCGCTTGCAATAATAAGTAAATGATAATGTGTAGTACGCGGTCCTGCCGAATTTCCAAAATGAAAAGAGGCAACTGAAGACGTACTTTATTCATAGACATACTATAAATCTAACTTTTAAAACCCGTTTGTCACCTTAATCTTTTTGTATTAGTGAGTACGACCATTGTCCATGACGGCGATTTTCTTGTTTGCTCTCTGTTTATGTTCACAAAGTGGTCAGTATGCAGAGTCCAAAGTTACATCCGTTACGTTGTTGATTTTCCCGCACGTTCTGTTTCCACACGACTGCATATATGTGGATACCGCATTAGTTGCAGTGTGTTTATGGTTCCTATTTTCATTTTACCTTTTCTTAATGGCTCTTAATGAAGTATGTTGCTCTAATGAACGTGTCTTTGAGTGCAACTGCGTCAGATCATTTAATTAGTAAACATTTTGTGTCTTTGATTTAATTTATTGCGTTTCTGAAGAGTAATCAAACTTGATATATAGACTCAATTAACACAGAGGAATTCTGTATTCAGTATATATAATTAATTTGAAACATAAATGACTATTTTACGTTGTGGTTGGTTTTGTCAGGAAAGAAGAATATGAACTGTTGTAAGCAAATTACAACTGGAACAAACTAGTGGGAAATGGCACAGCGTACAAGTTTCGCATAAATTCAGCTCTAGTACCCTACGTCTACAGCACATTATCAAAATTTTTAGCGTCCCACTAACAGGGTACACTAATTTCTTCATTATCCATTCATTTCCAGTTCTTCAAGTCGTCCATCTCCCAATGGACATTTATCATTATGATCTTCCCGTCTGTGCCAAAGTGATTGTGAAAGGCTTTCGGAACATTTTTTTTTTTTTTTTTTTTTTTTTTTTTTTTTTTTTTTTTTTTTTTTTTTTTTTTTTTTTTTTGAGGTGATAAGTTACGCGTGAGATGGCGCTTGGTATCTTGCATTTGAGTTTGGCTGTGTTTTGCTCCGACACATTTATCAAAAATAAGCATCCTCTGCCTCAAATATCTTCGATGCGAATCCGACCTTGCGTTGAATGATCAGACGATGATCGTAAACTTTCAATTTCCCTGTTTTAGCTATAGCCTGTCGGGTTTGCACAAGTCTGAATCGGTTTGTCCCACTGCTCGAAACGTTCTTTCATATCTTTTTCTGGGAGACTAAGCACGGGCAGCGCTGTTTTTGCCTTGCAGCTGAATGTAAGAACACATCTGTAGTAAACAGTTCGCTCACTGCTAATATATTGACCGATTTAGTTTCAACTTGCCACAATTTTAGAGCGTAGGTCCAGGTCGAGAAACTACAGTGTGTTAACCTAGCACTTCAAATAGTTCATTAGTAATCAGAGAACTTTTGTTTCATCATTTAATTATTTTGCCAGACGTAGTATATACCCCATGACGTTCATTGATGCATCCACAGAACATTGGTTAAATTACACATTATACGTATATAAATTACATATTGCGCAGTAATTTGTTTCTTGGCGTCCTATGTTGCTTAAGGAGGTTGTGAGTGTGTCGATTTTATTCTGTAAAGTTGCGCAATGTATTGACCCAGTAAGTACCCTTTGGCTCCTGCAAGAAACAATTTCAACCTCACACTACTACAGAAGTCAGACAGACGCTGCTAATGTACCAGCAAGAACTGCTTGAAAAACATCCAGCAACAAATATCTTCTGGAGTCGTCCGCTGTAAGGAAAAGACACAAAAATATTCTATATATTCTTACGTAACTAATGGGATACTTGGGTATGGGAGTATTGCTAGTTAGTGTGAGAAAAACATTAAACGAACGAAAAATATTATTTATTATAAAAAATTCTGAGAAATCAAGTGAAACTTTTTCATCTAAAATAATAATAAATCTCCAGGTTCTTTTCGGAACAGTAGCTTGCCTCTTATGGCTAGGAATGCTATTGTTTTACAAAGTACTGAAAGGTTCTTTTCTCCCTTAAGAATGTTATTTACGCGGCAGAATGGCTGAGAGCCACGCCTACACAACTTGAATAACTTTTCTAGGTACGGTCAAGGCTGCTGCGTGAGAAATGTAGTGGAGTGTACTGTTGTGAAGGACAGATGGGACTTGCACACGCTGTAGCGCACAATACCGTGAGCTGCGACGACTGCTGCCTGCGTCACTCGCTGCTAACAAATAACACAACTATCTCTTTCTATCTAGATTGACCTTCGCCAATCAAAGTCTCCCTACGCCTTGATGAAGTCAAGGACTCGTTTACGCCCCTAGTCTAACTATTGGCGTGGTACACCAGTCAGATAACCAATCCACCGCGATGCCACTCAATACTCGCTCGCAGGCGTTTAACTAGTACTCTGTCTGTGTTCACACCGCACAATAAGTGTGGTGGCCAACACAGTGAACAACGCTTAATTGCGAGCGACTCAATATAGAGTATCACTCCGATTCGCTAACTACTGAGGTGCTCTCCCAGTGAAGTACTGAGGAGAGACTTTGTTCCTCACTCTTTGCGTACACGTACGAGCACACTCGCTCTTGTTACGTGATCCCGCTCCAAGAGCGACAACGGAATGGCCCCTTTTTCTGAAAAGGTTGCAAGGGTGTATCATTCGCCGTGTTCCCTCACTCCTCTGGCTGTTTACGTCAGAAATATTCCGCCAGTCAGCGTTGCTCTTATAAACGAGAGAATGACATTTCATTTGAGTCGACCAATACGGAAATCTGTAGCATCTCCGTTAGACATATACTGTCCTCCTGTGAGAACTACGTAACTACACAGTGAGTCTGTGAAAAAATGCGTCTTCTGGGCGCTCCCACACCACGTAGCGGTATTTGTTTTTAAGTCGAACACGGGGAGTCATTATCCCTTTGCTCTGGCAAAAGCTGTATTCCCTCTGGGTGGTCGCTTTGGCCAAAATAGGTACGTTGTCGACCCAGCCCTCTGAAGGGACGGTCTTACCAGCGGGCTGGTTCCCTCTCCAGAACGAAAATTACTGTGGCCATCATGCTGTGTACGCCAGCCTCGACTATTTTCAACCTTGGTATGCACTTGCGATGTACTCATTAGATTTGCATATTTATTACATGAATTCATACAAAATTGACTCTACCTTATCGAGTTTAGATTCGTATGAAGCGTCTTGATGTGCACAGTACGATTGTGAGGATGGAATGTGTAAGTAATGAAGTTCAGGAGACCATGCCACCTTACAACGTTTCGATCGAGTAACTTTATGGGGCGTACATATTCATAGCAATCTGTGAATCAAAGATGAAGCTAGTTTCTGACATAATATTTATGGAATTTCTGTTGCTAGTCGAAGAAAAATCCTTGAACACATCAAAGTGTCTTTTTATGACACGAATAACAGTATATGTGCTGTATCAGTACTGGTTCCATCGGCCCTTATATTTTTTAGTTTGTGAATCAGCATATTACGGGAGTCTCGGTTCGATGTGTTGCCAAGCACGAAATACCTTATGCATGGAATTTGTACGCCTGCACACATCGAAAAAATGTGTTTGAAGCAGGACCAAGCCACTTCACGTACTGTTTGATAGCTGATGCCTACTGGTCAACCTATACATCGAAGAAGCAACGACGAAAATAAAGGTTCCAGAGAAGGATTAGAATTCAAAGTGAAAGGATATCCGCGGTAAGATTAGCTGATAACATTGCTATCCTCAGTAAGAGTGACCAACAATTACAGAGTTTGTTGAATGGTATGAACAGTCTAATGACTGCAGGATATAGACTGTGAGTAACTAGAATGTAGACGAAAGTAATGAGAAGTAGCAGAAATGAGAACAACGAGGAACTTAGTATCAGAATATGGGATCACAAAGTATAGGAAGTTAAGGAATTCTGGTACTTAGGCAGCAAAGTAACTCACGACAGACGGATCAAGGTGGACTTATAAAACAGACTAGCACTGGCCAAGAGAAGTCTACTAGTATCAAACATAGGTCTTAATTTGAGGAAGAAATTTCTGAGAATGTACATTTGGAGCACAGCATTGTGCAGTAGTGAAGCATGGACTGTGGCAAAACCGGAAGAGAAGAGAATCTAAGAATTTTAGATGTGGTGCTACAAAAGAATCTTGAAAATTAGGTGGACTGATAAGGTTAGGAATGAAGAGGTTCTCCGCAGAATCGGCGAGGAAAGAAAAATGTGGGACGTACAGTAGAGAAGAAGCAACAGGATGTTAGCACATCTCTTAAGAGATCAAGTAATAAGTTAAATGGTACTCGACGGAGCTGTAGAGGGTAAAAACTGTAGAGGAAGACAGATTTTGGAATACATCCAGCGCCGACCGTGCAGTTAAAGGCACTGCAGTCTGGAACCGCAAGACCGCTACGGTCGCAGGTTAGAATCCTGCCTCGGGCATGGATGTTTGTGATGTCCTTAAGTTAGTTAGGTTTAACTAGTTCTAAGTTCTAGGGGACTAATGACCCCAGAAGTTGAGTCCCATAGTGCTCAGAGCCATTTGAACCAATACATCCAGCAAATAACTGAGGACATAGATTACAGGTGCTACTCTGAATTGCAAAAGTTGGCACAGGAGAGGAGGTCGTTGCCAGCCCCATCAAACCAGTCACAAGACTGATGGCCACAAAAAAGAACTTTATAAAATATCTCTTTTGTAGACTGACTGCATTTTTTTTGTTTTCTACCAATGAACCGACGTCTGTCACCTACATCACCCGCGACTGAGTCAGTGTGAGCATTCTTCATATCCCTACAAATTTTTCCATGTATTCATATTTTATTCATAGGATACTACCTTTCTGTGTTTCTTTTTTGTTTTATCTTATGAAGTACATAATTCTACATTCCTGAGTATGGGTGGTGTTGTTGCGGTCCTTGACAAAATTTTCCTAATCTGTGATTGTCAAGATAGAACGGACATCTACAGGATGGGTGGCATTGGTAAAGTGCAGAAGCGCTGGGTCATGGTCAGAGGTCAGTTCAGGAAGTATTTCCAACTGCACCACAATGTTCTTGAAAATGGCCACATCCAGAACGTTCAGCTGGCAGAGTGGACTGGTATATTGGTGGGAGTGTGGGGGCCATAGTTCGATAATGCCAGAGTATCTTCCAGTTCGAGGAGGAGTCCACCCTCGGGATTGGCGATGCAGAATGCCAAGCTGGATGGTACTGGTATCTGCCCCAAAGATGAGTCTGTCAAATGAAGTCGATGTGCACAGGTCCACTTCAGGCTGCAACAAGAGTGATAGCACAAGGCAGATAGAGACAGTGACTGTCATGCCCTTTGTATGTTCCAGTGGCTGGAGAGCCTCATGACTGTGGATGAGTGTCTTCTGTAAGAACACAGCCATATCCCCACACAGTCGATGGAGTTGGTCTGTGTAATAGCAAACCATGGTGCTTAGACAAAAATCGTCTACTGGTTTGAGATGGGTTTCTGAGACAAGTTAAATGTCGATATGGCGGTGTAGAGGATGGTGTTCAATCAAGTATTCGTCTGTTTAATACCACTAGCATTAAAAATATGGATGACTAGATCCCAATGGTTATGCACTGGGCAGTTCGCGATTATAACAAAATCTGGCTCAGCCCTTCAGTCAGGATGATGGCCTTTGTGAGTCTGCCCTCTGACAGATGGAGAAGGTTCCAGAACAGAGGATGGCGGCACTTCAACAGGTGGGCATGAGGAGGCAGCAGATGGCCTTTTTTTGGTGGGTATTGGTATTTGTTACAAGAGACGGATGAGCAGGAGTAGACTAAGCTGCAGGGGCATAAGTTGGTGGAAGGAGATAGAGCTGCATCACGAGTGATAGCATCAAGGCAGATAGTGACCATCGTAGCGATTGAGCATCTGTGTTTTGATGGTCATCCGGTTTACACCGTAAGAAGGGGAAATGGGAATTGTTCCGCAGTGGTGGAGGCGGCCGTTTCATTCTTGGTTTCCTTCCTGGTCGGTGGGAAGACTTCTTCGCCTTCTGGTATATAGGGCTGCCCTCCCAGGAGGCCAAATGGTGGGGGTCATGAGAGGTACCCAAACAGCAGGCGCATGTGGGTTTTTCTGCGGCCGGGAGTTTCTCCTCCAATGTACGTGAGCCAGCACAATTGACACACCTAAAAGGTAGTGAGCAGTAACTGTAGGTGTGTCGCAAACGTTGACACCTAAGGCAGATGGAGAGACTATCGCGACCTTCATATGCACCTTGGTGCATAGGAGGTACCTGATTTGGTAAATGTGTTCAACGTTCTCTTTCCTAATAAGGGAGACAACATGGGTGGGCACAGGTATTAATTTCGGGGTCTTAAGGTCCCTCTTGTTCTATTGATGGTCCAAAGAGTCCAGGACTTGAGACGGGGTAATTCATCCCTGACCTCTGTTTCTGTAACCTCGCAGGCAAGGTCTTAGATGACGATTTTCTTTCTTCTGTCGCTAGAAGCCTCGTAGATATAGCAATCCATAGCTCTCGACTTCACAAAGTTTTGAGATAATCGTACTTAGTGTCAAACATGTACTTGAGGTGTTGTTCTGATAAACCGCTCGCAGTAGGCCTGTAATAAGGCGTTCCAATTCAGTGTTCACTTTATTGTAGTTCGTGGAATTGTAAATCACGATAGGAGAGATCACAATAGGGGCGCAGCTACCTATATTCGACCTACACGATAGAAAACTGGGGCGTGTATGGCTCATGGATATCATGATTAAATGAAGTGCTGTTTCAGAAGCAAATCATCGCTACTTGTATAAAAAAGGCAATGTCCTGACTGACTGGCCGATCATCGCCCAGGCAAAACCGCTAAGGACAGAAACTTGAAATCTGGAGAAGGTACGGATCTTATACTATATGCTTAGTTTAAGAAGAGATCCTTCGAAATTCAAACCGTAAGAGGATGAAATATGGGATGAAGTGCTTTTCGAAAAATGTCGTTCAACTACTAAGGGTGTAAAATTGTGCATGAAAGAATTTTTGAAAATAAATAATTACTAAAGAACTACTAAAGGATTTTTGAGGCTACGTCTATGACAGCTGGTTGTACTGTTTCTCTTGGGTGGTCTTGGGTTTAAAGAAATGTAAATATTTCGATAAATTTTAGAAAGAATCGACAAGTTACTCGAAGAAAGAAGAGATAGAACTACAATGAACATGTTAATCTATGGACTCTTGCGCTTCTATGCGTGAACTATCTTTCCTTTGTCATTCGATTATCTTATCTGTTTGGATTCGGACCTAAGAGGACATTCGTGTATAAAGCGCATTTTGCTGTACCAGCTAATAATGTAAGTTGTACTTAAAACCAGAAAAATTAATGGTTATTTTGTCAAAAGAATTTTTGTATGTGGTCAATCAGTTTGTAATCTGATACGTGGATTGTCCTAAGTAGATATGGGCCTTAACAAAGAATTTTCATTGTTAGGCGCCATCTTAGAAAATGTTCAACATTTTTCTTTTAGCTCATCTACGAGACGTGCCGTCGGTTAGGACAATTAACTTTCTTGTAGATCCTACGAGCCCGGCGACCACTGATAATCATTTAACAATTTTTACTTACAGCTTTTCTTTATATAACGAGATAACGTCCCAGGCAGAAAAGGTCTGGTCACAAGATTTCAGTTCCATTATAGGATTTCATTTGTAGATGCTACTCTTGTTACCTTGTATTGGGGAATCGAGACGAAACCACGGTATTAAGTTACGTATTGCAGTAGTTTACATCGAACAAACTTTTGAAATATTATCTGGTGCAATAAGGACACGACTTCTCACGAGCCTGGAATAATATCTGTGGTGTTGGTTGAAAAAGGAAAGGCCGGACAATTAACTATCGACGATTACGTAAGTACCCTGAGAACTGAGCTAGTTTATTAATTACTGAGCTGTGTCGGGCTAACTTAAAAGATATTGCGTTATTAAGAACATTCTTTTGAGTCATTTACAGAAAATTGTTTCCAAACGCTACTATTGAGCCATTAAGAATACGATTATATTGGCGTATATTTTTTACATATCACTGTTTTATATTTTTACATTACGTGGCAGCTGACTTTTTCGTTAGAAATAAAAGAAATATGTGTTTCAGTGTTCCTGGAAATCCAGGCCCTAACGAATTGCAATAGGAGGTGAAAATTTTTAAGAAAATATTTCGTTGCAGTAAAAAAATTTTACAGCTAACTTATGAAAATTTGTATTTCACTTCTCGGTTAGATATAAAGAAATATTTGTTAGGAGATGAAAGTTGCTATGGAAGCATCTCCACATGAACGCAAGATGCATCATTAACAAAACTTTGGACTGTACCGGAACCGCTTTTTGGTCAGAAGTACATCCGGAAATGACGATGCTTATATAGACTTAATTGGCGTGAATGTGTTGCAGTTTATGAATAACATAAAAGTTTGATTAAATGAAAAAAAAAATCTCTGTAGGCCGTACAGTCTACGCGAGCGAAGCAGCTGGTATTAAGCTATTTCACTACAGAATATAGTAGACATTCCATCGAGCATGATGAGTTTTAGCATTTTTGCTGTTTATCAACGCCAGAGACACTCTCTGTATTAGTTTTCCTTATAGTGGTGCGAGATTTCACTGAGACAGTACTAATGAGATTTCCTCTGTAAAGGAACCTTATAAAACGGAGTTCAGCATTCCTGCTTTTGCTCTGGTACCATCAGACTTAATTCCTGTGCCATCCACGAGTTTATGACACATTCACAGAAGTTGTTGAAAGTGACTCCCGCTGCAACTCTGCCCTCTTGACGTGCTTGGTATCCATTACCACAATCCGACAGGTGCTTCGTTCACATGATGCACACGAGGAAGAAAAGTGAAATCACATGAACTGATCACGGCGACTGTGGAAAAGGAAACCTCTTCCTGTGAAACTTTTAGGGAATGCCTGATACAGGTGTTGAAGAGTAAGACGTATAAGGCTAGCTGGGGCCCATCACATTAGAACCACATACATTGAGAGAAACAGAGCGTACACTACTACATCAAAGTGGGGAGAAGCAGATGGTGGTCTGTCAACATATCACCCGTCGACAAGTTCACTGAAAATACCTGTTGATAATGTGATGTAATTCCGCTGAATTCGCTGATCTTTTCATCAATCTCAGATCGACTGCAAGCACTAAGTTTAATCGAATGGTCCAGACAGAAGGCCGTCTTCTCGTCATAATCTTTCACGTACTGAGGATCACTTCCGATGTTACATAACTTTACGCAACTTTGAGCAACAACATAAAACAGCTTGAAATTATGTCTCTTTTTATATCGGTCATTTGTTTACACAGAGTGAACCGGGACTCCATACATGCAGCCTCTGAGGATGTTCAGTTTTCTGATTGTAAGAGGCTCATGGTCTTCGATGTCGGCTTACTAGGTACTTGCAACTTGTTTGTTATTTTACCATCTCTTATCTTTTGATCTGTATTGTACTGAAAAAACCAGCACGCCAGTGCAAACGTCGATGCTACCCGCCGGGTGTCTTGTTTGAAAACAAACTTCTCCCATTCACTCACGATACGTGCTGTAATGCCTACATTACTTTCGCCCTCAAGTTTGCATTGACTACTACTCGACTCCGACAAGGGTTTGTTTTACCAGGAAAGTTAGTTCTGCATTATAAGACACACTGTATGGCCAATATGAAACTCGGGTGTGATTTCACTTAGTGCAATGAAAGAGCGACATGACAAAGCTATCCTTCTTTTGACAGTTCTTGCGTTGTCTGTATTTTGTGATATACGTTTTGGTGACTATATTGCAGTGCTTTTTATTGTTTACATTTATTTTCATAGAATCAAAGGGGCACTAGTATCAAAATACTCAGAAAATATCCGTGACAAACCTGCGAAATTTTGTTGGTAGAGTTGCGTGATTCAAGTTACGGCCTTTGGTTTCCTTTTCAGAAATAGTGCCTCACATTATTAACAATTACTGAAAGTCAAAATCGCTGTTTATTCGTAACGGTATAACAACTCTTTTTGGCGGGTGGGATATCTTTCATCAACTAATTAATATCATTTAGTTAAAACGCCAATAAAATGTACCTATAACTTGCAAAGTATTGTACTTTGCTTTGACAAATCCGGTTACGAATATATGCTTTCACAATTTAGCACTATCATTTGACACATGTAACAACACGATTCCGTTTCATTTTTATTCTGGTGTTTCATGTTAATTATGTTCTTGTATGTTTATTTTCTATCGACATGACAGCTTGGTTCAGCCGACCATAAAAATGGCACATATGCGAACAGGTTTCTGATTTATTGGCTGTTCTATAAAATATTGATCTTCAGCACTATTTGAAATTTTGTAAATGATCACCTCCATTAAAAGACAATTGGAAGTTATAACGTAAGGACGAAATGGGTGATTATGCACAGGGCATAATCATACGCATTCAGTAATTGAAGCTTACGATGAACATGACGACTCCCTGTTATTACTGTCCTCTTCTGGTTCCTGTAGGTAGAAAAGACGAACACGAATACAGGCTCCATTCGAGCTGAGGAACGCATGAATGTAAATCAAATGAAACTGGCCAGTTTCTTATTATTTTTAGCAGTCACAAAACAAGAAGGTAAGCTTATAGGTGTCACTAGTCTTGTTTTATCAGAACATGTAATTCACTGTAACACTGCAGGGATCTGTTTTCTAAAAGCAACAGTTTAACATTCAGAATCTGATAGCGTTAATTTATCAACGGCAGATTGGGGTAATAGTGCACTGTGCACTGAGAGAGATTTCGTGCGCACTCCAGTGAGAAAAAAAGATGGAAGCTTAAATGATGATGAAAGTAAGGAATGAAAAGAAACAACAGAGTGGGTTGAAGAACAAGAGGGGTACATGGGTGCATTACTAAGCAGGCAGAAGAAGCGAAAGGAAAACGAGAAGTAAAAATGCAACGACAGAGTCATCGAAAGTAACGGATGTTTCCATTATCTGTCATGGGCTAGAAATAACTGATATTTTTTTTAATTTACTGGCTGTAGGAACGTGCCCATACATCCATCTTAACACTGCACTGGAAATGTGATTTACAGTTCTACAGTTTGTTTTGACAATTTAGAGTGTACAGTAGATTAAGTCGTGTCCTGGTACGAAGTTAAATAGGCTGAACAAAGGACAGATTTCGATGTGAAACAAGTTTTACATCCACAGTATACTCAAACGAGAAAACAAGACGAAAATGTAATACAGGATACACAGAGGTAATGTGCAATGAAAATTCTACTCCTAACACAATAAGATGATAAATCGCCTATGGTGCATATTTCGGATGCTATTAATTCAATCCATAATAATGACTACTAAATTAACAATAAAATTTCTCTTGTATGTCCTGTAAGAATTGTTTGCGGATAGAGAGTTGAATATTTGTACAGATCTATAAGTACCATTTAAAAAAATGGTTCAAATGGCTCTGAGCACTATCGGACTCAACTTCCGAGGTTATTAGTCCCCTAGAACTTAGAACTAGTTAAACCTAACTAACCTAAGGACATCACACACATCCATGCCCGAGGCAGGATTCGAACCTGTGACCGTGGCGGTCTCGCGGATCCAGACTGCAGCGCCTAGAACCGCACGGCCACTTCGGCCGGCATAAGTACCATTAGACATGACATGAGAAGCGTCTACAATGACCAGATTCGGATGTTACAGCCACACGCATAGTTAACGCCAGTACTGAGACACACACATAGTGACATACACTGACTAGAAGAAAGGAATGTGGTTAGTTAACCGTGCTTCGGTGGCTCGTGCTTGGAATAATGCTGCTTATACTGGAGAAATCACCCGAAGACTGTGTTTGTGTTAAAAGAAATAACATTCCTGAAATTGTTAAATTGTGAAAATGAAACTGATTACAGGTCCGTGTTGCTTTTTAAATACTTTTTAATATTTGAATGACCTTATAGAAAATGGGTGATGGTTTCTGTGGTATCGATAGCAACGATGCCACGGCGTAAATACAAGTTCTAAAGTTGGCACTACGACAGACACCGACGACAGCGCACTCTAGCCGGACCGGGAGAGATCTACGAGCTCCGCCCCTGATTCTACCCATCTGATCACGAGCAGACGGCCAGGACACTTCGCTTCAGCTTCGCACAACAGGGCAAAATTATGTATTACTCTTGATGTTAAAGTAAAGGTGATTTTAATTCACATTGCAGCACCGAGAGATTTTCACCTTTTTCTGCTCCTATCACGCGCCGCCTTCCAAGCGGGATACAAAAGTTTCAGTAGCGATTATTTTCACTTACGTATATGTAATACAAGCTGCTCTTCTCAAGCGCCCGAGACTCCAATCACTGCAAAAAATTACCTGATATGGGGAGGAATAGTATGAAATCGCATAACCTTTTGTAATTCCGTTGTAGGTTGTTGACACCATGAGACTTCACAGACCTTCATTACAAAAGAAACCGTTTCGTCTGAAGGCAAGCAGAGTGAATGGTAAGTGACAGGTATCGGTATGGTACCAAGTTTTCCCCCTGCGGGTTCGGGGGTTAGAATAGGCCCGCGGTGTTCTTGCCTGTCGAAAGAGGCGACTAAAAGGAGTCTCAAATGTTTCGGCCTTATGTGATGGTCCCCTCTCGGGTTTGACCTCCAGCTTTCTAAATTATTCCGAAGAGCGAGCCAATTGGGGAAGGGCGCCTTACATGGTGCACTGTATCCGTCGTGCATTGAGACCTTTAGCCGGCTTTTTCGTCGTTGCAATGGTGTCCCGCTCGTTTTCCATCTCTTGGGCGAGGATATGTCCCTGGGTGCGATTACCACGCTGCACTCTGCAGTGTTGCTTTTAACTGCGACGCCGACCTTGGACAGTTTTGCACCTAAGATCCAGCACGGTAGCCAGTCCGTTGTGGTGGGGCCGCCATGTACCCTGTTGGTTGTAGCCCCCTGACAACACAGGATCGCTCTACTGATGCCTGCGCCGTTAACTCCCCACGTATGCCAAGGAGTAGATGCCCATCTCCCTGGGGCATCAGGACTCCCGGCAATGGCCATCCTGCCAGGTGGCTATTGCTGCGGCTGGGTGGCGCCCGTGGGGAGGGCCCTTGGTCGGAGTAGGTGGCATCAGGGCGGATGACCCGTAATGAAGCGTGGTACATCATCTCTCGCTGGTGGGCCTCCACCAGCAGTCTCTAAGCGATCAAGGTCTAACCTCAACGGCAGTAAATACGAACCACGATCATTTCCCTCCCTGGCCACTCCATGGGTGGAATGTATGGCAAAAGAAGGCAGTGGAGAATATTCACCCCAGTTCCTTGTGTGTACGCGAGTTGATGGGGAATCGTTTATGTCAACCAAGACCCAGTTTTTTGTGGAGCATTTAGAGGACAAGTTCGGGGAGGTGGAGGGCTTGTCCAAAATGCGCTCCGGTTCTGTACTCATCAAAACAGCATCCTCTGCCCTGTCACGCAGGTTGCTCAGTTGTGACAAGGTGGGGGATGTTTCCGTTAGCATGTCGCCGCATAAGAGTCTCAACATGGTCCAGGGTATTATATTCCACAGGGATCTTCTTCTGCAGTCCGACGATGAACTACGTGCCAACCTAGACCGACGAGGTGTTCACTTCGTCCGGCGCGTCCATCGGGGTCCGAGCGATAATCAGATAGCCACCAGTGCCTTCATCTTGGCCTTCGAAGGTGATGTTTTACCTGAAAAGGTCAAGGTGATGGTTTACCGTTGTGATGTGAAGCCATATATCCCTCCTCCGATGCGGTGTTTTAAATGCTGGAAGTTCGGGCATATGTCATCTCGCAGCACTTCTGGCATCACATGTCGAGATTATGGACGTCCTTCGCATCCCAATACTCCATGTGCTCCGCCTCCCATCTGTGTTAACTGCGGAGAACATCATCCCCCCTGCTCACTGGACTGTCGGGTCTTCCAGAAGGAAAGGAAGATAATGGAATATAAGTCCATGGACCGCCTGACCTACACCGAGGCAAGGCGGAAATATGAGCGGCCTACATCCTGTGCCCATGACGTCTACCTATGCCGTTGCTGCAGCACCTGTGCTCGCCCCATCAGTTTCGCGAATTCCAGCTGGATCGATGAGTGGTACAACTCCTCCTGCCCCCTTGCCAGTGGGGGGCTCTACCCACCGGGTTGCTCCTGCGCCACCTACCTCAGGAGCAACGCCATCCCCCCCCCCCCCCAATCAGGGACGTCCATTCCTGCTTCTAAGCCGGAGAGGTGTCCAACTTCTTCGGCTTCTCACGCTCGCAAGGGGTCCCTTGGGTCCCTCCCTTCCCAGGTTTCCACCAGTGGGAAGGCTGACGACCGACAGTGGCGTAAGTGCCCATAATCAGCTGGTCGAAGGGCTTCACGATCCTCCTCAGTCCCGGAGACTGAATCGGTGAAGCCCTCCCAGCCAGTTAAACCCAAGGAGCAGCGTGAGAAATCCAAGAAGAAAAGCTCTAAGCCCAAGGAACTCGCGGTGGCAGCCACCCCACCGCAACCTTCTGGCTCTGAGTCTGCGGACGAGGTGGAGATTCTGGCGTCCGCTGAGGACCTCGATCTCGCCGGTCCCTCAGACGCCATGGATAGCACTAGCACCGGTGCTCAATCGGAGGCAGCAGGTGACCCAGCGGCGTAATCTGTCTTCCCAGTCCCGTCATGCCTTTCACAGACATGGAAAATACCATCCTCCAGTGGAACTGCAGCGGTTTCTTCCACCATCTCGCTGAGCTCCGGCAGCTTATCAGCCTTCACCCTTTCTTCTGCATTGCTCTTCAGGAAACTTGGTTTCCAGCGATGCGAACCCCCGCCCTCCGAGGCTATGGGGGTTATTATAAGAACTGAGCAGCTTATGAAAGGGTGTCTGGTGGCTTCTGCATCTATGTCCTTAACTCTCTTCACAGCGAGTCTGTCCCTCTACAAACAGCTTTAGAGGCTGTCCCTGTTAGTGTGTGGACGCCACAGGCTATTACCGTCTGCATCTTTACCTTCCACCGGTTGGTGATGTCGCGCAGCATGAGCTGGCTGCACTGCTAGCCCAATTGCCGTCACCTTTCTTCTTACTGGACGACTTCAACGCCCATAACCCTCTGTGGGGTGGGTTAGTGGCAACAGGTCGAGGCGCCACCATTGAGCATTTATTGGAACAGCTCGATCTTTCACTCTTAAATGATGGTTCCTTCACACACTTCAGCATGGCGCAAGGCACGTACTCCGCAATCGACCTTTCGATCTGTAGCCCTCGCCTCTTACCGTCTGTCCAATGGAGTGTGCATGACGACCTGTGTGGCAGTGACCACTTTCCGATCCTTCTGTCACTGCCACAACGTCACTCTTCTGGGCGCCCCAGCAGATGGGCTATGAATAAGGCTGACTGGGATTTGTTTCCCTCCACTGCCGCTATTGAGCCTCTCTCTAGTGATGACACTGATGCGGTGGTTCAATCGGTCACCATCGGCATCGTTACTGCCGCCGAATCTGCCATTCCCCGTTCTTCTGGGTCCCCTCGGTGGAGGGCTGTGCCTTGGTGGTCGCCTGAGATCGCTGAAGCGATTACAGATCGCCGGCGGGCGCTCCAGCGTCACAAGCGACATCCCTCCATAGACCACCTTATCGCCTTCAAACGGCTGCGTGCGCGGGCCCGCCTCCTTATCCGCCAAGGCAAGAAGGAGTGCTGGGAGCGGTATGTGTCCACCATTGGCCTCCATGTCACTCCATCGCAGGTCTGGGCCAAGATTCTTCGCGTCTACGGCTATCGGACCCCTGCCAGCGTCCCTGCGCTCTCACTGAATGGAGCAGTTTGTACTGACTCCGACGTCATTGCAAACCGCTTAGCAGAGCATTTTGCTATGAGTTCCGCTTCTGCGAATTACCCCCAGGCCTTCCGCTCCATTAAAGAGCGGATGGAACGTCGGAGCCTTTCTTTTCGCACAAACACTTCTGAATCCTACAATGCTCCATTCAGTGAGTGGGAATTTCACAGTGCCGCTTGCCCTGATACCGCTCCCGGGCCCGATCGCATCCACTGTCAGATGCTGAAACACCTTTCAGTGGACTGCAAGCGATGCCTCCTCGACCTTTACAACCGTCTCTGGGTCGAGGGTGAGTTTCCGTCGCAATGGCGGGAGAGCATTGTCATCTCCGTTTTGAAACCGGGCAAGAGCCCTTTGGAGGTGGACAGCTAGAGCCCCATTAGCCTCACCAACGTTCTTTGCAAGCTTCTCGAACGGATGGTGAGCCGGCGCTTGAATTGGGTACTGGAGTCTCGGGGCCTTCTGGCTCCGTCTCAGGGTGGGTTCCGTAAAGGCCGCTCCGCCGCCGACAATCTGGTGAGCCCGGAGTCGGCCATCCGTACTGCCTTTGCCCGCCGTCAGCACCTGGTCGCTGTCTTTTTCGACATGCGGAAGGCGTACGATACGACGTGGCGTCATCACATCCTTTCTACACTTCATGTATGGGGTCTTCGGGGCCCTCTGCCGATTTTTATCCGCAATTTTTCTGTCGTATCGTACCTTCCGCGTGCAAGTCGCAGCCTCATATAGTTCCTCCCACGTCCAGGAGAACGGCGTGCCGCAGGGTTCTGTTTTAAGTGTCTGCCTGTTTTTAATAGCCATTAACGGGCTCGCTGCGGCCGTGGGAAATTCTGTCTCCGCTTCCCTGTATGCTGACGACTTCTGCCTTTACTACAGCTCTACTGGCATTGCAGCTGTTGAACGTCAGCTACAGGGCGCTATCCGCAAGGCGCAGTCTTGGGCTGTAGCTCATGGGTTCCAGTTTTCGGCAGCCAAGACCTGCGTTATGCATTTCTGCCGGCGACGTACTGTCCACCCGGAGCCGCAGCTTTCTCTTAACGGCGAACTTCTTTCAGTGGTGGAATCACACAGGCTTTTTGGGGGTGGTTTTCGATGCCCGGTTGACTTGGCTGTCTCATATCCGACAGCTCAAACAGGCGTGTTGGCGGTATCCCAATGCTCTGCGATGTTTGAGCCACACCCGATGGGGCGCCGACCGATCTACCCTGTTCCGGCTCTACCAGGCGTTAATCCAGTCTCGTCTGGATTATGGGAGCCTGGCTTATGGCTCAGCTTCCCCATCTGCATTGCGGGTGCTGGACCCAATCCTCCATAGCGGGATACGCCTTGCCACTGGTGCTTTCCGCACCAGCCCTGTGGACAGCATACTAGTGGAGGCAGGTGTCCCTCAACTGCGGTTACGACGCCAACAATTACTGACTGCTTATGCTGCCCATGTTTTTAGCTTGCCCGGGCATCCAAATTACCGTGTCCTGTTCCCGCAGTCAGTCGTCCATCTGCCAGACCGTCGGCCCCGGTCAGGTTGTCCGATCGCCGTACGCGTCAAGGAGCTTCTCTCTGGGCTTGGGTTTTTCCCTGTTCCACCTCCTTTCCGGGCACCTCTACGTACACCCCCGTGGTGTGTTCCTCGCCCTTGCCTTCGGTTCGACTTGGCACAGGGCTCGAAGGACAGTTCCTCCAGAGGCCTTCCGCCGCCGCTTTTATTCCATCCTGGCCACGTATCAGGGCTCTGGAATTGTATACACTGACGGTTCGATGGTTGCTGGTCGTGTCGGGTATGCGCTAACTCTAGGGGACCATTCCGAACAACTTTCCTTGCCGGATGGCTGCAGCGTTTACACTGCTGAGCTGGTCGCCATCTTTCGTGCCCTAGAGTATATCCGCTCCTGCTCAGGTGAGTCCTTCGTTATCGTATTCCCTGAGCGGTTTACGAGCTCTCGACCAGTGTTTTCCTCGTTCTCGTCTGGTGATGGCTATCCATGAGTCCCTGCATACTCTGGCGCGTTGCGGCCGCTCTGTGGTCTTTGTGTGGACCCCCGGTCACGTCGGTATCCCGGGCAATGAACGTGTTGACCGCCTGGTCAAACAGGCCACCAGTGAACCCACCCTGGACATTGGCCTCCCGGAGCAGCATTTGCGGGCAGTCTTCCACCGCGCAGTTCTCTCGCTTTGGGACACTGAATGGCGCAATCTGCCCACGCCAAACAAACTCCGTTCTCTCAAGGCGACGACGCGTGTGTGGCAGTCATCCATGCGAGCCACCCGCAGAGATTCAGTTGTTCTTTGTCGGCTCCGCATTGGCCACACCCGACTGTCTCACAGTTATTTATTGCGTCGTGAGGACCCGCCTCTCTGTCGCTGTGGGTCGGTTTTGACGGTGGTGCACATTTTATTAACTTGTCCGCTTTTAACTGTGCTCAGGCAGACATTTGCGCTGCCTGATACGCTCCCTGCCCTTTTACTAGATGACTCTGCCATGGTGGACTTAGTTTTGCGTTTTATTCGGGCAGGGGGTTTTTATAGTTTCATCTGAGTGTTTATGTTTTTTAGTGTTGTTTAGTGTTGATTCTGGCTTTTAGCCTGTGATTTTAAACTGCGTTTTTATTGTGTTCTTGGTGGTTGGCTTTTCCTCTTTTTTTTCTCTATGGTCGGCCAACCACCGTCACACTCTGTGTGTTTTAATTTGTTTTGTCTGATCTCTGTCGGAGTCTTTCTCGTCCTGTGTCGTCTGACGTCTTTCCTGCTGTTTGTTTTTTTATTCTCTTTGGGCAGTTTTAATTTTTTGGAAAAAGGGACCGATGACCATCACTGTCTGGTCCCTTTCATCCCACAAACCAAACCATGGTACCAAGTTTGTCACTTCGGGTGACACTGCTTTCGTTTAGAGAAACGGAATGGTGGCAACGTGAAAGCAGCGGTACTGGAGTGATATTTGTTTTGTTTGTGCTGGAAATAAAGAATAAAAGGTCATACTGTAAAGTTTCTGTTCGTCATTCAAACTTCAGCATCGCCTCTAACATCAAATTAAGCCGGGGACAAACAATTCCGGACGAAACGACGTCAAGTACTGGCACAGGAGTTGTGGATTTGAATATCTAGTAGTGTGGAGCTTGATTAAATATCAGTATATAAACAAAGGTAGACCTCAGTGGCTACTCGCGATTTTAGAGTGCGGATTCTCAACGGTTCATTCATGTCTAAGCTAACTACTTATGCTTTCTACTGTGGTGAAACCGAGCGAGGTGGCGCAGTGGTTAGCACAATGGACTCGCATTCGGGAGGACGACGGTTCAATCCCGTCTCCGGCCATCCTGATTTAGGTTTTCCGTGATTTCCCTAAATCGTTTCAGGCGAATGCCGAGATGGTTCCTTTGAAAGGGCACGGCCGGTTTCCTTCCCAATCCTTCCCTAACCCGAGCTTGCGCTCCGTCTCTAATGACCTCGTTGTCGACGGGACGTTAAACACTAACCACCACCACCACCTACTGTGGTGAAACAGCCTTCATCAGAGAGAAGTTCGGTTTGAGCCAGAGAGTGCTGCGGCGCTTATTTTTCCGTCTGCATAACCCCTGAATGGTGTGCAATTGTCAGAATGCGTCCTTTATCGATGTAACTACTGTGTACGATGGATACCGATATGAAACATAACTGAATGCCGCAGTTATAATATTCTGTACTGCCATTTTGGAGAACGGCGATTTAAATTCCTGTACAGCCATTCCAGTTTAGGTTTCTTGATGTTTCCCTAAATTGCTAAATTTGAAAAAGACACACCCTACTTCCATTTCGAACCGACCACGTCATGCGGCTCAAAAGCTGTAGCCGTCAATGGGATGCTAACTTGTAACGTATCTGACATCAGTTTGACCTTTACTGAAAATCTGTATAGTGAAATTTGTGCATAAATATAGACACCATATAAAACGCTATATACAAGTGTCTACTTATGTTGTGTCATTCAGGACGTGATGATAATTACAGTTTGAAAAATGTATTTCTCTGTGTTTTATTGCTATGCGAGCTGACAAATCCGTCGCTAACCGGATACGCATTTATCCAACTTTCTATTAGAAATTAAAAAAAAAATGTGTTTATGGCGTAATACCGAAAATATTTCATTTCCATCTATTCGAGCAATTATCTTTTACGTTATGCAGCAGTCGAAAAACTAAATGGTATAATGTAGAAATGTATCAGTACAGTATGCAAACTAAGAAACATAGCATGAAAATACAAATTCTCTGTAATGTTTATTTAATTCAGAACTCGGTTATGGACTATATTTCTCATTATATATGTTCATGTTTCTCATTGCTTATGACGTCATATCTCTTGTACTATTTGTCGTACAGTGATGTATTTGTGTAGGTATATTCAGAGGCTTATGTGGATACTGTCATATAAATATATAGCGTACAGATTTAGTAGAAAAGAAATAACAAATTCAAATTTCATGCATGATACTGCAGTTTTTCACGCATCTCATTGTTTATCACGCAGTATCATCAGAACTGTGATAGATAGGTGGTTTTTAGCCCTACGTCCGCAGCTCGTGGTCGTGCGGTAGCGTTCTCGCTTCCCGCGTCCGGGTTCCCGGGTTTGATTCCCGGCGGGGACAGAGATTTTCTCTGCCGCGTGATGACTGGGTGTTGTGTGATGTCCTTAGGTTAGTTAGGTTTAAGTAGGGGACTGATGACCATCATCGCAGAGTGGCGTTAAGGCCATAGTAAGGACACCAGAGAAAAATTTCTTCACCAGAAGACAACACGCTAAAACCTTGACACATCGCTTAAGTCCTTCATAATAGTTTCAGTGTGCGCATGCGTGCAACCTTGTGAGCCCCCCTGTTCTCAGGTTACGTGGTGGAAGTGTCCACAGCGTAATCATCACGAAGACGTAGAAGAAAGGACAATAATTTATCACCGAGAATATTAAAGATCCGAGAGTGAGATGCGCCAAGTTGCGGTAGGGAAAACACATCCAAGTATTATAAAACTACCTCCAATCTCAACTTCATCCTCCACACATTGGGGGTTAGACATCGCATTCGACCGTCTGTGCACACATTGTTTTGCACTATTTGAAAAGAAGCCTCACTCCATGCCTCTTTACGGCTAGCACCCGTTTTCTGAGTTTTGTAGCCTGTTGCAGTAGTGCAGCGTTAAACCTTGGCAGTTTGAGAGGGACACGACTCAAATTGTCCATTGCATGCAGTTCCATTCACAATTATTCGCTCTGATACTGGTTTACATGGCTCTACACTCATAGGCAGCAGTATTTCCTGACTAATTTGAAAAACAGGTTGGCTGACAATCACGTTGGGTTAGGATCTTTTTACGACCATCGTTCTCACGAAAACGTGTTGCATGGCAGGGAATGGTATCCATTCCTTAGACATGTCGGGCAGCCCGCGTTGACACACCAACAAATATCACTTCATCATTCTCGTTGTGGTCATGCGTACGTCCATACACATCTCCTTTCTGCTATTCAGTCATGTCCCCACGTAGACCCACCTTACTGCGCTTAAATTCCACCCAACCAACTGGCACACCAGCACCACATCACAGCAGTGGTTTCGTCAGCAGCAGAGGGGTCACATGACCTACTGGTAGCGCTTCTAACCATCCAGCTAGAGCAACTAGTAATCTCTTTACAAGGGGTGACTAATATATCGCCTACTGAGGTTATGTGCTGAAAGAAAGAACTACACTGCACAACAAAAATAAATCACTTTTTTCAATCCCTGTAATTGTCCCCCATTACAAAGTGCCACCTCTTCCCTTGGAGCGTTTATCTCCGTACTTTTGACATCGGAAACGACATTTCGTAGCGCCAAGAGCAACAGGACGATGTTCTTGACAAGTTTCGACACTGCTGCCACCCTTGGGCATATTCTTCCTACTATAAGGACATCGTGGGACTGCAGGGCCATTGGACGTTATCTGACCCCTTTGGATTGTAGTTCGATCGCAATTTTGGTTCTGGTATACAGGATGGAACCACTAGGGACCATTCAAAACAGTTCATCGAAATTTGAACATACCCCAAGTGGCAAAGGCTGTTTGTGCTTTTTCAGCAGCCCTCCAGCGTCATGGTTTCGGATGGAGGGGGGAGTTGCAACTTTAACATGGGAGTGAATAAAACGGCAAAGAGGTCCTCTAAAAGGCCCCTGTTCAGCAACACCTTCGGTACCACCCATGCAACTCTGTTGAGCCTGTTAAAAACGTAGTATCAGAAACTTTGGCACGAATTCAGCCTCGTGTGTGGTCTAGTGCCTGATGATTAGTCAACACCTTCGACATCACTTCCGTGAGGTCCGCCTACCTTCTGCGTAATAGCAGCTGCGACGCTGAACTGATGTAGAAGTTTCTGACAGGTGTATTTTTAACGTGGTCAACAAAGATGCGTGTTAGGACCGAGGGTGTTGCCGAACTGCGGAGACGGGGGGGAGGGCTATTAGCGGGCCCCTTTGCCGTTTTGTTCACGCTCATGTTGATGTTGCACCCCTTCGTGATCACCCCATGAAAGGAGCAAACTAGGAGAGCTGAAGAAGTATAAACACCCCTTGCTGCATTTGCTGCTTCGGATCACGTTCATATTTCGTGGAACGGTTTTCAGTGGTCCCTAGTGGTTCCACTTTGTATACCAGAGTAACAACTGCAGTGGCACTAAATTCCAAAGGGATCAGGTAACATTCAGTGAGGTTGCAGCGTCACGATGTCCTTAGACTAGGGCTGAAGTACCAAGCGGGTTACAGCAATGTCGAACGTTGTCAAGAACCTTGTCCTGTTGCACTTAGCACTGTGAACTGCAGTTTTCGATCGTGAAAATATGGGAATCAGCGTTCCAAGCGAAGTTGTGGTTTATTTGACGCCCTTTATGCCATTCCCTGAGGCCTTTTCGTATCGATCGTGAGTGACGGAATGTTTTCGTCGGCGAACCGTCAGAAAACCGCCTGATTCAGCGCTGGGTGCCTCGCGGTTCTGACCGCCATTGCAGATACCTCAAAAGAAGGGATCAAATGGGGGAAAGAAGGGATGACACGACCTTCTCACTGTCCAAGATGGCGTTGGTGCCAAAGTGACATCATTAACCTCCCTTTTAGCTCAAATGAACTTCTAAGCTGTAGCTTTTTTCCGCATTTGTCGACACGTTGCTGTTTGAAGCACCGCCGAGCTAGCGGGTACAGTCGCAAGGCGCCATGCTTTCGCACCGCTACAGAGGATGGTCGCAGCCACCTTTGAGCCAAACATCAAACATATGCGTTGCAGTGGGAGAGAATTTCTGGCTTCGGAAAAGTAATCCTTTCATTGTGTTGCGTGGTGTAATAGTCAATTTTTCGGAGGACATTTGTCACCTGCTGTTCCTCACGGTCGGCTGAAAGGACTATCCGATATCTGGTGAGTGTACAGACAACGGAGGTCTAAACAGGGAGTATCTTTAAGCTACCAGATAACCATGTGTGGGCGTCATTAACTGGATGTGCGAGGAGCCATCGCAGGACGGCATTGGGTCCGCATTGTAGTTTGGTGTCTGCTGTCTTCAACACTGCGAATTCGATGCACGTAGGCAGGAGAGGAACGGCTGCCAATTCATCAGGAGTGCATGGCGTCCCCGTGTGGCAACGTTCGATAGGCAGTCCCTCTGTCTCTTCCTCCCTCCCCTTCTCGTTGTCTGTGTGAAAACACTCTGAAATACAGGACCTAAAAGGGGGAAAGTCTTTAGTAACAGGAACGTCTGTCCATTGATTCATTCAATACCAATACTATATTTTTCCTGGTTGGCTCACGTTATTCTAAAGTCGGTCATTTCACACAATGACATCGCTAATTAAATAGACTACAGTTTATAGATTCATTTCATACACGAAGGAAAGTTGCATTTTGTATAATGAAGGCAGCCGCAGATGTTATGATGGCAGTAGGAAACTGCAACACTTCTAATTTTCGTGCGCTAACGTAACGCAAAACACTTTTTCCCTTCAGTAGTCGTAATCATGCGTCAACAGTACAGTATTTAGAGCGCATAAAGCTGTAACGGTCCAGTTACTTATGTTTCTTTTATTCCCCAATAAAAATTTGTTTCAAATATAAAAACTAGGAAAATATTAACTTCATATTGTTGCTGGCAGATGAACTAAGGGCATCACATGGGGAAAAACGATTTTATTAATAATTTAGGAAAAAATTTATATCTTACTAGAAAGTCAAATCCGCTAATCAGCTGCCAGTTCAGTGGACTGCAGTTCCTGGAGGACTCACGTGGATGATGCAAAGACGCGGAACAGAGGACTAAGAGGCGCAGAGACCACAACCATCCGACGTCACGCAGAAACAAGAAACTTAAGACACTGTAACGGTCAGTCACTGTTTCGTATTTGTTCTGGACACTGAAGAGCCAAAGAAACTGGTATAGGCATGAGTATTCAAATACATAGATATGTAAACAGGGTGAATACGGCGCTGCGGTCGGCAACGCCTATATAAGACAACGAGTGTCTGGCGCAGTTGTTAGTTCGGTTACTGCTGTTACAATGGCAGGTTATCAAGATTTAAGTGTGTTTGAACGTGCTATTATAGTCGGCGCACGAGCTATGGTACACAGCATCTTCGAGGTAGCGATGAAGCGGGGATTTCCCCATACGACCATTTCACGAGTGTACCGTGAGTACCACGAATCTGGTAAAACATCAAATCTCCGACATCACTGCGGTACGAAAAATATCCTGCGAGGAGGGGACCAGGATAAAAGATGACTTGCACTGGATTTGTGATTGGTGTAAAGAATGGCAGCTAACTCGAAATGTAGATAAAAGTAAATTAATGCAGATGAATAGGAAAAAGAATCTCGTAGTGTTTGAATACTCCATTAGTAGTGTAGCGCTTGACACAGTCACGTCGATCAAATATTTGGGTATAACACTGCAGAGCGATATGAAGTGGGACAAGCATGTAATGGCAGTTGTGGGGAAGGTGGATAGTCGTCATCGGTTCACTGGAAGAATTTTGGGAAGATGCGGTTCATCTGTAAAGGAGACCGCTTATAAAACACTAATACGACCTATTCTTGAGTGTTGCTCGAGCGTTTGGGATTCCTATCAGGTCGGATTGAGGGAGGACATAGAAGCAGTTCAGAGGCGGGCTGCTAGATTTGTTACTGGTAGGTTTGATATTCACGCGAGTGTTACGGAAATGCTTCAGGAACTCAGGTTGGAGTCTCTGGAGGAAAGGAGGCGTTCTTTGCGTGAATCGCTACTGAGGAAATTTAGAGAACCAGCATTTGATGCTGACTGCAGTACAATTTTACTGCCACCAACTTATATTTCGCGGAAAGACCACAAAGATAAGATAAGAGAGATTAGGGCTCTTACAGAGGCATATAGGCAGATAGGCAGCCATTTTTCCCTCGTTCTGTTTGGGAGTGGAACAGGGAGAGAAGATGCTAGTTGTGGTACGAGGTACCCTCCGCCACTCACCGTGTGGTGGATTGCGGAGTATGTATGTAGATGTAGATATAGTGACGTCTGAAGAGAATAGTTCAACGTGACCCTTCCGCAAATTGCTCCAGATTTCAATGCTCTGCCATCAACAAGTGTCAGCGTGCGAACCGTTCAACGAAACATCATCGATGTGGGCTTTCGGAGCCGAAGGCCCATTCGTGTATCCTTGATGAGTGCACGACACAAAGCATTACGCATCGCCTGGGCCCGCCAACAACGACATTGGATCATTTTATTATTACAGAATTAATAAACACTTGAATGTACCCGTCTTCAATCATGTTGCAAAAATCCGCCACTGTACCAGTCACACACACTCCAGATCATGTTACTCTGAGGCTGTGTCCCCACCCCACCCCGCTGCACCCTGGTAAAACCCAGAGGCAGTTAGCTCTGGGTATAGGGCTTGGCCCACCTATATGTCCTCGCCTCGGCCAGTAGATAAAACTCCAATCATTTCAGTAACTTTAGGAGGCTGACACCTCACTCACACACATCTGTCATGGCTGTTATTATTATTATTATTATTATTTCTACAGAAACTGAGACAATTGGTTTGTTCTTGTTTTCTCATTTAGTATGCTTTAGTACTTTCAGATTTAGTTATAGTTGGCACAGAGGATAGGCCCTGAAAAACTGAACACACATCAATCGAGAAAACAGGAAGAAGATGTGTGAAACTATGAAAAAATGAGCAAAATATATAAACTGAGTAGTCCACGTGGAAGATAGGCAACATCAAGAATAATATCAGCCCACGAGCGCCGTTGTCCTGTAGTTAGCGTGAGCAGCTGTGGAACGAGAGGTCCTTGGTTCAAGTCTTCACTCGAGTGAAAAGTTTAATTTTTTATTTTCAGTTTATGTGACGAACTATTATGTTTTCATCAGTTTTTTGGGAGTGATTATCACATCCACAAGAAAACCTAAATCGGGCAAGGTAGAAGAATCTTTTTACCCATTCGCCTAGTGTACAAGTTACGTGAATCGACAACAAATTCCTGTCATGTGACGCACATGCCGTCACCAGTGTCGTATAGAATATATCAGACGTGTTTTTCTGTGGAGGAATCGGTTGACCTATAACCTTGCGATCAAATGTTTTCGGTTCCCATTGGACAGGCACGTCCTTTCGTCTACTAATCGCACGGTTTTGCGGTCCGGTCGCAAAACACAGACACTAAACTTATATCAGTGAACAGTGACGTCAATGAACGAACGGACAGATCATAACTTTGCGAAAATAGAGAAGGTAAATTTTACATTCGAGGGAAGTCTTAAACGAAGGACCTCTCGCTCCGTAGCAGCTCACGATAATCACGGGACCACAGCGCCACTGCGCATACGCTCTCCCTAATGTTGTCTATGTTGCACATGGACTACTCAGTTTGTACATTTTGCTTATTTTTTCATAGTTCCACACAACTTCTTCCTGTATCCTCGATTGATCTGTGTTCAGTATTTCAAGGCCTATCCACTGTGCCAACTTATAACTAAATCTGAGGTGGGTGCGATGGGGAGGTTCCCTTGTGAGCTGCCTCGCTCCTTCTACAGCCAAGACGAATGCATACAGTCATTCTAAGGATAGGAGTTTGAAAATGAAAGCGCATAGCTGGTGAACGTGTACTCACGACACTGTGAGGCACAGTTAGGTCCGTGCAGTTTGCCTATCAAAACCCACCTGCCCTACTTCTGCCATCGTCCGTCCATCCCATTGTGTGGAAAGCCAGGTGGTGATCCTTACCTGCAACGACTGTCCGGTCGCTGCAGCGCACTCGCGAGGGAGCCTTGAACCATTACAGAGCACGCGTATATTGAAGTCTTAATAAATCAGTATAAAACGCCAGGTGGATATAATTTTGAAACAAATATTTTTGTAGAATCTTGACCTCGATACAAGTTGAGTGACTTTCTTAAGGAAATCGTACCCTGTCCTCGATAATAATAATACGACACACAAGCAATGATAACCCGGCTTCATCGCGCTGACGAAATCGAACATTTAATTTAGAGACATCTCTGGTATTTCTAGTGCTTTTGCCGAAATAATCTGACCAATTTTCCTTATTTGCAAATACAGCCTCATTTTACTTTGCGGCACAGAAGTTAAGTGCGACGCCTGTTCGTCATTAGAACTTTTGCCTAAACCAGGTTAGAGACCACCTAAAAATCACAGGTTTGCCGCTGCAGCAGACGAACAGCCGACTGTTCGATGCACAGATTCCAACAGTGGATTATACGACGTACTATATCCATTTGGGTAACCTCAGTTCTCTGTCTGGCAAGCTAGTGCGCTACACATTAATCTAAATGATAAGGTTTGGTGATTAACTCATGAACTTTATGAACGTTCTTTTCAAAAGTTTAAAAAAACTTAACACTATTTTAATAACTGAAACGTGACTTCACAAAGCCATACACGGAGGCGTGTTGTCGATTTCAGGCTGGAATCAGGTTTCTCAGTGATTACAGGATCTTGTAATGTTCAGATAACTGTTTCTCGCTGTCTGACGACCAAACCAGTTTAGGTGCCTGAGTACTTCGGTTATATCTCCAACATGTTCTGCATCAAATGCTTTGGGAGCTGCCACTTGAAATGTAACAAAACAGCTGACGATGTGCTGTGCTAGGGCACTAAAATATATATCATCCAAATCATACATTTTCCGCCAACATTTCAGGTGGGCTTTCATCAGGAATACGACATCTTTTTAGTACTTTCTAGAAAGATTAATAATGTTTAGAGTACAGTATCCTTGCATGTGACATCACACCGATGCTCTAAACTACGGCATTGACTTGTAAAGGAGATTCTCGCCATGTGTTGAATAGGTTTAAACAGGCCGGGATGAACGTCCGTTTTCATTAGTCAGACAGTTGGCATGAACTGAATTCATTCAGTTTTTGGTAAGTATGTAAAAGGCCCTCTGGTCTTTTTAATTTATTTTTTAACGAGGTACTTCTGTCATCAATACTGTCGTTCGTACAGGAAAGAAAAGTCCTAAACAGAAACAGAGACTATTATGTGAAAAAATATTCGTGTCGCGGAAAAGAGAAATACTGGTGTCGGTTGTAGGTGGCCCGTGGCGACCGACCTGCCTGTTACAAAGGCCTATTTTTTGACGTGACACGGCGCCGCCAACATCCTGCCCCCTATCGATAAACCTGCCACCAAATACAGCAGCCAGGCGGAGGACAGACATGACAATGGTGCCCAGAATAAACGCTGTCTCATAGGTAGCTGTGCAATAGCACGAACTGAGAATAAATACTGTCACAAGCAATCAGCACACATATGCTCAAAAAAAACCAGAGATGAATTCATCTCACCGTTCTTACAAGTGCTGTTCTGTTATTGTTCTCTTTGGTCATTGTGATACATTTATTATCCACATATGAGACGGAGGCTCAAATACTTAGGAAATCCTCAAGGATGCAAACATGTCATAAAACAAAATTACCTAATTTTTATAAAAGGGTGTTATGCTAATGCCCCTTCCACAGACCCTAAGTGGAGTGATCCTTATGGATGTGAAATAAGTCAGATCATTAAAAGAGCATACACACAATGTCACACATTAAAAATGATGTGCAATAGCACAGCAGACTACAAAAAGTTTTTGAAGATAATATAGTTTAATTGTTTCACTTTGAAGGTTGAGATTATATATTGATGTGTGTGTCAGGACACTTACGGGTAGATTGTTCTGTACCTGGATAACTTATTGATATGTATTTGCAGAAACACAGAGTTCTTGTGGATGTTGTAGCTCTGTTCATACGAAAGAAAAATTATTAGAAACCACTATCTTACAGGTAGACAGTGCTTGATTTAGCACAAAGACCTCTCACGACAGTTGAAGCGTCACCAGTGAGAATTGCTATATTTCTATATGAACTTCATAATGTATTACTCTCACTGACATGTGATAAATGAGTTGCTTTTATTTCATTATAGCAACATTTGACGCCGGTTAACTTGATAAATATGTGTGAACATTATAATGTCTGATCGTTTAGTGCCTGAAGATGATCGGAAAAATGGAAAGTGGTTTTGAAATAAAATCACTTCTCCCAGAAACTATTATTATGTTCACAGATAAAAGTTTCATGTGGCTGTTGACCAGCACTTAGCAAAAATAATTCCCTATTTTCCATTAGAAATAGTTTGTATTTTAGGAGAATACCTATTTATTCCAACAACAGAGTGCCATAACTGAGGCAGTGAGTCTACTGTCAACTATTGTTGATGGAGTACTGGTTGTGATATTATTACTTCTTTATTATTTACATTGCTTGACAAAAAAGAAATGAAGTACTCAGAAGGGCACGAGGAAACAAATTGGAATTTCACGATTTGAGACGGCATGTTATGTTATTTGGGTCTTACAAAACTGAATTTCGCGTGCATGTACTGTACCGACATATCTATCCAAAGCATGACACACGACCCGTTCTCACAGGTCCTCAGTTCGCGTCTCGGTACGGCACACAGCTTTAAACTGCCAGGAAGTTTCATATCAGCGCACACCCCGTTACAGAGCGAAAATTTCATTCTGGAAACATATCCCAGGCTGTGGCTGAGCCATGTCTCTGCACTATCCTTTCTTCCAGGAGTGTTGGTCTTGCAAGCCTCGCAGGAGAGCTTCTGTGAAGTTTGGAAGGTAGGAGATGAGGTACTGGTGGAAGTAAAGGTGTGTGGACAGGTCGTGAATCGTGCTTGGGTAGCTCAGTCGGTAGAGCACCCGCCCGCAAAAAGCACAGGACCCGAGTTCGAGTCTTGGTCCGGCAAGCAGTGTTAATCTGCCAGGAAGTTTCGTATCTGAGAATCTTGCTGGCACCGGAAGCAGCATACTATTGCGCAGATAGTTCACAGAGACACATGATGTGTGTGGACGAGCATTGTCCTGTTGAAAACTGACACTATAATAGCGTCGCATGAATGGTAGCACATGAAGAAAGGATGTCCATGATGTACTATTTTCGCGTCAGAGATCCCTCAATCGTTGCTACTCATGACCTGAAGTTAAACCCGATGGTTTCCCACGCCATGACACCAGGAGAAACATCGTTGTGCCTCTCCAAAACATCTGACGAATGGGAGCTCTGGTCAGACTCGCCAACGATGTTCATCACTGTTCGAACAGCAGCGTAAGTGGAGACCAACAATGACGACCCTTCCTGGTTGTGTTGGCAGAAGAGCCAACACCGTGTTACTAGTGGAGGCCGAAATGCACGCGTTTTAGCTCACGCAGGCTGACGTGAGCAGGATGGACTATACTGACGTGAGGTCTGGAACATGACAAGGAATTAGAATTCAGAAAGCGGACGTAATTAGTTTGATACTTAACTTTAATCCATTAATGATGAAAGTCGCTCTTGAGGGTGCATGATACACAATATTATCTGTTCAGAATACATTCATAGTAACTGAATATGGCGTCTTGCTAGGTCGTAGCAAATAACATAGCTGAAGGCTATGCTAAACTGTCGTCTCTGCAAATGAGAGTGTATGTTGACAGCTCACCATCGCTAGCAAAGTCTGCTGTACAACTGGGGCGAGTGCTAGGAAGTCTCTCTAGACCTGCCGTGTGGCGGCGCTCGGTCTGCAATCACTGACAGTGGCGACACGCGGGTCCGACGTATACTAACGGACCGCGGCCGATTTAAAGACTACCACCTAGCAAGTGTGGTGTCTGGCGGTGATACCACAGTTTTGTTAGATGTCGTGTCTTAATAATAACTCACTAAAAGTCAGTTCCATGTACCGAGATATTTCTTTCGCTGTTATTTCTCGTATTTTCTATGTTCTGAACACAGTCTTTAAGCAGGGCAATGAGTATAAAAGAAATTATTGAATATTACATGAAGATCTTCTTATTTATTATTATTTAATTTCATTTACCATCATCACAGAAATTTGAGAAGAGAAGGAAGAGGGGGATGAGGAGAAAATAGAAGATTACACGTGTTACAAGCGGTTTTTGACATGCGCTCTTCAGTCAACAACAATTTTCATAAGATTAAAACTAGATACAACAAAAATTTTTAAGTACAGGATTTTTTTATGTTCACAGATCACATATTTGGCCACGTTTCCCTTTTCACAGGTATCGAAATGAGGTGAAAGACGACTGAAACGTGTCAGTGATGTCTATCTGAGACTGTAAATTTTGGGTGGCGTCGTGTATGTGGCTACGGTGAGTTTAGAAAAGAAAAATAAGAAGTGGGTTTACGTAATTTCTGGAGTCATGTGTGGACTGGTGTTGGAGTGGATATTTATAGCTGTGGAGTAAATACTGCAATGGACTGGAGTGCGTGAAATAGTTTGGCAATGATCTTTGAGACAAGGTTTACTAATTTGGATAGGGACTGAGAACGTCCTACGCACTACGTTGGTTGCAGCTTCATACCCAGTGAGGGGCAAGGGAAGGTAGCAGCACCTCCCCCCACACTCGTCCCACGTAGACACGTTCTTGCAGACCAAAGCCATATTGCGCTACCGAACAGATGTACATGTTAATTTTTTTATTTTATTCATTTCTTTATTGGATTATTTAACCTGGCAATTCAGCGTCGCTTTGAAGTAGGAAAAACATAAAATGGATGCTGACTATTAGCAAACTTACCCAGGCTCATTTGGCGTGGAGTCTGGAAACTTTTTCGCCATTTACCGTAAAGCTAATATGATTTTGTATTTGTGAGGATCCACAGCCTCCATATGCTTAATAAACGTAAACACGGTCCGTAGTAGGCTGCAATGTGATTTATATTTAATCGTACGATTAACTAATTTCGACTACTTGTCATTGTCAAGATCGTAATTTGCTGTCACAGACTGTGACAACAAATTACCAACTGCTGTTAGTTAGCATGTGGTTGTGCTTGACAATGGCAAGTAGTCGAAATTAGCTAATCGCAGTGAGCCGTGCGTGGCTCGTGTTCCTGCCATCTCTTATTTAAAGCCCTGTTTTTACTGTACTGCTGCCTCATTATGTTAATTTTCAATTAGTGGTGTCACTGAGTTGCTGCCTTGCCTGCCCGTGAGCGGCAGCAGCAGCGCTTATCAATACAGGCCCTGCCGTATTATCTTTGCTGGACTGCTATTACTTCCTGGTCCTCGTGTGTCGCCCAACGGGAGTTGGAACGCACCAGCAGTGTGGTTCGGACCTGGCAGTCGGACAGTTGGGACGCGGCGGGAGTTCGGTCGGGCTGGAGCGGCAGTGAGTTCGGATAGCCGTGACTCGTCCGACCGTTCCCGGCACACATGCCTGGTGACGGTCTTGGTTGATCGTCGGTTAGTCGTCTTACCGGACGAAGCCTATTTGCTCGCCGATCGCTTATGCGTTGGCGGTGTGTGTCTCAACTCGTGATTAGTCCTTGTTTTGTTCAGTCACTACCGTTAGCATCATCTAGTTCTTCGTGCTAGTGTTCGTGAAACTGTGTGTAGTTTATGTGGTTTTACTGACAAGTTATTTAAAGGTTGTCTGCGTACTGGCTCTGAATTGGTCGGTTGGCGTGGAGTAGCGAGAAAGTAAAGGATAGCCATCACTCGCCCACAATTGCCGACACACACGTTTGAGTGGCAACGACCTTGCTTGGCCGACGACTAGACGACTTGTATTTGGGTCGTCCACGGCTTATGGGTTATCTGTGATCCGTTCTGGTTGTTGTTCCAGTCTTCGCTGTTAGCATCGTTTGAGTTTTGGTGCAAATGTGCAGCGGAACTGATCTTGATCATTGGTCTGTTGACTGTCTGTCGGTTCGGTCCCCAGCGGATTGAAAATAGTTGGGCCGACTGCGTGTCTCACCTAAGCGAGCGTTTGTGTTTGAATTCCAGGCCGAACCTCGAACGTCTGAGCGCCCTTGGGTGTACTGCCCTATTTCTTTAAAATTTGTTCTTGTTGTTTGTACTTTGTATGGCTTCTGGCCGATTTTTTATAAATTTAGAGTTGTTTTGCTCTTAAGGCCTTCAGCCTAAATTAAAGAACTGTTTCACGTAAGGCCTTTAGAATTAAAAAAATAATGTTACGGAATTTTAAGTGTTAGGCCTTCAGCCGATTTGAATTTAACTTGTTTACTTCAGTCTAACTAAAGAACTGTTTTAAGATAACGCTCACCTTTTGAATTCTTATTATACTTGCGTTTTAATTTACTGGCCGTTAGTCGTTTCCAAATCAAAGAGGCTTTCAGGCAGTCACAAAGATTAAAGCTGTCTGTTTAAAAAAAAATTTTGGGCTCTTGTAATGTTTGATCAAATAATAAAGTTGTATGTTCGAGTGTAACTGACAGCCCCTTATTTTGGCCCCTTTCCACAGTTTATACTATCTGTCCTGCCCTGTGGGTTAATCACATTACAGCCTATACTGCGGAACATGCTTACGTTTAGTAAACTAATACGAGTTGCTCCTTCCCCCCTCTCTGTCTCAGACCCTGGGCACGCTCTGCTCTTGGATGCAATACGTTAGGAATGGATTTTGCGCAGAGTTGTGAATTGTTTCTGTTGCACTAGTTAGGGCAGATATCAAGGAGAATATCGTGGATAGTAGGAACCAGTTCCACAGGATGACATATAGGTCTACAGGGTGGTATACAATAGCAAAAGACCTTTCTGAATCATAAACGGATGGAGAAACTGCAATTTTTATTCAAGTATGAAATATTTCTAATACCTTATCGTAGTCATGTTAAATTTTAAACTGAACTTAACAGTTGTGTAACAAACGAATACGACACAATTTACATCGGCCACCGCTGAGAAGATTTAGAGCGTCAAACAGTAATTGACAACGTGCTGTTGGAGATAAGTGTTTCAGTGTGTGCTAGATTAGAGATGTGTGCCCCTCTATTGATGCTGACAAATCTGCCACTACCGTACCCCTTAAGGCCAGCCCCCCCCCCCCCCTCCTCTTCAACCTATCAAACTCGCGTGACATTATCTTCAGTGCAGTTACACTTCACCCCACAATGTGAATTCTGCGTAGTTAAGTTTTCAACACTACCACTCTTAGATAGTTTTGCTACACTTGTAGTTAAAGAGAAACTAATTCCATAAAAGTTAGCTACCTTGTGGAGGGCAAACGTCCCCAAAATAAGTGGTCGTACATTCGTAGCTACATCGGAACCAAATCAAAGATGAAGCTTATCAGAATCACTCAGTTTGTTCAAACGCAAGTGTGCCAGTTGCACGAAGGTCACATAAGAATTTTCACTCGTGTAAGAATTTACGTTTTATAAATGATACACGACAGCTAGTCTGTGTTGTTGAGATGTAGTTAATACTCTTTCCCATGAGGGGCTTACCACAAGAGGCCAACATAGTTCATAAATAATTAATTAAATATTTTCCAATCCGACAAATGCCATTAAATCATGAGTTGCGGCCAAAACTTCGTCGGGACGATAATACCATAACACTTGAATAATTAAGAGCTTGTCAGTACGCCGCATCGAACCTAACTTTATACTCGGGAGTCGTTAAGTCACACTTGATACCGTATAAGCTTCACTCATTAACTAATTGCGTCTAATCCTCGGCAGTTTGTCGTCAGCAGAAGTATGCTTAAAACACATTTATTAAGTTCACTGCCTGCATACTTTACCTAGCTCAGTATGAGCATTAGCAGGGCTTACAGTACACTCCCGACGGAGCAACACTCGCTACATGTACGTCCGGTTCAACGTCCGAGCCGCCTCTCTTCTGACAGTGGCGTGTCGCCCCACTGTGCTTAATTTTTGGCAGCACTTACGTCAGACACTACAGGTCCAAGTATTAACTCTACTTTAATTATATCACTCTTTACTATTTACTGGTACGGAGACGGACTCTAAACTCTACTTTACTAAATAGTGTGAATTCTCTAATGCCTGCCACAATACATGTACATCTACCTACATCTAGGTGATTACTCTGCTATTCTCAATAAAGTGCCTGACATAGGGTTTAATGAACCACCTTCATGCTGTCTTTCTACCGTTCCATTCTCGAACGGCGCGCGGGAAAAACGAGCACTTACATTTTTCTATGCAAGCCCTGATTACTCCTATTTTATCGTGATGATCATTTCTACCTGTGTAGATGGATGCGAAGAGAATGTTTTCGTAATTGGAGGAGAAAACTGATGACTGAAATTTCATGAGAAGATCCCATCGCAACGAGAAACGCCTTTGTTTTAATGTTTGCCAATCCGATTCATGTATCATGTCTGTGGCACTATCTCCTCTATTTCGCGATAATACAAAACGAGCTGCCCTTCATTGAACTTTTTCAATGTCATCCGTCAGTCCGACCTCATGCGGATCCCACACCGCACACCAGTACTCCACGATAGGGCGGAAAGAGTGGTGTAAGTAGTCTCTTTAGTAGACCTTTTGCACCTTCTAAGTGTCCTGCCAATGAATCGGTGTCTTTGGTTTGCTCTACCCACAAGATTATCTATATAATCGTTCCTACTTAGGTTATTTGATATTGTAATCCGTAAGTATTTAGTTGAATATACAGGCTTCAGATTTGTGTGACTTATCGTGTAATCGAAATTTAGCGGATTTCTTTTAGTACTCATATGAATAACTTCACACTTTTCTTTATTCAGGGCCAGTTGCCACTTTTTGCACCATACAGATATCTTATCTAAATTACTTTGCAATTCGTTTTGGTCATCTGATGGCTTTACAAGACGGTAAAATGACAGCATCGTCTGCAAACAATCTAAGACGGCTACTCAGATTGTCTCCTATGTCGTTAATATGGATCAGGAACTATAGAGGTCCTATAACACTTCCTTGGGAAACGCCGGATATTACTTCTGTTTTACTCGACGACTTTCTGTCTATTACTACCAACTGTGACCTGTCCAACAGGAAATCCCGAATCCAGTCGCACAACTTGTAACACCATAGCTCTAATACTGTACTGATTTATTTTGCTTTTGTTTCATTTAATGTTACATTGCTGTGCTTCTGTAAATGTGTGTGATTGAATCGATAACATAAAATTGTATACTGCTTTCTTTATACAAACTTTGATGTCATGGTTTGGTTCTATGCTGTGTAGCATATCTTTCACTTAAACTCTTTGTCCCATTTGGAGGGAACAAAACTTACTGTATATAATTGTAATTTTGTGCGAATAATTTTTGATAGAGATGTCAATATGTGTAAATGTTTTGTTTTATTTAATGCATTTGGGTACTGGTATGTAAATTGCTGATCCTCACTTAGGGTTCTTAGTTAGTTTGTATGTAAATGGTGTAGTGGTTCCCCTCGGGAATGGAACTGTGTAGCGCGCGCAAATTGTGGTTGGCCTAGGTGGAAAAGGTGGAACTGATAGTCAGTCGGAGACGAGCAACGAGTCGGAGACGAGCTACGAGTCCGTGCACTGCCATGTAAAAGATGCATATTGTGCTGATTCCGAGAGAGGCTTTTCCTGCTTCTTTCAAAGGCCTCGGATGGATGGCTAAATAGCTGGAACTATTCTGGAATTTGTATCTATCATCGCCTCCAAGAATAGACCGAGTCCAGCAATTCTGCCTGCAATTCCACCTACCAACATGCAGTTGCCACCACATTGTGCAATCATTGCAACGTAATACTATAATGATGTACAGTGAAGGATCAGCTTAATGGATGTGCTAATGTGCTGAAATATAAGGTAATTTATATCTGAATTTATGTACCTACCTTGATCTTTCTCCTCATCATAACACCTCTCAGGGTCCTCTCCGTTTGAACTAAAGTGATTACTGAGTGTACTTACTGAAAGTACATTAAAACTCAGTTTTCTAATTAATGCCTCTTGAACATAGTAAAGTGAAAGTTAAAGTTAATGTGGCAAGAGAGTGAGTTAGAGTTAATGATGCTTGCTGAAATTAATTTTCCTAGTAAAAATGCTTATTAATGTGTTGTTGCCAACTTCAAATTAAAATTTCTCAAGACTGAGGCTTATAAAGTTTTGCTTAGTAAATGATCACATTACTGCCTGTTGTTAATCGCAGAAAGTGGGTCAGTATCTTACTTAAATGTTAATTTTATGTCTCACGGCAGTAAAAGTGGAAAACTGCATAGTAGGAAATTATATGTTCATGATTACTAAGTGTTTGTCTCTCTTGTGTGCATATTAACAGTATAAACACCACTCAGTTTGTGTAAGCCCTGAAAGTAATAGTGTTTTTCTGTACCTGTTATAATTTTGCAAATAATTTGTGCTGCTCCAACTGTTAGTTTCACTCTTACCGTAAACATACGAGTGTGTCAGAGTTCATTGCACTCGCGTGTAGCCAAGTATAGGTTGTGTTTACCCATTAGAGTTACTAATAACTATCTTCTTGAACGAGAATGTTAATCATTCTCTTGCCTAGTTAGGCTGGCGACCGTTTTCTTTATCAATTAAACAGTGCAGACAGGCAAAATAATGTTTGTTACTTTTCGAATATTTACGTAATTCTGACTTTCACTTCCGATAAGCCACTTCCGTTAGGTACAGCACGGTCAACACAACAAAATTCCTCTCAGAGGGTAACACTGCTCTGTTGCTTTATACCATAATTGCTATAACAAAGTAATTTTGTTTTGGAAACTGACTCCTACTTTAAGGTTATGGTATAGCAGTAGCAGACAAGGAGGTGTTATAAACTGAGGCGATATTCTATAGGCACGCAGTTTGGTTAGAAGACGCTTGTGAGGAACGGTGTCAAAAGCCTTCTGGAAATCTAAAAATATGGAATCAATTTGACATCTTCTGTCGATAGCACTCAGTACTTCATGACTATAAGGAGCTAGTTGTGTTCCGCCAGAACGATATTTAGTGAATCCATGCCGCCTGTGTGTCAATAAATCGTTTTCTTCGAGGTAATTCATAATGTTCGACAGTATATGTTCCAGAACCTTACTGCTCATCGACGTTAGTGATATGGGCCTGTAATTCAGCGGATTACTCCTACTCCCCTTTTTGCGTATTGGTGTGACTTGAGTAATTTTCCAGTCCTTAGGTACGGATCTTTCTGTGAGCGAGCGGTTGTATATAATTGCTAAATATGAAGCTATTGTATCAGCATACACTGAAAGAAACCTGACTGGTATGCAATCTGCACTGGAGGCCTTTCCTTTATCAAGTGACTTAAGCTGCTTTGTTACCCCGAGGATATCTACTTCTATGTTTCCTATCTTGGCAGTTGTTCTTGATTGGATTTCGGGAATATTTAATTCGTCTTCTTTGGTGAAGGAGTTTCGGAAAACCGTGTTTAATAACTCTGCTTTAGTGGCGCTGTCATCAGTGACTTCACCGTTGTTATCGCGCAGTGAAAATATTGCTTGCGTCTTGCCATTGATTCAGTCCCTCCTCTCGGCTCTGCACCAAAGGACCGCAGTCCAGATGGTGAACTCCGCCTTAATCTCGCTAGCAAGACTGGCAGGCAGTCTTTACATTTTCCGCTAGCCGCCCCAAAACCAGAGAGAACCTCCTCCGATCCAAAGGCGAGGTGGTGTGTTTTCCCGTTGGCTGTCCCCAGGAACCAAAATGAAGGGATGTTTGCCCCTCGAAATTACGTCTTAACTTTTGGGCTTCTTTTTAAGTATCCCTGCGCCAGCACCTCCACTTTCCAGACCCCTCTGGCTTAGCTCGCTACGCTGACTGCCGCCGAACGTGCTAGGTGGTCTCTTCGCGCTCCAGTCGCTGCTGATTGTAACTTCTGGTAGGCTCGCCGAATTAAAACTTAGGTATCTCCACTATATACAGGGCGATTCAGTTGCCCATACTTCTGGGTTTTATGTAACCTGTAACGCCTTCAGAAACAACGCGCGAGTTCAAGAATCACAAGAGGAGGAGATATACTTGGAAAAGGCCGGATGATACTGGAAGATTTCAGTTAGATTACGTCATGACCAGACGGAGATTGCGAAATCAGATACTGGATTGTGAGGCGTACCCAAGAGCAAGTCGGATTACAATATAGTAGTGATGAAAATGCTGAACTTTAAGAGGTTGGTCAGGAAAAATCAATAAGAAAAGAAGTGGGATACAGAAGTACTAAGGAATGACGAGATATACTTCAAGCTCTCTAAGGCTGCAGTTACAGCAATGAGGAATAGGTGAGTAGGTAGTGCAATTGAAGAGGAATAGACATCTCTTAAAAGGGCAATCACAGAATTTGGAAAGGCAAACACAGGAACAAAGAAGGTGTCTGCGAGGAATCTATGGGTAAGAGAAGAAATACTTCAGTTGATCGACGAGAGAAGGAAGTAAAAAAATGTTCGGGGAGATTCGGGAATACAGAAATAAAAGTCGCTGAGAAATGAAATAAATTTGAAGTGTAGGGAATCTCAGACGAAATGGCTGCATGAAACATTTGAAGAAAAATTAAAAAGAAACGACTGTCGGAAGGATTGACTCAGCATACAGAAAAGTCAAAACAACCTTCGATGAAATTAAAAGCAAGGGTGGCAACATTTAGAGGGCAACAGGAATTCCACTGTTAAATGCAGGGCGGATAGATGGAAAGAGTACATTGAAAGCCTCTATGAAGGGGAAGAATTGTCTAATATGATAGAAGAAGAGACAGGAGTCGATTTAGAAGAGACAGGTGATTCCGTATTAGAATCAGAATTTAAGAGGGCTTTGCAGGACTTAACGTCAAATAAGGCAAAAGGGATAGGTAACACTGCATCAGAATTTCTAAAATCATTGGGGAAGTGACAAAAAAAACGACTATTCACATTGGTGTGTTCAATGTGTAGTGTGGCGACATACCATCTGACTTTCGGAAAAATATCATCTACACGATTCCGAAGACTGCAGGAGCTGACAAAGTGCGAGAATTATCGCACAGCCACCTTAACACCTGATGCATCCAAGATGCTCAGAAGAATAGAATACAAAAGAATGGAAAAGAAGATTGAGGATGTGTTAGATGGTGATCAGTTTGGCTTTAGGAAAGGCAAACGCACCAGAGAGGCAGTTCTGACGTTACGGTTGATAGTGGAAGACTGAAGAAAAATCAAGGTACGTTCTTAGGATTTGTCGATCTAGAAAAACGGTTGACAATCTAAAATGGTGATAGATGTTCGAAATCTTGAGAAAAATGGGTGCAAGCTATGGGGAGAGACGGGTAATAGACAACACGTAAAAGAGCCAACAACGAAGTGCTCGCATGAAAAAGGGCATAAGACACAGATGTAGTCTTTCGCCCCTACTATTCAATCTGTACATCGAAGAGGCAATGATGGAAATAAAAGTAAGGTTCAGGAGTGTAATTAAAATTCAAGGTGAAAGGATATCAATGATACGATTAGCTAATGACTTAGCTATCCTGAGTGAAAGGGAAGGAGAAATACACAATCTGCTGGATGGAATGAACAGTCTAATGAGAACAGAATATGGCTTGAGAGTAAAACTAAGAAAGACGAAAGTAATGAGAAGTAGCAGAAATGATAACAGCGAGAAACTTAACATCAGGATTAACGGTCACGAAGTAGTTGAAGTTAAGGAATTCTGCTACCTAGGCAGGAAAAACTAATGACGGAGGACATCAAAAGCAGACTAGTAATGGCAAAAAAGGCATTCCTGGTCAAGGGAAGTGTACTAGTATCAAACATTGGCCTTAATTTGAGGAAGAAACTTTTTAGAATGTACGTTTGGTGAACAGCATTGTATGGTAGTGAAACATGGACTACGGGAAAACCGGAACAGAAGAGGATCCAAGCATTTGAGATGTGGTGCCGCTGACGAATGTTGAAATTTAGGTATAATGATGAGGTAAGCATTACGGAGGTTCTTCGTAGAATCAGAGAGGAAAGGAATATGTGGAAAACACTGACAAGGTGAAGAGACAGGATGACAGGACATGTGTTAAGACATCAGGTAATAGCTTACATGGTACTAGAGCGAGCTTCAGAAGGCAGAAACTGTATAGGAAGACGGAGACTGGAGTACATCCAGCAAATAATTGAGGATGTAGGTTGTAAGTGCTACTCTGGGATGAAGAGTTCGGCATAGGAGAGGAATTTGTGACGGGACGCATCAAACCAGTCATAAAACTGACTACTCAGAAAAATATATACACTGCTGGCCACCGTAAATGCAACACCAAGAAAGACAAGAGGTAGCACAACAAAATTTATTTTGTAGATAACATGTTGACCAAGTATCAAATGATTACGTTTACAGACGTCCGTGACATGTGGTTCCTGCCAGAATCAGTAGCCAAAGTAGCCGCGATTGTTGGAGATCACCGCTGCCACACGTCTCGGCATTGAGTCAAAGAGACGTTGGATGTGTTCCCGGGGTACAGCAGCCCAAGCAGCTTCCACACGTTGCCAAAGATCATCTGGTGTGGCAGCTGGGGATGTAATCTGGGTCACTCGTTGAGCAACCATGGACCACATGTTTTCTATCGGTGAAAGATCCGGAGAGCGAGCCGACCAGGGAAGCAATTCAATCTGGTTATTGACGAAGAACCTTTGGAAAAAGCGTGCCACGTGTGGTCGCGCATTATCCTGTTGAAATATGGCTGTGGCCGAGCCCTGAAGGTAAGGAAGGACAACTGGCTCCAGCACCTCGGATATGTAGCGCCGGCTATTTAAAGTACCGGCAATGCGTACTAGAGGCGTACGAGAGTAATATCCAATACCGCCCCATACCATAATACCGGTGGAAGACCAGTGTGGCGGTGCTTAATGCAGCTGTCCAGCATCCTCTCTCCACGGTGTCTGCACACTCGAATCCCACCATCGTGGTGCTGTAGACAGAAGCGTGCCTCGTCAGTAAAGACAACGTCATTCCATTCTGCCGTCCACATCCGTCTGTCATCACACCATTGGCGACGGAGACGTCTGTAGTTCTGCAATGGTAGACGAAGCAATGGACGTCTTGCGGACAGACCACTCTGCTGTAAACGGCGTCGAATGGTACGCGCAGACACTGGATGATGCGTTACAGACGCAATGTGCTGTGCTATGGTTCGGGATGTCACTGAGCGATCCGTCACTGCCATGCGCACAATTTGCCTATCAGCACGTGCAGTGATGCACCGAGGTGAATGCGATCGACCACGTCGGTCCGTCGTACCCTCCTGCATCCAACGGACACATATCCGCATTACTGTTGTTTGGTTTCGTCCAACACGACTAGCGATTTCTCCGTATGATACTCCACAATCTCGGTAAGCCACTATCCTTCCTCTGTCGAACTCGGATACTTGATCAAACGATGTTCGCTGTTGTCTACGAGGCATAACTGATCGTCTTGTGAAACAACCACAAGGTAAACGCACGTGCCGAACGTACACTCGTCGAAATCGCCGAGCCTTAAATGGCTCTATGAGGTGGCGCCACAGGCGCGCGTGATGTGCGCCTGCGCTGAAATTCTAATCAGTTGCATATCTCATCGCTGCAAACCCATGGTGTAAATTTCACTTGATTCGGATGCTTCCTTAAGGGTGTTGCACTTACGGTGGCCAGCAGTGTATGTAAAGGCAATTGTGCCTGTGGTGAAGATCAGGAATATTGCAATTTTTGAAGACCGTGCTCTCATTCCAGGACAGGCGTTGGTTAAAATAGATGAGGAATGTGTGAAGTGGGTAACAACCACCTCACACAACGCCGTTTCTATTTGCTACATCGAAAATGGCTGTCACATTGATAGCATCGTCTCACGGGGTATCCCACTTTCACTTGTGGTACTACAAAGCTATAAATTTCAGCTTAGCCACATGTTTTTGTTTTAGAAGCTACAGACTACCGTGGAATTTCGGTGGTTGAGGATGTGTTGCGTAGGACTGCAAAGAAATTTTGGTACAGGGGAGCAGCATTCAGAGTAATAATGTTTTGGTACAAAGGATGTTTATTTTGCTCTTTAATCTATTAATTCGTAATATCTATGACAAATACGCTTAATTATCAAAAATATTTTTTTGCAAAGGCCTCGTCGCTACTGCTATGGAGGCCGAGTTGCCATTGTTGTTACGGTAGGCCGAGTTTGTGAGTTCGTGAAACGGCTCCTGGTGTAGTACACCGCTAAGGCAATTTCTACCAGCCATTATTACACAGCTATGCTCCAGGATCATGCAATAGGATAGGAGAACGAAGGTTCTACAGTATTCCAACAATTTAGTAACAAAGTCACAAAAATGAATTTAAAATGTTTACTTATCTTTGTGACTTGTTGAATAACGAAGTCTGCAACACTGCTTTAACGTAACACAAATAAAAGGCCATCAATGGCTAAGTGCAAATAATCGTACGAAAACTTCCCAGTACATAGCAAATACAATTTACAACCGTCAGGCACTTCTAATACTTCACTAAACGACGTTCCCTGTCTGAGGCACCCCTGGACGATGATCTATAACCAAGGGGCGAGAGTTGCTCTTCTGTCTTCCGAGTAGGCTGCTGTCCGCTGTCGTTCTGTCATTGGCGGGTTGTACTCGGCCGGCAGTTTGCCGAGACGAAGTGGATATCTTCATCCTCAGCGGCCCCCGTGGCGGATGGAACTCGCGCAAGTGTCGAGTCTTTAGGCACTGGCACCAGCTCGCACCTTTGCTCCTGTGGTGCTTTTGTCCTGGCTGTGTCTTGTTCAGACGACCGTTTACAAATTAAAGTTAAGGCAATTAGAGCCCTCGGTCGCCAAAATTAAGTCTTTTGACCTGTTCTCGACATTTCTATGAGTGCCTATGAGTGTACTTCTAAGAGTGCCGGACTGCAGTCTGTTGCTACCTGTGGCTTGACATATGTGAACAGCCCATAGTGGCTTGCCTTTCATGTCTTCTTTTTTTAAAATTGTAAGTAGGCTGTTTAGGTTTTTATATTGGTAACGCCACGCAGCACTCTGTATGAAAATCACTGACCGTGCTGTGTGCAGTCTGTGGCTAGTTTGCATTGTTGTCTGCCATTGTATGGATGTTAACAGCGCGTAGCGTTGCACAGTTGGAGGTGAGCCGCCAGCAGTGGTGGATGTGGGGAGAGAGGATGGCGGAGTTTTGAAATTTGTAAGACTGGATGTCATGAACTGCTATATAGATTATGACTTTTGAACACTATTGAGGTAAATACATTGTTTGTTCTCTATTAAAATCTTTCATTTGCTAACTATGCCTATCAGCAGTTAGTGCCTTCAGTAGTTTGAATCTTTTATTTAGCTGGCAGTAGTGGCGCTCGCTGTATTGCAGTAGCTTGAGTAACGAAGATCTTTGTGAGTTAAGTGATTTGTGAAAGGTATAGGATAATGTTAGTCAGGGCCATTCTTTTGTAGGGATTATTAAAAGTCAGATTGCATTGCGCTAAAAAATTGTGTGTCAGTTTAAGCACAGTCATTTATAATTTTTCTAAGGGGACGTTTCAAAATTCTGTGACTAAAGCTTTATCTCTTGATATTTATTTTTGTAATCTGGATTCGCAGGACACAGCAGATCAGGTTATAGTTGTGGAAAGGAGCCAAAATCAGTTACTGTCAGTTACACAAAACATAAAAAAATTATTTTCCTAAAACACTTGATCACACATGCCCTTAAAAGCATTCAAAAACAGTACGGCTGAAGGCCCAAACACAAGTTATTAAAATTGCCTTAAGGAATACACACGGTTGAAGACCTTAGTTACAAAATTTTACATAAATACTCGGCTTAAGGCCACACACTGGAGACAGAAGAACTGAGGGCTTAAGGCCTAGATAACAAGAATTTCAGATAAGAAAATTTTAAAAGGTTTTAAACAAGTGACTTTTCAAATTTTAATTTAAGGCGGCTGAAGGCCTTATATTAAAGTATTTCACGTAAAGTTCGGCTGAAGGCTACATACTGAACATAGAACAAGCCAAGGCTTACGGCCAGAATATCAAGAATTTCAGATAAGAAAATTTTAAAAGGTTTTAAACAAGTGACTTTTCAAATTTTAATTTGAGGCGGCTGAAGGCCTTATCTTAAAATGTTTCACGTGAAATTTGGCTGAAGGCCACATACTGAACATAGACCAACTCAAGGCTTAAGGCCTAGATAATAATAATAATTTCCAATGGGCAACATGCCCCCTTTTTTTAGAAAAAAAGTAGTTTAAGCAAGTAGTTTTAATTTAGGATGGCTGAAGGCCTTATCTTAACATTAAAACAAACTAAATTAATAGACAGCTGAAGACCTCGCACAGTACTTGAGACTAAAAGAGAATCACAATCTAAAACAACAGAACAGTGGTGCTTAGAAGTGCTGCAAGGGTCGGCCTGAGGAGGTAACTCTAACATGAGTTTAGGTGAGACAGGCAGCCCAGTGTCTAAATACAGTCAAGACACTATAACCTCTCAAAAATATGAACAACACCAAAGACTGTCGAACTATACGCCGTGCTAGACAGCATCAACATGTCGAGGAAAATCATACTGCTGGAAAACTACACTAACGACCAGGGCAGGTAACTGGAACATTAATGGCCACAAGGCAGAAGATACCGCTGGTGCACTTCACTAATAAGCATCAACCAATTCAATAGTTAAACACCATACAGGAAGACGGCTGCAAATTTTCACCAACTCCAACACACCATACTTTGCTGCTTGTGGGGACGGCCCAGAAAGCAACAACTGGCAATGAACGATGTCAGTTGAGGTTTCATGACGTTAACTGATCATTCAACTTCAGTGTCTAGGTTCTGTGGGCGACGAACTTTGTAGGTCCTACGGCTAGCGCCTCACAAATCCGACTGCGCATGCAAGCCGCCAGCACCCCGGGCTGACCTCGCGCCACAGTGACTTCCTCACTCCTCTGTCCCAACCAACAGACTGCATCCAACACGCAGACAGCATTACAATAACTGGTCAGTCAAATCCACAGGCTACACACGGTTCCGCGGAAACACTTCCACAAACAACTCGAACAGTACTAAAACCAGTCAATGGCGAATAACCAGGAGGAATCACAAGTCGAAACACTCAGAAGCGATCGGCGATCAAACACACCTCGTCGAATGAGACGACTGACAGAACACCAACCAAAGTCGTCCCCACTTAAGTCGGCAACAGTCGGGCGAGTCATGGCTGTCCAGACCTCACTGCCGCTCCGTCCCTACTCCCTTATGACGCACGACGACCCAGAGAGAGACTGGCTCGAACCCAAACATGTAGAGGGAACACCGGCCCATTGGCCACCCGACATCTCTGCACAAGTAATGAACCAACCCAAGTCTCGCAAGAAGACCAATTGAAGGGGTCCAGAAGTGGTCAGAAGACCAAAGACACGTCGCCCAATGAGACGACCAACCAGCAGTCGTCCCCGCTCAAGCCTCCTTCCGTCAGATATTGCACGTGTGTCGCCAGCGGTCAGGCGAGTACTGGCTGTGCAGACCTCACTGGAGCTCCATCCCCGACTGAACTCACCGCACACTACGACCCGGGAAAGCTAGCGGTCGCTCCAAAGATAATACGACAGTGCTCTTATCAAAAGCGTTGCTGCTGCCACTCACGGGTAGGCAGGCCAGCAACTTAGTGACGACAGTAAATCGGATAAGAATCGGGACGGTGGTACCGCAAAGACAAGATGTCAAGTCATAAACGCGAGTGACGGTTACTCGTATATTTAAGCTCAACCAGTTACGCAAGTCGAGGGTGGGGTCTCTAGTTTGAATACGATAAATTTGCATACGTAACAGGACCATTCCGAAAAATGACCCCTTAACAACAGAATTATGATTATTGGAGAAACAATAAAGTGATTATTAGCTTAATTTAAGAAACATGTATAGAGTGCGTATGGGTACCAGCGTGTCTCCAGAGGATTGAAAAGTTATTGTGCTTGTAAGAAATTCCACGTATGATAAAGTGGCAGGAACTGGATAGAATATCCTTATAAATTATACGGGCATTGAGGGGAGCTGATGGAATTGGAGAGGGTGTGGACGTCTGGTGGAATTTTGCTTTAAATGAAAAAGTTAGTTAAAAATTAATAAAACCAATATAGTCGGTCTACAGAACACCTACGAGTGCGTTAGAGCTAGGTGTCGCAATGGTTAGCGCACTGGACTCGCACTCGGGAGGACAAGGGTCAAACCCGCGTCCGGCCATAGACATTTAGATTTTCCGTGATTTCCCTAAATAGCTCCAGGCAAATGCCAGAATGGTTCCTCTCAAAGGTCACGGCCGATTTAATTCCCCATTGTTGATGCAATTCGAGCTTGTGCTCCGTCTACAATAACATACATGTAGACGGGAGGTTAGACCCAATCCTGCTACCTTCCTTTTCCTACGTGCGCGCTCAGGATGGTTAGTGAGACTGTTGGTCAGTCTTGCAGGCAATCAGCTAAGTTAATTTTATGTCAAAACACAGAAGAAAATAAGGTATTGGAAAGAACTAACGTCATTGCTATCTCGAAGCCAGCCTTGAGCGGACGTGGCAACGCTCCTTACTGGCTACCCGCTGTGGGTGCAGAGAGGGTATGTTGTCAGCCGATCAGGTTCCACAAGATTAAACAACTTCTGCTGAAGCGTGAATCCCACTTGGCAAGTATGCCACAATGAATTACAGCTGAATTTTACGTTAGTAAATAAAAAATTAAAAATAAAGTCAAAGATTTTAGTTTCTAGTAAGACTGATTCGTCGACATGCACAGTTCGATATTTGCTGCTACATGTGCTACTCACGAAATATCCGCACTTTGGACAGCCCCTAACAACGAGCCTCCCTCTCTGTTGCAGATGGTGTGCGCCAGCAGCGGGCGCCCCTGGCGGCAGATGTTGCAACTGATGGCTCACTGTGCAGCCTGGCTGGGACTGCAGCCGGCAGGCGGCTCAACCACGCCAGCCACAGGTAGGTGGGGCAGACTGCCTACCAGCAAACTCCTGAGAACTGTGGTATCTTATGTGCGTTCTGCATGATCGTTATTGCTTAAACCATATTAGTCGACCATAATATTATCGCCACTGAGATTAACGGCGCTTCATTCGCCTTATCGTGACATTTCACGCGGACACTATAAACTACTTGATACTACAGGGTGACAATTATTGAACTGTGTGAAAGAAACGTAAATTACGTACAAACTACGGAGTGCACACACTTTATTCAACATGTAAACGTCTCTACAGATATTCGGGTTTAGGTTATGACATGTCTGATATGCCTGCCATCATTGGCGATGACGTGGCGCAGACGAATAGCAGAATTCTGCATGACCCGGTGAAGTGTTGGAACATTGATGCTGTCGATGACCTCCTAAATGCCTGCTTTCAGCTCAGCAATTTTTTTGGGGTTATTGCTGTATACCTTATCTTTCATATAGCCCCACAAAAATGAGTCGGATGTGTTCAGATCTGGAGAATATGGCTACCAATCGAGGCCCATGCCAGTGGCCTCTGGGTACTCCAGAGCCAGAACGCTGCATTTGCAGGTCGAATAGGAAAGGAAATGACTGGTAAGTGGTACATGGTACCCTCCGCCCTACGCCTTACGGGGTTTGCGAGGTATGGATGCAGATGTAGATGTAAAAATAAGAGCTGTATCATGCAACTGTCCTCCCTTGACCACAAATATTTTTTTTTTATTGAATCACTTCTCCGTACCCGTTCCGTCCACTGGCTGTCTTCATAAAACTGTTAAACAACAAGAATAATTAATCCGAAAAAATTCACAAATTCCAACAAAACATGAGTCAGAATTTATACAAAGGACCTCGCCACGCGATGCAGAAACAGGCATAACTGGAAAATGCAATAATACGGCAAGCAGTGTCCCACACATAAGGTCTATGAGCTTTGTAATGCATAGCATTGTAGTTGCTGCATTAGTAGTTTCATTATTTTATATTAATTTATTCTGCATAATTACTTGTCACATACGGTGAAATCCTTTAGCATGCATGGCACGACGATATGTCAAGAAACTACTAAGAATTTTGCATTTATATTGATGTCACACTTGTTTCTACGGTCGGGTGTTCTGCACTGTCAACCAGAGCACAAATTTATTTATTTTTCTTTTGCTGGACACTGCTTGCACTATTCTCACAGATTGACCTTATTCATGGTATCAGTAAATGTGACAAGGTACTGTGTATCGATTCAAATTGTAAAGATTTCTTGGCGAGTTTGTAGTTACTGGAAGCGACAGGAAATCGAGCAATTAGATCTGAGAGAAGATTGGGGTGAATTATGCAATTATGACTGTAATGAATATAGAATGGAGGCGAGTCAGGCATGTAACCTGGCGAATGGATTGTAGATGGACGAACCAAGTTCGTTCAAATGGCTCTGAGCACTATGGGACTCAACTGCTGTGGTCATAAGTCCCCTAGAACTTAGAACTACTTAAACCTAACTAACCTAAGGACAGCACACAACACCCAGCCATCACGAGGCAGAGAAAACCAAGTTCGTATCTGGATTCCAACCGATAGTAAAAGACAGGGGAAACAGGTAGATGAACACTAGTCTAACAGTAGATGTAAAATAATGATGATTCAGTTTCTAATTAGAGACCTTGGACATCTGCTGGAAAAAGGTCTTCTGTAAACCAGGATGAGACATAGTAATGAATATAGAATGGAGGCGAGTCTGAGAATAATTAAATTTACGTTTCTAGGGGAGTACTCTCTGTAGCTCTTACTTGTTCAGAATCGTTTCCGTTCATCCAGCACACCTTCAATTATGGCATATTTCATGCATTGATATCTAAAAAGTCTCCGAGTGTTTCTGCAGGACCATTTTCTTTTCCCTCTTTGCCTCTTTGTCCTAATTGTGGACCATTACTTGTGTGCAGGTGTTGTGAACAGGCGAGGAAGATGCGGGTGGAGTGTAAAAGAGGCAAGCGGTTTAGCAGAAAAGTCACGCTCGCATTTTTTATTCCGTAACATTCACATCGTCTGGCGCAGCTGCGTGTTGGCAACTGCTGTAGCGTAGATGGTCTGCAAAGGACCGGGTTACTCATTTTAAAAGAAAATGAGAAACGTCAAGGTAGAACCTAAAAGGAATTAGAGAAAAGTTACGTAACTGAATTATAGAAGTGATTAATATATACTTAAATGAAAGATTTTTAGGTGAACGTGATTTAATAGAGGTGTTTGGAAATATGGCAGTCACAACATAGCGCGCATTTTGCTGGTGCTGACTGATTATGTGAAGTGTTTTCAGGGATAGTCATTTGTTTTAAAATATTCACTGATGAGCCAAAATTTTATCTTCTTAATAGCGTATTACAGCACCTTCGGAAAGCATTACAGCAGCGACTCTGCGTGACAGGGATTTGGTAAGTTCACACTATGTTTCCGGAGGTTTGTAGCACCTGCCTTTTACGCAAAGATCACGCAATTCACGTTAATTAAGTCCCGTGGTTTTTTGACTCGGAGCTGATGCTAGAAAGTGCCCCATATGTGATCCATCGCGCTCAGATCAGACAAATCTGGTGCCCAAGATACCACCGTGAGTTCGCTGTCATGGACATGAAATTACTGGACTTGAGACCGCTGTTGGACTTCTAACAGGGATGCTTATCTTATCATCACCGTCGGCGAAGACATCAAACTTGAAGGGATACAGGTGGTCCACAATGACATTTACGTAATTCTTAGTTGTCATCGTGCCTTCTATTACTACCACAGGTCAGATACAGGCAAAATTGAATGATCCTGTGTCACGTCGCATGTTTTGCGCAGCCTTTCCTCCTGTATGGTGGCGTATCCGGATAAGACCACCGACCTGGTATAGTAATAAATATGATGCGTCCGACCAGGTTATAAGTTTCCATTTATCCACGCTTCAGTCTCGATACCCAGTTCCCACTGCTATCTAAAATTATATTGTTGAGCCAATAGAGGAACAGCATTCGTCAATTCATGCGTCACCCTATCAACACTTGTTCCTACATCCCAGTCATAGTCAGTCGTCAATTCTGTCGCTGATTGCTACCAATACTGCTTTTCTGAGTGAGAGCCTTCGAGTTTCATGTTTTGTCACGAGGCCTGGACGTTCAAGCTTGTCGCCTATTCGTGGGTTCATCACTCTTAAGCCACATTCCACAGAAGCTCACAGCAATAGCACGCGAGGAGCCCGGTAACTTTGCCGTTTTCCAGGCGAAGGGTCACAACAATTTGTCTTTTTTCCAGATTCACTTACGTCTGTGAGTATCCTCCTGTCTCGCGGTCATCAGTGGTCATAATGTCTTTACTAATCAGTGTACTGTAAAGTTTGATGCCAAGTGATGCGAATCATTTTTGCTCCATACCTCGCCTCTACCGACCTGTGTGTAAAGTTTCCGTCACCCGTTCTTGAAGAAAGAGACCACACCCAGCAGACTATCATTCGCAATAGCAGCAGATTCTTGTAGTTTCGTAAGCAATTTGGTCATCACAGAACACCCTGTTTCACACAATATACTCACATGCGGGGAAAAACATATCATTTCTAAGTTCCACAATGAGATGTAATTCAGGTTGTGGCTACTTTATAATTGGAGTCTATGGAAGTATGAAATAACACAGGACTTGCTGTAATACATGTTTTTAAGCACACAATCGCTACGATAATATTAAAAACTGATCATGATACCACGACAATAAAGATAGTTGACTTGTATTACTTTTACGAGCAAAATCGGTGAATTGTGAGAGCACTGAGGATGTTCAAATTACAGATTGCCATGTTCAAAGGCATTACATTTATTTTAGGCGTATGAAATGTCGAATCAGATCAGCATATATGCAGTCATTTATTACGTTTGAGAGCATTTCTCTTCGTTCCTTTGTAGCATGCAGAGTGGATCAAAGAAAAACTATGAACGATCTGCGTTCAAAGTTTAACCTGTCATACCTCTTCCTGTAAAAGAATCTCCTAACGTACACTATAAAATTTTCCGCGTCTCTCTTCCGATATATCGAAAATCAAATACTGTCAGCATGCTGACATCAACCACGATTGTTCCATAACTCGTTCTCAAGGATATATGTGTGTGTGTAAATTTTGGCACCTATGGAGGAAAGAAGACCATATCCATCAGGCTGTCACTCACAGTACATTATTCTTGTGTTACAGCGACAAGTAACAGGTATCCAGGTGTTCCATCTCGAAGAGGCCAAGAGCACTACATCTGCATATTAGACACGTACATAACTACCGTTCTGATGTTGACCGTCTCCGGAAGGTGCTGTTCGCAAACCGAGTGGGGTAGTTGAAATTAAAAGAGATACTGCCATGTTTCTAGTGAAAAAAGAAATGTGGCTGGCATCGCAGTTTACGGAAATAGAAGGAGCCTGCAGCATGGAGGAAAGTCTCCAAACAGCTGTCTGAAGTTGATGACTTCTACATTTAATCCCATGTTCTGCAGTGACAAGTAGTAGACGTCCAGTGGGGACCAATCATTATGAAGTAACCAACGGTGTACCAGTGCACGGATGGAATGGTAAAGACACCGTCGATATGGGCTGACGTACTGTAATAAGCACTGCAGTTGATAGTGTGGGATGAGTTTTAACAATTGAACCAGATTTTCTGTAATTTCATCGAGAACCAATCACTCAGCAAATGCTTCGCTAAACTACCCCTCACTACATTGCGAGTACCATATACTGACTGTGAATCCACATAGATGACTATTCAGTATATCCATTCGGCCAATTACACCCAAGTACGCCAGACAGCGTCCTAAATGTATGTTACTTACATGTTTCGAGCACAGAATTTAAGATTACCACTGTCCAGCTTTCCCTATCTGAATGGGAGTCACAGAGTATTCTCGCATTCATTGGATGAAGTCAGAGTTGAAGGATCCTCCGCATTGTCCTTGACTAACTCTCCCTGCAACACTGTCACCGACTTAATTTGCAACTGACCAGAATCAGGAGGGTACTATACCACTACATTTCACGTCTAGAGGAGGAACAGACCGAGCAGATTCCATAACTGCTGTCCAGCGAAGACTGTTCCACACCAACTTTGCTCATGGTACCCACCCAAGTTCGCAAGGTCTCTCCAGATGCCAGCATATTGAGGAGGTTGGCACCACGTACTGGTGAATAGTAGACATGAATGTGTTGTATTGATCTAACAGATGGTTAAGAAGAGACCTGTGGTTTATGCAAGGTGGATCTCCAGACCGATGGAGTTTGAAACATTCTACGCAAATCAACTCTGCTTTCAATTCTGATGTATTATTCCAGTGTCTGGAGTCAGTACCTAGGAGGTACCGGCAGGAGAGAAATGAACGGGGAGCATAAACACATGCACTCTTAAGGCTACATAGTTCTGCACTTAAAAACGCTATAATTTTAGAGCCATATGGTTTCCGAAGTATTAGTCGAGCGGAAAGCAATGCGCTAATGCAGGGCCTATATGTGGACCATTTGACATGTAACCACCCCGCAGGTTTTCTATCCCGATCACTATGGTGACAAAATTTAAGACAATAAAACTACTTCCTTCTATACTATTTTGGGGTCCTAGGAAGCCATTGAGCTCTTCCTCGCTACAAAGGCATCGTCGGTATGTCGGTGTATATCCACCGCTTGACTGCTTATAAGCAAACTAGAACGAAGTCAGGAGACTGCTGTTCTGTCTGTTACGAAACGGGCGGATTTTACGTGTGATTTTAAGTGGGAAATCTACATACGCTCGATCACATTTTGCGTGTCATTCGTACTAATTAGTAGTAGTATCTGTTTTGGCGAATACAGCCACGCCTCACTGGGAAACAGAATGTGGAGTAATGACATGAATAGTTTCGTTAGTTGATGCAATGAGTTACCACCCTCACCCTGCTGCATGAAACTGCGCACGAAGAAGCAGCAGCTTCCTACGAGGGAGTAAATAACACGATCAGTAGCGAGAGGAGATGTAATAATCTTATTGCTGTTTACGGTAGCATCACCACGATTCAGGTAGCCTTCCTCTTGCACATAGAAGTCATGGTCTATTGTTAAGTAGTTTCGCTCACGTATCGGATAATATGGCAATTTTTCTAGAGTACCCATTCCTCACACCATTAAAGGAGATATATGTGGCATCTGCCACTCTCCTACAGAACAAGCTAAGGAATGTCTTAAGTCTGTTAAACACATTGATTCTTCTCCTTAATACTTCAGGAATGATACTGCTTGTGAGAGGCAACCGCAATTCGGTAATACCTATATTGGACTGCATGTCTGAGAACACTGTCCTCGATTCGGATTTGTACTTTTTGCCTCGTTTAATAGACAGCTTCTATGTAAAATTTGTATCACCTTTGTTGAAGTATGCGCTACGAAAACCCACGTAGTTTATAGGAAGAGGGGGGGATTGAAACCGATCGCAGACAGAGCACAATTTTTAAGCTTTTGTCGGTCTTGAGAGTCCGGGTGCCCCCAACCCCCATGAATTCTCCACATTTCGTTATATTTACGTAATGTTTCTAGGTCTTCACGGTTTTACATATTTCGTCGTATTTCCTCAATTTTACGTATTACCTATCAATTTGTCGTAATTGCATTATGTTCTCCTCAATTTTTACGAAGTTTGTCATTTTTTATATTTTTTTCCATTAGTTATCCGTGTCTATATTGTCATATTGCTGACACAGACATCCATTGTTTGATTTTATACGAAGATATTTGCGTGTCTTATACACCAGACTTCTAAGAAATCCTTAGAATTCCCCTCTCCTCGTAATCTACATGCATGCATTTTGGATAGTAGGGCCATGAGAAGTATAGTAAACTCGCTTCATGCCTAGACGGGGTTCAACAAGTTGTGCAGATCATGCATAACTCTAAGTCTGGAAACACGTCCTATGACTCCATAATAGTGCAGAAGGCGATAGTTTTAAATTTTATCACCGTAGCGATTGGGATAGGAAACTTGTACGGTGGTTGTATATCAGATACTGGACATATGTGTCCTCCATTAGATCATTGCCTTTCGCACGACTAAGACTTCAGAAACCATATGGTTTTAACATTATGGTGTTTTTAAGTGCAGAACTATGTAGCCTAAGGAGTGCATGTTTTTATGCTCTACGATCATTTCTCTCCTGCCAGTACCTTCTTGGTACTGACTCCAGACACGGGAATAATACACCAAAATACACATCACAGTTGATTTAAGTAAAATGTTTCACCCCATCTGTGTGGAGGTCCACCTTGCATTAACCTCACATCTCTTCTTAACCAATTGTTACATCACCACTACACTTTACGTGTACTACATACCGATAAGGGGTGCTAACCTCCTCAACATTGGCGCATCTTAAGAGATCATGTGTACGTGGAAGGGTGCTATGAGTAAGACTGGTGGAGAGCAGTCTTCACTGGACAACAGTTACGGACTCAGCTCGCTCTGTTCCTTTACGAGACGTGGAATGTAGCGCTTATAGCAGCCTCCTAATTCTGGTCAGTTGCAAATTAAGTTGGCGATAGTGTGGCCGGGAAGGTTGGTCAAGAAGAATATTGGGGGTCTTTTTCATTCTCCAACTTTATCCTATTGAATGCGACAATACTCTGTGACTCCCATCCACACAGCGAAAGATGGCCAGTCGTAATCGTAAATTCCTCACTATTATCGATGTGCTAGAAATATTTAGATAACCTAACTGCATCGGTATAGGACGCTATCTGGCATACTTTGGTGTATATGACTGAATGGACGTACTGCACAGTCATCTATCTGAATTTGCAGTCTAGCGCACGCTGCTTGCAAAATAGTGGAGTGGTCGTTTAGCTGAGATACAGAAATTGGAAAGCGTTCTGGTATGTCACTGGCTCGCGTAAATTAACGGAAAAACTAGTAAAATTGTTAAAATTGAGTCTGCTATCAACTGCAGTGCTTATGGGAGTACAACGCCCGTTTTCGACGGTGTCTTTTCCATCCATCCCACCCGTGCACTGATTACCACATGAGTGAGTGATCCCACTTGTTTAAGGTGAGAGAGCCTTGGCAGAACACTGGACGTCTGCTACTTGTCGCTGTGGAACATTGGATTAAACGTAGAAGTCATCAACTTCAGACTGCTGTTCGGAGACGTTCCTCAATGTTGCAGACTCCTCCTATTTCCATACGTTGCGATGCCCGCCACATTTCTTTCTTCACTAGTAACATAGCAGTACCTCTTTTCATTTCAGCTACCCCATGCATCCAAACTTTACTCACACATGCGTCTTTGAGAGTGAGTTACGGGTTTGATGTCAGCATGCTGACGGTATCTGTTTTTCGATACATCCCAAGAGAGACGCCGAAAATTTTGTAGGATACGTTAGGAGATTCTTGTACAAGGAGAGCTGTGTCAGGTTATAGTTTTTACGCAGACAGTTCATAGTTTTCCTTTGACCTACTCTACATGTTACAAAAGAACGAAGAGTAATGCTCTCATACGTAGTAAATGACTGCATAGATGCTGATCTGTATCTATGCTAAAACCAATGCAATGCCATTCTGCATGGCAATCTGTAGTTTGAACATCCTCAGTGCTCTCAAAATACACCGATTTTGGTCGTAAAACTAATAGAAATCAACTGTCTCTGTCATCGTGGGATCATGACTGGTTTTAATGTTATCGCCATGATTGTGTGTCTAAAACATGTATTACAGCAAGTCGTGCGTTATTTCTTACTTCATAGCCTCTAATTATAAAGTAGCCATCACTTGAATTGTATCTCTTTGTGGAACCTAGAAATGATTTCCCAACATGTGAGTAGATTGTGTGAAACAGCGTGTTCTGTGATGACCAAATGGCTTACGAAACCACAACACAAGAATCTGCTGCTATTGCGAATGATGGTCTGCTGTGTGTGATCTTCTTCTTCAAGTACGGTTGACAGAAACTTTACAGACAGGTCAGTAGAGGCGATTTATGGAGTAAAAATGTCAGATGTCAGCATGCAGACGTCATTTGTGTCCGATGTACCAGTGGAATCTTATGGGGTTCTATTACAAGGCAAGCTCTCACGACTTGTTTCCTACATTTCGTTAATTCCGGCGCAATATATCATTTCATTGATAAAACGGGACCTGCTATAATGTACAAAACAACAATGTCCTCCTGAATTATAGCTTGTTGTTACCAAATACAAAATGATCCCTTTTTTGCGACATGTGAACATATAGCTTGAAAGACTGTATTCTGTAATGTTATTTCAAGTCTGAGATATTTGTAATACACATGGACATAACAGTTTGCTTATTTGGGCATCAGGGGCGCTCTCAAAGCATGTAATTTTGCCCATCAAACGGAAATAAATCGCTTAACATAGATATCTCACTAGATTGCACGCTTTTTTTATTTTTATTTTTAGTTTATATTCTCGTTTTTATTATAATCGAGATTGTATTTCTTTAATAGCTGCTTGCTTATAAGTTGTGTATTGATATTAAATACAACTGTTACACTGTAATGTTTTTCTCTTATAACGGCATGCTCATGCAGGTGGTGCTGCTGCTAGGTTGGGGTCATGTCCTATAGTCATATAAACAGCTGCAGCTGCACTGTAAGGCAAACAACAAGTGGACAGGATAGCCGTTACTTATCTCGCTTTGTTCTGTGGCCTGCTGGAGTCGCAGCCTATTGCGTATGTGCAGCTTTTGTTGGCATCGATAGTGCTGACTGTCTTCAGCCACGTGCTCTACTGGAGACGATCCCTCTGTCTACAGCTGACTGAAGACTTTGCTCTCGGCTACAGCAGATGGCGTTGGGTGGAGGATGGTCGTGGTGACGGCAGCGGACGTTAGAAAATGCGTTCGGCAGAGTATTCCAGAATTTCATTATTGTTCCATGGGGATTTCAGGAAGCGTCCTGTTCTTGAGTCTTTCGTCCATCTGTGATTGATTTCCACATACCGGAGTCAGTGTATCATTGCCACCAGATGGATCTCTTCCTGGGTCATCAGAATATAACAGATCTGTATCCTAACCAAGAGTGAGGAGAGGGAGGCATGAGATGTGGTTTGAAGGAAAGACAAGCTTTATGCTGGTTTGCTCGTGACCACACCCTTCTCTCCTGGTGTGATCTTTTGGGGGTCGGTTTTTGCAGTAGTTGTTTTTTGACAATGATTTTTGTAAATTCCCAGTACATGTGTTACGTTGTGACCCTGTTGTTTATGAGTGCTGTTTTTTTACGACAATTTAGATGCGTAATTAGAACAGAGGAGCATTTTCCATCACCATCAGTTGTGGTAGCATGTATTGATGTATTGGCTTTCCTAGCACATCAGTGATGTTTGCTCCCCTATTCCTTCTTACTACGTATCAGTGTATAATTCACACAGCAGCTATAGCAAAGTGACCTCTCGGTGGCAGTGAAATAGGATGAAGTTTTCAAGAAAGAAAGAGAGCACCGTTTGTTTGGATTTCGAACGCCAGGTTCTTTGTCGACCAATGCAGTGGGAGGCATCTGTATCAAACCCTGACATCAAACAGTGAGACACACACACACACACACACACACACACACACACACACACACACACACACACACACACATGGTCGTATAGAGTGGACACGCGAAGTCACCTACTTCACCATAGATTGACCGACCATTTGAGAAACATGAACAGCTACAGCACAGGTTGTGAATTGCATCTCCAGACCATCCTGCTTCATCAACATTATTTTCTGAAACGTATTCTCTCTACACTCGTCCACTACCACTCCTTCAATTTCTAATGTAGGAGGCTATAGACAGCACTCAGCTGTATGCTCACAAGTAATACACTTCCTTCACTTTCTTTCAAGAAAACGGATCCGATTCCCACTGCCTTCTTCCCTGTAACCAAATTTCTGCTCTGGCTCAAAGGATTACGTTGTCGATATCGCGTTAATCATGGTCAGACAGAGATTCCGAAATCAGATATTGGATTCTAAGGCGTACCCAGGAGCAGATATAGATTCAGATCACAATATAGTAGTGATGAAGAGTAGGCTGAAGTTCAAGACATTAGTCAGGAAGAATCAATCCGCAAAGAAGTGGGATACGGAAGTACTAAGGAATGACGAGATACGTTTGAAGTTCTCTAACGCTATAGATACAGCAATAAGGAATAGCGCAGTAGGCAGTACAGTTGAAGAGGAATGGACATCTCTAAAAAGGGCCATCATAGAAGGTGGGAAGGAAAACATAGGTACAAAGAAGGTAGCTGCGAAGAAACCATGGGTAACAGAAGAAATACTTCAGTTGATTGATGAAAGGAGGAAATACAAACATGTTCCGGGAAAATCAGGAATACAGAAATACAAGTCGCTGAGGAATGAAATAAATAGGAAGTGCAGGGAAGCTAAGACGAAATGGCTGCAGGAAAAATGTGAAGACATCGAAAAAGATATGATTGTCGGAAGGACAGACTCAACATACAGGAAAGTCAAAACAACCTTTGGTGACATTAAAAGCAACGGTGGTAGCATTAAGAGTGCAACGGGAATTCCACTGTTAAATGCAGAGGAGAGAGCAGATAGGTGGAAAGAATACATTGAAAGCCTCTATGAGGGTGAAGATTTGTCTGATGTGATAGAAGAAGAAACAGGAGTCGATTTAGACGAGATAGGGGATCCAGTATTAGAATCGGAATTTAAAAGAGCTTTGGAGGACTTACGGTCAAACAAGGCAGAAGGGATAGATAACATTCCATCAGAATTTCTAAAATCATTGGGGGAAGTGGCCACAAAACGACTATTCAGGTTGGTGTGTAGAATATATGAGTCTGGCGATATACCATCTGACTTTCGGAAAAGCATCATCCACACAATTCCGAAGACGGCAAGAGCTGACAAGTGCGAGAATTATCGCACAATCAGCTTAACAGCTCATGCGTCGAAGCTGCTTACAAAATTAATATATAGAAGAATGGAAAAGAAAATTGAGAATGCGCTAGGTGACGACCACTTTGGCTTTAGGAAAAGTAAAGGGACGAGAGAGGCAATTCTGACGTTACGGCTAATAATGGAAGCAAGGCTAAAGAAAAATCAAGACACTTTCATAGGATTTGTCGACCTGGAAAAAGCGTTCGACAATATAAAATGGTGCAAGCTGTTCGAGATTCTGAAAAAAGTAGGGGTAAGTTACAGGGAGAGACGGGTCATATACAATATGTACAACAACCAAGAGGGAATAATAAGAGTGGACGATCAAGAACGAAGTGCTCGTATTAAGAAGGGTGTAAGACAAGGCTGTAGCCTTTCGCCCCTACTCTTCAATCTGTAAATCGAGGAAGCAATGATGGAAATAAAAGAAAGGTTCAGGAGTGGAATTAAAATACAAGGTGAAAGGATATCAATGATACGATTCGCTGATGACATTGCTATCCTGAGTGAAAGTGAAGAAGAATTAAATGATCTGCTGAACGGAATGAACAGTCTAATGAGTACACAGTATGGTTTGAGAGTAAATCGGAGAAAGAGGAAGGTAATGAGAAGTAGTAGAAATGAGAACAGCGAGAAACTTAACATCAGGATTGATGGTCACGAAGTCAATGAAGTTAAGGAATTCTGCTACGTAGGCAGTAAAATAACCAATGACGGACGGAGCAAGGAGGACATCAAAAGCAGACTCGCTATGGCAAAAAAGGCATTTCTGGCCAAGAGAAGTCTACTAATATCAAATACCGGCCTTAATTTGAGGAAGAAATTTCTGAGGATGTACGTCTGAGTACAGCATTGTATGGTAGTGAAACATGGACTGTGGGAAAACCGGAACAGAAGAGAATCGAAGCATTTGAGATGTGGTGCTATAGACGAATGTTGAAAATTAGGTGGACTGATAAGGTAAGGAATGAGGAGGTTCTACGCAGAATCGGAGAGGAAAGAAATATGTGGAAAACACTGATAAGGAGAAGGGACGAGATGATAGGACATCTGCTAAGACATGAGGGAATGACTTCCATGGTACTAGAGGGAGCTGTAGAGGGCAAAAACTGTAGAGGAAGACAGAGATTGGAATACGTCAAGCAAATAATTGAGGACGTAGGTTGCAAGTGCTACTCTGAGATGAAGAGGTTAGCACAGGAGAGGAATTCGTGGCGGGCCGCATCAAACCAGTCAGTAGACTGATGACAAAAAAAAAAAAAAATCGCGTTAATCCCCAATGTGACTTTAGGCAAATGCTGAGGTAAAATACCAACCTTACTTTTTCTAATGGTGGTATGAGTCGTTTGTTCAGTGTATTGTGGAAACTAGAGAAGATCCAAATCTGGGTGGTAGATTCGAGATTTAATCCGCGCTCCTAACGTATAAGAAACAAATTCTTAAGCCGGCCGGAGTGACCGAGCGTTTCTAGGCGCTTCAGTCTGGAACCGCGCGACCGCTACAAAGAAAACGCTTAGAATTTTCGCAATGGTTTGTATGGAAATCTTGATGAAGATTTAAATTTCTTGCTCATATTTTTATTCCAACTTTTTCTTTCCCGATTATGTTAAGAAATGCTGTACAGAATAAAAAAATTACAAGCAACACTAGTATAACTTGAGATGAGAAAGGAAAGAACCAACAAAATATGAAAAGAATCACACCTGAAAAATTACAGCATAATCAGCAGCAACAGCACAGCATGAAGACATCGTGTCAGCTAAAATATACTAAAGTAAAACTTTGTGTGGAAAATATTGGGATAAATTTTTCACCTTAAAAAAAACTTCTTTCTTGAAATTAAAATGCTAATCCGTTCATTATAATGACACTGCTATGTTTTAAACTATTATTTCACAAGAACATAAAACTCACAGAAATCGGAAAGCTTTACTTTCTTTATAAAATTCATACAAGGAAATCGTTTTACGATTTTGCAAACTGACTTGAATTTAACTTAAATAATCTAAAATGAGGTGGGGAGATGGACTGTTCTGTTGCAAGAATAGCTAGCATTAACAGTACGCACCAGCAAAAATTATTACATTAAAAACATGTCCATAATGCACATCCATTCTCTCTGTTCCATAAATTGTGCGTCTGTCCGTCCTTTCGTCAGTTCGTTAGAGCCTGATAATTTTCTTCAGCGAAATCCTCCTCCCATATACACTACGCTAAAGTTTCCACCAACTTACTCCAACACTTGACTACTCTCCACTCTACACCTGAGCCACAGATACACAAGCTCAGAGATACAACAGACGCTGCCGTAAGTCGACTATTCCACAGATATCACACGCGACTACTTCGCTCTTGTAACATGCAATTTCCACTCATTCTGAAACAATCCGCAAATAAATGTACAACCCACCTACATATGTCCACCTTTCATTAGGTTGCGCTGAGAAAAGTTCGATGAACTGCGCCGTTTCCGTGTTAATTAGAACGGGAGTAAGCCAGTAAGGCAGTTGCGCGCAAATTCAAGCGACCCGCCAGATATAATAATTTAGCCCGCCAGAATAAACTAGTAGCAGATGTTCTCGTAGCGTACATGATAGCGCACTATGTTGCTTAACCTTGCTCGGTTTCGAGCCTTACTATCGTCTCACGTCCAGTTTCTGTATCGCTCTCTGGTTCGGTTTTAGAAAAGCGAACGAAGAACACGTTTGGTGATACCGGCTCTGGCAGGCCACTTATAATCTGCGCACCCAGCGGCCTCGTTGGCTAAATTCAGTGCTGATTAACTCGGAAACGGCGCAAGGTATCGAATTTTTCCTTAACAATTATTTTTCAGAATGACGTACCCTGTAACACACTCACAACTCTACAAGCTGTTGCTGAACAACCTATAAAAGTAACTTGGAAGTGAAAGGAATTATGGGAAGTATTATGTATAAATATACAATGGCTTATGAGAGGATCGAAGTCGCAAAATATTCTTCTGGCCTTTAAAACTTCAGAAAACGCATTGCAAGCAGCATCAAGATGGCATGAGAATGCTTCGATATACAGATTTTGTATATATGAAGAGATTACGCATGGTTGTTTCTCAATCATAATACGCATTTGAGAGTGGTTTGCTTGTGAGAATATCATGTTATTTCTTTTAACCATAATCTACTGTAGATACCCCGAACAAACAATCGTATCCAGTAGCAGGATGAAAGCACAAGTCACATCCGTCTCCAAAATGGATAGCGGAAGTTATCCTCAGATTTACCGTACGGTCCAATATCGTTGACATCCATTTTATCCTAAAACGTGTTCTGAACTCAAACGTAACTAGGTCACTGGAACAGAATGACTTCCACCATGACAACCAGCATGAATTACGAAAACTTCTAACGAAACACAAGTCTCGCTTTTTTCACGCGGCAGGCTGAAAGCCGTGGATCAAGGCAGTCAGTCAGATGCAGTATTTCTCAGTTTCTGAAAAGCATTTCACTCACTGTCATACAAACACCTATTCTCAAAAGTATGATCGTATGGTGTACCAAGAGAAATTTGTGACAGTATTGAGGATATCTCGGTAGGGAGGCCGTAGTATGTTATCAACAGATGTAGAACTAACTTCTAGTGTTCGCCAGAAAAGTGTGTAGATAACATTACTGTTCATTTTGTATATTAATGATTTTGTAGACAATATTAATAGTAACCACATTTTCGCTAATAATGCAGTTATCTACAATGAGTTACTGTCTGAAAAAAAAAGATCCACAAATGTTCATTCGAATCTTGATAAGATTTCAAAGTGATGCAAAGACTGGCAACTTGCTTTGAATATTCAGAAGTTTAAAACTGTGCACTTCACAAAATGAAAGCACTTAGCGTCCTATGACTACAAAATGAACGAGTCACAAATGGCTTTAAACGAAGAACCTACGAATATACCACAACCCCTACGTATCGCTGCCTTAGGGATGGTAAGCACAAGAGTAATTATAGCGCGCACAGAGGTATTTAAACAGTTGTACTTCCTACGTGAGCGGAACGGCCAGAAGCTACGATACGAGGGGAGATCAATAGGTAATGAAACACATGTTTTTTTTTTCTGCAAGCAGGTTGGTTTTATTCAAGATTCCCATAAACTGTGTTATTCCCCACTTTTTGGCTACAAAATAAATAGAACGTAATCTCTGTCCAATTCGACTGCCTTACGCCACGTTACTGGAAGAGTCTGCGTGCACGCATGGTACCACTCTACTGCTCGACGTTGCGGCCGACATCTCGCTGCATCAATAACCTCCCCATCACCCACCTACTGCTTCCTGCGTGGTACGACTTTCATTGGGCCAAACACATGGAAATCAGAAAGTGAGAGATTCGCAATGTAGGGTGGATGAGAAATAACAGTCCAATGAAGTTTTGTGTGCTTCTCTCGCGAGCGCAGACTTGTGTGAGGTTAGCATTGTCATGGAGCCGGAAGAAGTTCGTCTGCATTTTTGTGGCGACGAACACACCGAAGTCGTTTCTTCAGTTTCCTGAGGGTAACACAATACACAGTTGATCTCTGCATCATGGTGGAAGACATCAAACAGAACAACCCCTTCAGAGTCCTAAAGACCGTCGCCATGACTTTATCGCCTGAGGGTGCAGCTTTGAACTTTTTCTCCCGAGGAGAGATGATGTGGCGCCTCTCCCTGGATTGTCGGTTTATTTCCGGTTGAAAAAACTGTCACTAACAGCCTCGTAACGTGCAGGCAAATCGGCACAGATTGTCCTTCGTTACTCTTTATGGTCTTCTGACAGATGGCGAAGAACTCACCGGCCACACATCTTTGAGCACCCTAGCTGGTGGACGACTGTGTCAGCATTACCAACAGAGTTGTCCAGTTATACAGCGAGGTGTTTGACTGTACTTCATCGATCACCTCGAACGCGTGCGTCTACACGTTCCAACAGTGCAGGACTCATAGCTGTGTGCAGCCGACCGGCAAGCAGGAGATCGGACAGGTTTGCGCGGTCTTGTTGCGACGATGTCACACGCCACTCTCAACCATTCAACGTGCTTTTGTTCACTTCCAGATCTCCTACGACATTCTGAAAGTGCCTGTGAATATCTGCGATGATCTGATTTTCCGCCAAACGAACGTACTTCGGTGACAGGCGCCGTTTTGAAGGCTACGTATAGCGCTGTCACCTATCTCAACTTCATGAAACTATAGGGGCTGAAGCGGGAACATTTCGCTAGCGTAGCCTAAGGGCTATAAAAAATACTTAATCCTACCTTTCTGTCCCCATAGAACCCGAGGTATGAGCCCCGGAAAAATTCTGTTTTTATGCTCGGCGCTTTGAAACATATTAGTAGCGCATGCTGTCACGTACATACCGATGTTCAGTGTGTTTTGCCTTAAACATGGTACAAAAAAGTGTAAGTTCGTGGCCGTTTTGAGTGAGTTACCTGACACAGCTAATATTTTTTAAACTTCTTAGATTTAATTTTTTGCCTCCGAAATGTCTTATTTTGTCTGGTTTGTGGTTGTCGAGATTAACAAGTTAGTTATTAATTTAGTTGTACCCGCTTATTGCCTGCGGTATTCGTCATCCTACCAATCTATCAGTTCTCAAACCACCTCACTCCCCTGCCCTTTCCCTACTACTCTCACTCCAGCCCTTGGTGTCAACTGACGCCGAAAATAAATACGTTCCACGTAAAAGAAAATAATTTGGCTCTCCAAATCTGGTAGTCGTAACTCTGGAAGGCAAGGGTAAAAACTGAGTTCAATTTGCTTTTTATAAAAACTACCCACTCACCTAAGTAAGTGACAGTGATATAAAATAGCAGGTTTAAAGGAAGGTTGTCACCTTGGCCCTGTATCCGGCAATTAGTTAAGGTACGACAGAAGTCTTTTCGGCGATACTGCACAGAAGCAGGGAAGAGTGACACTCACGAATATTACGGAAGATGGCGTATCCGCAGTCCAGTTCATTAATAACAACCAAGAGCAATGTCACGTCCGAGTCAGCAGTTACATGGACTGTCCATCACGCTAATGTATTGCTCTCTCTCTCTCTCTCTCTCTCTCTCTCTCTCTTTCTCTCTCTCCGTGAAAGCATCCTCGGCACCACCTTGTCCTTATTTGTAAGTCACGAACAATGGCAAAAATCAAATGCTTGCAAGATAATTAACTGCTGGTCAGGGGCAGTAAGTGATTATTGGAAAAAGGATAATCATGGGGCGCTGGGGAGTTGGGGAGAGCTACGAACCACAAAACTGTCATGATTCTGCAATCGTTACTTTATTAAAAACCAAGAATACTCGTACTATGAATGATATGGAAGTGAAAAAGCCTCTTTTATTATAATTTATCGGGACGTATTTCACAATCACATGGTCGTTATGTACGTACTCAACGAAAGTGCTTCATCTGTGGAACGTTACGTTCGCCGGGGTGGCTCATTCTGTTTATATACGCTATCTGTATACGCTCTTGACAAATTTGCGAATTTGTGCTGTAAAACTCAGATAGGCGAGTCAGAAAGGTGATTAATTCCTTTACATTACAGCTTTTGTTTATGGTTGTGACTAACAGATATTAACTGGTGGACTGGTGCCGATCATAACAGTGCCACCCAGGAGCTTGTGTACGTAGTGGGTGGTATTGGTCGATGAAGACGAGGATAGCTTTCATCAGCAAATAAAGAATGTAACACAGACGAGAAAGGTGCCTAGAAGATCCCACATGAGAAAAGATGTCAGTTTTAAGAAAGCATGTACTTCCGTGTATTTTTCTGGTGACTCTTCCCGCGTGATCATCTGAGAGCCACATATGCATACATCAAATCACGCATCACCAATCAGTGCATAGGTACTGACACACAGGACAGAGAACCAACAGCTAGTTTGTGCCCCACTATCTCTGTCCCAGAATGATGCGAGGGAGAACGAGAGCTCGATCATAAGCTATGAATTGCATTTTAAGTGAAAACAGAAATAGAGAGGCAATCTCTAGTGTTCTTGTCTAATTTATGTGGTATAGTATAAATTCCATTTTTGGAGATCAGAGCTCTATTACAAGTTAGAACGAAACAATAGAAGAAATGTTACCATCATGCGACATGTTTGTTGGATGTCGGTGTCTGAAGGTTTGCAATCGTAATGTGAACTTTCTTCCATCTGTTTGGGAAGCACTGCATTAGATGATGCTGGAGAACCTTAACGGCTTATTGTTGCGTCGATACACGACATCGATCACAGTGTAAAAGTGTTCGAAAGATGTCGTAGCTACCAAGAAATCGACAGCAAATAAATTAGATCAGTAAACCCAAATGTGTGGATCAAAACGCTACAGCATAATTTCATTAGACATGACAGACTCACTGCGATGGAGTTGTTGTAGCGCAACGTCGTATTTTGCGTATCTTAATAACTATCACATTATGTTTCAGTTTGTTCCCACCTTCAACAGTAGCGTATATTGTCTGCATTTCTCGTAAATTAACACTATTTTCGGCATTGTTACGCCACTCTGTTAGTAAAAATGACCTCGACAAACGTTCGATACATCAAGTTAACCTCAAAGAATAATTAAAATTTATCCCACTTATTTTTCTCGTTATGACATAAAAAATTTTCTTGGCCGCGGCCGCTTCGATTCTTCATGGGTACTGGCAACACGTGTAGCGCAAAATATCCTGAAATTGAAAAGACTCAGCCTGATTAATGTAGTATGCAGCAGCCCCAATGAAGCATCACTATAAAAAATGTTCTCGTGCACAAGATGAGTTAGTTGCAGTTCATAAGCATATGGTTGTAAATTACCCTGATGGCTGTCAAGCAAATGGAAGCTGCTGCGAATGAGCTACCAAGATGCAAGTACCAGAGAGGTCAATGGTGCATCAATTTCTATTCTCTTCTATGGATACTGTCTTAACGAAATATGGGACTTATCCCTCCTCGACTACTATACTATGTAGCAATCTATGAATGGCGAATAAATGGGTGTCCTATACAACACATGCAGCGACAAGGAAGAACTAACCCCGCTACCGACAAGGTTAGGTGTACTCTTCCACTAAAACAGATTATGGGTCAGTGCTAAACGCCTCATGTTCAAGAGAGCATGCTATAAGCCGTGCCAGAGTGAAGCAAATGCAAAAGGATGGGTCGGCTATACGAACGTACTGGCAATGACAAATAATGCCCCTTAGGGTAATGTCAGCAAGGGATAGGAAGGATAACCTTCTGCAATTGACGTATTTGCCTGGTAGCTTCACCGAACTCGTCTAGGAAGCTATTCCGGCAGCCATTGAGGGAACAGGGTACTACGAGTCGCAGAATGTGACGCACATGTGAACAAACGACGTGTCTTGTCGACTGCGTTCCGTGGTCATTCCTGGTACATTCCAGCGTTTGGTAGAACAGCTTCAAGAGACCAGTCTCGTTGACAAAATTTCAACTAAGCTCACAATCTGCAGCATTTTTCCTAGAACTCATCGTGGCCCTTTGGTCCTGAGCCGAGTAGAAGGCAAGAAACCAGAACTACGAAAGTTCGGCGAGAAGCTGGGTAACAAATTCCCAGACTCCCGTCTTAGGGCTGAAAACTGTAGGGCCACCCTAAATGCCTAAATGTACCGGAGGTGTTCTAAACATCAGAATCGTGTGATGAGCCTTAGTGAACCAACCAGAAAATGAAATAATGTAGAATGGACCTCTGATGATCCGCCAGTCCGAAGAAGGTGTGAATGTGACGCGCGAGTTGAATAAAATCCCAAAGGAGCACTTCAACGACATAGGGTCTATGTTCGCCCCCTTAACTGACTGGTCAGTGCGTCTGACTGCCGTGCAGCGGACCCAGGTTCGATTTCCGCCCGGGCCGGAGATTTTCTCCGCCCGGGAATTGGGTGTTGTGTTGTCATCATCATCATTTCATCATCATCGACACTTAAGTCACCCACTGTGGCATCAACCGAAGAGACCTGCAACACGATGGCGGAACTTCCCTGTTGGGGAGTCCCGGCCATCAATGCCATACGATCATTTCATTACATGATTATAGGAACGTTATGGGCGTTATACTCTCGTCGGGGGGGGGGGGGGGGGGCGGGGGGGGGGGGGCTATGAAAAACACCTGAATCGTTAAAACCTCAAACTTATTACTCTTTTCTGTTAACCCAGTCACGACATGTTTTGGACTGTGTGTAACGGTGGGACTACGAGTCGATTTTCTACTTCATACATTTGTTTCGTAAGCTGTAACCTCTATCGCATCGGGTCACGCACGAATGCCAGTATTAAATACATTTCAATTAAACAGTCCTGGTCGCAATTGATTTGTACATACACTGACGGAAAAAAATATCGCAACACCATAAAATAATTGATGTAGAGTAATGAAAACTCTGTAGGTAACATATTTAAGTGATTAGCTCTGCAAAACCACAGATTATTGTAAGCGCGAGATAAGCCTTTTCAAATGCGAAATGCTGGTACATTAATAACTGGTGTAACCGTCAGAATGTTGAATGTAAGCATCCAAAAGTGCAAGCATTGTGTTGTACAGCTCCCGGACGTCAGTTTGTGGGATTGAGTTCCATGCTTGTGGCACTTGTCGGTTAATGCTGATTGTGGATGACGCTGGAGTTGTCGTCCGATGATGTCCCATATGTGCTCTATTGGAGACAGATCTGGAGATCGAGCAGATCAAGGCAACATGTCAATACTCTGTAGAGCATATTGGCTTACAACAGCGGTATGTGGGCGAGCTTTATTGTGTTGCAAAACACCCTCTGGCATGCTGTTCATGAATGGCTGCACTATAGGTCGAATCACCAGACTGACACACAAATTTGTAGTCAGGTTGTTTCGGATGAGGACGAGAGTGCTCTTGCTGAACTCGCACCCCAGACCACACCTCTACGTGTAGGTCAAGTGTGTCTGACACGCAGACAGGTCGGTTGTAGCCCTTCAGCTGGCCTCCTTCTAACCAACATACAGCCCTCATTGGCACCGAGACAGAACTCGCTTTCATCAAAATGGCTCTGAGCACTATGGGACTCAACTGCTGAGGTCATTAGTCCCCTAGAACTTAGAACTAGTTAAACCTAACCTAAGGACATCACAAACATCCATGCCCGAGGCAGGATTCGAACCTGCGACCGTAGCGGCCTTGCGGTTCCAGACTGCAGCGCCTTTAACCGCCGGCCACTTCGGCCGGCGCTTTCATCAGAAAACGTATCAGATCTCAACCCTGCCCTTCACTTGACACCACTGAAGACTCAAATGGCAGTGGTTAGGGGTCAGTGGAATGAACGCTACAGGATGTCTGGCTTGGAGCTGTCCCTGAAGTAACCGGTTTCTAACAGTTCGCTGTGTCACTGTGCTGCCAACTGCCGCTCAAAACGCAGTGAAATGCCCCATAGCCACACACCCTCTCAGTAATGCCACGAGGCCGTCCGGAGACCCGTCTTCTTGCGACCGTACCCCACTGCTAGCTACATTCCTGCCGAGTCTTTCTACATTATCACAGATCGAACATTCAGCTACTCGTAGCCCTATTACCCGACTCAGTGAGACGGTGATAATGGCGTTTTTGTCACAAAGTCATTGTTAACTAACATTAACTCACCATGTCCGATCTCAAAGAAAACTAAACACTCGTTACGGTTACAGCGCGCGTTTAAACGAAACCTTATTTTCATTCTCATAGTGACGCTACTAGCGCCACGCTTACTCAACTGGCCTGAAATTTGAAGTGATATAATCTTTTAAATCTAGAAACAGGCCGACGAACTTTCGTTTCTGTCGCACAACTCCTTCTTGATGCCACCATTTTTTTTCCGTCAGCGTGTTTCGTTTGGTGACCGGTTTCGGTCTTCTATCAAACCATCATCAGACCATTTTTTACGCAGTAAACAATAGTACTACATTTCGTAAGTGGTCGAGGGATAAATACAAAAATGGAAGTAAAATAACATAAACGGATGGTGTACACTTGGTGAGAGCACGAGCCGGTGGCGTGGAGCAGGCCGCTCTACATGCACTGCTGAGTAAAGCTCAGCCAACCGAGTTTTATAGCGAAAGCTCCGCCAACTCCTGGATACCTCTTTCTAGGTCAGACATGCTTTTAACCAGCAAAACAAGCACACTTATCGCAGACAGGTAAATACGTCCCAGTTCTCCATAGTACCCCCTTTGCCACACGATATATGCACTGCCTTACTTACGTAAGAGATGTTCAGATGGCTCTAAGCACTATGGGACTTAAACATCTGAGGTCATCAGTCCCCCAGTCTTACAAATACTTAAACCTAACTAACCTAAGGACATGACACACATCCATGCCCGAGGCAGGATTCGAACCTGCGACCGTAGCAGCCGCGTCGTTCTGGACTGAAGCGCCTAGAACCTCTCGGCCACAGCGGCCGGCTACTAACACAAGAGACTGTGGCTTTTGTTGAGGGGATAGTGGTATATATTTTCATCTGAGTATGCGTCACCAATAAATATGTTTTGGACTATTATCTAAAATCAGATCGCGCTGGAGCGGTGTGTAGAACCGCGACGTGTCTCTTCAGTGTTGGCGCTGGACGCAGCACTATCGGGACGCCTCCCTACGCCTCAAGGAAAGTGAACTGTCGATCTAGGTAGCTGTGGGATCAGCGCGGCAGATGGCTAACTTAAATGGCTGCGTTAGATTCCCGCCCGGATAGCAGATTTTCTCCTATTAGGTACCGGCTACTGCGTTGTCTTCATTTTCGTACTATCTTAACTGATACGAAAATCGTTTGCATAGTGTCATATGACAAGTCTAAGACCATGTAACTTCGTACTAGCGTACGGCTTGGCTCTAATGAATGTTCTGAATTGTCGAAACACATTGTCGTATCTTCCAGTCTTGAGACGGTTGTATGCGCACGCCAGAAATGGAAATTTTTAGAAAAAAAAGAAAATAAAAGAAGTGAAGCCAAAACAATAGTCGACTTGCTGACAGCAGTGATGGTCCACGCGTCGTCTAAATATCAGCGTGGACAGTTGTTCTGCTGCGCAGACTGATTTCCTGACCCAAGAATCCTGACGTATTACGATCCTACACAACTGAGCAAACGACCTCTCTGTTCTATCGGGTACTGGACGCAAGGGGGCCTTCAGATCCCACATGGTGATGAGTGCGGCATATTCATATGTTCTCATGGCAGTCGTGGAATCCCGACTAACCCGAGCAGCAATGCCGTGGGGCGAGAAACTGCATACTCGATACGCCACGATTCACCATCCACTGTCTGACACGCAGTAATAGAGGCTTTTCCTTCTTATATGAGGCATAGCACCGTGTTCTCACAGGCGAAGACAGACTGAAATTCAATAGCTGAATGAGAAACAATCTGCGTCATCTTTGCTTGTTTAAACACTGAAGTGCCAAACGAACTGAAATAGACATGCGTATTCAAATACAGGCAGAACACGGCACTGCAGTCGACAACGCTTATGTAAGACAACAAGTGTTTGGCACAGTTGTTAGATCGATTACTGCTGCTACAATGAAAGGTTATCCAGAATTACGAGAGCTTGAACGTGATGTTATAGTCGGTGCACGAGCGAAGTGACGCAACATCTTCGAGGCAGCGATGCAGTGGTGATTTCCTCGTACGACCATTTCACGAATGTACCATGAATATCAGGAATCCGGTAAAACATCCGACGTCGCTGCGGCCGGAAAAAGAACGAGCCAACGATGACTGACGAGAATCGTTCAGCGTGACAGAAGTGCAACACTTCCGCAATTTGCTGCAGATTTCAGCCATCAACAAGTGTCAGCGTGCGAACCATTCAACGAAACCTCGTCGATAATGGCTTTCAGAGCCGAAGGCCCACTCGTGTACCCTTGATGACTGCACGACAGAAAGTTTTACGCCTCGCCTGGGTCCGTCAATATCGACATTGGCCTGTTGATGACTGGAAACATGTTGCCTGGTCGGACGAGTCTCGTTGCAGATTGTATGGAGAGGATGGTCATGCACGGGTATGGAGATAACCTCATGAATACATAGACCCTGCATGCCAACATGGGACTTTCTAGCTGCTGGAGGCTCTGTAATGGTGTGGGGCATTTGCAGTTGGAGTGATATGGGCCCCATGACACGTCTAGATACCAACTCTGATAGGTGACACGTACGTAAGCATTGTGTATGATTACGTGCATCCATCATGTCCACTGTGCATTCCAACTGACTTGGGGAATTCCAACAGTACAATGCGACACCCCACACGTTCAGAATTGCTACAGAGTGGCTTCAGGAACACTCTTCTGAGTTTAAACACTTCCGTTGGCTACCAAACTACTCAGACATGAACATTATTGAGCATATCTGGGATGTCTTGCAATGTGCTCTTCAAAAGAGATCTCCACCCCCTCGTACTCTTACAGATTTGTGGACAGCCCTGCAGAATTCATGGTGTCAGTTCCCTCCAGCACTTCTTCAGACATTAGTCGAGTCCATGACAGGTCGTGTTACGGCACTTCTGCGTGCTCGCGGGGCTCTTACACGATATTAGATAGCTTCACCACATTTTTTGGCTCTTCAGTGTGGAATGTCCATTTTGTTTGCTGACATAGTCAGGAAGGAGACAAGCGACTTAAAAATTTTAATAAAGATAACAAAAACGACGGTTCAAACCTACGTCCGGCCATGCTGATTTAGGTTTTCTGTGATATCCCTAAATCGCTTCAGGCAGATACCGGGATGGTTTCTTTTAAAGGACACGGCCAACTTCATTCACCATCCTTCCCTGATCCGATGGCACCGATGACCTCGCTGTTTGGTACCCTCCGCCAAATCAACCAACCACCTAATCTTACGATCAAACACCGCACGTGGATTAATAACTGAACTAAAGATGACAATAACCAGCTTAAACTAGTATTCATTGATTTTATACAACTGTGACCTAGAATGGTAAAAGAATTTGTCTCCAAATTTCTTTTACTTTCATTAGAATGTAGATGGCATTACTCCTGCTGACATTGTGCACCCTGTAGGGCGTCGCAGTTTTAGTAGCCAGCACTGCATGTACAGTAGTAGACTATAACAATTAGTACATCTGGGCAGGATTCCACTACCCGTCTGTGGTGTTCGTAGTGGCTGTTCCGGGTGCGCCACCCATTATGAGCTATAGATAAGTTTTTGATATCATTATGAACAAGAGCCCGAGGTAAGTAGAGCTGCGCTGTTGGCACGGGAACACCTGCGCTACGCAGTGTGAACTATCGTAAACAAAGCAGGCTTAACTGCCATTATCCGCTTCCATTCTGTTATTAAAGCGGTGCGTATTCCCCATTTAAAACTATTTTTATTCATTAACGTATAAAATATCATTATCGCTGTTTATAAATACCCCCCTTTATAAATGGTAGACATACTGATTGTTGTAATTTCTCAGCGCTGATTACTAAGCGACTGTATGATTCATTAAAGCCTGTGTAAACAAAAGGGATTGCCTCGTACTGGACTTAAGCGTTCACATAACGGTCTAATGCATCACCGTGATGACATTATCATCATCAGTACCAGGCATTATGTCTTCAGTTACAGGCACCCATGTTCTTCCTAATTGTTTTCTAATGGCCCTCTTTCCTTTAGGGCGTCGTCTCCCCATATTCTTATCTCTTGCGATCCAGCGAAGAATTATCTTGATTTATTACGTATTACACATTCACCTAGATGTGTATCATGTCCAATTTTTTATTTTACATTTTTATCGGTGTCGTAATTACGTCTTCCGCAACGTTCGCACACTTCCGTGTTTCTCAGGACCTGTCAGTTGGGAATTTTATAAAATTCGCTAAAGTCCTTTTAAAAGAGTGTTTGAATTCCAGACAAAATGGTAACTAACACCCATTCCTCCGATTTCTAATTTATTCTAATTTAGCTTCCGGCATCTTAGTGTTGCCCATTAAATTCACTACAATACGTGCAGTATTACTTATGCCTACTCTGTGACAAATTTATCCATCAGCCATGTCACGTCCCTACACAAGTGACAGTCTGACCCACACGCAGAGAAGGTTCAGTTGTAGCTGTCTGACGCAAAAGACAATTTAATAGTACAAATCTTTATGGCGTCCACGTGGGAGACTCTGTAAGACTTAGTGGAGACTTTGCTTTTGTGTCAGTGACGTAGAGAGATACGAGACGTGAATAACGATACGCTGAATGTGAGAGAGCTGCACACCGCTGACACAGAAACACAATTTTCAAAAACCGCTACGCTTAAAAGGAAATTTTTGAAACGTAATAAGCCTGTCAGCTTGTTATTCTGGCACCAACAAAAGATGATACAAGTGTCGAACAGATTTCTACTGATTGTTTTAGCTACCTGATACTCTCCAGATTAGCTTATTTGACACCTGCTTCGTTAATAAGAAACATTCTCTACCGTATTTGCTCATATTTCGTAAAGGTCTTGAATGACTATCGTCTTCGCTACCTTTCTCAGCGTAGCAAACTCACTTTTTTAAATTTATCATACACAAGTAAAATGGGAGTCTGATTTTCTCCTTCTTCTATCTCATTCCTGTTTTTCATAACGTTGCAGACCAATGCATTCTTTTTGCTTTTCCCCAACTTCAGTCAACTATCCTGCCTTCTCTTGAATGTTCTTTTTGTTCTTGATATTCAGTAGTTTCAAAACGTTTCAAAGCCGTTTCACGTACTTCACCGTAGTTCTCAAGAATGTTGTCACGAAATTTTGAATGTTTTGTGTTATTTATGTATCTCGTTGAATGGACTTTGACTTACGATGACATCGTCAGACAGCAGCTCGTCCCAAAATGAGGGTGCAATGCAGCTGAACAGTTCTGGTAAAAACATTATAGCCGAAAACGGCTTTTGAAAAGTATTTTACCAGCTTCCCATCTTCTCTGAAAACGGTAATATTTATATTTTTAGCTCAACTAAATAAACTGCTACTGAAGAACATTAAATCTGTTTTCAGTATTAAGTTGCGATTATTCATTTACAGATGTTTTACACGGAATGTCAAATACATGCGGCCCATACGCTCTTTGGTTTTGAGTTTCCAACGCATAATTCAGGATAAACGTCATGGTCCGGTGGCTAAGTGGCTAGGAGCCATACCATAGATTCGAAGACTTGCCGTCAAGCCCAGTCAGTCCTAGAACTTGTTCCTGTCATAAATTAATTCGCTTCCGGCAATGTTTGCTAAAGTGAAAAATGGTGAGTTGCATCGCGGTTCATCGGAGTCGAACTCAAATGTAATCCCCCTATAACTGTCTGGGTAAGTCAGTTCAAAATAATTTGGAGGAAGGCAACTGCGTACCACCTCCAATAGGCCTGTGGTCCGGTGTTCAAAACAACCATGTTGTCGGTCACTGTTTTAACTTTACTTTCCCGATAAACATGGGATCCAAAACCTTGGGCTTCGAAACGGCAGTCTTCTGGAACGTGTGTGATATGACACTGAGACGAATGACGCAGATATTCTCAAGAAATGTGAGTGCAAACAGGGATGAAAAATACAGTTAAAAGTTTCACCGACGACGAGGTCAATAGAACCAGATAACAAGTTCGGAATGAGTGAGGAATGAAAAAAAAAAAGACCATCCCTGCCCCATTAGTTGAGACAACTGAAGCATTTCCTAACTCAAACGCGAGTTATATATATATATATATATATATATATATATATATATATATATATATATATATAGGGCTATTACAATTGATTGAAGCGATTTCATAAATTCACTGTAGCTCCACTCATTGACATATTGTCACGACACACTACAGATACGTAGAAAACCTCATAAAGTTTTGTTCGGCTGAAGCCGCACATCAGGTTTCTGCCGCCAGAGCGCTCGAGAGCGCAGTGAGACAAAATGGCGACAGGAGCCGAGAAAGCGTATGTCGTGCTTTAAATGCACTCACATCAGTCAGTCATAACAGTGCAACGACACTTCAGGACGAAGTTCAACAAAGATCCACCAACTGCTAACTCCATTTGGCGATGGTATGCGCAGTTTAGAGCTTCTGGATGCCTCTGTAAGGGGAAATCAACGGGTCGGCCTGCAGTGAGCGAAGAAACGGTTGAACGCGTGCGGGCAAGTTTCACGCGTAGCCCGCGGAAGTCGACGAATAAAGCAAGCAGGGAGCTAAACATACCACAGCCGACGGTTTGGAAAATGTTACGGAAAAGGCTAAAGCAGAAGCCTTACCGTTTACAATTCCTACAAGCCCTGACACCCGATGACAAAGTCAAACGCTTTGAATTTTCGGCACGGTTGCAACAGCTCATTGAAGAGGATGCGTTCAGTGCGAAACTTGTTTTCAGTGATGAAGCAACATTTTTTCTTAATGGTAAAGTGAACAGACACAATGTGCGAATCTGGGCGGTAGAGAATTCTCACGCATTCGTGCAGCAAATTCGCAATTCACCAAAAGTTAACGTGTTTTTTACAATCTCACGGTTTAAAGTTTACGGCCCCTTTTTCTTCTGCGAAAAAATCGTTACAGGACACGTGTATCTGGACATGCTGAAAAATTGGCTCATGCCACAACTGGAGACCGACACCGCCGACTTCATCTTTCAACAGGATGGTGCTCCACCGCACTTCCATCGTGATGTTCGGCATTTCTTAAACAGGAGATTGGAAAACCGATGGATCGGTCGTGGTGCAGATCATGATCAGCAATTCATGTCATGGCCTCCACGCTCTCCCGACTTAACCCCATGCGATTTCTTTCTGTGGGGTTATGTGAAAGATTCAGTGTTTAAACCTCCTCTACCAAGAAACGTGCCAGAACTGCGAGTTCGCATCAACGATGCTTTCGAACTCATTGATGGGGACATGCTGCGCCGAGTGTGGGAGGAACTTGATTATCGGCTTGATGTCTGCCGAATCACTAAAGGGGCACATATCGAACATTTGTGAATGTTTGAGTTTTTATATGTGTGTGCAAAGCATTGTGAAAATATCTCAAATAATAAAGTTATTGTAGAGCTGTGAAATCGCTTCAATCATTTGTAATAACCCTGTATTATATCTCGCGAAATATTGGCACACGTTACTTAACAAAAGGATGAAAAAACGTGGAAGACGATCTCGGGGAGATTAGTTTGGGTACCGGGGAACTGTAATAATACGGGAGGCAATACTGACCCTACCACTTCTCTTGAAAATACGTTAAAGAAAGGGAAACTTACTTTTACAGCATTTATAGACTTGCAGACAGATTCTGACAATCTTGACTGGAATGCACCCTTCGAAATTCTGACTGTAGGAGCGAAAAGCAATATACAACTTGTGTTGAAAGCTCACAACAAATATAACAGCTGAAGAGCATGAAAGGGAAGCAGTAGTTGAAAGAGGAGTGAGACATGGTTGTAGCCTATCCCTGATGTTATTCAGTCTCTACAATGAACAAGAAGTAAAGGACACCAAAGAAATATTGGGGGAAAGAATGAGTGTTCAGCGAGAGGGTTAATAAATTTGACGTTTAACGATGAAAAGACTTGCTAGAGCAGGTGGACGGAAATGCAGAGTTTCTTGAAAGGAGGGTATAAGATGAACACCATACAACAAAAAAAAGGTAATAGAATGTAGAATTAAGTCAGACTGAGCTGAGGGAATGATTAGGAAATAAGACATTGAACGAAGTAGACAGTTTTTATTCTCTGGACAACAAAACAAATGATAAGGATACAAGTAGAGAGAATATAAAATAGAGAGTGAGTATAGCAAGAAAGGATATCTCAATAAGAGAAATTTGTGAAGATCTCATATAAATTTGAAGTGTTAGGACTTTTTTTAAGGTATTTGTCTACAGTGTAGCCTTGTCTGTAAATGAAGCGTGTATGACAATCCGTTGTGACAAAAAAGGGAACAAAAGCTTTTGAAATACTGTGCTACAGAAAATGATGAGCATTAGATGTAACCAATGAGGAACTACTGGAAATTCATGGGGTATTTTGACTAAAAGAAGACATCGATTGATAGGACACCAATTTAGTACTGGAGGGAAATGTGGGAGGGTAAATATTGTGGAGGAAGACCAAGAGGTGAATACACTAAGCAAGTTGAAAATGATGTAGAATGCAGTAGTTGTTAGGAGATGAAGAGGCTTTCACGAGACAGACTAATGCGGAGAACTTTTAATGATGCTACACCTCTCCTCTCAATGCTTGTAATTTTCGTGAACTTTAGTTGTGTTTTGTTACGAGTGGTAGGTCGCGTCTGCAACACTACCCGGCCTCGCCGCGTCATTAAATGGCTTACGTAACGTCTAACCACGCACTGGTAAAGAACAATAAATTTCCACATTGGGAACACTTCAGAACTGAGCTTTTTCTCAAACTTATACTATGTGTAAACCTTTTACAATAATCTTTTGACTATCTTATTTTTTTCGTAGCGTTTAGTGAAAAACTAGGTAATCGTTCTACGAAACAACAAAGTTAAAACTTCACTTCCTATCCTTACCTTAAAATATCATTTTCATATTCAGTGTTTCACATGAAATCACAGTGCTTGTATCTACCGGTGAGTCAGGAACGAAGATCAACTCACCTTGAGAATTTTTCTTCTGGAAATGAATAGTTACGATTTCTATTTCCGGACGTCAGTCCCGAAAGGCCGAATTTTGAAAATAATTGTGTTCATTTAACTCGAAATAATTACTGATTTTATCTTTGAATATTTATAAATTTTAGCTGTCCCTACCAGAATGAAGCTCACAAGAATTTCCAACAATGCACTATTCTCAGTTCACACTTTACATAACTTTTCGAAGAAAAATGAAGTTATCTATTCTTTCTAATTGAATTTACTAGTCTTGATAAATGAAGTAAATGAATTTAGTCAAGTACTGCCACAATACAACCCATCAAAGTTGTGTGTCTCATCGTTCTTACACACAAACTTGACATCAAATGCAAGCACTTCCCCACTTCATAACTGATGACTGCAGATTAAATGAAAGGTACATGATATGAAAAGTTGTCACTGAGAGGTTAAACTGTTGCTGTTTAATCCAAAAGCTCTTCCGCAGCAATTATTTTTACTACTAGTCTGGCTTTCGTTTACAACGATAACTACGACGTTAACTACGAAATAAAATATCAATAGCTTGCCGTTTTGAAAATTTAGTGCAAAATTGCTTTTACAATATCGTCACGGCTCTCAGTAATTAGACCAAACACGCCATTATGTCTACCTTTTCGAAACCATTCTTGATATATAATGATGTAATTGTTGCCGTCATGTTTTTGCTTGGAAATATCAGCCACGGCTACGATTTACCATTCACGACTTATTACCGTGGAACAACTAATTATCGCTTTCTACCATATACTGAAACAATGTTAGCATAATATACAGAAGACTTGAAGGGTGCACCTTTATGTGAATGAATACGTTCAACCTCTGTTCGCTGGCTATTTCCTCTCAGTCCGTCTGCGGTCCTTCTCGTTACTACGAAAAGTTGCTCCAGCAACAAAACACAAGCCCACCTTTGAGCCACTACAGAGACAGTGTCCTAGCGTCTGGCTACTGGGCACTTCCCGTGCAGAAAAGGCTCTCCAGAAGCGGAAACATGTCAGGGAAAAACCTGTCGGCTACTGGTCTAATTGCTTCCCTACTCCGCTAATGAAGGCGCTGTCACCGTTTTCAACATATTATTCCCTCAGGAAGAGTTCAGACTATACAAAAATGTTTCATTTAAATACTTCAGTAAATAACAATGAAATAAATTGTCTATTGCTAACCACAACCTAAATTTCTAGCAATTGTGAATCTTTTGTGCTAGATTCACATCGAAAGAATCATGTGGGTTCCTGTAGTCATGTCCTAGTTCATGAACCACGGGCAACGTATGAGTGGCCAAGTAAGTGGTCCCGACAGTCGGGATACCAGTTACTTCGGAATAAGGCTGGGCATCTTGGACATATTCTGAGTCGTGGTCACATTTGTGCTCATACGGCAAAGACTACCAAATCCACCGGTTAGTCCCTCAGACGTTAGGGGTAAGACCCAATAGGACTCGGGGCAAGTAAGGCTAGCAACCTGCTTCCCTGGTACTTTAAATATGATGCTGGCAACAATCAGAGCAAAATACCTCGGACCTTTGGAGGTGACGGAGTCCCACCTCTAACTGACAAACCAGGGACTCCTAAGATACGACTTGGCAAACAAATGGTAATGAGATGGGGAGCTATTAATATCAATGGGGGCTACTCTGGGAAGAAGGTAGAACTGGCAGAGACTGCAAGTAAGATGGGGCTGGACGTTTTAGCTGTTAGTGACATTCGGGTAAGGGGTGAGAAAGAAGAGGTAGTGGGAGAATACAAGGTCTACCTGTCAGGAGTCAAAGCAGGAATAGCACAATGGGGTGTAGGGCTTTACATCAGGAAAGAAATGGAACCCAGTGTAGTTGCAATAAGGTATGTAAACGAACGACTGATGTGGATAGATTTGACAGTGTCTAGCAAGAAAATTAGGATTGTGTCAGTATATTCGCATTGTGAAGGGACAGATCAAGATAAGATGGATAGTTTTTATGAGGTACTCAGTGATGTAGTTGTTAGAGTAAAGGACAAGGACAGTGTTCTGCTCATGGGTGATTTTAACGCCAGGATTGGAAATCGAACAGAAGGGTATGAAAAGGTTATGGGTAAATTTGGAGAGGATATGGAGGCCAACAGGAACGGGAAACAACTCTTGGATTTCTGTGCCAGTATGGGCTTAGTAATCACAAACTCCTTTTTTAAACATAAGAACATTCACCGGTATACTTGGGAAGGCAGGGGAACCAGATCTGTCATTGACTATATAATAACAGATCAGGAATTCAGGAAGGCTGTGAGGGACAAACGTGTATTCAAGGGATTCTTTGATGACACTGATCATTATTTAATCTGCAGTGAAATTTGGATTGTGAGGCCGAAAGTGCAGGAGATCAGGTCCATATGTAGGAGGATAAGAGTGGAGAAACTTCAGGATAAGGAAATCAGGCACAAGTACATAACAGCGATCTCAGAATGGTACCAGTTAGTTGAATGTAGTCAATTACAGTCATTGGAAAAGGAATGGACAAGGTACAGGGACACAGTACTAGAAGTGGCTAAAGAATGTCTTGGAACAGTAGTGTGTAAAAGTAGGATGAAGCAAACAGCTTGGTGGAATAATACAGTCAAGGCAGCCTGTAAAAGGAAAAAGAAGGCGTATCAAAAATGGCTACATACCAGAACCCAGGTAGACAGAGAAAGTTATGTTGAAGAAAGAAACAAAGCCAAACAGATAATTGCAGCATCCAAGAAGAAATCGTGGGAAGACTTTGGAAACAGGTTGGAGACTATGGGTCAAGCTGCTGGAAAACCATTCTGGAGTGTAATTAGCAGTCTTCGAAAGGGAGGTAAGAAGGAAATGACAAGTATTTTGGACAGGTCAGGAAAACTGCTGGTGAATCCTGTGGATGCCTTGGGCAGATGGAGGGAACATTTTGAAGAGTTGCTCAATGTAGGTGAAAATGCGATCAGTAATGTTTCAGATATCGAGGTAGAATGGGATAGGAATGATGATGGAAATAGGATCACATTTGAGGAAGTGAAAAAAATGGTCAGTAGATTGCAGTGCAATAAAGCGGCTGGGGTGGATGAAATTAAGTCGGAACTCATCAAATACAGTGGAATGTCAGGTCTTAAATGGCTGCACAGGATAATTGAAATGGCCTGGGAGTCGGACAGGTTCCATCAGACTGGACAAAAGCAGTAATCACACCAATCTTTAAAAATGGAAACAGAAAAGATTGTAACAACTACAGAGGTATCTCCTTAATCAGTGTTGTGGGTAAAATCTTCTCAGGTATTGTTGAAAGGAAAGTGCGAGTATTGGTTGAGGACCAATTGGATGAAAATCAGTGTGGGTTTAGGCCTCTTAGAGGTTGTCAGGACCAGATCTTTAGCTTGCGGCAAATAATAGAGAAGTGTTATGAGTGGAACAGGGAATTGTGTCTATGCTTTATAGATCTAGAAAAGGCATATGACCGGGTTCCTAGGAGGAAGTTATTGTCTGTTCTACAAGATTATGGAATAGGAGGCAAACTTTTGCAAGCAATTAAAGGTCTTTACATGGATAGTCAGGCAGCAGTTAGAGTTGACGGTAAATTGAGTTCATGGTTCAGAGTAGTTTCAGGGGTAAGACAAGGCTGCAGCCTGTCTCCACTCTTGTTCATATTATTTATGGATCATATGTTGAAAACAATAGACTGGCTGGGTGAGATTAAGATATGTGAATACAAAATAAGCAGTCTTGCATATGCGGATGACTTAGTTGTGATGGCAGATTCGATTGAAAGTTTGCAAAGTAATATTTCAGAGCTAGATCAGAAATGTAAGGACTATGGTATGAAGATTAGCATCTCCAAAACGAAAGTAATGTCAGTGGGAAAGAAATATAAACGGATTGAGTGCCAAATAGGAGGAACAAAGTTAGAACAGATGGACGGTTTCAAGAACTTAGGATGCATATTCTCACAGGATGGCAACATAGTGAAAGAACTGGAAGCGAGGTGTAGCAAAGCTAATGCAGTGAGCGCTCAGCTACGATCTACTCTCTTCTGCAAGAAGGAAGTCAGTACCAAGACTAAGTTATCTGTGCACCGTTCAATCTTTCGACCAACTTTGTTGTATGGGAGCGAAATCTGGGTGGATTCAGGTTGCCTTATCAACAAGGTTGAGGTTACGGATATGAAAGTAGCTAGGATGATTGCAGGTACTAGTAGATGGGAACAATGGCAGGAGGGTGTCCACAATGAGGAAATCAAAGAAAAACTGGGAATGAACTCTATAGATGTAGCAGTCAGGGCGAACAGGCTTAGATGGTGGGGTCATGTTACACGCATGAGAGAAGCAAGGTTACCCAAGAGACTCATGGATTCAGCAGTAGAGGGTAGGAGGAGTCCGGGCAGACCAAGGAGAAGGTACCTGGATTCGGTTAAGAATGATTTTGAAGTAATAGGTTTAACATCAGAAGAGGCACCAATGTTATCACTGAATAGGGGATCATGGAGGAACTGTATAAGGGGGGCTATGCTCCAGACTGAACGCTGAAAGGCATAAACAGTCTTAAATGATGATGATGTGAGCAAACAACGCAAATGTAAATGTTACGTCATTCCGTTATATGCTGCATGAAAACTGTCTTTGAACAGAAGTCGACCACTACCACCACCACCACCACCACCACCACCACCACAACAACAGCAACAACAACAACAACATGTCTAATTTTTATAGACCCTATTAAAAGCACGCGGGCGGTCAAGCATCAGACAAAGAGTGAGGATTTTCTGGGAAGTCACGTTCGTGTGCAATTTTTTACCGTAATTTCTGGGCCAGTGTGAAGCAGAATAACCCATGTAGTACAAGAATAGAGAGTGTGGCATTGATGGTGTCATTATAAAATTATTTGCATCTGCCTCTGTATAGATTGGAATGTAATTCACAGACAAGACTTTCATTATGTTTAAATTGACTGTATATTCTTCTATCTGACAAAAGGTGACTGATGGCTCCAAAGAAATACATGTTGGATGACAGTTTCTTTATTGACAACGTACACAGCTTAACACAATACAACGCTTTCTTACTATATTATTAGTAACTCAGTTGTGGGCTCATATTGTCTGCTAAGGACGATGGCGCAGTACAGAACTTCTGATACGCTGAGTGTGGTATATGGCTACGATTTGGCAGATAATAATGCAAGAGCGTTGCGCCTCGTCTTCGACGATAGATTTTCTTTGCGCAGGGTTGATGGTTCGTACCCTCGAAAGTGTTCAACTTGTATTCTTAGAAATGTTGCGTGCACACTCACTAGGCGTCTTGTTAATGCCTGATATGTAAAGTAAAGCGCCCAAAAAACATGGTCGAGTGCCAGTGTAGCTTCGTATATGTTCACACAATCGGGGCGTATGTAAATGATTAAATTTGCAGTTCTCAGCGACAGGTAGAACGACCACCAGAATGCATTAGCGATGGTCGTATTGCCAGGACTGGTAGGATGTACAAGGGAGTGTGGACAGCATCAGTTGTTAGTGCTCACTGTGAAAGACACGAAAATGCTGCGTACTTGTACAAGACAGCGTTATCAACAACAAGAAATGGTTCAAATGGCTCTGAGCACTATGGGACTTAACATCTTAGGTCATCAGTCCCCTAGAACTTAGAACTACTTAAACCTAACTAACCTAAGGACATCACACACATCCATGCCCGAGGCAGGATTCGAACCTGCGACCGTAGCAGCAGCGCGGTTCCGGACTGCAGCGCCTAGAACCGCACGGCCACCGAGGCCGGCGCCGTTATCAACACCTGACAGAATTTCAGAGAGCCTTTTTTTGAGTGTTTGGCAAGCATTCGGGAATGAGCTGGCGCATTGTTGGAGTGCATGGGGCAGGCATATTCGTCGACAAGGTTCTGGCCAACCACGTCTAACCATCACGTGGGACTTGGGACTGTGGCTGTATTGTGTACCAAGCACATCGTAACCCCTCCTGACCTATGCCTGCCATCAGAGAGCAAATATTATCATCCCTCAGCTTCCTACGTCATCCCACACCACTGATCGGATACTGTCAGCGCCGGCATTTGGTGTGGAGTGACAGGAAAGAATGGACTTTTGATGGATGGCGCCACATTCTGTTCACCCATGAGCCGCTGTTCTGCGCTATCCCAGATGACCATTGTCGGCGAGTATGGCTGTGATCTAAGGAAGGTGCCATTCTTCCAGCGTTTTTAAAAAGCGTGGCGGTGTTGGATTGGGGAGCCAAAGGGCAGGACTTCAGGTCACGACTTGTACAGACTGATGGAATTAAGACGCCACAGCGTCGCACACGACGGAGGTCCTGACTCTTCATGCCTTACCTCTCAAGCGACAGGTTTGCGGAGCCATTTTTCGACATGACACAATGCCCGTCCACACGTGACGAGTGTCTCTCTAAATTGTGTGTGGGATATTGAGGTACTCCCGTGCCTGCGATGTCCCCAGATCTATCTTCGATAGAGCACATGTGAGACCAACTGGGACGTCAACTCTGTTTCTCTGTCAGTATCCAGGGTATTAAGGATCAGTTACAACAATTGTGGACCAGATTGCCTCAGCATAGGACACAACGGATTTACTATATGACACACTTCCCAACCGGATTAATACCATGCATCCATGCAGAGCGAGTGCAACACCACTCTGATGTGGGCTCACACTATCAAGTTCGTAGTAAATCTGTCTCTATATCCAAATTATTGAAATAACGTTGTGTACCGTCTCAAGACGTGAAGTTTCATTTAGTTTTCGCCTTCCATGCTGGGTGCCTCACATTTTTGACAAGCAGAATATTATTTACTGACAAGCTAAAAATTAATATTCAAAACCACTTAGGCCTACACATATGTCTCTATTGACGTGCAGGCAAATATTCTGCGGACTAGTAATTAGACGACCCGTTTTGGTTTGATAAATAGTGAAGCACTTAACATACCCGACGCCCATTATATCGTGGTTGCATTGGCTTATGCTGTTTCGGTAGACCATGAGAATGATAATCGAAATTAGTTTATTCTGCCTTTGATTCCATTATGGATGAGTCATCTTCGGTGCGAAGCCTGGTCCGATGCAGCTCTCTACGCTCCGTGTAAGTGTTTTCATATCGGCGTAATTACTGCAACCTTAATCCACTTGAAACTGCTACTGGAGTCAACGGTCGACTCCCTTCCGCAGTACTTCAGTACTTGCTCCCCACAAATTCCTACGTAAGGTATGGCCATGATGTGTCATATCAACTGACCCCTAATTAAGTTATGCTACATTGCTCATTTTCCCACAACTCTATTTAGTACCTCTTCATTGGTTATTCGATCTACAATTTAATCTTCAGCATTCTTCTATATTACTGTACTTCTAAAACTTGTGTGAACCGCTTGTTATTCTCGTTTCAGTTCCGTACAAGTCTACATTCCAGACAAACGCCTCCAGAAAAGAATTCCTAATACTTAAATTTATGTTAGATGTGAAATTATTTCTCTTTTTCTGGCACGATTTTATGGCAATTGTGAGCCTCAATTTCATTTTCTCACTACTTCGTCCATCGTCAGCTTTGTTGCCCAAACAGCAAAACTTGTCTATAACGTCTACTGTTTCATTTCCGAAACTAATCACTTGTTGCATTTCGACCGCTCTTCAACACCCTTGTTTCAGTTTTGTTGCTATTGATATTTTAATTATTTTTTACCTCTATTCGTACTGTTCAGCAGATCTTGCAATTCCTTTGTCGCCAGTGACTGAATCACAATGTCATCAGAAGAACTCACGGTTTTTATTTCTTCTTCTTGAACGTTAATCCCCTTTTCAAACTTCTTTTTGCTTTCTTTTAAAGTTTCCTCAGCGTACAGGCTGAGTAACATGAAGAATGGGTCAGAACCATGCCTCACTCCATTCTCAATAAGTAATAATACACATTGGATGATTCTGAAATAGTTTAACAGGGAACAGAGCTTGCTCCATAGGCCACACAATCCGATCAAAAATATCTGGACGCATTTCGGTGGACATTAATATCATGTGTATCCAGCCTTTGTCTTTATGACGGCTACTGTTGATACTTTCATTGAGGTTTCTGGAGTTCTGTGGAGGAATGCTACCCCGTTCTTCCTCGAGAGCCGAGACCGGAGAAGTTAGTGAGTTGGATACTGTGGCCTGGAGTGGTCTATGTTTCAATTCACCTACATGTTCTGTTCGGACACGGTCGGTACTTTTGGAAGACCAGTCCATTTCAGGAATATTATTGTCCACAGAACCATTGACTCACAGAGGCTGCTTTATGATCAGGTGAATTATCATGTTCATACAATCATTGTCTCCATTCTATTAGTCTACTGTACAAAGTACACACTGCTGTAAAATGTGTTCATATCCTGCCGCTTGTGACGTTTTCTTTTCCCCAACCAAGGAAGACATTGCCGTGCCACAGCATCACTTCCTCTAGTCTTCACTGTTGGCACTACATATGATGGCACGTAACGTTCTCCAGTCACTTCCCGAACGCGCGGATCGCCACACTGTATATGGCGTGGTCCATCATTCCAAGTCAGTCGTTTCCCGTCTTCCATTGTCCAGTGGCGTTGCTCTCTGCACTACCTCCAGCGCTGACTACAGAAATGTTGGCTTATGAGGAGTTGCTCGACCGCTTTACCTCATTCTTTGTCACTCCCTGTGCACAATCATTGTGCTAGCTGTACTGTTAGCAGCACATTGGAACTCACGAGTGATTCCTAGCTCTGATTTGATGCCAGTATTTACAACCTCCGAAATGCTCAACGGATCCTATGCGTCAGTATAAGAGATCAGAGCATGATTCTGGTTTAGCCTTCGTTATCTCTTGGATGTTCCATTTCACAATCAGTTGATCAACAATCGACCTTGGTAGCTATGTAAGAGTTAAAATTTCCCTAATGGTATTGATAATTGACGACGTCCAATGATTAGTCCACATTCGAAGTCATGAGCTGTCCTGATGTTATTGCTTCTCTATTGACAACACAGAACTGCGTGCCTCCTCTTTTTATTTTGGTGGGTCCGCTTCTCATGACACCTGGTGGTCAGTTCCACATTATATAGAAGTGTTAGGATAGTTTGCATCCGACAGTATACTTCGAGACTTTGATTACGTAGTTTGTGAAGCCATATTTAGGAAACACTATTCTTGAATATGTCTATGGAGGCCACGCGAGGTAGCCGTGCGGTCTTAGGCGTCACGGTCCGGGCGGCTCCCCCCGTAGGAGGTTAGAGTCCTCCCTCGGGCATGGGTGTGTGTGTTGTCCTTAGCGTAAGTTAGGTTAAGTTAGATTAAGTAGTGCGTAAGCGTAGGGACCGATGACCTGAGTAATTTGGTCCCATAAGACATTACCACAAATATCCAAATTTTATATCTATGGACAATGTGCCCCGTACACCGTATTACATGTTCCAATCTCGTTTCGTCTCGACCAGTCACCTGTGCTGTAACTCTTCAGCTTCATCCGACCACAAATCTCTCCATTATATTCTCGGGAGTCATCTACCATCACTTGTTTGTGAGGCCACAGCTGAGAGGGACAAGACACTGATTGCCCACGTTTGAGGCGCCTGTGGACGGATTCGAAATGCATCGAGCCTTAGAATCTCGTACACCAATGTTACAGTTTCAAATAATGAAGTTTTTGTCATTTTTGGAGGTGATGCAAGCATAGGAATAAAAGCGGGTGTAGTACGCGCACTGAAAGAGCAACTGACCAAATATACAGAAACAGCAACAGGTGGTACAACACAAATGAATTATCATTGAATTTAGATAAGGCTCAGTACATATAGTTCAATACCTCGCACAGAACGCAGAAAAGTGTAAAATAGCTTTCTGAAATAATTAACTAATAGAAGCAGAGTGTGTTAATGGGAGTTAGATCGGAAATAATTTTTTTCTCATTTTCGGAATTTATCTCATTATAAAATTTGCAATTTTCTGAATAAAGTGATTATATATATATATATATATATATATATATATATATATATAATTGTGAGAAGATTATCACAAAACTGGAATGAAGTCCAGAAGAAGATGGGCACCAGGTTGAGGAAGTTGAAACATGGTAAAACCATATGAGGCAGGCTGACAGACAAAATGATTGATGAACTACAGCAGTATAATGGGATGGCCATTAGAAAAAATACTGAGGATTTGTTGAAAATGAAGCAGGTAGTATGGGCCACCTTCTTCCACAGACTGTCAACTGATGAAAAACCAGTACACCACCTTTACCCTCCTGGACCTGATTCATGGTGCAATTACCGCAATGCCCGGTGCAACAACAGTTCATACAGACATAAACATTCCATCCCAACAGCAGTCATGGATATCATACCACCTATTTACAGAGACCTGGCAAATCCTGAATTACTGAAGCAGTGTTTGCATGGTCAGACTCAAAATCCGAATGAATCGTTCAATAATCTTATATGGACTCTCTTACCAAAAAATGTTTTTGTTGGAATTAAGACACTAAAGTGGAGGGTCAGTAATGCTGTTGTTGCTTTCAATGATGGCAACATTGGTAGGGTGAAAGTGCTACAGCACATGGGAATTAATCCTGGAGCAAACTGCATCAGAGAACTTGAACAGATGGACAATATTCGCATTAATAAAGCAGAGTATGCAGCACAGGTGGCCACTAAGGAGTCCAGAAAGAAAAAGTATTACTACTGTCATGTGATTTAAAAATGAATAAACTAATTCACTCTGCAAGTTTACGTTCACTAAGGAGTCATGCAATCTCTTTTGAGGAAACACAACTTATAGGGACAGTATTTTCCAAATACAGAAGCTTGTATCAAATGAAACGGTTTGGCTCCAGAGACCTTTGCAAGTCTCCAGGCTTTCGTACAAACTTTCATTTTTTGCTTAAGTCTGTACAGAAGTGTGTATCTGGCATTAATTCCAAGCACGCCCTGCAGAGATCTTTTCAACAAATTTGTCATGCTAAAGCACTTCTCAATATATTTATTCATTAATTCTATTTCTCTTTTAGATATATGCCTATTTTCTCAAAGAAGCAATGAGAAGCGTGAATGTAACACAAGGACCAAAAACATCCTCTGAAAATTCATGGGGTCAATAAGACAGAAGAAAGGCAAACCTCTATTTATAGTATTGGTAGATCTAGAGAAAGACTTAGCCAATGGCGAATGAAATACACGCTTTGAAATTCCGAAGGTTGCAAGGGTTAAAATACAGTGAGCAAAAAGTTGTCTGCAACTTGTACAGGAAGCAGACTGCAGTTGTAAGAGTCAAAGGGCATGAAATGAACGCAGTAGTTCACAAGGGAGTGAGACAGGTATGTAGCCCTTCCCGGATGTCAATCAGTTCGTACATTGAGAAAACAGTGAAGGCAACCATTTGGAAATGGAATTAAAGGTCAGGGTGAAGAAATGAAAACTTTGATGCTTGCCGATTACGTTGTAATTCTATGAGAGACGGCGAAGGAGTTGGATGATCAGTTAAGCGGAATGGATTGTGTCTTGAAAAGAAGTTCTAAGGTGAATATGAACGACAGTAAAACAACGGAATTAAATCAGGTGATTCAGATTAGGAAATGAGATACTAAAGCTATTAGATGAGTTTTGTTATTTTGAGCAGCAAAAGAATTGACGAGGTAGAGAGGATGTAAAACGTAGACTGGTAATGACAAGAAAACCGGTTTTGGAAAAGAGATATTTGTTAGAATCAAATATAAAATTAAGTATTTTCGAAAAGTATTTGTCTGGAGTACAGCTTTGTACGGGAAGAAAACCTGGACAGTAAGAATTTCAGACAAGAATAGAACAGCTGTTTAGTGAATCGAGCTAGGGTAAAAATTATGGCCCCAACTTGTGCATAAACATGGAGGGAACGCGGTCGTCAGTTGGCTTATGGAATATGTAGAGGGAGACTAAGGGATACCATTAGCAAAGTTAGAATGCATTTATGTTGCAGTAGTTTCGCAGAGATGAAGTACAGTGTAGCGTAGAGAGATCGATCAAACCAGTCTTGGAAGTGAAGACTACGTGAACAACAACATTTGAACAGAAATAATTCAGATAAGAGGATACATACTTATCCAACAACCTGCTACAATACATTAAATTCGCTGTGGGTAAAGGGGTGGTGGTTGAAATGGTGGTAGGAACTGAACTTCCTATGGCACAACTCCTTGTACTCTGTTGAACAGTATCTTCACACAAACTGATAAAATTTAATGTTTTACGTTGATTTATAATTACATTTAGGAATTCAGTATATTGGTTTTTAGTATTGTTAAGTCTTTACAATGAACTGCACTTAAATTAAGTACACATCTTTGACTTCTTTCTACATTCTGTAGACCGATATGTGGGAAAGGACTAAAGTACAGTAATGCAGTTAGGCATTCTGGAACTTGGTGTGCGTTTTTCACGAGCAAAGTGTGCGAAATGGTGCGTTCTGTCAGTGCTGTGTGCCTTGTAACACTAACTGACGTTTACAATAACACGACGGCTAATGTCTGTGGGTCTGTGGGGATCAAGAGCACGTGGTCATGGTAGAAGTTTTTGGAGAACAGATAAAAAACCGTTTCCATATTCAGCTCCATGAAGATACATGCAGCACTTCAAACAGATACAATTTTATGACTTACTGCTATGTACACTTCAGCTGACAAAACTAAGCTGGCTACTGCCATATAGCACAGCTAAACTACTACCTAACAGAGAGACTGGAGGAAGCTCATTGAAGTAGGGGGTTGCACGAAATCCTATTTGTCATTGGCTGAGGAACGTGCAAAATGATACCTACCACACGAGATAACGTTATTGGGTAATCAGCCTTTTCATTGGTTCGATGAAGTATGCCACGATTTCCACTACTGTAAAATATTCTTTATCCAGGAGGAGCACTTACACGCAACGAACTCAGTTTTCTGTTGAGCGTTTTCCATTGTCAACCTTCCTTTTAACATAAGTCTTATCATCCTGTCCCTTCTTCTAGACAGTGTTTCCCATACACACATTCCTTTCCTTACAGTTCCATGGAGATCCCCCTTATCCCATATCTGTCCATTCGCTTCTCAACGTCACGTCTCAAACGCTTCGATTCTCTTCCTGAGCTCCAGATTCTCAGAAGGCCCATGTTGATACGAGTGGACTTGGTTCAACGAGAAATGCTGTCTTTGGCTCCGCTAGTCTGTTTTTTATATCCTACTGCTTCGTACAATATACTTTGTCATCCCAAGAGTAGCAGAACTCCATCACCTCGCCTAGTACGTGCTCCCCTGTTTGATTGTTAACTTTATCGCTAATATAACTTCTTCTATTCCTCATCACGTTCATTTTCTTTATTAACATACCCTCGTTCAAATGACAATAAAAACTGTAACAAGATTTAAAGCCTATAACTATTTGCTGGAAAAATTTTACATACCATAATTTTCAATAACAATAAACGTAGATTACGTATAACTTTCCGACCCACTCTCATACTCTCGGTCGAATGTACCAAATTTTTATGTATATGTACATTAAAAGTGGATGGAAAGAAAAGTTATCACTAAAATAATGACAAGCTTTATACATTGTCACAAGGAATTTGTAATAATACACAGGGTGTACATAAAGTCTGGGAACACTTTCAATTATTTATCGCACAAGAACCAAACACTGTAGAGATATCATACATATATCATTTTGCAGAGACACCCTGAAAGAGTTTCGTGGGTTGGCTCTGAGCACTATGAGACTTAACAAAATGGCTCTGAGCACTATGGGACTCAACTGCTGAGGTCATTAGTCCCATAGAACTTAGAACTAGTTAAACCTAACTAACCTAAGGACATCACAAACATCCATGCCCGAGGCAGGATTCTAACCTGCGACCGTAGCGGTCTTGCGGTTCCAGACTGCAGCGCCTTTAACCGCACGGCCACTTCGGCCGGCGAGACTTAACATCTGAGGTCATCAGTCCCCTAGCACTTAGAACTACTTAAACCTAACTGATCTAAGGACACCACACACGTCCATACCCGAGGCAGGATTTGAACGTGCGAGCGTAGCGGTCGCGCGGTTCCAGAATGAAGCGCCTAGAACCGCTCGGCCACGCCGGCCGGCTAAGTTCGTGGGTACCTGAACACGTTGCTGCCCCATCGATGGATCGACCGTGTTACAGAAGGGGACAGCAGTTTCATGAAATGGCCTCCCCGATCACCAGATCTCATTCCGTGTGACTTTTTTCTGTGGGGACACATCAAAGATCTGGTGTATGTACCGACTCTACCACGTGATGTAGCAGAGCTCCGGGAGAGAATACGGGAAGCGACTGCCACAGTCGACAATGCCATGCTGGGTCGGGTATGGCCAGAATTCGATTACCGTGTTGACGTCTGCCTGGTCACTCATGGTTCGCTTATCGAATGTTTGTAAAAAATACTTTCAGAGTTTCTCTTCAAAATGCAATATGTATGACATCTGTACAATGTTTAGTTCTTGTGCAATAAAAAAATGAAAGTGTTTCCGGACTTTATGTACACCCTATATATTTGTATTAATATAAGAAACGAAGAAAGACGACGCACCATGACAGAAATATGCGAATGCCTTGGAAATCGAGAAATGTGATGTACAGTACAGGCACACAAATGATTACAATTACAGAAAAAGCCGATGGTTTATTCAAGAAAGAAAGCTTCAGAAACAGAGCAAGTCAATAAGACGATAGCTCACCTCCAGCCCTCTTACAAGCAGTTATTCGGCTGGTCATTGATTAATACAGTTGTTTGATCCCCTTCTGAGGGATATCGTGCCAAATTCTGCCTAACTCGCGCGTTCGATCGTCAAAATCCGGAGACGGTTGGACTACCCTGCCCATAACGCTCCGAAAGTTCTCAACTTGGGAGAGATCCGGTGACGTTGCTGGTCGAGGTAGGGTACGGAAAGCACGGAGACAAGCAGTAGAAACTCTTGCCGTGTTCATGGCGTCTGCGTCTTTGACCTGGAATCTCACTGACAGGGATAGAATTGTCTTCAGTGATGAGGCACGCTTCGAAGTGAGCCCCGATAACCATGGAAGACGTATCGTGAAATGCCCTGGACAGGAGTGGGGTACAATCTGACTTTCTTGACTTTCGCCAGCCACATGGCCCGAGAGCCCGGGGTGGCATTTCATTTCATAGCAGGACCCCTTTGGTTTTCATCTGCTCCACCCTTACAGCACAGCAGTACGTCGACGATATTCTACGCCCCATTTTGCTGCCCTTCATGGCAGGCCATTCTGGGCTTACATTTCAGCAAGGTAACGCCCGAGTGCAGACGGCAAGTGTTGGTACTACTTGTCTTCGCGCTTGCGAAACCCTACCTTGGCAAGTAGAGCCACCTGATCGCCTAGTTGAGAAGGTTTTGAGCACTATGGGTAGAGCCCCTCCAACCAACTCGGGATTTGACGATCTAACGCTCCAGTTAGGCAGAACATTGCTCGATATCCCTTAGGAGGGCATCAACTATATTAATCAATGCCAATCCGATAACTGTTTGCATAAGCGCCCGAGGTGGACCAACAAATTATTGATCCGCTCCGTTTGTGAAACACTTTCCCTTGAATAAATCATCCAGTTTTTCTGAAACTGTGAACATTTGTCTCTGTGCATCACATCTGCCGATCCTCTTCCCATTAGGATAATTCTTTCGTGGTGCGGCGTTTTTTTCTTTGAGTGTGTTTTCCAATTCAGTGCGGACCTCATCTCTTCACGACAGTGTAAGCATTTTCCTACAGATCCCTATTACATGATTAAATAAAAATTATGTACACAACGAGAAATTATTGTTACGTTACAGCGGGGCTCAAAACACGCACCATTTATCCCAGCGCTTTGCTCTGATGCTTTCCGTTCTCATTCCCGCTTTTGTTTTCGACACTCATGCACTGAGTTCTAAGTAATTATTTTGTCGTTAAACAGGGCAGCGAAATTAATTCCGCTGGGGTATATTTTGAAATGAATCAATGTTTATTACGAAGTTCAGTGTTTTGAAGCATTTGCCTCTGCCTGCATTTGATACGCAGGGCTCTGCCAATAGCTTCACATAAACACGCCAGGTACTGACATCCCAAAAATCATACTAAATACGTGATTGTAAATTTTACTACCGTCATATCATACATTCCTACAGTGTATGTTAATACGAGATCACCAATCCGCGTAAAGAAGAAAGCCGCACTGAATTATTCTCAGTAGATACTACAATGATAACGTGGAAATTGTTTTTCCACACGGCGTCGATATGAATGAAATATTTATTTGTTTGCATTAGTACATATTGTACAATTAAATAAGCCATCTGTCAAACTATTTCGTTTATCAGTCTGTATAAAGTAATCGTGATTAGCGTAATTCATATCAGTGGATAAATAGAAAAAAAATCATTTGTTTAGACAGTTTATGGCGAACCCAAATTCGTGTGCAGCTGGCAAAGGCTTGTTAAGAGTACAGTTCGTCATTTACACTTGATAATGAATGATCATGCATTAAAACTGTATCAAATAGTTGACGCCACATATACAACAAAAATAGAGGTACTGTACATTTTACATAAACGATTTATCAGGTAGGGTCGGTATCACTGTCAGACTGCTTGCTGACTATGCTATTGTCTAGAAGATGATCTTAAGGAAATGCAGAAAAATATGGCCAAATTTCCATCTGGTATTAATAACGGCAGATCTCCTTATAAGTGGATAAAGATCGTTGTTGTTGTGGTCTTCAGTCCTGAGACTGGTTTGATGCAGCTCTCCATGCTACCCTATCCTGTGCAAGCTTCTTCACCTCCCAGTACTTACTGCAACCTACATCCTTCTGAATCTGCTTAGTGTATTCATCTCTTGGTCTCCCTCTACGATTTGTACCCTCCACGCTGCCCTCCAATGCTAAATTTGTGATCTCTTGATGCCTCAAAACATGTCCCACTAACCGGTCCCTTCTTTTTGCCAAGTTGTGCCACAAACTCCTCTTCTCCCCAATTCTATTGAATACTTCATCATTAGTTATGTGATCCACCCATCTAATCTTCAGCATTTCGAAAGCTTCCATTCTCTTCCTGTTCAAACTATTTATCGTCCATGTTCCACTTCCATACATGGCTACACTCCATACAAATACTATCAGAAACGAGTTCCTGACACTTAAATCTATACTCGATGTTAACAAATTTCTCTTCTTCAGAAACGATTTCCGTGCCATTGCCAGTCTACATTTTATATCCTCTCTACTTCGGCCATTATCAGTTATTATGCTCCCCAAATAGCAAAACTCCTTTACTACTTTAAATCTCTCATTTCCTAATCTAATTCCCTCAGCATCACCCGACTTAATTCGACTACATTCCAATACTCGTTTTGCTTTTGTTGATGTTCATCTTATATCCTTTCAAGACACTGTCCATTCCGTTCAACTGCTCTTCCTAGTCCTTTGCTGTCTCTGACAGAATTACAATGTCATCAGCGAACCTCAAAGTTTTTATTCCTTCTCCATGGATTTTAATACCTACTCCAAATTTTTCTTTTGTTTCCTTTACTGCTTGCTCAATATACAGATTGAATAACAAAGGGGAGAGGCCACAGCCCTGTCTCATACCCTTCCCAACCACTGCTTCCCTTTCCTGCCCCTCGACTCTTATAACTGCCATCTGGTTTCTGTACAAATTGTAAATAGCCTTCTCTCCCTGTATTCTACCCCTGCCACCTTTAGAATTTGAAAGAGAGTATTCCAGTCAACATTGTGAAAAGCTTTCTCTGAGTTTACAAATGCTAGAAACGTAGTTTGCCTTTCCTTAATCTTTCTTCTAAGATAAGTCGTAAGGTCAGTATTGGATAAAGATAGTCCCTGTAAAAAAGAGAAAGATTCGAAAATATAGCCCACAGTTAACTGCGGTCATCTGGAACAGATCATACAAATAATCAGGGTTAGGACAAAAAAGCAGTATACATAAAACCTGTTTTATGGAAGATGAATTGAGGACAAAGGTTTGTTACAAGGCTTCTGGAAAAGTGGTGCGCATCTGTGTAGTAAAACACATACTAGGTGCTGGTGCGACCAGTTCTAAAGTATTGCTCCGATATGTGGAGTAATTATGGAGTAGGTGCAACAGCAAACATTGAACGAATTAGAAGACACCCTGCCATGATCTTAACTGGGCAGTACATCCCTCATGAAATGGCACTCTCCTAGATACTAATCTTAGATTTGAAGGTGATCCATTCGGCAGGAATCGTTAATCACAATAACATGACATACACGACGTAGACTGTTTTGCTCGTAAAATAATAAAAGAAGATCAGTTCTTTGTCTGCAACACAACCTAACCTTTCTATAGAGATAGCAATATTTATGCACGTGGCAATCAAAGGTGTGTCACTGTTCAACACAACTCCCTTCTTGGCCATTAAAAAGTCGACAAAGCGCACACAGTATCTGCATTCCTGTAGAAAAGAATTCGTTTGAGAGTCGTCTCGTAACGTAATTCTCTTAGAAAGGAATCTGTTTCTGCCCTATGGTTCTCCGACTAGTTCAAAAACGTTCAAATCGCTCGGGGTATGGTGAAGTGAATGCGAAAAACACTCGTACATTAGATCTGTGCAGCGTAGGCCGTTCATGATCGCATTGACACAGAATACCTATAGACAGCCATGCATGTATTACTTTTGAATGCATTACGGGAACAGCAGTGATCAATGTCTTATAAATATTTACTATTAAAAACAGTCTTCATCACGATTTATTTATCAAGGTGACCGGTTTCGACCACTACTGTGGTCATCTTCAGACCATTGAGTAGGAACCTCTTTCTGTTGGAGAATCATTACTAGTGATCCAGCGATCACGTGGTTGAAGAGGGCACATCGAACGCCGACTCAAAACATGCCCATATATGGCAATGTCACGGGCACCAGTGACGTCACAGCCGGCAGCTAGCGTATATAAGAGCACACCAACAGCCCACTGGCAGTCATACCACTTGACTATGGCCAAGGAGTCCTTGGCCGAAAGCTCGTGTAGTTTTAAGCAACTGACGCGGTTGGAAACCCGAGAACATTTTATTCAGTGATATCGCCGCGAGACTCTTCATTCATACAATAACAATTCTAATTTGAATGTGAAGGTACTATCCTCTCACGATGGGAGCTGAATGGTAGCAGAGCATGCACAGACCTCTGAGTTATGGGCCAAGGATGCTTCCACCTCCAGCTCCCAATCATGAAGGCATACGAGCGTCACACCATGTGAGACGGTGCAATCCCATCAGTGTTGGTGCTGTCTTCAAAACCCCACTGACGGTCTCAGTGCAGGCTGCACGCACTTTGCGAGTAACGACCTTGTATGCTGCAAACACGGGGAACTACGGGGTCAGCTGGCTGCCATCGATGCAGCAAACAAGAGTCTCTTCTTTGCAACAACAAGCAACCAAGATTGATCCTCTGGAGCGATTGCCACGTTGGACCCATTGTTTAGACTTGTCATCAACTGACTATTTTGGATCAGTACCGACCAGCTTCAATTTGTGTGAAGGAAGCCTTTGTACAATGTGAGAGCACTTGTGTATCTAGGGGCCACAGGTTATTCTTCAGTTGCTGATTGTTTCATTAAGAGAGTTATTTTGATATCAGTCAGCCATTTGGAATTTGTACAAATCTGCTTAATTTGCCGTGAGCCAGTGCTCACATACTTTATGTAACTGTGTTTAATTCGCTGTTTGTCAGTGGGTATGAGACTCATTCACATGTGTGTAATTAACTGTTGGTCAGCAGATAGTAGAGTCCTGTAAGTTGTTTATTGTGCTGTTGAACAGCAGGGATGATGGTAACGTTAGTTATTGTATATTTTGGCACGTTCCCCTTTGATGGATAATAGTTATTACGGTGTGAAATCGATTTGGGGGTTTTGGCAATTTTTGCTGGAGGCACTAGGGGGCATATGCGAGTGTCTGATACATGATCTCAATTTGTTTTTAACATAGTGCAAGAGCAGATAATTCCTTTGCAAATAAATTAATTAAAAACATAAATCTGTTATTCTGGAGACCGTTGTTCAAGCTGAAGGCTGAGCAGTGAGAATCATTGGAAGTTGTATTTTGTAAAACTGTGCTGGTACTTTAATTGTGGGTGAACAGTATATTGTGTTTCTTTAAATGATTGACATGACTGTAAATGAGAACTGGGAGCACACCCGTTGGGAGTAGTACTGTCATCTAGATTTTTAAGTGTAAATAATTTTTTTTTTAAATTTGTGCACACGTCTCAAACCAACACCACCACTCCAAATCCTAGTTCCGCTACACCAAATCTTGTAATACACATTTCATTTACATTTTCCCTAAGTGTTACTGTCTTTGTCTTTATCGGTACTACACTCTGGTGTATCTTATTACACACGTACATTTACACATTGATCATAAACATCTAACTACGACGAGTACCGTTATGTATTTGGTTTTGGTAGTCCGAGAGTTACTTGATTATCACTCTGATTGACAATGCGCCTATTGTAGCTTCACACAATTATACGAAATGGTTGAAAGCACCAACTGACGTTCAATGTGTAGTACAGAACGCATGAGCTGGAGGTGTTACGTAGTAGCTTAGATGGGTAGGTGACAGTTCACTAATGCATAGTTTTGGAGATACGCAGTTCGTGTTAGATGTGTTCTGTTATTTTATGTCGCTTAAGGCGACTTAATAAGGGAGACTGATCGTTGAGCCAAGTTCCAAGTTAAGCTTTACGTTTCGCGAAAGTTACTGAGTAGAGATGGATTATAGCTCGGAAGCAGGAAAAACCGCGCCACCTCCAACAGCACCAAGTCTAATAAACTAATGTGGTGTTCAGAAAAACCAAAGGTTTATGAGTACAGTCATCAGTAAGTCATCAGTATGGAAGGTCGGGCTAATGCCGTTTTCGGATGTAAAAGGCGTAACCTCGGATATCTACACGTAGCGGTGGATAGCAGTGGATCACTGTCAATGGCGCGTCACACTCTTACTAGTGGTAAGATGTGTATGTTGAAACAGGAAGTTGAGGAACAGAATCCCACTCGAACGATGCCATATTTCACTCTGCCTATAGTCCATTCTTCACCCGTCAATTTTTTTGTAGATGTGCCAGGAACGACATGTGGTTCAAATTCCGCGTAAAACTGTGCGTCCACTCTATCCGTCGTGATTACTGGAGTAGTTTGGGGACAGGCAACGCGCCAAAATGGTGTCCAACTGAAAGGCCTGAAACAGGCCGTCAGGTGGTCTGTTACCAACTAGAAAAAAACATGCATGGCTGTCTATAGGTATTCTGTGTCAATGTGACCATGCACGGCCCACGCTGCACAGATCTGTTGTATGAGTGTTTTTCGCATTCACTCCACCATACCCCGAGCGATTTGAACGTGTTGGGACTAGTCGGAGAACCATAGGGCATAAACAGATTCCTTTCTAAGAGAATTGCGCTACGAGACGACTCTCAAACGAATACTGTGTGCGCTTTGTCGACTTTTTAATGATCAAGAAGGGAGTTGTGATGAATAGTGACACACCTTTGATTGCCACGTGCATAATTATTACTATTTTTATAGAAAGGTTAGGTTGTGTTGCAGACAAAGAACTGATCTTGTTTTATTACTTTACGAGCAAAACAGTCTACGTCGTTTATGTCATGTTACTGTGATTAACGATTCCTGCCGAATGGATCACCTTCAAATCTAAGATTAGTATCTAGGAGACTGCTATTACCATATGAGAAAGGAGAGACTCATATCAAAATGGACATCCCGTTTTTGTTTCAGTTTCATTTCAATCTTGTTCGCTACAGCGCGTCCAGAGGCCCACATGCATTCTCGTTATCTCACACGATCATACCTCACACCAGTGTCTGGGGTATATCCAGTTTCCACGCCAGTTATTCTGCAAAGCATCACCTGTTGCCTCGGATCCTGCCACACAACAGCTATACGTGAGCAGATCACAAATGCTGATTTTCTTTTTAAAAACAAAAGAGAAAAACACGCCACATATCGTGAAGCCAGATAATTACTGTTTTTGCAGTGGAAACAAATTGTCGCTTTTACGCTTCACATGTTGAAGGTGGTGCTCGCTTTCATGGATCACGCAGTATGTGTAAACTTCATTCCAGTGGGTGATGACATATTGCGTATTTTGTGTGCCACACACAAGCGACAAACATTCGCAGCAACGTGTCATTAAGTGTCATTAATTCTGGAGATTCGTAGCCGTAGCAGGAAGGATTACTTAGCTTTCATAAATTTGATGTCAGATGACTTCCGCTGCGATGTAATTTCTACAAAATGCAAAAATGGTTCAAATGGCTCTGAGCACTATGGGACTTAACATCTGAGGTCATCAGTCGCCTAGAACTTAGAACTACTTAAACCTAACTAACCTAAGGACATCACAAACATCCATGCCCGAGGCAGGATTCGAACCTGCGACCGTAGCGGACGCGCGATTCCAGACTGTAGCGCCTACAACCGCTCGGTCACCCTGGCCGGCCTACAAAATGCACCTATCATTGTCAACTGCCATTAATTATAATCTCATGCACTAAAAACCAACTTCGTATCCACTACCTGCAGAATTGTAAACACTGGGGCACCTTTGTATACGTTGTATCCCCCAGCACATAAAGTATACAATAATGTCTACCAGTCACAGACGTTCATTAGTTTTTGCTTCAAATTGAGTTTCATACTACATCCAGATCTTTTCAGTCATCTCTCGCTGTAGAAAATCTGTGCGACTCTAGTAAAAGCAATAGGGACAATCTGGTTTACATGTTGTGCAGTACAGTACCTTCAGATTCGTGTCACAGATTGTTCATTGTGGAGCGAAATTCAGTGCCCAAGTATTCCCCGTAAACCGGTGCGTAGGGGTTTACTCAGCAAAACTGTTGTCGTCAGAAGTTCGATAAACTTCCACTAAACTACGTGTGGGTATGTTATTCTGAAGCGTGCAACGTTACCTTATGAATACTCTTGTGAGTAGCTTCCTCAATCACCATTCTACATGGGCAAACCAGTTGTGACTTTACCTGATGCTGTCTACAGTTCAGGTAACGGTACTATGCACGGCTCTGTTTAAAAGGAATACTCGAGAATATCGTAAGGTCAAACCACACACGTCTGCTTTGATGGCCAGTAAGTAGCAAAGGCGCTACAAATAACAGCCTGTAGCTGTGATCCTAAAGTCAAATAGTCCATCATTGGTTATAATTGCGAATTAAGAAAAATGATCAGAATTATTAAATAAAAGACAAATTAAGAATAAATAAAAGGGGCTTTATTGTAACGTCAGTAACTGATGTAGATGTCTTCGGAGAATTCTGTTCAATAATATTTATTCAAGAAAGTAAACATTAAGCAAACAGTCTTACGCTAATCAGTTATAATACAGACAGAAATTAAATCCAGTAAATCTGCATTGTGAGCGATACGAGAACGGTAGCAAAATCCTGAACTAAAATAGTCATGAAAGACACGTGAAAACTAAGTCCATTTGGTGATCGTAATACATGAAGCTTTCGCCAGCTCAAAATAATGCAAAGTTCAGTATTCAATTTACATAACACCACACGAGAGATAATGAGTAGAAACTTCTGCTCTTTGTAGTCCCTGTTTCATAACGCAGGTGGATAAGTTAGAGTTATGCATTGCAACACATCCATACCTTGCAAAAATTACTGTCCCTCGAAAAGTTAGTCTTGTAGCTGCCATTCACTAGAATCAGTCACCTACACGGATGTTACATTATTCAACAGGCAGGTTTTGTCTTCTTCCAGAACTCAATGTGAAAAGTGTCTTTTTCAAGATTTCAACGTAAAGTGTTCGAATCGCTCACTTGAGTGGGCTAGTCGAAAACTGTCCATCACCACTTGACGCCAATAGCTCTCCGCCACCCTCTGCATCTCCATTGGCCGAGGGCCATCCCACCAAAAATACCGGGTGATCTAAAAGTCAGTATAAATTTGAAAACATAATAAACCACGGAATAATGTAGATAGAGAGGTAAAAATTGACTCACATGCTTGGAATGACATAGGGTTTTATTAGAACCAAAATGCAGGATGATGCTCCACCCTATGTTGGTAGACGCGTGAAACATCTCTTGCGCGCGTCGTTTGGTAATAATCGTGTGCTCAGCCGCCACTTTCGTAATGCTTGGCCTCCCAGGTCCCCAGACCTCAGTCCGTGCGATTATTGGCTTTGGGGTTACCTTAAGTCGCAAGTGTATCGTGATCGACCGACATCTCTAGGGATGCTGAAAGACAACATCCGACGCCAATGCCTCACCATGCTTTACAGTGCTGTTGACAACATTATTCCTCGACTACAGCTACTGTTGAGGAATGATGGTGGACATATTGAGCATTTCCTGTGAAGAACATCATCTTTGATTTGACTTACTTTGTTATGCTGATTATTGCTATTCTGATCAGATGAAGCGCCATCTGTCGGACATTTTTTGAACTTTTGTATTTTTTTTTTTTTTTTTTTTTTTTTTTGTTCTGATAAAACCCCACGTCACTCCAAGCATGTGTGTCAATTTGTACCTCTCTATCTACATTATTCCGTGATGTATACAATTTATACTGACTTTTTGATCGCCCAGTATATCGTTCTGATGTTCTACAGACACGTTTTGATTCAAATTGACCACATTCTGCTCCAAACTAACTTGTTATAACAATAATTAAATAAAGAATTATCATAATCTTTCGGTCACACAAAGACCATTCACAACAATTACAAATAACAGTTTGCTCATACACTATGTGATCAAAAGTATCGGGATACCTGGCTGAAAATGACTTACAAGGTCGTGGCACCCTCCATCGGTAATTCTGGAATTCAGTATGGTGTTGGCCCACCATTAGTCTTAATGACAGCTTCCACTCTCGCAGCCATACGTTCAATTAGGTGCTGAAAGGTTTTTTGGGGAATGACAGCCCATTCTTCACGGACTGCTGCAATGAGGAGAGGTATTGATGTGTGTCGGTGAGGCCTGGCACGAAGTCGGCGCTCGAAAACATCTCAAAGTTATTCTATAGGATTCAGGTCAGGACTCTGTGCAGACCAGTCCATTACAGGGATGTTACTGTCGTCCAACCACTCCATCACAGGCCGTTCATTATGAACAAGTGCTCGATCGTGTTGAAACATGCGGTCTGCAACCCGAATTACTCTTCAACAGTGTATAGCATCAGTTCTTGAAAAAAGTAATGTTAAATCAACTTACCGATATGTAACTACAATGGAACCGCTATACGTACGCATAGAATTTTAATTACTGTTATCTCTGTATCGCAGTATATAAGGAAAAGATTTCTTTGTTTCACGCTCTTGTCTTTTTCTTTGTCTTCCTGGTCTTGTTGGTTCTGATGTCCTATCTGACGGTCGCATAGAGATCACAGTTTGTAAATAATTAATATAATTATCTGTAGCGTTATTATCAATTTTATCAAATATATATGCAATTGTTTATGGTAGAATGTGTTTCTTGTTGGTAGCAGAAAGTACCTTCTCTGACCCATGATTCATTTACGTAGTAATTAAATGTTTCCCTGGTTATTTTTTGTAAGTTAACTGTTGTAGCGATGCCATTAATGATAAAATGATAAAAACGCTTTTAATAGTCATTTCTTTCAAGAAGTATTAAAGATAATAATATTAATAACTACAGAAAGGTTTCTTGTAATATTTTCCATTTCATTTTTTAAGCCAAACGTACAGTTTTAGGAATAATAATTTTCATTAATGTATACGCTGCCATTGCACGTAGGCAGCTATACTGGAGCATCAAGCCTCACAAAAAAAGAAATAATTAAGCAGTAATTTAACTGGTTTATCACGCAACATAAAAGAAAGTTTTTTTTGTTTTTTTTTTTTTTAAGTCCATCGTGAGTAAGACGGATGTCTTCACGTTGGAATACGTATGATATTTCTGGCGATAGCGCCCTGAGAAACAATTAGCCGTGGCTATTAAGCAACATAAAAGATAACTTTTAACAAAACGTTTTCGTTTCCAATTATCAGAATAATTTATTTCAGTCTCTTAAGAAAGAAGGTTGCGCGATAAGTGGGAAGCAAGAAGGTGCTTAAAACATCGATGTAGGCCATTGCTGTTATAGTGCCACGCGAAACAACAAGGGGTGCAATCCCCCTCCATGAAAAACACGACCACATCATAACACCACCGCCTCCGAATTTTACTGTTGGCACTACACATGCTGGCAGATGAAGTTCACCGGGCATTCACCATATCCACACCCTGCCATCGGATGGCCACATTGTGTACCGTGATTCGTCACTCGACACAACGTTTTTCCACAGTTCAATATCCACTGTTTACGCTCCTTACACCAAGCGAGGCGTCGTTTAGCATTTACCGGCGTGATATGTGGCTTATGACCAGCCGCTTGACGATGAAATCCAAGTTTTCTCACCTGCCGCCTAACTGTCATAGCACTTGCAGTGGATCCTGATGCAGTTTGGAATTCCTGTGTGATGGACTGGACAGATGTCAGCCTATTACACAATACGATCCTCTTCAACTGTCGGCGGTCTCTGTAAGTCAACAGACGAGGACTGCCTGCACACTTTTGTGCTCTACGTGTCTCTTCACGTTTCCACTTCACTTTTACACCGGAAACAGTGGACCTAGGGATGTTTAGGAGGCGTATGACACAAGTTACACCCAATCACCTGACCACGTTCGATGTCTGTGAGTTCCGCGGAGCGCCCCATTCTGCTCTCTCACGATGTCTACTGCCTACTGAGGTCGCTGATACGGAGTACCTGGCAGCACACTGCACCTAATACGAGAAATGTATGTATTTGGGGGTGTCCGCTTACTTTTGACCACATAGTGTATATAAATAAATTCATCCGCAAGTGACATCACGTTAAACGACAACAGATTGTTCTAACCTCCCTTCCACAAGGCAGTGTCGTATACGATGTTTAGCTGAAAAAATTATTTTCTCCTTATAAATCAGATTCATCTGGTTTACACAGATAAATACATGTTAGAGATTATACGCATATTTACAAAATGTATAAATTTTGTTTAATCAGGAACAAACTGGTTTTCTTGTTTACAAAACTACAACTTTGTTGATTTCGGAAGAACTTTTTATTTTTGAGAACACATGTTTTTATTTGTGTTTATTTAGTCATATGCATTACGGACAAATCACTCTCTAGTGTTCCCCTCAAACATTTCTCTTGCACTTGCTGTGCAGGTGCTTCCCTCTTCCATTCATTTTCCATCCGCGAAAGGTACATTTTCCTGGCCTTTCTGTTGCTGAACGAGTTAGTGACGGTGCATCTATTGGCATTTGTATTCCTAGAATGTTGCATATTTCTTCTCTCAGTGTTTTACTGATGTGGGGATTTGTCATCCTATTCTTCATGTGTGATTTAACCAGTGCAAAAGAAAGTTTCGTCAAAAACCCTTCTCTACAACTGTTGCTGTTATGTTGTTGCGGTATATTTAGCTTGTAGATTGCACAGGCACTTACTGCTGATGCATCTAAAATGCCAAAGAAGTGTCACAGAGGCCGACGATTTGTCGGTCTTTAGGTAGATTTTGCATTACATAATTTATCAAAAACATTCATGCCCCCTTCATTCAAATTATAAGATTCGACTACGGTAGGTTTTTGGTAGATTTGCTCAATTTCGGATGTGGAGTGGTTGGATGATACGAAGACTACAGTTTTATTTTCTTCAGACAGAAAGGAACAAGCATCTTCATATCATCGTATAGAAATTTTGAAAAATTCTTATTATGTCCTTTGGCATTTAACATGGATGGAGAAATTTCTTTTTTTGTTCTTCTGTAGTGTATCAACTAAAGTAAGCTTTCTTTCATTTAATTTTTCAACTAATTCACAAGAGGATAACTCGCTGTCGGTCGTCATTTTTCTCTTGGTTCAGTTAAATATTTATGGGATACATACATACGAAAAGGCATCTTCCCATAAAGCTCAGAAGGTCTCATCAGTAATGACGTCTTCTGAATGGCTGTAGTATTCGAATCATTTCAACTAACATTTTCCACAATTCCCAAAATGCAGCAAAATTATCGCTTTCTTTTCTAAGACCCCTTGTAACTTTTGTATGTAAATGTACTGCACTCAGTAGAAATTCAAATTCCTTTTTGCCATCGTGCGTCGAAACAGAGGTAGGGTAGGCCATAAATGTGAGAAAATATATCCTTTACAGTCAGTCCAGAAATTTTTGGACAAATACATATAACCAAATAGTTTCGAAATCTCACCCAAGTTCTATATTTCCCATGTCACTCAGAGAAAAAATTTCATCTGCAGAAAAACCAGACGTAGCTTCATCAGAGAGTGAAGCGGTGTCTTCCACATCATCACCATTTTGTAAGATTGCATCTCCCGTTTCACTACCCTAGCCGCTGATTCTTTCTTCAGCCTGTTGCAATAACAATTCTTGACGAATTCTTCTTCTGTAGTAAACCGTTGATACTCTACCACAGTAATCTGCAAAATGACGGTAAACAATCAAGAAGTAGCGCTTTAGGCTTCTCCTACGCGATGGAAAATGATAACATAGATCACACGGATGAGTTGTAACTGGCACCGGGGCTGAGTGGGCCCTAGTAGTATCTAAATTATGGAACAAACTGGAGGTCGACTTACCTATCCACGATGCTGTATTTCGAAATTCTGCCTGACGGGGTAATCCAAGGTCAAAGTCCCACAACACTAGCACTGTTTGCTGTGCAAACGAAAACAAGCAATACGTGTCGGATACGACACCACCTTGTGCAGGGAAGTTAAATATTGTTTAAAGAATTTTTTATGCCTCCTTGGTAGAAACATCTTTTGACACTATTTTCAGTTGTGGTGTCAGATACCACATATGATAAACAACTTCTTAAATCACCATGGATTGTCGACTGTAATTATACTTAAGTAAAGTTTTATTTAAGCAAAATGAAATTAGATACATGTTCCTCAAATAACTACAACGACATGACAAGATAAAAGGTATTCGTGCTGAATTCAGTTGCTGTGTTGTTGCTGAGGATACAATGTTCGGACGACAAACATTATTGCATAGTGAAAAAGCTATAAAAACGTAATAAATATCAATAAATAAAATAGTTACAGATGTGTAGCTGTCAGGGATGAGAGCTACAGTGTGATGCTATCGCCTAAGATATCGTTTGTTGAAATCCCATGAAGTTTTAAAGGTTGTGACTTCTAAGGTTTATTCCAAAAAAATTTGCAGTGTAAAATATTAACTTCTGTAGTTTTTAAGGTACTGAGTACACTATTGTTATCTGAGATCGCCAGTGTATTCACATTTACTTTATTGTGTAACTGTGATTTATTATAGAATTTCTAAGAGTTGTAAGTAGCAATATTTAAGAATGTGTGACACTACACCATTTCTGGTGCATCACCTATTCTTCAGCTAGGCGAGCAACTGCACTCAAAATTCCCTCCACTGGGGTTTACTCAATTTCTGGCCACACTGACCGCCTTCGTACCTGGACAGAGCTTTACTGGCCACTTTGATGACCCGGGGTGTCGCGCCTTGGGCCCCGAGACCTGCAGCCAGCATTCAGCTGAGCAAACTACCTCACCTCCTACCAGTTCTAGGTGGCTAAATAGTTCGCCTTAATACGTGTAATGTTACTCTTCTCCACTTCGTGTGGCCCATTATTTCACTAACTTGGCATATTTAGTTACAACAAATTTTAAATACATACTCCACATAACAAAATAAATAAATAACTAAAAAGATATATAGAGAAGTTACATATCTTTAAAATACAATCTTTTGCATAAACCAAATATGTAGAGCTATCAGGCACAAGACACAAGCAAGTTGCGTAAAGATATCTGACCGCGAATGTAAATTCAGTCTTGGCATCATCATAAAATTACTCGTTAAATAACGCTTGTTGAGGAGAACAGTTTGCTCATTGCACTACACTTTAAACAAGCCAAAGTATTATCTTTATTATTTAAGAGTCCACAACCATGTTTTAGGTGTAAAATGTTACTTACACATTAGTCGCGCACTTCCAGTAGCCTTCAGTTACTAAACAGTAAATCAGATTGCCTATTTGTTTGTGTCAACTAGCACTGCTTGCTGATTAGTATAGTATTTTATGGAACATGTGTCTTGTGCAGCTTCATTTAAGCCTAAATTGAAGTCTCAGCTGCATACTTAGCATATTATTTCAGTAGAACACATGTGCTTTGCGTGATTATAGAAAAATTTTGGTGTGAAAGTACTGCCTGTTAGACCCATTTCATATTTTGAAAACATTTGTTTCTGAGTGAAAATAACGTTCTGCCATTTGACAGGAACATTGTGATACTGACGTAGTTTTCGTACAGATTTTAGATATAAAATTATTGGAAGTTACACACTTTATGTATTTTAGAAATAGAAATAATTCTGTGGCTCATGACATAAACTACATGTTTATGTGTGTTTTTTCTTGATGTCTTTTTTTACATAAATTTTACTCCTGGAGTTTAGGATATGTCACTTGACATTATCATTTTGTGTGTGTTTTTACACATTTTAGGTGTGAAATACTGTAAGTTACACTCTCCAAGTAGTTTGGAACATGGAGCCACTTTGCGCTATCTTGCTTCTCTTAGATTACCACTGACTGTGTTATTGAGGAAAAGGGGTGTGGTTTGTGATGTCATGATGACATCATAGAATAGGGTGCGTCACGTACGATGTCACAATCGACGTTAGGCGTTCAAGGTCAATTACCACGTGACTTTACAAGTGTTCTAAGTTGGACAAAGTGACTCATAGTCGGCATAACTAATCTACTCTTATTTATTGTGCTCTTGTCAAGACATGGTTGTACATTATTTATTATTGCATTGTCCTATACTTTCTATAAACCCTTCAAAATCGTATGTGCATCCCATACCCTGCTCTGGCTCTCCTTTTCTCAATTTCTTTTATGTTCTTCTTGTGCCAATGCAGGATTATGCCTTACAGTCGGTTCCACCTTCACTACCTCTTCCTCAGCGTTCCCACCCACACTCCTTCTTTCAGTATGATTGTATTTATCGCTTGGCGAGGGATTCTCCGAGGTGGCATAAACAGTACATGTTTTTCTGACCCTGCTTTCATTGGATTACTTTTTTAGTTAATTGCTGTAATGCCATTTTCTTCCTTACTTCTTGATTTCTTATTTTGTTTTCTCTTGTGCAACCTTTCAGTGATCTAAGAAACTACGTATCTGAAGTTACAAGTTGTCTTAAGTCTTTTGATCTTAATGTCCAACCTTCTGCTCCACATATTTTTGTGGGTCGTGTCATGAATTTATTTGATAGATACTAATTTTGTTATTTATGTCTCACTATGCTTAGAATGTTATATCATAACCTATATAATTGAAATGAGACACCTGTCCTATTGTTATGGTACTAATGATTTCTTAGCCCTTACTGGGTATATGTGCCCACTATTTTCTTTTTACTGTTGATCTCCAGGTTATTATTTAGGAGTACATTGACTAATCTATTTACAGTACCATTATTTGTAATTCGTTGTCACTACCCTGCATGATTATCTGGTCTTCAGTAAACACTGCATTTAGGAATTTACGTGTCCAAATTCTTGTAGCCTGAGGTATCCTGTCCTTTATCCGTACCCTGACAAGATCGTCGATGTAGGTTTTGAACAGTGTAGATGACATAATACAGCCTTGCCTTCCTCCTTCGTTTATTTCTATTTCTTCTTTGAGCGCTTTTCCTATTTCCTGTCTTATTTCGGTGTTTTTATATAAACCTTGGCATACTTTTATCAGATGCATGATATAACCTCTTTTCTTTGTTATTGACTAGAGATGCTTTTTCATAGTCGATAAATGCTAGATGTGTTTCCAAATTTAATTTTCGTCTTTTTAGTATAATTTGTTTCAGTGTGAAAACATCATCGTTATACCGTCTTCTGCTTGCTGGTTTAATAAAATTCAATCAGTGTTTCGAAGCCTTTCATTTAATATTTAATATTTTGTTACATATTCTTATAAGAGGAATCCAGAAGACTGATACACCTCTAATTATTTGTATTTCTTCAGTCTCCTTTTTGAAACATTGAAATAACGTAAGCGTGTATCTATTCTTTTTTTTTTTTTTCTTTCACCTGTTCGTCAGCACATGTTATAATGATCGAGCAGTCTGAATTCTAGAAACTTTCCGCCATATATTATCACCTTTGAGACGGTTATGTGTAATCCAGGTTTTTTTTTAATTTTTTGTTTCTCGACTGTCTATTTTAATTCTATCGGATCTGCTCCTTGCTCTGCATGTTCTTTCATTGACCTTCGTCATCTGAATTATACAATAGTTTTTCATCGTGATTTACCTGTCTTCTGGAGGAATTATATTTATATTTGTAGTATCTTTATCGACTCTTTTTAGCCATTTGTTTGTATGCTATGTTGAGGTATTCCCATGGCAATGAAGATCAAAAACGTTCAAATGTGTGTGAAATCTTATGGGACTTAACTGCTGAGGTCATCAGTCCCTAAGCTTACACACTACTCAACCAAAATTATCCTAAGGACAAACACACACAATCATGCCCGAGGGAGGACTCGAACCTCCGCCGGGACCAGGCGCACAGTGCATGACTGCAGTGTCCTAGACCGCTCGGCTAATCCCGCGCAGCAGTCAAGATCCCCATATTTGTCTCTTACAGAACACATGCAGGACTATCTTGGAAGTCAGCTTCGTTTTGGCGTTAGTATCCTTGTCGTTTTGGCGTTAGTATCCTTTATATAAAGGACGAGTCACAGTTGTTGAGCGCCTGCTTTCCGTAGGACAGAATACAACAGCTTTATGAAACGCTTTTCAGCTGAATCAGTGCATGTTTCCCGGCCAGACGGTGTTCAGTATCGCACTGATTAGTAGGCATGTACTACGAAGTTCTTCACAAATTTGGTTCGATTTTGTGATTACTGAAATAACATCACGTACCCTCTCAAACCATGAAGTTTGTTTACGTTTCCTCCTCCTGTTAAAGTTACTTCATTTTTTTTTTTTTTTTTTGTCAGGCATTGTACATTCTTATACTCATAACGTCATTCACGGATCAGGCTCACATATCTGTGTCATAATTTCCCATTAAGTTATTTCTAGTTTTCCTCTCTTTTCTTCTTCTACAAAGAGTTGCAGGTTGTCAGTTTTATATTACCATGATGTTCACTGACGTAAACATGAGGTTGAACTATAATAGTCAACAGCTGTCAGTAGTTTCACACGCTGGTGGCTTCTGCAACGCTGTTTCCCTTCGTGAAGGCCAGCCTCCAGACGTTAAAACCAGAGCTTTGCATTATAACTAACACAACCACTACAGGAAAGCTCCGTAGAAAAGTTATGTTCCGAAAAGTTAAGTGCTGTACAAAGTATTCTCGCCTCTTAAGTTTCTAACTAATGTATCTTAGAGCGAAAAAGGAAACAGTGGTACTTTCGTGACATCAAGTATTGCACACTTCGCATCTGACAGCAAGCTAATCGACTTGCTCTTCGACAAATTGTGTGTGAAATTCACTACTCATTTTCTCTATAGGTGACTCACTCGGTGCAGCGGTAATGGGTGGAAACCCTTTCAGATCATCAGACAGCAAGGACATCTTGGTCAGTAATAAAAATTGGATAAGTATTGTCAGTATCCAGAAAGAAGGGAGTGGCATATCTATAACCAGCGGAAAAATGCTCCTTTCGGAACAGAAAGAGGGGAGTATGTTCTGTTTTAAAAGCCTCTGACAGAAAAGTGAGGAACCAGGTGCCTCAACCCTCATTCCACCTTAATCACCAAAAATTTTGGCAAGCAACCATATTCGAGCTCTTTTAACGCAGACACTCTAAATCCTTGTATCCAGTCTCTCTTTATAGCTAACCCTTCATATGCAGCATCTTCTTCTCACTGCCAGTCTATGTATGTCTCTCTCACTGTCTTCTTTTTCTCCTGCTGATTTATAGTACATACCACTGCCATTGTCTTCTCTCTCATGTACACTGTCTCCTTTTGTCTTTTTGCCCTTTGGCACTGTCTCCATTATACCTCGGGGCCTCACTTCTGGGTGGTCCAACTTACATTATCCTGTATACACATGTGATTCAAAACACCATAGTGCGGCCTGTTTAAATTCACCTATTGGGTCCAGACCCTCCTAGCCTATTTATGTTCTCCACTAAACTCTATTTTTCATTTCCACTGTCTCCTGTCTCTTTTTCTCCCACAGTTTCCATCGCCATCCACCTACATTTCGCTCTTACTGCCACTGTTTCTCACTGACCACATATTCCCTTCATTTCCCTGCTACACTAGGACGTGCCGCTTACATAGAATGAATTATTTAGATCCGCAATAATTTGTCAGTTTGTTTATAAACTTCCACACATTTATATTCTTTGACAGCTATAAAGAACAAATAAGTGCAAAAAATATAAGGTTGACACAAAATGGTTAGTTTTACATTTTTTTGGATTTCGCTCATCGGTGGCAGTTCATAGAAAACTTGCAGCTTATAATTTGTGTCTTACAATAGTAAATATGTTGCTAATTTGTCAAAAACTAACATTTTGAGCCCGTGTCTGTGTGCAAAATATAGGTTGACTCTTACACAGAAGATTACAGCAAATAGCCACTTTTTAAAATGCTATTTATTTATTTAAACGGGCCGTTACCAGTTTCGAACCGATAGGTTCATCTTCAGACGCCTAGTTCACGTTTTACATTACGTGAATTAGCCGTCTGAAGATGAACCTATCTGTTCGAAACCGGTAACGGCGTTGTTTAAATAAATAACTAGCATTGTAAAAATGGTCCGGTTGCTGTAACCCTCAGTGTAAGGGTCAACCTGTAAGGGTCAACCTACAGTAAACATGTTAGATAAATAGTTTACTGTATTTTCAGGCTTTCCAGTTTTACATAATTTTTGGGAGTCATTTTCAGATTTTTTTCAGGCATATTAAGACCCTTCCTCGTTAGCCCATTTTTCACCACTGCAGTACCACTTTCGGCATATTTGTATGGGTGCAAAACGTCCATGAAACACAGACAGTGCTGCATAAAGGTTTGTTGGCGAAAAAATTCTCATTGAAAACAATGTTTGGTGTCCTAGAACCCATATGATAACACCAGAACCCTTGTCATGTGTTCACTATCTGATTTAAACTAAATTTAGGCCTCAGACCGGATGTTACTTGCATATTTTACGAGCATAAGTACGGTATCTTTCCACTTCTGCATGTCTGTAACGAATCGTAATATCGAAAAAGTTTCACTGTTCTCCAAAATCATCATCGTAATAACATATAGTAAAAATTTTGACAATCTGCCATGATAACAAAATTAAAGAAGTGGCCATCCCTACGAATGGTTCCCAAAGATCATGGTTTTCCGATATTTTCTCAGGAAGGGTCCATAAAGAAATAGTGTTTTCGCAAGCCGCCTGTAATCTACCCTACATCACACCTAATGGAAAAGAAACAACCAAACAGCTCAATTTGCTTGGGTAGAAAGAAGAGTGTAATGTTTAATTTTGACCCTGTAATGTAGGATCGGTTTACAAATTGTCACTAGGTCGAGGGCTATCCAAAACACTGTCGGGTACTGGCCGCTATCGTCACAAAATCTTTTTCAGTTGGATTACCTGTAGTATTAACGCTAACGATTACATCACTGAAAATCCTGCAAGGCTTTAATTATTGCTGTCTGATCATGACAGAATGCAATTACTGTCTCATCAGAGGTGCATATACTGTACAATTTAGAGGCAATACTCTCTCCTTAGCATGCAACTACGGATGTAATGTTTCTCCTGTCATACATGTAAGAAATAAGAACTTCTACCTCCATCAAAACCATGCTACCTTGAGACGGATTTGTTATATTGGCCCAAGAGACGTTGAGAATGTGAAGGCTAGTCATGGCCTCAAAGGCGCAGGCATTTACAGCAGCCCAAGTTAAAGTGGCAGTAACTACAAGGAACGTTCTGTTTTAAGAGTTTCGCAGCGCTATGCCGAACCTCAGCGGCACATTAAGAAAAATTTACTGTTTCCAAACACAGCCTTACATGTAAGTACAAAATGTAGTTTGAGCAGACAAGTATTTTAGGCCAACTCCATATTACTGGGACTAAGTCATCAAACAAGCTGCGGTTTTCTCTTTTTCTCTTTTGTTAGTACTTTTCAATCTATATCTACAAATGTAGAGGGGGCTGTCCCAGGAATGGGCACCAGATACTTTGCAGCCATATACCACGACAGCTGGTCAGAATCTGGGGATAGAAACTATTTTAACACACTTTTGTTAGGTCACTTTACTTTTGTCTGATTGTTGGTTACAAACTTTCCAGCTGATTTTAAACTGACTTACCGATGAGCTATAAACTAATTTGAGCGTAGCTCAGAACAGGATTATAGTGCAGTAGTCTGAGGATACGAATCATCTACTTGCAATAAGGGTAGAGAAGGTGTGATAAACGGGGTGACAAAGAGGCATAACACAGAGCACCGCCTATCTAATCTGAGGTCTTGTACGATGACTCTCCTCGGGCGCTGATAACCTCGCTGTTGTGCGCCCTAAAACACTAATAATCAATCATAATACTCAATCACGATGACTCTGAGTTGCAGATTACGTCACAGGCCTTACGGGCGCAATGTGTGTAAATTTCTGCTGCTGAAGTAGTCTGTGACAACTTCTTCGATTTATAATTGCACATCTGTAAGACGTGAAGTAATTTCTACCAAAGTGAGCACATCTGTCACTTGCAACTTGGAGAAATAAAAATACTGTTACGGTAAGACATCCTAGGACCGAAGATGGGTGTGAAGAGGGATGATATAAAAGCATAATTTATAAATTTCAACCAAATTTGGTACATACATGTCGCATTTTACCGCGTTTTTATCGTTTTTATTAATTCTCACACTTGTGTGTTTTTCTGTGAGGTACAAACTTTCCAATTGATTTTAAACTTACTCCCCGATAAGGCAGAAACTTGAAACTTTCAACTTAGCTCAAAACTGCATGACGATGCAATATTAACTCGTTTACTTTTCTGGTGTGAGGCGGAGGGTATTTTGTGTACCACTGCCATTCCCTCTTTTCCTGTCACAGATGCGAATGGTTTGCGAAATGAACGATTGATGGTATGCCTATGTGAGCTCAAATCGTTAAAATTTTTACCTTCGGTGTCTTTTCGCGAAATATACGTTGGAGGAAACAATATATTGGTTGATGCAGGTGGAGAGAAACCGAAGGAAACCTTAAATTTACCACAAGTCTCTGTTCTAAAATCATCAAGATATTTGAAATCGATGGAAAAATTTCGCATACGCCAGATTAAAAAGCATAAAATAATTATTTAAACGAAATATTTTTAAAAAGTAACTTTTTTTTTAAATCGGACTACGAAGTATAAAATAATTTCTCCTTATCCATAACGATTCCTAATCCCATACAAGTAATTCTTAAAGCCTGTGATTGTGAATTTTTACCATCTATGAATATACTCGTATGATTCATAACGAAGAAATTGAGACGCATCCTTTACATAACTGATGCATGACTAGTTCACCTGCTAACTATTATGTGTTACATGCCACCCACGTTTTTTGTTTTGAATCTTACTAATATTTTCATAACTGTCAGCAAATTCACGATCGTAAATTTTCAGAGCTGTGTGTATGGGGTTAGAAATTTGTGTATGACTAGGTACATATTATTTTATACCTTTTAGTCATATTAAAAAACTGTTAAGTTAAACAACTACTTACATTTAATTAATTATTTATTTTAATGCTGGATCAGTATGTTCCAGAGAAGAATATGAGTACGTACAGTTAGTTCTTCATGAGTACATAGAGTAAAGTCGATGACTGAAATTACGATGTGTCAAAAACTTCAGTCAAGATACGAGATCCACACTGTGAAATGCGTAGAAGCGTGCCATTTGTACCAGAGATTGCATACGAGTTTGTACAGTACTATTCGTCGTGATGAAAACAAAGATGAAGCGAGAGACCTTTCATCGCTGACGCCTATGTTAACTCTGCTCGTAGACGGCACTGCAGCACCAGTTACCTCTGTGTGAATCCGTTGACATCATACGCAATGAACTGCTATCCTAACAGAGATACACTGCTGAAGACTCAAATTTTCATAGAGAATTAACGCGTTATGTGCACAGAAAATAGTTAATTCTCTTTAACTTGCCTGTCATTCTTAGTAAACTCCAAAATATGGCGATGCAAACTCCAATAATGAACACATTTTTGCACTGAAAATAATTGTTGTTTTACTAGCTTATCTTGCTCCGCGGAGCTCCCACAATGTCTCATAGCCACACGACGTTATCGGTGGTCTGAGCTAAAGATGATGTTTCCTCTAAACGAATCGATGCTCTGTCTGCCGTGTTGCGTCGAGTGTAGTTACTTCCAACACATCCTTACAAACGGCTGAAAGCTGTTATGCAGCACGCATCTGACATATGAGGTTTCATTTTGGAGTACCTAGTGGGATTCAGCTGTATGAGGCATCTCCCAGATCTGCGGTTTTTGCGCGACTGGAACATTGATCGGTGTCCTAATTAATAGCCCACCCTCCTGTCAGTTCCTTTCCTCCTCTGGGACTTGGATTCGACAGCAATTAATGAGCGCCCCACTCCTGTAACCTCAGTCCTTGTGCTATGCTTTTTACATAGCCTTCCAGTTTGTTCAGGGCATTTGCGTATTCTCTTTTCTGTTGCTATGCTAATCAGTTTTTCTAGAAAAGATGAACATTCTGTAAGCACACTTGACCAACTCTTTGATATTACTTCGATATTGATTTTCAATTTAAATATCTTCAACATTTCGCGGCCCTGTCAGCAACTGTATAAATATTAATTTTAATTTTAATAATCAACAGCCTCAGTTGCACCGTTTACCTAGAATTTACCTAGGTTTCAGTCGGGATAACCCAACCTTCTTCAGAATAACAGTAACAACCGTTTGTCCATAGTGGACATCGTCAAGCTAAAACTACAAATCCATTAGTTATCGTCAGACTATAAAACTTATCTGGAACTGATTCGGCCCCACTTCGCTACCATGATGCGGCAGCCTCGACTGCTGTACTGGAAAAGTTTATAGTCTGACGATAATTTATGGATTTTCAGTTTTAGCTTGACGATGTCCACTATGGACAAACGATAGTTGCTGTTTATAACGGCTCTTCTTCTTGATGATTTGGTTTGATTTGTACTTGGCCTCGGCTAAAACTGGGCGACAGTCGGTAGAATGTTGAGTTCGTTATCTAGTTACGAAGACGACGTTACACAAAATAACAGTGCTGAACCGAAATGTCGACGTGCGTGAGATATTTACTTCACCAAGAATCGTAATTAATCGCTCGTAATCGATGTTTAACTAATTAATGATGAAATATTAATGATAAAACCAATACAGTCACATCCACAACAAATTCCCTACAAGCTGGTCGTAATTTCAAGTATCTAAGAAATCGTAACACTGGGCTTGTTGTTTGAGTCAAAGATTATACACAAGCGCCGAGCGCTATGGTCAAATATTATCGCTGCGCGTAATTATTTCTCGGGAGTTTCATGACAATAATTTGATAGAATTTTAAATCACAAATGCATGACTTGACACGAGAGGGTGTTTTATTGCACAATATCAGTCACTTCCTAATCGAGCCTTGAGAAGAAAACTTTCCCAGGTGTTGGGAAGATTTAAATTATATGCATCGGACCTATCACTGAAGTTCCATAAACCACTGGTTATTACGAATGAAAATTGTCTATCAGTGTTCGTTGCTTAAATCACTGTCTAAGTAATGTTTAGTTCAATATCAGTCACTTCCTAACCGAGCCTTGAGAAGAAAACTTTCCCAGGTGTTGGGGAGATTTAAATTATATGCTTCGGACCTATCACTGAAGTTCCATAAAATACTGGTTATTATGAATGAAAATTGTCTATCAGTGTTCGTTGCTTAAATCACTGTCTAAGTAATGTTTAGTTCAATATCAGTCACTTCCTAACCGAGCCTTGAGAAGAAAACTTTCCCAGGTGCTCGGGAGATTTAAATTATATGCTTCGGACCTATCACTGAAGTTCCATATACCACTGGCTATAATGAATGAAAATTGTCTATCAGTGTTCGTTGCCTAAATCACTGTCTAAGTAATGTTTAGTTCAATTATCTAGTTAAAAGTTCACTTTATTCTAGTAGGTAAAAGTCCTACGTTCGGATTCTAATGCCGTGATATTTGAAGTCAGAAGATCGTTTACTGCCTCGTAATAGATCGCAATTATTCAATCTCAAAAACAATCTAAGTGCGCCTACATGTACGAGCATTCAAATATATGACCTGCTTCGGCTAACTCTCGTAACGTAGTGACAATGCATTGAATTATACTTAGTCATTACTCACGATTCCCGAAGAGTACTCACACGGAGTATTCATTGGGATCGTTGGTTCTACTTTGCGAATGTTAATTTATGCTAATTTTGCCATTTATTGTGATATTGATTTTAATTTTACTGAAATTTAATCTTTCTTTCGTAGATTGCTAAATTGTCAAGTCTTAGATTCCTGATTTAATTACTTGTTATTGTCCTAATAATAGCGATAAATGAAACTTCGTTCCCTTTATAAATTTTTCTGGAAATTTGGGACTTGGGGGGAAAATCTTTGGGGTATTGGGAGCTAATTTTTGATTTTTATTTATCGTCCGAGGATGTGGCATTACTTGTTACTCTGAAGAAGGTTGAGCTATCCCGACTGAAACCTAGGTAAATTCTAGGTAAACGGTGCAACTGAGGCTGTTGATTATTAAAATTAAAATTGATTTTTAATTATTAGTTTTTCCATGCATTGATGAGGTCCTCTATTTTCCCAAGAACCAATCTTGTTCCCTCCACACGTCTCCTACAAACAGATTTTTCCCAGTAATACGCGTTACACGTCCCTGGATTTGTAATCGAACACAATTATTTACTATTGATGCTCCCACGAATTCCGTATTAAGTAGAACAGGGTGACGTAACGCAGTTATAACCTATAAAATGTCCCATCTCTTGGTCATGTTTGTGTAAGGCTGTATATATTCACATCCTCTGATCCTTCATCATTTATTACAATTTTGTCGACTCAGTTGTGGTTTAAAGAACTGCTGATGAGGTTCTGGTACAGCTCTCTAACGCTGACAGTTGGTCCTCTGACAACTTTCTGGGGAGGACAACCTCAGCTCAATGACGTAAACAACAATACAAAACACTTAACACCGAATAATCAGTCAAATTATTAAAACAAATTATGACAATTAAAAAAGTCGAGGATGATGAGGTGTTTCCAATAGCTGCATAGCTGTGTGAAGGTGCTTTATTCGCACTTATTGGTTTCACGTCAGTGCAGACGCATCCTCAGGTTTCTTTTTTCATGATGTAGATGGCTTGACTCTTACGTGGATAATTTTCCGAACGCTGGAACTCCGTAATAGTCCTACTGCATTATGAAAATATAACCTCTTGATTTGTATTCTCGGCAGATAAACCTGAAGTTGCATCTATATTGACATGAAACCGGATACTGCGAATAAAGCACTTTCATATAGCTTCTTCTTCTTCTTCTCTTCAAGCTTCACGCAATATGCCCGTTCTGATTTCACATTCTTATGACGATCTTTTTTCCCTGCTTCCAAAGTTTCTTTTTCCTGATGTCTTGTAGCTGTTTGCTGTGACTGAAATTGTGTGATGTTCCATTATGTTTAAGAAGTTGCCTCCATTTCTCCACATATTGTATGCTGCTCTTGTCTTCCCTTTTTTAATCCAAGATTCACTGTCACACACAAGACGCGTACAGCAATTGTTTAGTAAAACTTTAATTTTGATTCGTTCGTTGTCATTTTCTTTAAGGTTCTGTTTATAGTTACACATATGTGTGGGAATTTATTGTTTTTATTCTCTAAATCACAATCGTTATTTAAGTTGGCATTTTATCCGAAATACCTAAAACTGGAGACTTGTTCCAGTGTCTTGTCTACAATAATATTTTTTGATTGGGCTGCGTTATTTTCATAGTGAGTCGCAACCGTAGTGGACATTCCATATTGTAGCGTTATCTTCCCAGGTAATATAACGTATACATCGAATTTTGTATGTTTTTTTCTTATTTTGTATTAATATTACATAACCTACATATAGACAAGCGTTTAGACGCGTACCATAGTGCACTTCATTCCTCCATTTTCTTACGAAATTCCCAATACAGTTGTTCCCACTGACAAGCAAACTCCTTGCCTGATGTCTTGATTTTTGTTATCTCTCTTGGTTTTTAGCTGCCTCTGGTTACCTGGAATCCTCGAATAATTTCCGGACTGTGTGCATATTTTGTTTCTCCATTATTGTCGGTAATCTGTTTCTGACGATCAAGTCAAAAGCTTTTCCAAGTCAATAAAAAAAACATGAGGTTATAAATTGACCTCACATTTATAGTAATAATATTATCGTTCCGAGAGCAAACTTTCTTAAATCCAATTTCGTCTTTTCCCAGGGATACATCTGCTATTATTCTCAAGCGATTATTTAATACTTTTAAATAGATTTTAGAAAGTGCATTTGAAAGCCTTACATTTCCTAATCCTCTTTTAAAAATAGAAATCACCTCTACTGTGTTTAAGTCAGCTAAGACACTATAACTTCGACAGCACTCAGTGAATAAATGTAAAAGCTTTAACTCAGACAGCGTCTCTGCATACTTAATGTTGGCTTGATGCACAAGTTAGTATCACAAGTTCGTATCGTTCTTCTTTTGTATGTTGGTATTGCGGATGCTATGGTTTTCTTTATCGATTGTAATTTTTTATTTGTAGTTAATTGTTGCTTTCTGAGTTTACATATTGTCATTATGTCATATGAAGACAGTGAGTGGACCTGTGGACACTAGAAAATGGAGTGCCAAGTGGAGAAATCAGGTCATTTCCCACATATTCTTCTGCTGGAGGTCAAAAGAGGAACAACAGCAGCGTAGGCAGCCAGGGTCATTTACGCCCCGTATAGGGATAACGCCATTGGACAGAGCACGGCAAGAAAATGGTTTTCCCGTTTTAAGGGCGATCGCTTTGACATTAGTGGCTCTCCACGTTGAGGACGACCTTCGGGGTTTGATGATCGTTTAAACGCATTCATTCGCAATTATTCACGTCAGTGTACTCGAGAACTATGACTATTCCACTATAGTGCAACTTTATCATGCAATGGGGAAGGTTCAAAAATTGGGTGTATGTGTACCTCATGCTCTAAGCCAAAAATCACAAAAATCAGAGGGTGGCCATATCTGCATCTCTGCTTGCTCGTCATCAATTGACTCGTGACCAACACTGAGCATTCCTATCCCATACCGTTAACCGTTAGTGTTGACGAGAAACGGCGTCTTTACACTACAACAAGGAAAAGGAAGGAATGATAGGACTGAAAGAAAGTAGCATCTCCTCGTAAAAAGACCTGCGTGCATCCAAAAAAGATGATGTTATGCATCCGGTCCAACAGCGACAGCGTTTCCCCGAGGTGTAACCATCACTGCTGACATTTATTGTCAACAACTGAGGCGTCTTGCAGACACAGTCCCAGAACAACGACAGGTAAGACTGTGTAAAGTGATGCTCCTCCACGATTGCGCACACCTGCATTCTGTTAAAAAAAAAAAAAAAAAAAAAAAAGCAGGAGTTAGTTTGGGAAGTCATTCCACACCAAACTTATTCACCTGATCGTGGGCCGTTAGATTTTCACCTTTCACGCTCTCTATCAAAATAACTTCAACCAACTTCGTTTCCGAATAAAAATGCACTTCGAACATGGCTCGACGAGTTCTTCGTCAGATTTCTACAGTCGCGTAATCGAAAAGCTACCCCAGCGTTGGCAACCTGTTATAGATACTATAGGAGAATATATTATTAATGATTAAAATCTCTGTTACGTGTATTTATTGCGTTTATTAAACTTATGGAAAAACGCTACGTATTTACGCTCCAACATTAATTTTTTTTATTTATACTGGGATGAATCCTTTACGATATTTTACGATTTTTAACACGTGTTGGAGCTCGTTTAATTTTACTAAGTCAATTGCCTTGCTGTATTGATGAGTCACGTATTACCTATTTGTTGTAGCAGTTTCACTACACCATAATTTTTTAACAATGTTTTATCCATTGTTCTTCATTTATTACATTAATTCTGAAGTTTTCTCTATCCAATTGATCTAAGTGTTTTAAAATTATGTATACAAAACTCTGGCTCCCATTTGTATCATGTTCCGCCTTTGTAATCAGTTTATCACATGAATCTTGGTGTCCTTTTCTTATTGCGTGTATAGCGGGGTTTCGCTTATTTTCGTACTACTCCTCTGTATCTGTGTTCTGTTTTCTAAGAGATCATATGCTTTTTGCTTCTTCTGATTTCCAGTTTTTTGATACTTCCCTCCTGCAATAAATATACTTTTAACGCGCTACTCATTCTTCAGGAGGAAGGATATAAATATATGTACGTTGTCGACTTGAGGCTTAAAATCCGTAACAGGTTTCTTGACTGTTAACTGAAGAATGAGAATTCAGGCAAAAGATGTAAGCGCACACAGGGGAAAAAAAGCATGTATTTTGTTCACATTCTATTATTTTGAACTGTAACATTGATATCTAAATGAAAGATACTAATAAAAAGAAACCCAGTTCGTCAGAGGAAGTATACAAAGCATAAATTAATTATCATCTCTTTATAGCTGAGATGCAATAAGGTTGTGGATCTTATACTTCCTGTAATGATGGACTCGCATTCGGGAGGACGACGGTTCAATCCCGCGTCCGGCCATCCTGATTTAGGTTTTCCGTGATTTCCCTAAAAATCGCTCCAGGCAAATGCCGGGATGGTTCCTTTCAAAGGGCACGGCCGACTTCCTTCCCCGTCCTTCCCTAATCCAATGAGACCGATGACCTCGCTGTCTGGTCTCCTTCCCCAAAAACCAACCAACCAACCTGTAATGAACAGCGAGCCAAATAGGAATACCTGCAGATTATTTTAATCTTTTTCTCCAACATCTATTCCTTATTCGAGGTCGTGGTTACAGTAAGGTTGGCACAATTTTCATTATTTCAGATATATTACCAAAGATCAAATAAAACTTCACAGCCATAATTAACTAATGACCATCATATGTAGAGAGAAGCTACAGACATGTATCTCGAATTTTGCACCCACAAACTGTGGTTACATGATGATGGTATCCTTCTGGGTAAAATATTCCAAAGCTGGAATAGTCTCCCACTCGAATGTTCGTGTACGGCCTACTAAAGAGAATTTTATCGTGAGGAAAACTAATGTGGCATTCTACGGCTCACTTACCTCAATTCGGTAAGTAGGAGATTGTATCTGCCTACTTAATTGAACAACTAATGGTACGTAAAATAGTTTATGAGGTCGCCTATATCGTGACTTAATTACATTTCGGACGTGCTAATCTTTCGTGAATAACTGTTCTTTTGTTCTTCTTAGCGGACTTCTTCACATTTGTAGTGTCTTCATTGCCAGAGACTGAAGGATAGCTGTAATCCTTACCAAAACTACCACTGAGCAAGAAAATCTTTTAGTATCAATATGTTAGAGTTTCTTTTTACATCGACAGGTAACTCATCATATATGCATGACACAATCGTATTACAATTGTTCGGTTGATTACCGATGTCTTGTCTCATTATACTGTATGAGGTGCATGCATTTTGACACATAAACTGCAAGAGTATGAATGTCATAATGACAGTTTAAGAACTTCTTTTGTTTTCCCATCTACAACATCAGTATTATTATTGTGAGCGCCGTTCTTCCATGGCTGCAGTACACCTCCAAGCCGTGACATCTGAAAACAAGAGGCCCACAGCAGGTGGTTACGCTAAACTCGTCACCCTGTCTTGCAGATATGCTGCGCTCGTGCACTTTGTTTTATCTACTTGCGCATAATAATAGATCATTTCTCCCACAACATTCCGTCCAGAAATTAAGTAATAGTAAAAATATTAAATATCAAGATCATTTATCGACGTTTACAAGCACAAAGTGTGTATCCTATCATTTTCCCTAAAATTATGTCGTACAACTCAGTTGGTTAGAGAACCTGAAAAGATAAATAGGTGGTTGGAGTTATATATGATAGGAATTGCTGAAGTTTGATGGTAGGAAGAGCATAATTGCCGGTCACGAAAGTACAGACTTAACATAAAAATCGAGGTGATGCGGAAGCAGTTTTAATAACGGATAAGTCGATAGAAATGACGATAAATTACATCGACAGCATAGTGAATGTGTTACCACAAGAAAGACAAGGCAAAGCAAAGATGCATCACGGTAGTATAATATTCTGTGCCCATCATCATTAAGAGGTGTGGCACTGAAGCAAACGTTGCCCCAGATGACAGTTTGGGGAATGTGTTGCTGTGCTTTAAACACATACTGTGAATATTGTTCGCTAGATATTGGTTTCAGAGTATATGCTTTCTCATCGCATGACAGATATGCTCTAAGAATAAAATGCCAGACGACCGGGAATACTAGACAAGGCGTTTATGGAGGTAGCTGCGGTGTTGGGTTTTGCGTTACCCTGTTCGAATATCCATTTGGTACCCTGGTCATGTAAGATACGACAACAGGGATTACCATTCCTGTCACATACCGGCGAGCAGTCTGAGCAGTCATGCTGCCTTATTGAATAACTCCACACACCGTGCTTACGGGAGTTGGGATGTTACGTGTCTGGAGAATCGCTGCTTCCTGAGACCATTCACCAGTTCGCCCGCGATCACATTGCAGTGGATCCGACCGCCACGGACAGTAACGAGACTCACACAGTGCCATTCAATGTCCCATTTGACTGTGCATCTATCCCTTGAACGCCGTCAGTGGTACGATGTCTGCGGAAACAACACCTGGCAATTCTAGATTTCAACCCACCTTTCAGTACCCTATTATGAAAGGTCCGTGATGCCACATTGCCTGTAACCTCTGCTGAGCATTCAGCTGTTCTCATTCGTCTGTATGTCAGAACTCTTCGAAGGATCACACGATATTACAGTGGAGCAGTCCTTCTAGAACACTCAGACCCAACCTAGGAATAATTACTTTCTTAGGGGTAAAGCGAAATTTTCTGAGGAGCGTTGTTGTTGTGGTCTTCAGTCCAGAGACCGATTTGATGTAGCTCTTCATGCTACTCTAACTTGTGCAAGTTTCTTCGTCTCCAAGTAACTATTGCAACCTACATCCTTCTGAATCTGCTTAGTATATTCATCTCTTGGTCTCCCTCCACGAGTTTTACCCTCCACGCTGCCCTCCAATACTAAATTGGTAAGCCCTTGATGCCTTAGAACATGTCCTGTCAACCGATCCCTTCTTTTAGTCAAGTTGTGCCAAAAATTCCTCTTCTCCCCAATTCTATTCAGTACCTCCTCATTAGTTATGTGATCTACCCATCTAATCATCAGCATTCTTTTGTAACACCACGTTTCGAAAGCTTCTATTATCTTCTTGTCCAAACTATTTATCGTCCATGTTTCACTTCCATACATGGCTACACTCCATACAAATACTATCTGAAAATACTTCCTGACACTTAAATCTATACTCGATGTTAACAAACTTCATTTCTTCAGAAACGCTTTCCTTGCCATCGTCAGTCTACATTTTATATCCTCTCTACTTCGACCATCATCAGTTATTTTGCTTTCCAAATAGCAAAACTCATCTACTACCTTAAGTGTCTCATTTCCTAACCTACTTCCCTCAGCATCACCTGATTTAATTCGACTACATTCCATTATCCTATTTTTGCTTTTGTTGTGTTCACCTTATACCTCATTTCAAGACATTGATCGTTCCCTTCAGCTACTCTTCCAGGTCCTTGGCTGTCTCTGACTGAATTACAATGTGATCGGTAAACCTCAAAGTTTTTATTTCTTCTCGATGGATTTTAATTCCTACTTCAAATTTTTCTTTTATTTCCTTTACTGCTTCCTCAATACAGGGTGTTACAAAAAGGTACGGCCAAACTTTCAGGAAACATTCCTCACATACAAAGAAAGAAAATATGTTATGTGGACATGTGTCCGGAAACGCTTACTTTCCATGATAGAGCTCATTTTATTACTTCTCTTCAAATCACATTAATCATGGAATGGAAACACACAGCAACAGAACGTACCAGCGTGTCTTCAAACACTTTGTTACAGGAAATGTTCAGAATGTCCTCCGATAGCGAGGATACATGCATCCACCCTCCGTCGCATGGAATTCCTGATGCGCTGATGTAGCCCTGGAGAATGGCGTATTGTATCACAGCCGTCCACAATACGAGCACGAAGAATCTCTACATTTGGTACTGGGGTTGCGTAGACAAGAGCTTTCAAATGCTCCCATAAATGAAAGTCAAGAGGGTTGAGGTCAGGAGAGCGTGGATGCCATGGAACTGGTCCACCTCTACCAATCCATCGGTCACCGAATTTGTTGTTGAGAAACATACGAACACTTCGACTGAAGTGTGCAGGAGCTCCATCGTGCATGAACCACATGTTGTGCCGTAAAGGCACATGTTCTAGCAGCACAGGTAGAGTATCCCGTATAAAATTATGATAACGTGCTGCATTGAGCGTAGGTGGAGGAACATGGGGCCCAATCAAGACATCACCAACAATGCCTGCCCAAACGTTCACAGAAAATCTGTGTTGATGACGTGATTGCACAATTGCGTGCGGATTCTCGTCAGCCCACACATGTTGATTGTGAAAATTTACAATCTGATCACGTTGGAATGAAGCCTCATCCGTAAAAAGAACATTTGCACTGAAATGAGGATTGACACATTGTTGGATGAACCATTCGCAGAAGTGTATCCGTGGATGCCAATCAGCTGCTGATAGTGCCTGCACACGCTGTACATGGTACGGAAACAACTGGTTCTCCCGTAGCACTCTCCATACAGTGACGTGGTCAACGTTACCTTGAACAGCAGCAACTTCTCTGACGATGACATTAGGGTTATCGTCAAATGCACAAACAATTTCCTCGTCCATTGCAGGTGTCCTCGTCGTTCTAGGTCTTCCCCAGTCGCGAGTCATAGGCTGGAATGTTCCGTGCTCCCTAGGACGCCGATCAATTGCTTCGAACGTCTTCCTGTCGGGACACCTTCGTTCTAGAAATCTGTCTAGATACAAATGTACCGCGCCACGGCTATTGCCCCGTGCTAATCCATAAATCAAATGGGCATCTGCCAACTCCGCATTAGTAAACATTGCACTGACTGCAAAACCACGTTCGTGGTGAACACTAACCTGTTGATGCTACGTACTGATGTGCTTGATACTAGTACTGTAGAGCAATGAGTCGCATGTCAAATCAAGCACCGAAGTCAACATTACCTTCCTTAAATTGGGCCAACTGACGGTGAATCGAGGAAGTACAGTACATACTGACGAAACTAAAATGAGCTCTAACATGGAAATTAAGCGTTTCCGGACACATGTCCACATAACATCTTTTCTTTATTTGTGTGTGAGGAATGTTTCATGAAAGTTTGGCCGTACCTTTTTGTAACACCCTGTATATAGATTGAATAACATTGGGGATAGGCTACAAACCTGTCTCACTCCCTTCCCAACCACGGCTTCCCTTTCATGCCCCTCGACTCTTATAACTGCCATCTGGTTTCTGTACAAATTATACATAGCCTTTCGCTCCCTGTATTTGACCCCTGACGCCATCAGAATTTAAAGAGAGTATTCCAGTCAATAATGTCAAAAGCCTTCTCTAAGTCTACAAGTGCTAGAAACGTAGGTTTGCTTTTCCTTAATCTATCTTCGAAGATAAGTCATAGGGTCAGTATTGCCTCATGTGTTCCAACATTTCTACGGAATCCAAACTGATCTTCCCCAAGGTCGGCTTCTACCAGTTTTTTCATTCGCCTGTAAAGAATTCGTGTTAGTATTTTGCAGCCATGACTTATTAAACTGATAATTCGGTAATTTTCACATCTGTTAATATCTGATTTTTTTTGGGAGTGGAATTATATTCTTCCTGTAGTTTGAGGGTCTTTCGCCTGTCTCATACATCTTTCTCGCCAGATGGTAGAGTTTTGTCATGGCTGGCTCTTCCAAGGCTATGAGTAGATTTAATGTAACGTTGTCTACTCCCGGAGCCTTGTTTCGACTTAGATCTTTCAGTGTTATGTTAAACTCTTCACACAGAATCATATCTCCCATTTCATCTTCATCTACGTCCTTTTCGATCTCCATAATATTGCCCTCAAATAGATCGCCCTTGTATAGACCCTCTATATACTCCTTCCCCCTTTCTGCTTTCCCTTCTTTGCTTAGTACTGGTTTTCTATCTGAGCTCTTGATATTCATTGAAGTGGCTCTCTTTTCTCCATAGGTCTCTTTCATTTTCTTACCCCAAGTGATATATGCCCCTACATCCTTATATTCATCCTTAGCCGTCCCTGATAACTGTTTTGCATTTCCTGTCGATCTCATTTTTGAGACCTTTATATTCCTTTTTGCCTGCTTTATTTACCGCTTTTTTATATTTTCTCCTTTCAACAATTAAATTCCATATCTCTTCTGTTACCCACAGATTTCTACATGCCCTCGTATTTTTACCTACTTGATCCTCTGCTGCCTTCACTATTTCATCTCTCAAAGCTACCCATTCTTCTTCTACTGTAGTTCTTTCCTCCGTTCTTGTCAATCGTTCCCTAATGCTCTCTTTGAAACCCTCTAAAATCTCTGGTTCTTTCAGTTTATCCAGGTCCCATCTCCTTAAATTCCTACCCTTTTGCAGTTCTTCTGTTTTAGTCTACAGTTCATAACCAATAAACTGTGGTCAGAGTCCACATTTGCCCCTTGAAATGTCTTCCTAAATACCTGTCTTAGCATTATATAGTCTTTCTGAATTCTTACAGTGTCTCCACGCTTCTTCCACGTATACAACATTCTTTCATAATTCTTAAACCAAGTGTTAGCTATGATTAAGTTCAAACGAACATTTTTGGTTTTTTATGAGGGGTAAAAACCAAAAATGTTTGTTTGTCTTTCACACAGGCAACTAAATTGGTTTTAAAAGTCATTACAATTTCGTAAGGTTCTAATAATGATCATGTCAGTTGTCAGTAATTACTTTTTCTCAGTTACTGACGTTAATGCGTGGCACATACTTTTTGCTTTGCACCTGACATCGAAAGAGTAGAAGCAGGACATATACGTAACAAATATTAAATGTTGTTGTTGTGGTCTTCAGCCCTGAGACTGGTTTGATGCAGCTCTCCATGCCACTCTGTCCTGTGCAAGCTTCTTCATCTCCCAGTACCTACTGCAACCTACATCCTTCTGAATCTGCTTAGTGTATTCATCTCTTGGTCTCCCTCTACGATTTTTACCCTCCACGCTGCCCTCCAATACTAAATTGGTGATCCCTTGATGTCTCAGAACAAGTCCTACCAATCGACTCCTTCTTCTAGTCAAGTTGTGCCACAATTTCCTCTTCTCTCCAGTTCTATTCAATACTTCCTTATTAGTTATGTGATCTACCCATCTAATCTTCAGCATTCTTCTGTAGCACCACATTTCGAAAACTTCTATTCTCTTCTTGTCCAAACTAGTTATCGTCCATGTTTCACTTCCATACATGGCTACACTCCATAGAAATACTTTCAGAAACGACTTCCTGACACTTAAATCTATACTCGATGTTAACAAATTTCTCTTCTTCAGAAATGCCTTCCTTGCCATTGCCAGTCTACATTTCATATCCTCTCTACTTCGACCATCATCAGTTATTTTGCTCCCCAAACAGCAAAACTCCTTTACCACTCTAAGTGTTTTATTTCCTAGTCTAATTCCCTCAGCATCACCCGACTTAGTTCGACTACATTCCATTATCCTCGTTTTGCTTTTGTTGATGTTCATATCCTCCTTTCAAGACACTATCCATTCCGTTCAACTGCTCTTCCAAGTCCTTTGCTGTCTCTGGCAGAATTACAATGTCATCGGCGAACCTCAAAGTTTTTATTTCTTCTCCACGGATTTTAATACCTACTCCGAACTTTTCTTTCGTTTCCTTCACTGCTTGCTCAATATACAGATTGAATAACATCGGGGAGAGGCTACAACCCTGTCTCACTCCCTTCCCGACCACTGCTTCCCTTTCATGTCCCTCGACTCTTATAACTGCCATCTGGTTTCTGTACAAATTGTAAATAGCTTTTCGCTCCCTGCATTTTACCCCTGCCCTCTTCAGAATTTGGAAGAGAGTATTCCAGTGAACATTGTCAAAAGCTTTGTCTAAGTCTACAAATGCTAGAAACATAGGTTTGCCTTTCCTTAATCTATTTTCTAAGATAAGTCGTAGGGTCAGTATTGCCTCACGTGTTCCGATATTTCTACGGAATCCAAAGTTATTTTCCCCGAGGTCGGCTTCTACCAGTTTTTCCATTCGTCTGTAAAGAATTGGCGTTAGCATTTTGCAGCTGTGACTTATTAAACTGATAGGCCAGTAATTTTCACATCTGTCAACACCCGTTTTCTTTGGGATTGGAATTATTAAATTCTTCTTGAAGTCTGAGGGTATTTCGCATGTCTCATACATCTTGCTCACCATATGGTAGAGTTTTGTCAGGACTGGTTCCTCCAAGGCTGTCAGTAATTCTAATGGAGTGTTGTCTACTCCAGGGGCCTTGTTTCGACTTAGGTCTTTCAGTGCTCTGTCAAACTCTTCACGCAGTATCATATTTCCCATTTCATCTTCATCTACATCCTCTCCCATTTCCATAATATCGTCCTAAGTACATCGCTCTTCTATAGACCCTCTATATACTCCTTCCACCTTTCTGCTTTCCCTTCTTTCTTTAGAACTGGGTTTCCATCTGAGCTCTTGATATCCACACAAGTGGTTCTCTTCTCTCCAAAGGTCTCTTTAATTTTCCTGTAGGCAGTACCTATCTTACCCCTAGTGAGATAAGCCTCTACATCTCTACATTTGTCCTCTAGCCATCCCTGCTTAGCCATTTAACACTTCCTGTCGACCTCATTTTCCAGACGTTTGTATTCCTTTTTGCCTGTTTCATTTACTGCATTTTTACATTTTCTCCTTTCATCAATTAAATTCAATATTTCTTCTGTTACCCAAGGATTTCTACTAGTCCTCGTCTTTTTGCCTACTTGATCCTCTGCTGCTCTCATACTTCATCCCTCAAAGCTAACCATTCTTCTTGTACTGTATTTCTTTCCCCCATTCTTGTGAATTGTTCCCTTATGCTCTCCCTGAAACTCTGGTTCTTTCAGTTTATCCAGGTCCCATCTCCTTAAATTACCACCTTTTTGTAGTTTCTTCACTTTTAATCTACAGTTCATTACCAATATATTGTGGTCAGAGTCCACATCTGCCCCTGGAAATGTTTTACAATTTGAAACCTGGTTCCTAAATCTCTGTCTTACCTTTATATAATCTATCTGAAACCTTTTAGTATCACCAGGCATCTTCCATGTATACAACCTTCTTTTATGATTCTTGAACCAAGTATTAGCTATGATTAAGTTGTGATCTGTGCATAATTCTACCAGGCGGCTTCCTCTTTCATTTCTTACCCCAGTCCATATTCACCTACTACGTTTCCTTCTCTTCCCTTTTCTACTGACGAATTCCAGTCACCCATGACTAATAAATTTTCGCCTCTCTTCACTATCCGAATAATTTCTTTTATTTCATCATACATTTCTTCAATTTCTTCGTCATCTGCAGAGCTTGTTGGCATATAAACTTGTACTACTGTGGTATGCGTGGGCTTAGTATCTATCTTGGCCACAATAAGGCGTTCACTATGCTGTTTGTAGTAGCTCACCCGCACTCCTACTTTCCTATTCATTATTAAACCTACTCCTGCATTACCCCTATTTCATTTTGTGTTTGTAACCCTGTAGTCACCTGACCAGATGTCTTGTTCCTCCTGCCACCGAACTTCACTAATTCCCACTATATCTAACTTTAACCTATCCATTTCTCTTTTTAAATTTTCTAACCTACCTGCCCGATTAAGGGATCTGACATTCCACGCTCCGATCCGTAGAACGCCAGTCTTCTTTCTCCTGATAACGACATCCTCTTGAGTAGTCCCCGCCCGGAGATCCGAATGGGGGACTATTTTACCTCCGGAATATTTTACCCAAGAGGACGCCATCACCATTTAACTTTACAGTAAAGCTGCATGGCCTTGGGAAAAATTACGGCTGTAGTTTTCCCTTGCTTTCAGCCGTTTCCAGTACCAGCACAGCAAGGCCGTTTTGGTTAGTGTTACAAGGCCAGATCAGTCAATCATCCAGACTGTTGCCCCTGCAATTACTGAAAAGGCTACTGCCCCTCTTCAGGAACCACACGTTTGTCTGGCCTCTCAACAGATACCCCTCTGTTGTGGTTGCACCTACGGTACGGCAATCTGTATCGTTGAGGCACGCAAGCCTACCCACCAACGGCCAGGACCATGGTTCATGGGGGGCAGAAATATTAAATAATTCATGAAATATTAAATAATTCATGTTTCATATTAAATACCGAACTATCAGTTTAATAAGTCAAAGCTGCAAAATACTAACGCGAATTCTTTACAGACAAATGGAAAAACTGGTAGAAGCGGACCTCGGGAAAGATCAGTTTGGATTCCGTAGAAATGTTGGAAAACGTGAGGCAATACTAACCTTACGACTTATCTTAGAAGAAAGATTACGAAAAGGCAAACCTACGTTTCTAGCATTTGTAGACTTAGAGAAAGCTTTTGACAATGTTAACTGCAATACTCTCTTTCAAATTCTGAAGGTGGCAGGGGTAAAATACAGGGAGCGAGAGGCTATTTACAATTTTTACAGAAACCAGATGGCAGTTATAAGAGTCGAGGGACATGAAAGGGAAGCAGTGGTTGGGAAAGGAGTGAGACAGGGTTGTAGCCTGTCCCCGATGTTATTCAATCTGTATATTGAGCAAGCCGTAAAGGAAACAAAAGAAAAGTTCGGAGTAGGTATTAAAATTCGTGGAAAAGAAGTAAAAACTTTGAGGTTCGCCGATGACATTGTAATTCTGTCAGAGACAGCAAAGGACTAGGAAGAGCAGTTGAACGGAATGGACAGTATCTTGAAAGGATGATATAAGATGAACATCAACAAAAGCAAAACAAGGATAATGGAATGTAGTCAAATTAAATGATGCTGAGGGAATTAGATTAGGAAATGAGACACTTAAAGTAGTAAAGGAATTTTGCTATTTAGGGAGTAAAATAACTGATGATGGTCGAAGTAGAGAAGATATAAAATGTAGACTGGCAATGGCAAGGAAATCGTTTCTGAAGAAGAGAAATTTGTTAACATCGAGTATAGATTTAAGTGTCAGGAAGTCGTTTCTGAAAATATTTGTATGGGGTGTAGCCATGTATGGAAGTGAAACATGGACGATAACTAGTTTGGACAAGAAGAGAATAGAAGCTTTCTTAATGTGGTGCTACAGAAGAATGCTGAAGATAAGGTGGGTAGATCACGTAACTAATGAGGAGGTATTGAATAGGATTGGGGAGAAGAGAAGTTTGTGGCATAACTTGACTAGAAGAAGGGATCGGTTGGTAGGACATGTTTTGAGGCATCAAGGGATCACAAATTTAGCATTGGAGGGCAGCGTGGAAGGTAAAAATCGTAGAGGGAGACCAGGACATGAATACACTAAGCAGATTCAGAAGGATGTAGGTTGCAGTAGGTACTGGGAGATGAAGAAGCTTGCACAGGATAGAGTAGCATGGAGAGCCACAACAACAACAACATTAAATAATTCATGAAAACGTCTTCTCCAAGTAGTAGATGCTTCATTGCTCACTTAGGAACAGATAAATTAGCTAACTGACGGCGCGACACAACAGTAAGCACGTAAGGTTTACTATAATGCTACACACAGTATTATTAATATTTCTTTCTTGTCTCAGACGTTGTGTCTGGCTAAAAATGGAAGGTGACGCGGACCTTGATCAAGCGTGACTTCCTTTTAACTGTACAGTATATGTTACATTGCATTTAGGAACTTTCGGGTAATTGAACAAGTGTCAATAATTACAGATTTCTGTAGTTCTATATATAAGTTTTGATGTAGCTGTATTGCATTGATGTACTGGTGGAAACTGTGTGGTATGAGTCCTGTAGTTGATAGTATAATTGGTATAATGTCAAATTTATCCTGATGCCACATGTCCTTGACTTCCTCAGCCAGTTGGATGTATTTTTCAATTTTTTCTCCTGTTTTCTTTTGTATATTTGTTGTATTGGGTATGGATATTTCGATTAGTTGTGTTAATTTCTTCTTTTTATTGGTGAGTATGATGTCAGGTTTGTTATGTGGTGTTGTTTTATTTGTTATAATGGTTCTGTTCCAGTATAATTTGTATTCATCGTTCTTCAGTACATTTTGTGGTGCATACTTGTATGTGGGAACATGTTGTTTTATAAGTTTATGTTGTAAGGCAAGCTGTTGACGTATTATTTTTGCTACATTGTCATGTCGTCTGGGGTATTCTGTATTTGCTAGTATTGTACATCCGCTTGTGATGTGATCTACTGTTTCTATTTGTTGTTTGCAAAGTCTGCATTTATCTGTTGTGGTATTGGTATCCTTAATAATATGCTTGCTGTAATATCTGGTGTTTATTGTTTGATCCTGTATTGCAATCATGAATCCTTCCGTCTCACTGTATATATTGCCTTTTCTTAGCCATGTGTTGGATGCGTCTTGAACGATGTGTGGCTGTGTTAGATGATACGGGTGCTTGCCATGTAGTGTTTTCTTTTTCCAATTTACTTTCCTCGTATCTGTTGATGTTATGTGATCTAAAGTGTTGTAGAAGTGGTTATGAAATTGCAGTGGTGTAGCCGATGTATTTATATGAGTGATTGCTTTGTGTATTTTGCTAGTTTCTGCTCGTTCTAGAAAGAATTTTCTTAAATTGTCTACCTGTCCATAATGTAGGTTTTTTATGTCGATAAATCCCCTTCCTCCTTCCTTTCTGCTTAATGTGAATCTTTCAGTTGCTGAATGTATGTGATGTATTCTATATTTGTGGCATTGTGATCGTGTAAGTGTATTGAGTGCTTCTAGGTCTGTATTACTCCATTTTACTACTCCAAATGAGTAGGTCTATATTGGTATAGCATAAGTATTTATAGCTTTTGTCTTGTTTCTTGCTGTCAATTCTGTTTTCAGTATTTTTCTTTTAGTTCTTCTTTAATATTTGTATTATCTATTCCTATTTTTTGTCTGTATCCTAGATATTTATAGGCATCTGTTTTTTCCATCGCTTCTATGCAGTCGCTGTGGTTATCCAATATGTAATCTTCTTGTTTATTGTGTTTTCCCTTGACTATACTGTTTTTCTTATATTTGTCTGTTCCAAAAGCCATATTTATATCATTGCTGAATACTTCTGTTATCTTTAGTAATTGGTTGAGTTGTTGATTTGTTGCTGCCTGTAGTTTTAGATCAGCCATGTGTAGCAGATGTGTGATTTTGTGTGGGTATATTCCAGTAATATTGTATCCATAATTTGTATTATTTAGCATGTTGGATAGTGGGTTCAGAGCAAGGCAGAACCAGAAAGGGCTTAATGAGTCTCCTTGGTATATTCCACGCTTAATCAGTATTGGCTGTGAAGTGATATTATTTGAATTTGTTTGGATATTAAGTGTGGTCTTCCAATTTTTCATTACTATGTTTAGGAACTGTATCAATTTAGAATCTACTTTGTATATTTCCAATATTTGTAGTAACCATGAGTGGGGTACACTATCAAAAGCTTTTTGGTAATCAATGTATGCATAGTGTAGCGACCTTTGTTTAGTTTTAGCTTGATATGTCACCTCTGCATCTATTATCAGTTGCTCTTTACATCCTCGTGCTCCTTTGCAACAGCCTTTTTGTGCTTCATTTCTGATTTTGTTCTGTGTTGTATGTGTCTTTAATTTCTGTGTAATGACTGAAGCTAATATTTTGTATATAGTTGGTAGGCATGTTATGGGGCGATATTTAGCTGGGTTTGCTGTGTCTGCTTGATCTTTAGGTTTCAGATAAGTTATTCCATGTGTAAGTGTATCAGGGAATGCGTATGGGTCTGCAATGTAACTGTTAAATAATTTAGTTAGATGTGAATGTGTTGAGGTGAATTTCTTTTGCCAGAAATTTGCTATTTTATCTTTTCCAGGGGCTTTCCAATTGTGAGTAGAATTAATTGCTTGGGTTATTTCATGTTGCAAAATTATCACTTCAGGCATTTGTGGTATCATCTTGTATGTATCTGTTTCTGCTTTTATCCACTGTGCATGCCTGTTATGTTGTACTGTGTTTGACCATATGTTGCTCCAGAAGTGTTCCATGTCTGTTATGTTTGGTGGATTGTCTATTTTAATGTGTGTGTTATCTATTGTCTGGTAAAATTTCTTTTGGTTTGTGTTGAATGTTTGGTTTTGTTTCCTTCTATTTTCACTTTTTTTGTATCTTCTAAGTCGTTTGGCCAATGCTTGTAATTTCTGCTTCTTTTCATCTAATTGCTCTTTAACTTCTTGTTGTGAGATTTTACCTAACCTTTTTCGTTTTTTTCTGACATTTCATTTCTTATAAATTGTGTTGGCTGTCCGATGTCTTTTCTCAGTTTTTCTATTCTGATCTGTAGCCTGTGTTGCCATGTTTGAGTCCATTACTGTATTTTCTTCTTCTTCTGATTGCACATTATTTTGTTCCAGTATTTGTTGTACTTGTTGTTTGATGTTTTCTAATTCTACTGGGGTATCCTGTTATTTTTTATTATTACACAGATCTGATCAGCTAGTCGTTGTTCTGTTAAAAATTTTAATTCTGGGTATCTGGTAATAAATATTGTGTATACTTGTGATCTGTATCCAGTTGTGTTGGTTTCTAGGTTTGTTGCTTGGTAATAACAGAACATGAGGTGTCGATTAACTTCATCTGACCATCTCATCCTCTGTCTTTGTTTTCCTTCTAGGGTGGTTGCAGGAAGCATATCCTGCAAAACACCTCTATTTGGATTTGAATCATTTTCCAGTTGGCTAGCAGTGTCGTTACCATTGTGGGCAGGCACAGGGTTCAAGCGTCGTCCCCGACCATGACGGCGCTTGTCCGAGGCTTCTTTAGTTCTGTCCTGAACCAACTAATCACACTAAAGGGGGGTTAGCCCTATTAGTGGTTTGTTCTATTCGTCGCCTTTTACGACTGGCAGAACATACTGGAGGCCTATTCTTTTCCCGGGCCTCCACGGGAGTTATTATTATTATTATTATTATTATTATTATTATTATTATTATTACTGTTATAACTCAGACACAAAGCATAACAGCCTGATATCTTCCAATTTCTTCCAGTTTAGAGTTAAATAGTCCAATAATCAAGTGACTCGCAAACAGTAAGTATAGTGCACACATTTTAACTTGTACAGAGACGAGGTGAAGCGAGTAGGAAAAGTAGTAGAGCAGCCTAAGCATGTCTTGTAAAAAGTGTCTACCCTCACTGTGAATAGTTAACTTACTTTCTGAGAACTGGTTATTGAACAGTTCAAATAAAAAGGAGGTTGTTAGACATAAGCATTAAAAATAAAAGTGTGCAAATAACTTTTTTTCGTTCTAAAGTGGTGGTGTGGGTGTGGGGAACGGGGCTGGGTACTGACTAATGTTTCATTCCACTCAGGGGTAATGTTCCAATAAACGTTAGCAACCACTCTCTTCTACAAAGATATGTGCTCACTTGTATTCCCACACTCTTGGGATTGGCCCACAAAACTGAGAAGGAGTTTTACAAACTCTCATTTCTCTTGTGCAATTGCGATGTACAATCTTCGCTATGTAAACGGTACACAATAATATATTTTTGACATTCGTAAGTGAAAGTTGTTGGTGCCAATTTCGTGAACATATTTCGCTGCTATGAAAAACTACTGTATCATAACAAATGCCATCCAAACTTGTTTGTTACGTTCATCTCAATCTCTTACCTATTACATGATAATACAGGGTAAGTCGCCTTTCGGTGAAGTTTTTAGTTGCGCCTTGTCGATTCTCTCTGGTAATGATCCTATATGACGCAGCAATACTCTAGCAAACGACGAATAAACTCAGTGCAAGTTGTTCTTTTGGTGAATTTCTTTCATCTACCATGTGTTCCACAAATATAACGCAGTCTTATTTCACCTCAAGTAGAACATTTTCTACATCACATTTTCTACTGCATCTATCCTAACTGTAATCCATAAATATTTACTTGAATGTACAACCTCTAAATGTCCTTACTTTGACACGTAACAGAAATTTAAGAGTTTATCTTATTAGTAATGTGGAAGACTTGACACTTTTTGTTCATCAGCGTGAAATGCCACTTTTCACGCCATTCAAATATATTATCTAAATCATTCTGTATAAATCGGTTTCCCCGTCCACTGATTTCACTATATATTCAATGACAGCGTCATCTGTATACTATATAAGAGGGCTGCTCGGATTGCACCTGAACTTTATAGACCCATCAAGAATAATAGAGGGCTTATCACATTTCTTTGGGGAATAACATATGTACCGTCGGTCTCACAACAATACCTCTTGTCATCTAATGCGTACTGTGACCTTTTTGACTTGAGCTGAATGTCGCCTCAAACAACTGTGATGTTCATTTAGCCATTGGTCTCATAAATTATAATTTAGGCAACACTCCATTTAAAGCGAGACAACGTTTTCTATTGACGCTAGCTATCCCACAAAAAATCTCATAAGCAGTGTTTGATCAGAAGGCACCTACACGCCAAACAAAGTGGAAATGTCTTACTAAAGAACAATAAATGGTACCTGTAAGCCAAAGAGTGGACACACAGTAAAATCTACCTCTCAGGCATAGTGAACAACATACTGTCGATATCCGAAATTGTTACAGAAAAGTATATCTACTGATACGAAGCAAGAATAAAGCTCTGATTTTATGCAGCTATCAGATTTCTCAGATTAGAACTAATTTGATTCCATATGTGACTGTATACATTCCTTCTACTGCTCAAAGCATTTCTAGCTGATTTCCCTGAGTCTGGGTAGGGAGTATTGCTGTTACGTATTTTCTTTCAGTAAAGTACAGGAACATGACTTTAACAAAATACACGTCCACAGCCATTAAATAGGGACGGCAGACCAGGAATTTGAACCGTTAAATATACCGCGTTGAAACAACGAAAGAGATAATTTGCACTATTTATGTAATGTTTGAGCTAAAAATAGAAGTAATTATTCTGCAGATAACATTTATGTATGGTTGTTAATATTTACGTAAACGTATGAGGATTGCAGTACCTGCTTACATCCTCCCTCATTTTTAGTCGGTTGCACATAGTTTGACATCTTCCTACTAAGATCCTGATCCATCTAACAGACAATTTCTGTGCTCCTTGTACTAAGAGAAATCCTTAATCCTTATTTATCTGAAGATAAGTAGTTACATATTCGGTCAATATTATCCAATCATTTATTTTACACGGTCGAAATTTTCCCTGGAAAAGACTATTCCAGGAACAAACAAAACAAAGAAACGCTAGTGAGTTAAATTTCTACTCCCTTATAGTAAAAATAAATCTAGAGATCAGGGATTCGTGTATGTATATCCACTTTTGTCCGCTAAGAAATTATTTATGAAATCATAAAGCGTGTTGCTCTGCTTTAAATATGCATATTGCTACAGAAAGGCGGTAACGCTACTACGTTTGCGGCTGTCTCACAAACCCCTGCTGTTTGTGCTACCCGCTTTACTGTGATGTTGGTACACTTGTTTACTGTGGCCTCACAAACGCCTGTTGTGTATGCTACACGATTGACGGACGTGTTTGGTGTGTTGCAGGAGCAGCCGGCGGCTGCCCGGCGGACTTTGACGGTATCGCATGTTGGCCGCCCACACCTCCTGGAGGGGTCGCCACCCAGGCGTGTCCGCACTACCTGCCAGACCAGGGGGAAGGTGAGTGCATAGTCCATGCCGCGTATGACGGGCTATCGGGAAAAGCGTGAAACTCGCCACAAAGCAAGGTCGGCGAGCCAAGCAAACCTACGGCTTTAAGGAAAATAGGAGAAATGCTTACACCCAAACGACAGTGTGTATACGTTAAAAGCTTGAGAAGGTCTCCACGTTTACCACACGTTTGTTGCATTAATCGTTGCCCTCCCAGCCAACAGAAATAGTGCCCTCAAATAAACGAGTGGAATCGAGATCTTTCTACAGTGCTGCCTGTTAATTCACAGCTTATATCACTCATCTCGAACCCATATGTCAGCAAGCTTACAGCTACTGTGTAGCAGGTAAAATCTGAATGTGTTTACAGAAGCTGGAATCGCAGATCACAAATGCGAGTTCCATCTGCAACAGAAGGAATATCGTATCTACGACATCATTAATGCAGTAATTATTGAATGCTGTTTACTTAATCATCAGTTTGAAGCCTAATCTGATTGTGGTATTCACGTCGATTTGTCCTGCTCAAGCCTCTTCATCTCTGCATAACCAGTGCAACCTATATCCATTTGAACTCTTCAAGCTTTGAGCTTAGAATCAAGCCATTATGGATTGCTACATCATTTACGCCATACTCTTCCGACAGAATCAAATTAACAATCTCTTGATTGTTCAGTATGTGTTCTATCAATCGCTCCCATCTTTTTATCAAATTGTAACATAAATTTATTTTCTCCAATAATTCTATTTAGAACATTACTAGTTATCCAATCCACCACATCTGATCTTCAGCAGTCTTCTGTAGCATCATGTTTCGGAAGCTTCTACACACTTCTTGCCTCAACTATTTATTCTTCACATTTCACTAACGTACAAGGCTATACTCCAAACAGAGCCTCAGAAAAGATCTCCCAAAACTTAAATTTAGTTTCGAGTTAACAAATTTTTCTTTTTGAGAAAAGCGTTTCTAGCTATTATAAATCTTAGTAGACACGTAATTAAATGCCCGCTTGATATTGTTTATAACCTGGGAAACTCAACTGTTCCTGTTTGCAATTGCTTTCAGGTATTCACTTCAGTATAATTCAATCCATGTTAATGCAAAAATTCTTTATTGCAAACGCAATATGGGCGCTTATGTGGCTTTAAGATATGACTTCAATTAATATATGAATGCATGGTTTCGCGGCGAAATGTACTGATACCATCCTTTTGAGTTTACGAAACTCACCCACACGGAGCGTTATCTGCACCCTAATCACCTATCACCATCCGTCACACAAACATCTTGTCCTGAGGACCTTGGTCCATCGACTAGACGGGGTCTCAGAAAGTGAAAACTTACTGAAAGTACTGAACAACTTACGGAAAGTATTCAAGGAAAACGGATACAACAATCACCAGATTTCGAAAGCCATCTATCCAAAAACACGGATGCAGAAGGACCTCATTCTGTAGCTCAGTAACAGTAAAGATAAGCCTGTTTCTAAAGAGGCGTAAAATCGATTCTGTCTCCAGGGCTCCGACAAAAATTCTTCAACTCATGAGAAATGTGAAAGACGAAGTAGGCATCAGAACGCCAAAAGTATATAAAATACTGTGTGGGTGGGGCAGTTTTGTGTCGGACAAACTATGCATATTATTGAACAGCTCTGTCTAGAACAGGAGAGATGATTCCACCTTCAGTAACTGAAGAAATCAGTGGTAGTGGAGCATACGCTAGAAAAAGGACAGCATTCGAAGAGGCATCAGTTATTACACGGACTGATGACTATTGGAATACCATAATTAAACAAGTGATCGGGATAAATATTTGTGATGTATAAAATGCACATTTAAACCGTCAGCTGTTTTTATTTTAAACCCACATTCTGTCGGTTTCGGTCTTCGACCATCTTCACGGATGAAGGGGTAAAATGGTTTAAGCCGCCATATTGCGTTAGTGGTTACTTAAAAACTATAGTGGGTTTCATGAATATAAGTAACTGACACAGGGCTTTAAAAGCATACATCCAAATACAAATTGTGTACCATATATACACTCCTGGAAATTGAAATAAGAACACCGTGAATTCATTGTCCCAGGAAGGGGAAACTTTATTGACACATTCCTGGGGTCAGATACATCACATGATCACACTGACAGAACCACAGGCACATAGACACAGGCAACAGAGCATGCACAATGTCGGCACTAGTACAGTGTATATCCACCTTTCGCAGCAATGCAGGCTGCTATTCTCCCATGGAGACGATCGTAGAGATGCTGGATGTAGTCCTGTGGAACGGCTTGCCATGCCATTTCCACCTGGCGCCTTAGTTGGACCAGCGTTCGTGCTGGACGTGCAGACCGCGTGAGACGACGCTTCATCCAGTCCCAAACATGCTCAATGGGGGACAGATCCGGAGATCTTGCTGGCCAGGGTAGTTGACTTACACCTTCTAGAGCACGTTGGGTGGCACGGGATACATGCGGACGTGCATTGTCCTGTTGGAACAGCAAGTTCCCTTGCCGGTCTAGGAATGGTAGAACGATGGGTTCGATGACGGTTTGGATGTACCGTGCACTATTCAGTGTCCCCTCGACGATCACCAGTGGTGTACGGCCAGTGTAGGAGATCGCTCCCCACACCATGATGCCGGGTGTTGGCCCTGTGTGCCTCGGTCGTATGCAGTCCTGATTGTGGCGCTCACCTGCACGGCGCCAAACACGCATACGACCATCATTGGCACCAAGGCAGAAGCGACTCTCATCGCTGAAGACGACACGTCTCCATTCGTCCCTCCATTCACGCCTGTCGCAACACCACTGGAGGCGGGCTGCACGATGTTGGGGCGTGAGCGGAAGACGGCCTAACGGTGTGCAGGACCGTAGCCCAGCTTCATGGAGACAGTTGCGAATGGTCCTCGCCGATACCCCAGGAGCAACAGTGTCCCTAATTTGCTGGGAAGTGGCGGTGCGGTCCCCTACGGCACTGCGTAGGATCCTACGGTCTTGGCGTGCATCCGTGCGTCGCTGCGGTCCGGTCCCAGGTCGACGGGCACGTACACCTTCCGCCGACCACTGGCGACAACATCGATGTACTGTGGAGACCTCACGCCCCACGTGTTGAGCAATTCGGCGGTACGTCCACCCGGCCTCCCGCATGCCCACTATACGCCCTCGCTCAAAGTCCGTCAACTGCACATACGGTTCACGTCCACGCTGTCGCGGCATGCTACCAGTGTTAAAGACTGCGATGGAGCTCCGTATGCCACGGCAAACTGACTGACACTGACGGCGGCGGTGCACAAATGCTGCGCAGCTAGCGCCATTCGACGGCCAACACCGCGGTTCCTGATGTGTCCGCTGTGCCGTGCGTGTGATCATTGCTTGTACAGCCCTCTCGCAGTGTCCGGAGCAAGTATGGTGGGTCTGACACACCGGTGTCAATGTGTTCTTTTTTCCATTTCCAGGAGTTTATATACTTATAAAACGCACTACACATTTTAATTAATGAGCAACGTAATATAGCGGCTTAAACCATTTTAACCCTTCATCCGTGAAGTTGGTCCATTACCGAAACCGATAGAATTTGAGATTAAAATAAAAGCAGCTGATGGTTGAAATATGCATTTTATACATTACCTAACGCCTGTTGGCAGCTATCTTCCAAAAATGTTTAAACATTTGTGACAATACCCTCAATAAAGACGCCGGCCTACAGGAAAGCACGGGTTGGGACCCGGCCCTCTGAAGGCTGAAGCAGGCGCGATAGGCGTGCAACGAAAACTTTACGTAGTACGGTGTTGGATTGGGCAGCAGCGACGTCACAGAAGGCAGGGCGGCTATATAAGGACGGTAGCAGCAACCGGAAAACAGTCACCACTTTACAATGGCCGAGGAGAACTCGGCCTAAAGCTCGCGGATTCTAAATCAGTTGACGCGACTGGAAGCTCCAGAGAATTTTATCTGACTTCACCCACTTCTTACTGCTCTTATCCATATCAAAATCACTCTACTTATATCCAATACTGTGAATTTCTTGTGCCCATATAGAGTAAATGCACATTCTTCAAGACTCACAAATAACATGAAAATGTATATTATGTTATTGACTGTTTCCTAGTCGTGGCCAACTGAAATTTTCCTTCACACACACACGTACTCAGAGATTCAAAACAATTAAAAAAATTCAATATTTATTGATGAAAACGGAGCCTAAATGGTGTTTGGTACTTCTACAGCAGTGATTCCCAACCTTCCTGAGACCATTACTTCCTGTGTACTCAGACATTTGCTAGGACCCCGCCCCTTTCTTCCCTCTATTATCAACGTTATCACCTAATTAAACTTATGGATGAAAAATAGTTTTCTTTGAACCCTTACACTTTTAAAAAGGCGAAAAAAGATAATATATGGTTTTTGTAGATATTTTGTTAAACCATAACCTTATCAGTGCTACCTGCAACTCCTCAGAAAAGAAAGATGACTATCCACAGTGAGAGTGAATACTTGTTACAAAATGTGCTTCAGCTGCTCCACTCCTCTAGTGGGCTACTCTTGCTTCACCCTCACCCTGAACAGCCATTTAAAATCAACTAAGTTAATATGTGTGCACTATATTTAGAGTCTGTCAATCATTTGATATTTGGACACCTTATGTCTGCACTGACAAAAGTTAGGAAGACTTGAGGGTGCTAACTCCTAGTGTCTGCGAACTGTAATAATAACAATACTGTGTAATCCCTTAGCAGTGCAGTAGCCATTACATAATAACTGTTGTCTTGTGCTGTCAATTAGTTCGTTTATCTGTGGTGATATTTCGTGTGCGATTATTTTTGGAGTTTTAGTAAGTATTAAGTGCACTGTCTAGATTTTATTAGGTTTAATTGCCATCAGTAGTGTAATATGTGTTCGGAGCAGTGAAGATTTCTAGTTTTGTGCCACATTTTTAAAGTAAATAGCGTAAAACCGTTACCGCTTAACAGCCGTTTTTAGGCCTAAATTTTGTGCACGAAAGTTGATTCGAAGTATAATTAAGTAAGCACATTAATATTATTTTTATGTTAGAGCACTATAGAGCCCTTCAGGCTGAATTAGATAAAGCTAGGGAGGAACTAATTAGGTTAAGGGGGGAGAAGGGTGAAGAGAAGTGGAAAGTGGTAGCAGGAAACAGGGGCCACAGCCAGTGGACAGTATCTGACAGTTTCATTGTTGGCACAAAAAATAGATTTGCCCTGTTGCCACAGTTAAGTACTGAAGAGCCTCAGGTAGATGTAGGTGTAGCTGATGCACAGCAGAATATAGTTAGGAAGCCTGTTCCTTTAGAAAAAGTTGGAAGTAGGAAGAAAATTCTGCTATTAGGTAGCAGTCATGCAGAGGTATGGGCCAACTGCAGGGAAAATTGACAGCTACCAGGTCACAAACTTTTTCAAGCCTAGTGCATCTCTCAGCCAAGTGATGGAGGGCATAGGATTTTGTGTAAAGGTTTCACCAAGGAGGACCATGTTGTAATAGTGGGTGGAGCAGGGAACAATATCGATAGGAACCAGGGCTACAATATTGAGAGTGACCTGGTAAAAATAGCGTCAGCAATGAACCATATTAATGTTGAGTTTGTGCCTGTTTTCAAGCGGTACGATCGACAACAGTTGAATAGCTCTGTGAAGAGGGTCAATATGGAGTTTGATCGGCTGCTTCGTGCTGGTGCTGGGTCGGAGATTGGTTTGGTTCCTGTTGACACTATCAGTGGGTGGGGCTTTACTTTTCATGGCCTGCATCTCAATAGAATAGGGGAGGATATACTGGTTAGGTTGATAGCAAATTCTTTAAAGGGGGACACTGCAGCTCATGGAAGCAGTTCTTTCTTAGGTTAAGCTCATTATCTACACATTCAATACTGAAAAAAGATGTATCTGAAAACGTTAAGCACAATACTCATCAAGACAAAATAAGTAACAGTAAATTTCCTACATAAAAATGTCACAGGTTTAAAAAACAAAATTAATGAATTTCAGATTTGTTTAGATGAGCTACAGTCTACAAATCCAGTTGATATTATTTGTATTTCTGTACATCATTTAGTTAGTGAAATTGAAATCCTTAATATGGAAGGGTATATCTTAGCTTCAAAGTATTGTAGAAAAGAGATGGAGAAGGAGGAGTTGCCACTTACTTTAGAAATGATCACAGTTATAAAAACATTGACTTTTTTCAATACTGTTGTGATCAGAATGTGCCACACAAGTAGAAAAACACAAAAAAATTAATTATAGTCACAATATACAGGGTTCCTACTGGTAATTTCCAGCTTTTCACTAAACAGCTTGATGCAGTATTAAATGTCTTACCTTCTAAAAATAATGAACTCATACTAAGTGGAGATTTTAATTTAAATTTTCTGGAGGATAGTTACTCAAGATCCATACTAGAGTCTCTTACTACTTCTTATAATCTCATTTCCTTAGTAGTGATTTAAAAATGGATAAGTTAGTTTATTTGGCCTACTGCCATTCACCAATGAGTTATGGTACAATCTTTTGGGAACTCCTCTCAGAAAGAGAACATTTTCAAATTCAGAAATGAGTCATTAGAATTATATCTGGTGTCATTCCTAGATTATCATGCAGAGACCTCTTTAAGAAACTTGGTATTCTAACTACTACTTCTCAGTACATATACTCATTGATGTCCTTTGTCATTTCCAACATGTCTCTTTTTACACAACATAGTGCAAAACATAATACCAGAACCAAAAACAATCTGTATAAGTACTATAAAAGCTTAAGATAGGTACAAAAAGGAGTCAAATACATGGGTACTCATATATTCAATAACTTCCCAGAGCATATGAAAGGTCTTGTAAGTGATAAAGATCGGTTTCAGAGTGTATTAAAGAACTTCCTGTTGGCCAACTCCTATGTAATGTAAGAAAAAAATTGTGGTCCATTGCGGGGAACCTACAACTCTTATAAGGTATTTTCACGAGGTGTTTAAGCATGTGTGTCGCACTTGTCTCAATTTTACTGTGACAGATGCGTAATACAACGTACAAATTACGTGTTTAGTGGTTGGGTAATTTGATGAAGGCGTTTCTCATATTCGTACATTCGTTTCACGAGCTGTACCTTCGATCACATTGTGTCACGCGTTAGTGTTAGTGTTTGAAAAAATTTAGTATTAGTAACTTATGAAGTTAGTATTATACATTTAGGAAGTAGTGATAATAGTAATAATCTTCTAAAAATAATTCTGTTTCACAGCAAAAATGCAACCAAATCACTTTATTTTTCCCGTAGAGAAAATTTAATTGGCTAATTGTCATCTGTTTGCGAACCATTGCTCTACAGACATTGCAAAGGAACTACGAATGTTTTAGTTCGAAAATAGCAATAAAGATTTCGTGGACGAAGGATACTATACAGAAATGCGTTTTTTTGAGAATCTTCTTTACACTGTGCGATTATGATTCTCTTTTCAGTACTCATCTTGTATCATATTAATATGACCGACAGGATGAAAAGGAAATGGAGTCTCTCGACCGCCTGAATGTTGCCCACGAACTGGGTATAGCATACACCGATTGTAATTATGCATGTTTTATGAACAACGTCAGCAACTGGATATGTCGTGTTTTTATGTTCAGTTTCAGAGTTATGGCCTCAACCTCTTCTAACTCTTTTCGTAAGAGATCGGAAACTTAACATGGCAGCTAGAATCTGTTAACCAGCTTGGCACACGTAAAATGTTTGTCGATTACGCAAAAGTTTGCCAGCTATTCCCTTGTTAATTCGTCTCGCACTGTATGGCGTGACTTAAAATTTGTTAGTTCAGTGTGGGGATATCTTCTAGCACACCTGCTTGGCATTTCCGTGTACCTTCTCCTACTCATCAACCGTACACCTTAGGCGCAATGAAGCGCACCTTATGATATCCAAGGCAGAAATTCCTCTAGTGCAGTATATCCTCCTAATCGACATTCCAGGGTTTTGCTGAGGGGCATATCACTCAAAATTCATGCACTCTCGCTGGGATCACTTAGTCTCTTTATCGTCCGCAATCTTTTAGGAACGGCTCCCAGTGGAACTGCTTCTGGGTAGGATGAGGGCGACGAAAAAGGATTGCTCAGCTACGCTCCCGTTACAAAGACTAACGGCACCTATTACATCAACGACAACTTTGTATTTTAGTTTCCTACTTCTGTGAGACAAAACTTTTGACAAAACAAATTTTTTAAAAATGACAGTTCTTTATGACTTTTTGAAGTCACTATCACTAATGATTAATTCAGTATACGTAAAATTAAAAGGAAATTATTTTTTAATCGGAACAGTAATCAAAGCCAAATTGTAACCTTAAGCGAGCAACCCAAGTATTCTGGCATTATCTTGATACTGAGTCACGGTTTCTGGAAGCCTAACGCAAGAGTTAATCACATAGCTCTGGCTGACTGAAAGATTCCGTTATTTTAACGAAAGACGGATCAGACCTACTCTCAATTCTCTTGTTTCTTTTCGAAATGCATACAAAGAAAATATTTTTCTCTGTATCCCATTGCAAAAATTTTAGTTATGTTCAGTTAATTTGTTATACTGAACCCTTGCAGCAACGTCGATTTCAGTTACATGGGTATTTATTGATAAGCTATCCTAACCTGACATCAGAACTCAGCTAAAACTTCAGGACTTTCAGGCCGTGCTCAATGTATATACACTGACATTTAGTCCCCACTTGTGGCTGATATCTTCAGGGATAAATCGACATCGCATTGAAAGCTCAACTGGAGGCCGAATTTTGAGGCGCATTGTGCGGTGTGTAGAAGGCGCCAACATTCATCACGAAATACCTCATGCGTGATTGTCTATGGCAGGTGACGTAATTCTCGATTAAAATTAACCGAACGTTATTTCCTTGGTACCAAGTCTGTATTCATGTTTTATTTCATTTAACTTCCTTTTTATGGTTAAATTTGTCATGGTATTTATCAATTTCTATTGCCTCTGCATGTCAGCGGGAGTGATACTGTACCGTCTTGGGTAAACTGTTAATGTCATTAAATTTTATTTAACTATATCCTTTTTGAAAACCATGTTCCGCTACGGCCCACTTATCGTTTTGTCCAAAGCGATAGTTAGTTTAATGTTCGCCTAAGCGACTGTTAATACTTTCTTCGTACTTCTAGAACACTTTTTGCCACAAATTCTCGGAATCTTAAGCAATCCAGCTGCCACTAATGGATGACGTACATCTTTTCCTCTTCATAGTAATTCTCTTATTTTCATTGTGGGCTTGAAAATCGTTTGATCCCCCTACTTAGCCAAAACTTTTCGACGTGACCTGTTTATAACATCCGCTGGTGGCGGCCGTTGTTATTTATTAATGTTGGTGTTCTCAGTTATGTACTACTCGTTGCACAGTTTTATTGGAATTCTGGATAGTGGTACGTTTCCTCATGGAAGTATCCCTCTCGATACGTTGCTGACCTGTATACCGTCCCCAGGTTTGAGCACTGATACAGTCAAAAAATTAAGTTAGCCATTGCTCCCGTTTTCCATCGTATACTGAAATTTGGGACTGATACTTATGTGGTGTAATAGAAAGACATGCATCTCTTCTTCGTCGTTTGTGCACATGACGAAAGCATCATCCTCATAAGGGTTCCGATTAGCTTCTCTTTTAAAGGGTTTCTAAAGTGTCAGTTGTTTGAAAATCTGTATAAAGAACTGTACGAAGTGGGGATGTACTCGTACATAGAAACCCCGTCAGTTTGCTCGTAAAATCACTGTTGTGCATAAAGTAGCTTTTAGTAGCACAACGTCTAAGCAAATTTACTATTTTCCCCTGAAAAACGTCTAGTGTTTCTGAAATAGTTTCATTCATACGAATCATCGTAAACAAAGATACTGAAGCTGACGCGATTATCACTCGGGCACACATTCATATATTTCAGTCCGCGAAGTAAAGCGCCGTGTTTCTAATAGAACCGACGTAGAGTTGCAGCAATGATGCTGTGTATATGGCCAACTGGTGGGTAGAAGGCCCAATAGCATTAACAAAACATTTCAAAGAAATCTTAGTTTTGTGAATTTTAAGGAAGCCGCACGGTCTGGCAGTAAATCTTATGTCCTGCAGAGATGCTCCTTATCGTCTGCAGAGAAGGAAGATTCGCATAAGATGATTAATTATCCCGTGGATCCGACTACTTTTAAAAAAGTTTTCAGAATAACTAATCAGCTGACGAAAGCGAATTCCTTCTCTCCAGAAGGCTGCAGAAGATGACACTCCCTAAGGGCTGGCAGAAAAACTGATAATTTCACCTTAGTGAGGATAAAAATAACCAACTACGTTAGATGCCAGTGTCTTATACACTCGACCAACCTAGTACGGTGACGCGAAAGCTATTACTATTCCGACTGAAAGTATTATGTATGAAAAGAAAGCACAGTCATTGTTGGCTGAGAATCGTCACACAAAGTCTTCACTGACTCGAGAAAAGCACGCAGATCTGGTCTGTACGCTCTGGCCGGAAACAGTTACGAGCATAATTCTGCCAGGGATTTAGCACTATTTATTAATCTCACCAAACTCTTCGATCGCTTAAGTTGGTAAACGAAAATCAGTTTCCAGAACCGTGTAGAGCCCCCGCGAGCACGCGCAAGTACGGCAACAAGACGTGGCATGGACTCGACTAATGTCTGAAGTAGTGCTGGAGGGAATTGCCTCAATGAATCCTGATGGGCTGTCCATAAATCCGTAAGAATGCGAAGGGGTGGAGATCTCCTTTGAAGAGCAAGTTGCAATGCATCCCTGATATGCTCAATAATGTTCATATCTGGCGAGTTTGGTGGCCAGCAGAAGTGTGTCAGCTCATAAGAGTGTTCCTGAAGCCACTCTGTAGTAATCCTGGACGTGTGGGGTGTCCCATTGTTCTGCTGGAATTACCCAAGTCCGTTGTAATGTACAATGGACACGGGTGGATGCAAGTGATCAGACTGGATACTTACGTACACTCAACAGCAAAAAAAGTGGGTCACGCCTAATTCCAACGTGTAGGCTGCACCTGAATGAATGCAACCAACATAGCATATCTGTGTTGCACATCGTCTCAACCCTCCACAGTACAGTCGTTGTAAGATACACAATGGGTACCGCTAGAGACTACTAGAGAACACTGGTCTTTATGACAGTCTGTCCAGATGAAATGCAACACCACGCAAGTGCAGAAGAGATTAGACAGCCCTTAACGTTTGTAAACTAAACTTAATCACGATAAGTGACATTTCAAACGTTATTGGACAACATATTTTGTCACATAAATCGTTCAGCAATCATTAGAAACAATTAAATATTTGAGACAGTACATGGATTTATAAAGTTGTATGGCAATTGGAAACAAGTTCTTTGCTGTCTAAAAGGTTTACCCAACACATGCTGAACGTCGTTCAACATTCAACGGGGAGTGGTTTCGCATCAACGTTATGTAATACTAAGCAGTTAAAATAAAACGTGATTAATGGCGGCAGCCACTCTACGTAAATCCCAACATTAACAGTGAATCACAAGTAATATCATTGTTCACATTACTTATCAACAATTACTTGTACACAAAGTTGTACTTTAAATGACATGACCAACGTCTTTGTTCTGAATCCGAATGCAAACCCAAAACGAAAAGCCATTGTTAACCAAGCAAATCCTTGTGCCTTCTCGAGACTCGATCACTAGGCAGAAAGAGACGTCAAATATTGACGTTTGCACCAGTATCAGCTGTCAATTCTCAACTTGAACGTAAATGACGATAATTCTTTCTTTCTTTCTTTTGCTTGTGCCTTTTTCCCGCAATAACGCAGGGTCAGCATGGTTAATCGGATGTGGAAAGGTTAATTTAAGTGGTGGCCGTATGCCCTTCCTGCCGCCACCCCATACTCCCTGGGATGGAATTAGTGTAACCTGTCTGTGTCTAGTGCAATCCATGGAATAGTGCGAATGTGTTCAGATGTCTGCGAGACGTGTAGCTGAGGCGGGACGTGGGGACCAGCCCAGTATTCACCTAGTGGGATGTGGAAAATCGCCTAAAAACCACATCCAGGCTGGCCGGCACACCGGCATCCGTCGTTAATCGGCTGGGCGGATTCAATCCAGGGCCGGTGCGCCTACCCGAGTCCAGGTAGCAGCGCATTACCGCTCTCGGCTAACCTGGCAGATAATGTAAATGACGATAATGTTTGTACAAAACCAAGAACACTAACATGACAATTATCTTCTTGGTAATTAACCTCGAAAGACGTTGTATATTGTGATTCTTGAGTTTCTCCCGGCGTATTTGATAATCAAAATATCCACGGGTGTGCTGCCGGTCTATAGTGTCCAACGGGCACAATATTTCGGCGATCATACATGTCGCCATTATCAGGTGAACTGACGGACTGAGCTCCTGTGAACGTGCCGGCACGGAGATCCGTACGCTATGGCTGCTCAGAGGGAACTGGGTTCGGTCGCGGCGGCGGCCGATTTAAATACCCTCCGCCCGCGGCGCGCTCCCTCCGCCGTCCGCGCCCCGCGCCACGGTCACGCGGTGGAACAGATTGCGACGGCGTCTGAGATGACGTCGGTGTGATGGCTCTGTCCGCCGTGGTCGTCACAACTATACGTTTGCTCGATTTACTCTTGATTAACCCGATCGCTGGTTCCCAAGCCTTGCTAAGATTATAGCCACAGTCACGGTTTATGAGGTCGTCATTGGTGCGAATTTCGATGGCCTCTCTAACAACGCTGTCCCAGTATCTCGACGTCTGTACCAGAATCCTCGTGCGGTCATACTCCATGGCGTGATTTTCCGACAAACAATGTTCAGCGACCGCCGACTTGCTCGGATACATCAGTCGAGTGTGCCTCTGGTGTTCACGGCATCGGTCCTCGACGGTACGCATCGTCTGACCAATATACGACTTGCCACATTGACACGGAATCTAGTACACGCCGGCCTTCCTCAAACCGAGGTAATCTTTGGCGCTCCCCACCAGTGCACGAGTTTTATTTGGAGGATAAAACACAGTTCCGACCCGGTGTTTCTTCAGAATGCGGGCGATTTTCCCCGAGAGTGCGCCTGTGTATGGAATAAATGCTGTGCCTACCTCCTCCTGCCTACCTCCTCTCTCGTGACTTCATCCATCTCAACAGGTTGTGCTGCAGTGGTTGGGCGGAGAGCACGTTGAATCTGCCACTCTGAGTACTAGTACCTATGTACTAGTACATAGGGCGCGCACTATCTCTGGCGCAGAGAGTCTACCCCAGGAATTGGAACATCTGAGAACTGTATTTCGAAAAAATGGGTACTCAGAGTGGCAGATTCAACGTGCTCTCCGCCCAACCACTGCAGATTCAACGTGCTCTCCGCCCAACCACTGCAGCACAACCTGTTGAGATGGATGAAGTCACGAGAGAGGAGGTAGGCAGGAGGAGGTAGGCACAGCATTTATTCCATACACAGGCGCACTCTCGGGGAAAATCGCCCGCATTCTGAAGAAACACCGGGTCGGAACTGTGTTTTATCCTCCAAATAAAACTCGTGCACTGGTGGGTGCAACCCGTTGCTCCGTGTGACGTCACCCTGGGTCACGGGAATGCTTCAAACACCACGGTTTCAACATATGCGAGAAAAAGGCCAGAACTCTGAAGTTAACGTGACGTATGAAATGGGTTAATGATCTCACATTGGTACCGAATTACTCCACAATTCTGCCTATCGCCGCTGTGGACGTGACTCTTAATAGGAAGGTCGTCACAACCTTTTATTACCCACATTTCACTCATTCGTTTGACACCTCTGCGATGGAGGTCATAACCACGACGCCCAGAGCTGAAATGACGTTGTTTTCTAATGAGTGGCCGAGGAAGACATTGCAGAAACACGGCCGCTCAGAATGTACACGAGAAGGCCGCATGTGGTGGCACGAGAGGCATCAGTGTAACCACCCGCTCCCCTTAGAACGCTAATTCCCACATATTTCGCGGTCGAGAACGATAGTTTGCAGTGTGATGAGCAATAGGAAGATATTCTCGACAATCATGGATAATGATGACATCTCCCCGACGCTGCAACCGTTCTCTAAGGCCATCGTGGTCTAGCAGCAACAACGAACGTGATCTCACCCCTTTGGAGTGGAGTCAGAGCTCAGTTTTTGCTCTGGTCTGCAGGGGGGAATTACTAGGCCCCTATCATAACCATTCGACGAAATTTAAATGTGATTAGCAGCAGCAAACGTTTCTTATGCTTCGTCAGTGTTCCTGTTTTACGCCCTTCTATGGTGTGATCATGGAAGGATGCGACTGTCTTGCTGAAAATTGACATCTGAGGTGCTGTGCAGAAGGGTATGGCTATGAGTCGCAGGATGTTATTCATGTAGATCACACTAGTCACAGTGCCTTGTACACGCACCAATCACTCTTTCGAAACGCCGCACATGCCTCCCTTTGCAACGCGTAAGTTAGAAATTTGACTCAGAGGTGTCTACAGACTTCCTCTGAAATGGTGCAAAAACGTGGCTCTGTGTCACGTCTCCCTCGGGCTCGACAATGTTTCAAACAGCACGGGATCGGCACATGCGAAAAATACACCAGAGCACAGACGGTCATATGACTTATAACATGGGTTAATAATGTCCCATTGGCACCAAATTTCATTGCACCTCTATCCAACACCACAGCGAATTTCTCCCACGATCGAGAGGTCGTCATAGACCCTCTTACCCACATTTTACCCTTCTTTTGACGGCTCTGCCAAGGAAACCAAAACCGTGACGCCAGCGTTGAAATGACACGGTTTCCATATGAGTGGCCAAGGAAAGCATTGCAGACACACCAGCGTTCAGAATCGACATTAAAGGCCTGAGGCGCTTCAGTGAAACCACCCCATTCCTTAGGACGTTGATTCCCTCACATTTCGCTGTCAAGAGCATCAGTTTGCAGTGCGATGAGCAACATGAAGACGTTCTTGACAATATTTGATACTGTTGACATCTCTCCGACGTTTAAGCCCCTTCTCTAAGGAAGGGTGGAAGTACTAGGCACCGTTTGAGAGCATTCCGTGAAATTTGAATGTGGGCAGAAGCGGCGAAGGACTCTTACGCTTTGTCAGTGCTCCTGTTGTGCCGTCCTGTGACATCGTCGTGGATGGGTGCAACATAGACACAAGCTTAAATAAAACGACAAAGTTACCCACTAAGGCCCCGAGTTCGGCAATAATTTCGGTTGCACCTGCTCCCTTATTGAATATTTTAAGAATGTGCCTTTACAAACTAAACTTTCCAAGTAGTGCTAGACGCCTAAAGATAGGCTACATGATACACTTCCAGTGCCAGTTGCCTTCCTGCAGGCGCTTAGCCCTACTTGGAATGTTTCCTCTGTAAAGACATACTTTTTAGAATTCTCATAAATGCGAGGGAGAGGGTGTGCCACTGAGGTTGTTGGTGAACTGAGGAGGTCCGTTGCGATTATAGTCAGGTAAAAGGGTCTTTGACGACGACCTCTCGATCGTGGGAGAGGTCCACGGTGGCGTTTGAGAGAGGTGTGATGAAATTTGGTGCCAACGGTACATTATTAACCCATTTTATGTCACATGAACATCTGTGTTCTGGCGTTCTTTTCGCATGTGCCGATCCCGTGCTGTTTGAAAGATTGTCGATCCTGAGGATGACGTGTCACAGCGTCACGTTTTTGCACCATTTCAGAGGGAGGTTGTAGACACCCTTGAGTCAAATTTCAAACTTACACGTTGCAAAGGGAGACATGTGCGGCGTTTCGAAAGAGTGATTCTTTAATTCTGTTGTGCAGTGCAGTTACGAAGAAAATAGCAAATTGCGATCTTAATTAACAAAAATACTCTTTCTGCATCCATTAACTGTAGACTACGTATCTCCAACACGACCATGTCAAGAAACAACAATAACTGGCTGACCAGTCATTCTCAAGTGTCTTTATAAAGTTAATATACACTCAGGTTAAACAAAAACCACCTTGAACAACTACGGAGAGGACGTTCATATTCACAGGACATGTACATTAGCATGTTCTGCAGAATTGATAAGCATTTCAGTCACCTAGGTTCAAAATGTGTCATGTTGCTTAATGGGCACAGGGTCAGCCATGGGCCCTTATAACTAGTTCCGTACTTGATGGTACAGATGCGTCTAAGGCACGAATGGCATCTTGTGGTATAACCATCCGTGCTGCATTCACCTGGTTCCCAAGTTCATCCGTGGTGGTTTCATTGGGTCACAGCACTGCACCCGTCGTTTCGCCATATCCCACACATTTTCGGTTAGAGGCAAATCTGGTGATCTAGTGGGCCAGGGTAAAAGGCTGTCATCCAGTGATACCAAGAAAGCACATGTTCGTCCAGCAATCTGCGGTAGTGCATTGTCTTGGTGAAAGTTGATGTCTGGACTGCTGTGCAGAAAGGGTATGGCTATGAGTTCAAATGGTTCAAATGGCTCTGAGCACTATGGGACTTAACATCTATGGTCATCAGTCCCCTAGAACTTATAACTACTTAAACCTAACTAACCTAAGGACATCACACAACACCCAGCCATCACGAGGCAGAGAAAATCCCTGACCCCGCCGGGAACCGAACCCGGGAACCCGGGGGCTATGAGTCGCAGGATGTTATTCACTTAGATCACACTGGTCACAGTGCCCTGGACACGCACCATCCGCGATTTGTGGCTGCATCGAATAGCACCCCACACGGCAATGCCTTCAGCTGGCGCTGTATGCCTTGTGCGAATGCAGTTACTGTGATTCCGCTCCCCCTGTCTGCGGCGAAGCAAAATTCGGCCATCATTTTCAATCAGACAGAACCTGCATTCGTCCGAAAACAATATTTGATGCCATTCCTGTCCCCAGTGGCGTCGTTCCATACACCACTGCCGTCTCGCATTCTTCTGCACATTCGTCAAATGTAGACGGAGAAGCGGACGACGTGCATGTAACCTATGCCGTAATAAACGGCGACGGACTGTCACCCCTGAAAGCGTACAATGTGTTCCACTGCTGGGCTAGAGACGAGGAGAAAGCAGATCTGTCCAGCAGTGTCATTAGGATGAGGTGTCGATCTTCTAGGGGAGTTATCTTGGTGGTGCGACCTAACGCATCTCGTCGTGTTCTACGGCCTTGCTTCAACCATTCTACAGTCACCCGTTGCACTGCCGAAACACTTTGTCCCACATAAACAACAACTTCCCGGATGGATGGATCACATTCTCTCATGCCAATAACGCGCCCTCTTTCAAACGCACTGATTTCACGGTACGGTTCGCTTATGGCTGCGAGGCATATTGCCCGTGGGCTGTCATAGTTCAGATGATAATCATTTCTGCAGAACATACTAAACTACATGTCATGTGAATATGAACGTTCTATCTCTAGTCGTTCATGGCGTTCTCTTTTTTTTCTGAACATGGGTGTATTTTAAATGAATTGGTAGGCGTGTCATAATTTTACGTTATCGGCCATTTTAAAGCAAGTTGACAGTATGTGGTTCTTACTTAAGACTACAAGATCGTCGCATCCACTTTGTAATAACATTATGTCAGACAATCTACACACGTGCAGTGTGAGATCACAAATGAAACATTACGTTTCTCTGGAGATGTAGCACCAGAATACAATACCCAGTTGTATGAGATTTTGGTATCCACTGTGCATGTAGTGTACATGTCAGTTTACAGAAAGAGTTACCCAAGACACGTACCATCCGCGAACGACAAAGGAAATGCAGGCTGTGCAATTACTACAGGGCTCATGTTAATGTATGCCCTAAAGACCCGTTTTCCGTTTACTTCTTTTACCTTTTTGTACCGTATTACTCAATTTTTAATTTCATATCCTGAGGTTTATATCTTATTCGTGTAAGCCAAAGCCTTCATATGTAATATACATGAGAGAGAATTAGGTCAGTGGGTTTAAAGTCAATTGTTTCGACGCTTAATTTTCACAGTAGTTTGTATTGAAGTGGCGGTTATATTTATGGAGTGACTAAGAGGAGGAAAATTACATGTTTCATAAGTCCACTGTTCCGAGAGGGCAAACCATTTTTAATATTACGGTGGTTTTAGGGTTTTCCGACGTCCGATCCACATTTAAGACCCTCAGCAGATTAAGCGGAAACACAAATGACAGTAATATTGAGGGCAATGATAACAATTACGGCATTCAGAAAGAAACCCGAAAGCATAAAGTTAAGTGTGTGTGCACATTTCGTAATGATTAGTTAGGGGATAAATGGTTCAAATGGCTCTGAGCACTATGGGACTTAACTTCTAAGGTCATCAGTCTCCTAGAACATAGAACTACTTAAACCTAACCAACATAAGGATATCACACCCATCCATACCCGAGGCAGCATTCGAACCTGCGACCGTAGCTGTCGCGAGGTTCCAGACTGTAGCGCCGTGAACTGCTCGGCCACCCCGGCCGGCAGAGGATAAATAGTTCAAAAGTTTGTCAGATAAAGGTGATGATGAAATGACGGTATAGTGTACAGTGTGTACCGCTTCCTTCCCAGTAAGAAAGTATGGGTATTGGGGCGGTGATGAAATATTTATCAAAGACGAACATTTTCTCTCATAACTTCCAAAAGTAAATCAATTGCGAATTTTTTAGCTTAAAGCATTATTTTATTGACAATGATATTTCAGCAACCGAACTGTCACTTTTATATCGTGGAGTTATGCATAACCATAGTTATGTTTCTACTGATTTTGATATTAATCTGAGAAGTACAACTTTCAAAGACTTCATTGCGACGTAGAAAATATGAGATGTTGGTAAGAACTGTGTTGGCTCCGCCTTTGGAAGAACTCATAGAGATTGGAAAGGGAAAGAGGAGACCAGCTCTTTAAGATTGACTTTCGTGAAAGGCGTCAGCGAATAATATAAATGTTCACTTCCTTTTGTTGTATGAAGGTACGTAACGATATCAATTTTGTTACATTAACAATTTTATAGCTTGAAAACCGGATAACTCAACCTACAGAACTCTTTGAGATTTTAGAATTCTTGAACAAAAACCTTTCATCTATATTAAAAGAATCTTTTGTTTTAATGTGAATCAAAATTTTAAGTGATTCAGCAAATCAGGTCAGGACAAATTTATGCAAACTGCTGCTAACGTTTATCAGGGAAGCCCAAACTATCTAAATAAGCGGTTTAATTTCGAAACCTCGGCTGTTACGAAATTCGGTGTCCTGAGCATGAAAGATAAGATGACCCTTGGTAGCCTTACAGACATTGTAAATGACTATAGTATAAAAGTAAATGATAACGAATCCTGTAGTTCATTAGAGCTAAGTTTCGGTGTGAGAATAAAAGCCGATGAACGTTAGTAAGAATTGCGCAAATAATATATTAAGCGTCCCGTTTTTGACTTGCCGTAGGTAGTAACCCCACCTTTACTCCACAATTAAATGAGAACTACATGTAATATCCACAACGGTTTACTTATGGGGCTGCAATGAATATAATTACATGAACTGGCTACGTATCCTAATACGTCGCGGGTATCGTATTGTGTTCTGGAACGCTTGGAGTAAAATCAGTATTGGCGTAGAAAGTGAGAAAGGCGTTTCTCTTTGAACTGCAACAATCAGACATATTTTTGCTAATTTTACAGTTTCGCAGGCCATATATCATATGTGATACATCCGTTTACTACCGAGACAAAATGACGCCATGAAAAAATAAACGTTACTGTCTTTCGTACCATACAAACTTCTGTTCAATTTGAAATAGTATCATATATCTTAAAACTTCTCTTTTTATTTAAAGACACGAAATATGATATACTAGAACAAATGCAGTATTTTGATGAAACTAACGTCGTATTCGTCCTAAAATTTAAAAGAAAACACAGAAAGTTTCATTACAAATGATTACACTCTTACGTTCCAAGAAGTATGAACGTTTCCGAAACTCCTTTATTCTGAAGCGAAGCACAGGAACAACATTCATTGAGAACAAATCATACGTTTCACCAATGATCCCTGCTTCTTGACCTGCTTTCTTTTTCCGTAACCGTTTCTGCTATGTGTGGTAAGTAAATTTGTTTTGACCTGCTCTCTTTTTCGGTAATCATTTCTGTTGGGCGTTAAATAAATTTATTTCTTTACGCCAGTGGTGATGGTAGTTGAATTTATTTTCTCTTTCATCGTCTTCTTTGTCTTTTTCAGTATCAGCACAGCCGCTAATGACATTTCATTGTTCGATGTTACTATTATATTTATTAATATCCATTGTTTAACAAAATGTAATAAATGGTTCGCTCCATTTGTTATTTTTCTATTGTTTTGACACTGTTGTACGTAACGTTCTAAGTAGCAATGGCAAAATATATCAAAACATGTAGTCTTTTTTCTGCATGTCATGGAAAAATTGATAATAAATATTTCCACAAAATTCACCTCTCATATATGTGAAATTTACAGCAAATGAATCGGAGTTGTTATTAGCTATTCCGTTGATAACTTTCTACAGGTTTCACTCCAAAGGAAGTAAAGTAAATGGTAACATTATCATGTGATATTATGGGTGCAGTAGTATCACTGTATCTCATTACCTCGTCAGAAATTTCCTCAACAATTGATATTCGACCAGTACATATTTTTTGAGACCAATGCCTCATGTGATTCCTGATGTCATTAACATTCCGCAACCTCCTATTAATCTGTGGCACGGAAGACAACTCAGAATTGCCAAGACAGTAAATGAAATGCCAATAAAATATTTATCTACCAGGAGATATCATATCACTTTATCATTGCTTTTCCCCTAATATCCAATTCTTTTCCAGCTAAGCAATCACTCAAATACCACTGAAAGCATTTAAATAATATCTTCCTTACCATAGAGACCGAATTTGCATCAGAAACTTATGATACCGATGACCAAGGAATGAAAAAAGTTAGTAAAATGCAAAAAAAGTATGATTCTTTTAATTTCTTGTTTCACGTGTAATGGTACTAGGCGACGTCTAGTGTTATTGCATCTACTTAAAAATTACGTAAGTTATGGAGGCTGTGTTGGTACTACTGTACCCTCGTTATGGGTACCTCTTCACCGTCTTCAGATGTTGCTCGCTGTGATCATAGAATGGCATCGTCAGCTTCTCCATTTACAATATCTATATCAGAAGTATTAGTATCAAACAGCTCTCTATTTCTTATCGAATGGTCACAGAAAAACAAACGTATTAGATAGGTTCCTGTAATGAAGGAAGGTTTTGAGAAAATAAAACCAAGTTTGAATTAACTTTCAGTGATAACTGTGCTCAGAAAACGCTAACATTTAGCATCGCTTTACCAGGAAATATTGCCAAACCCAAAGTACCAGCCTTGCCTTCGTGAAACTGCCATCTGTTGCTCACCATCCATCTGCTGTACGTTGCTCCTAACATTTACCTCGCAAGGAAAGATACACAAGTCTGATGCCATTCTTTTGAGTTTGCCAAATAAGACACAATCGGCCTTCGTACGAAATGCAGCATCCTCAGCGAATAAACATAATCTGAACGGGTGTTTGATACATGATACGAAGTTTGGTTGAGGGTATTCGTTTACACATGAATAAACAGGAAGCAGTACTTCTGTAACGTGAACAAGAGAAATCCAAACCGTTACAATCTGTTGGTTAGGTAGAAGCCACTGCGTGAAGTGGCAGATGCAATTCGTGGCTCAACTAGTATTTCCACAGCTGCGTCCTCGTTTTCAAATAACTGGAGATATTGGAAGAAGGTGTGAAATTGGATCCTCCTCGAGAAGCAGAGGCTAGGAATCGAATGGCGAGTTGTGGTGTCTCTGACGCACCGAGAATTTCTCGTTCTTCAGATTCTTCGTGCAGCTTATGAGCGTTGTCAAGACATCGTTTGCGCTGCGTGATCCTATTTTCCGACGTTACAGTGATGTGATGGGACACGTCACACTAGCGTGAGGGACATCGTTGACTTCCTTTCCCAGCACCTGTATGCGACGGTTTGACACGTGACTGGAGGTTGTGCACTTTCATAACGTTTGCCATGAATAAGATTCGTTATGCACATCAATTTTCGTGATGTTTCTAACAATGTGCCCCCGTTCCTTAAAATAAAGAAGAAGGTTTTAACCCCACCTAAATCAGTTATGTTACCGGCACTACGAATAATATAAAGGGAAATTCGTGCCCTTTGCACTGTTTCATGGAGACTGGGGGTAAGCAACATTTACAGTAAAAGCCTTCGTAATGTTTACAGAAGAAACAACGGTCGTTACCATCTACTACAAACTACACACTGTGTCGGTTAATGAAACATCAACAGCCACTGACAGAGTACAAGTCGTATTATTTGAAATTATATGCTTCCTCCCTCAGAAAGTGTTAAACAATAGCGAGAACCAAATGGAGTATCGGTGCGAAGCCCTTTATATTACATGATACTTTACCTAGAAATAGAAAAATCATTTGTAAATAATATTTTGTTAGTTTATATGTTTACTTTCTCAGTAGGTATTCGTCGATAGCAAGAACCAAACGCAGCTTTAGTATGAATTAAATAATTCAGAAACTTTGCGTATGAAACGTTCAGAATAAATATGTATTTCCATCGACAGTAGACAGCGTAAAAACAAATCACAAGCAGTAAACTCAGAATGCAATGCATATAAAATAAGTTCGTGTAGTTTAATAGCTCCTGAACTGTGCGAATATTGCTTTAAAACTCTTTGGAAGGATTTCTTACTTACAATGAAATCCTTTAAAACTAAATTCATTGAGCCACGTTTACTCTTGCTACGAAATACTTCCTTCCATAATCTCATTTTCTTCACGGGGATGTTTAGGGAAGGTAGCACTGTCGTCGTTTTGTCGAGAATTCTCCAGAGAACTTGAGCGATTCGAACGAGAGAGAATCTCATCCCTAGCTGCAACAGGCGGTATGCACAAGGTGACTGTATAAGGGAAATTTCTTCGCTTGCGTGCTCCCCGGAGGTTAATCTAATTAAGTACTGCTGGCATCTTGATTTTAGTACATCAGAGTTTAGAGAGTAACTGTGCTTAACATCTTCAGATTTTGTTTTCCTTTCCCTCTCAGATGCGTGGAATTATATGTTGATGATTATTACTAAAATAAAAAAATAAAATAATAATAAAAATGTAAATTTATATATCTACATCCAACCAAACTAAAACAAATACACGCACACACACGCAAACATGCGCGCACACACACACACACACACAAACACACACACACACACACACACACACACACACACGCATAGAGGTCATTGATACTACGAAAAGACATTCACAATAACATTCAACGGCTGGCAACCCGTTGCAAAGCATAACTCCAAAACTACTTTTCATGTCCTACTGCTGCGAAAACGAAATTTCATGTATCAATGAGCAGAAGAAGAACAACCGACAAACATGGAAAAGAACAGATATAGATCACCTTCTGCGGACTTCGTAACACTAAATTTTAGTCGATTGCCACATGGCAGGCAAACAGAAAGTACCAGAACTGTTTATAATCTGTGTACAGTATACAAAGGCAATGTCCTGAGTGACTGACTGATCATCGCTCAGCTCAAACCGCTACGAACAGGAACATTGGAGAGAGTGTTGATTTTATGCTGTAGATTTTGTTAAGCAGGGATTTTCTGAAATTCCACGCGTAAGGGGGTGAAATATGGAATTAAATGTTTTTTTGAAAATATATTGTAATTAAAGGGACTTCTAAGCAAGACCTACGAAAATAGATATTTCATAATTTTTGGAAATTTGACATCTTTGGGGTGAAATGTGGGTGAACTTTTTTGAAAATTTTTTTATTAAAGAACTACTGACGTATCTTACAAAAATTTTAAAGCTAGATCTATGAAAACTAGTATTTCATTTCTCAGTTAGATATAATAAATATGTGTTAGTATATGTAAGTTTAAATGGAAAGGTCATTACAAGAATACAAAAGGCATGTTTAACAAAAGCCTTGGACGTCAGTCTACCAGGATCGCTTTTTGGTCAGAAGCAGATTCGGGAAAGACCGTGCTTTTATGGCCTTAACCAGCGTGAAAAGTTTAGAAGGTGTTGCAATCTGTGACCAACATAAATATTCGATTAAATAATAACAATAATAATAATAAATGAAGAACAAAAGGGCTGTTGCAAAGGAGCACGGGGATGTAAAGAGCAACTGATAATAGATGCAGAGGTGACATATCAAGCTAAAACTAAACAAAGGTCGCTACACTATGCATACACTGATTACCAAAATGCTTTTGATAGTGTACCCCACTCATGGTTACTACAAATATTGGAAATATACAAAGTAGATTCTAAATTGATACAGTTCCTAAACATAGTAATGAAAAGTTGGAAGACCACACTTAATATCCAAACAAATTCAAATAATATCACTTCACAGCCAATACAGATTAAGCGTGGAATATACCAAGGAGACTCATTAAGCCCTTTCTGGTTCTGCCTTGCTCTGAACCCACTATCCAACATGCTAAATAATACAAATTATGGATACATTATTACTGGAACATACCCACACAAAATCACACATCTGCTATACATGGATGGTCTAAAACTACTGGCAGCAACAAATCAACAACTCAACCAATTACTAAAGATAACAGAAGTATTCAGCAATGATATAAATATGGCTTTTGGAACAGACAAATGTAAGAAAAATAGCATAGTCAAGGGAAAACACACTAAGCAAGAAGATTACATATTGGATAACCACAGCGACTGCATAGAAGCGATGGAAAAACAGATGCCTATAAATATCTAGGATACAGACAAAAAGTAGGAATAGATAATACAAATATTAAAGAAGAACTAAAAGAAAAATATAGATAAAGACTAACAAAAATACTGAAAACAGAATTGACAGCAAGAAACAAGACAAAAGCTATAAATACTTATGCTATACCAATATTGACCTATTCATTTGGAGTAGTGAAATGGAGTAACACAGACCTAGAAGCACTCAATGCACTTACACGATCACAATGCCACAAATATAGAATATATCACATACATTCAGCAAGTGAAAGATTCACATTAAGCAGAAAGGAAGGAGGAAGGGGATTTATCGACATAAAAAACCTACATTATGGACAGGTAGACAATTTAAGAAAATTCTTTATAGAACGAGCAGAAACTAGCAAAATACACAAAGCAATCACTCATATAAATACATCGGCTACACCACTGCAATTTCATAACCACTTCTACAACCCTTTAGATCACATAACATCAACAGATACGAAGAAAGTAAATTGGAAAAAGAAAACACTACATGGCAAGCACCCGTGTCATTTAACACAGCCACACATCGGTCAAGGTGCATCCAACACATGGCTAAGAAAAGGCAATATATACAGTGAGACGGAAGGATTCATGATTGCAATACAGGATCAAACAATAAACACCAGATATTACAGCAAGCATATTATCAAAGATCCCAATACTACAACAGATAATAGTAGACTTTGCAAACAACAAATAGAAACAGTAGATCACATCACAAACGGGTGTACAATACTAGCAAATACAGAATACCCCAGACGACATGACAATGTAGCAAAAATTATACATCAACAGCTTGCCTTACAACATAAACCTATAAAACAACACTTTCCCACATACAAGTATGAACCACAAAATGTACTGGAGAATGATGAATGCAAATTATACTGGAACAGAACCATTATAACAGATAAAACACCACCACATAACAAACCTGACATCATACTCACCAATAAAAAGAAGAAATTAACACAACTAATTGAAATATCCATACCCAATACAACAAATATACAAAAGAAAACAGGAGAAATAATTGAAAAATACATCCAACTGGCTGAGGAAGTCAAGGACATGTGGCATCAGGATAAAGTTGACATTATACCAATTATACTATCAATTACAGGAGTGATACCACACAATATCCACCAGTACATCAATGCAATACAGCTACATCCAAACTTATACATACAACTACAGAAGTCCGTAATTATTGATACATGTTCAATTACCCGAAAGTTCCTAAATGCAATATAACATACACCGTACAGTTAAAAGGAAGTCACACTTGATCAAGGTCCGCGTCACTTTCCATTTTTGACCAGACATAACGTCTGAGAAACGAAAGAAATAATAATAATAATAATAATAATAATAATAATAATCTGTAGCCGGCCGAAGTGGCCGAGCGGTTCTAGGCGCTACAGTATGGAACCGCGCGACCGCTACGGGCGCAGGTTCGAATCCTGCTTCGGGCATGGATGTTTGTGATGTCCTTAGGTTAGTTAGGTTTAAGTAGTTCTAAGTTCTAGGGGACTGATGACAGCAGCAGTTAAGTCCCATAGTGCTCAGAGCCATTTGAACCATTTTGAACCAATAATCTGTGCAGACCATACAGTCAATGCAAGTGAAGCAGGGGGCGCTATGCCAAAATGTAAACCAACATCTAAGTAATAAAGGCGAATCGCTTAAGATAAATAAAAGAAATCTGTTGAGTTGTGATCAGACGGGCCCAAAGTAATAATTATCAGCATCCTTTTCCTGAGGACGTGCGACGGTACTGCAAGGAGAGCGCCGAACGGCTTTGGTTATACACAGTGACACAAACTCTGCCAACAAAGTTCGGAGAACGTTCAGAGATACTGTCTGAGTACTTTTGTATACGGGACACCTGCTCTCCGGCTGCTTGTTACAGAGTCGTTTAATTTCGTTTGACATCTTATCCCGACTCATTTTTTTATCTGCACTGCACTGAAAATACCTACAGAACAGCGCAAATGCCGACCGTATGAAATGTGTGTCTTTGAAAACAAATCTGTTCCAATCACAGTATTTGCTGCTCCCAACAGTAATTCCCAGATCACTCCTAACCCTCAAGTCTGCATTCGTTAGCGCTCGGGTTTGCTTTTCTGTAGTACTAGTTTTACGTTAACAGAAATAGACACCATTGTCGATAGGTTTACTGTTGAAGAGATGGCCGATATGCAGCGCTTGTATGCAATGGAAGAGAGACGGAACAACAATATGCCTGAACTGTCCCCGTAACGACGGCATCGTAACATGCCTTTTGCATCTGCAGCTTTTGCAACTCCTTATCAAATTTAACATCTTCGCATAAGATGTACTCGTCTTTAATTTCTTCCTATCTCCTATGTTATATTCATTTAACTCTTTATCTTACGATTCTTTACTTTGAACCGAGAGAATGTATTCCTAATTTTTTCTCCGTCCTCTGTTACGGGCATCCTGTAAGTAGAGACAAAGAGACCTGTGAACATTGTGAAGAGACAATACACCTCAAAAATAAATCCCCATCAAAAGGCGAACCGGCGATTCACATTCGATGTAAGAGCCATAACAAGTAGTGTAATGCAAGTGGCCATGACTGTTAACTTTACTAAGTAACGTTACAGTGCCTTATGCACAGAACTGACTGTTGATAAGCTGGTCAGTAAAGCGGGGAAAAATATGTACCAGCAAGTCGCAGCAGAGGATGGTTGATCAAACAAGTGTTTAATGTACGAAACGAAACTGTGCAGGGAGGCAAGAGAGAAGGAAGTGAGAAGCAAGGAGAAAGAAGAAAGATGAGATAGATGTGCTCCTTCATGAGCTCGAAGCAAATCAATTCTGCCATGGTGATACATTTAGAACCTTTGCCCGTTAATAATCCTAGGTGGTCCCCAACATAACCTCGAGCTCCTGTCCACATTTATAGACTATTCGGTTCTATTCGTTGAGAACTCGTTCGGTTTGGACACAGATATTCAGGTGACCTTAATAGTGCTTGGAGTTGACCATGTACAGTTCTGCTAAGGACCTGAATATCTTTCACCTTACCATCCACAGCCAGAGTTCCATACGCACACTTGACATCTGTGAGGGAGATGTAAATCAAAATACGAGGATGATTTTAGTAACTGTGGCGCAAGAAACGTTGGGACGAGAAGGTGGCTGGGGTTGTGTAGGCGTAAATTTTTAGCAAAATGTAAACACAGAGCGCATTCCCAAGAAGGAACAAATAAGGAAACATCGCTGAGTTTAAACTTCACAAAACATCGCTGAGTTATCAAATGACGCGAGAACCTTAATACAATAGTAGAAGACACCATTAAACCTTTGCCCCACTGGAATATCAGCTTTACAGAAAGGTGCACGAATACATAACGAAAATGACAAAGTACTAACCTGAGAAAATACGTAAGCAATCGATAACATACAAGCCCTCCGAGATCAAAAGAATGTTGTACAATAAAAGGGCCATCAATTAATATAAACGGGCGCACCAGCTGGAGAACACAAGCATATCCAATAAAAGACCTTAACCCACTACCTAATCATAAAATGCAGCCAACCAAGGCCGTCACCTTAAGTTAAAACCAGACGTACAACATAAACAGACAGACACAATTAACAGTAACACGTCGACCATATGTACTCCTACAGCAATAGGACGAAGAAAGGCAACAGGAAAAACAGACAAATTGGTCGTAAGTACAATTTAATCAGACGGGACTGTCCTCTATAACTTGCAGCTCAAAAACGGCCTCCTTTGGTTTTGTTCTGAAAATGTAGTCTTTTGACTTAAATAGCCCAGCAATAGCTCAACCGTATGTTGTAAGATATAGCACTATAGTCCGATTAAGATTACTTGCCGCTACAGTGTCGGCATATCCGATGCCGGCTACAGATCGGTTACAGGCGACACACAAACACGACTGGTCATTTCGCAAACGCTGTTAATGTGTGTCGCTGTTAATGTTGGAAGCGGCTGTTGCGGGATATGACGAAAGTGGAAAATGCTCTATCGGCAGTTGGTTTTGTGTGACTAATGATTGAACCGTGGCAGACGAGGCGTTTTCTTCCTATACATGGGGTGCCGCATTACCAGCCGATGAGCAGTTCCAGTTGGCACTTGGATACAGATTAAAGGCGACACGAGTAGATGCCAAACGACAAAGGGAAGGAAAATAAGCGTAAATAAAAAAGTCAATACAATGATGAAAACGACACGACGAAGTATTAGAAATAAAAAAAGTATTCAAACCAATTAACTGGATAAAAATGATAATCAAAGTCTTTTGATTAGATGTAGAAAAATAAAAAATGTCATTGTATTTGATGAGATTCGAACTTTCGATCATCAACAATTCAAGTTTATACGCTAACCGCTACGCTATGCCATTGAATTGCAAAAGTTTGTTGTATTTGTCACTTTCGTGTACCAGTCGCTATGATTAACTTATAGCCTTCAAATAAACGGCTTAATGCAGTGTCGTGCGAAGATTATCTAATGTAAGCGGATCTCTGTGGTTATAATATCGGTGTAAATCGCTGAATCGGCTTTTGTGCGGAAGTATGCAGAAATGTCTGCTTAGTGCTGTATGAAACGTGTGTATTTCTTTAGATGTGTGTGTGTGTGTGTGTGTGTGTGTGTGTGTGTGTGTGTTTGTGTTTTGCTTTTGGTGTGATTATCATGTGCAATGAGACACGAAATGAAAGGGCCAGACCCAGAATTTGGAGAACAAACATATCAAGAAAGAAAGGCAGACAGGGAACTGGAAGTAACTAATTATTGTGCAGATGGACGGACTATAGCCATCAAAACGCACTACCTTAGCAGAAAACACTTTACAGGAAGCACTTCCTTGCTTGCGGCTGTGTTGTGCTCCAGATGTGCAAAAATAAAGAGCACACTTAGCTGCAGCTGGAGTGGTGTCCCATGTTGACAGCAGAAGCGTCGGCCATCAGTCACCCTGTGGTCTGATCCACGAACGATGGCGGTTTGGCACAATTGTCACTTCCAAGCGACAGTTGTGGGTGTAAGTGGCATACACGTACTCCGTGCTATAAGAAAACGTGTGTACTGCAAATTATGTCTCTCACTTGACTGTGAATTTTGTTGCTTACCACCACCTAGAGCCATGACAACTCGCAACAAATACAATAAAAGTTCACTAAATAACTCGCTACACTCACATTTAACTCTGGCATTGGGTACGATATTCACAGCGGAGGGCCGAGAACACATCTGAACGCTTGTTGGAGAATGCGGAGCGTAGTTGCACAGAACAAGTGCAAACACCACCGCCACCGTTCGTGACTCCAGCTATAGTCGTCTTTCTGCTGCGCCGAGGTTCCTGCTTAGACTCTTCAGGCGATTGCTCCCCTAGCCAACCGCCACGCACTGTTGGCGAACTCTCGAGTGCTATGCCTCCAAATCGAGCTTAACACTCGCCACCAGAGATAGGAAAGACAGATGTAGAGAGTACATGACGCAAGAAATCAGCAAAGTAAGTGAGAACAGTAAAGTAGGTGTATTGGACTGTACTGGGTACCTAGAAACGACGAGGATTCTTCCCGCCGTAGCCCTCAGTGGTTCATAACCCCAAAGTAGACCACAGCAGTCTACACACCCCACCGCCGCCCCACACAGAACCCAGGGTTACTGCGCGGTTCGGACCCTAATGGAGCCCCCCCCCCCCCCAAGGAACGTCTCATACCAAACGTGTGTAACCTCAGATGCTTGAGTGGTAGAGTAATTATGGTGTTCGCAAATGTGGAGACTGCGCAGCAATCGTCGACATAGTGTAACTGCCCCCTATGAACCGTGGACCTTGCCGTTGGTGGGGAGGCTTGCGGGCCTCAGCGATACAGATAGCCGAACCGTAGGTGCATCCACAACGGAGGGGTATCTGTTGAGAGGCCAGACAAACGTGTGGTTCCTGAAGAGGGTCAGCAGCCTTTTCAGTAGTTGCAAGGGCAACAGTCTTGATGATTGACTGATCTGGCCTTGTAACAATAACCAAAGCGGCCTTGCTGTGCTGGTACTGCGAACAGCTGAAAGCAAGGGGAAACTACAGCCATAATTTTTCCCGAGGGCATGCAGCTTTACTGTATGATTAAATAATGAGGGCTTCCTCTTGGGTAAAATATTCCAGAGGTAAAATAGTCCTCTATTCGGATCTCCGGGCGGGCAGTATTCAAGAGGATGTCGTTATCAGGAGAAAGAAAACTGGCATTCTACGAATCGGAGCGTGGTTGGGAAGGGAGTAAGACAGGGTTGTAGCCTCTCCCCGATGTTGTTCAATCTGTATATTGAGCAAGCAGTAAAGGAAACAAAAGAAAAATTCGAAGTAGGTATTAAAATCCATGGAGAAGAAATAAAAACTTTGAGGTTCGCCGATGACATTGGAATTCTGTCAGAGATAGCAAAGGACTTGGAAGAGCAGTTGAATGGAATGGACAGTGTCTTGAAAGGACCAACAAAAGCAAAACGAGGATAATGGAATGTAGTCGAATTAAGTCGGGTGATGCTGAGGGAATTAGATTAGGAAATGAGACACTTAAAGTAGTAAAGGAGTTTTGCTATTTGGGGAGCAAAATAACTGATGAGGGTCGAAGTAGAGAGGATATAAAATGTAGACTGGCAATGGCAAGGAAAGCGTTTCTGAAGAAGAGAAATTTGTTAACATCGAGTATAGATTTAAGTGTCAGGAAGTCATATCTGAAAGTATTTGTATGGAGTGTAGCCATGTATGGAAGTGAAATATGGACGATAAATAGTTTGGACAAGAAGAGAATAGAAGATTTCGAAATGTGGTGCTACAGAAGAATGCTGAAGATTAGATGGGTAGATCACATAACTAATGAGGAAGTATTGAATAGGATTGGGGAGAAGAGAAGTTTGTGGCACAACTTGACCAGAAGAAGGGATCGGTTGGTAGGACATGTTCTGAGGCATCAAGGGATCACCAATTTAGTATTGGAGGGCAGCGTGGAGGGTAAAAATCGTAGAGGGAGACCAAGAGATGAATACACTAAGCAGATTCAGAAGGATGTAGGTTGCAGTAGGTACTGGGAGATGAAGAAGCTTGCACAGGATAGAGTAGCATGGAGAGCTGCATCAAACCAGTCTCAGGACTGAAGACCACAAAACAACAACAGTGTAACTGATGCGGAATAAGGGGAACCAGCCCGCATTCGCCGAGCGAGGTGGAAAACCGCCTTTAAAACCATCCAAGGGCTGGCCGGCACACCGGACCGCGACACCAGGCTGATTCGTGCGGGGGACCGACACGCCTTCCCGCTCGGGAAAGTAGGTGTACTACAGCTGTAAGAACTCCATCTCTCGGAGAGATGGAGTATTGAAAGTACCTGTAATTTGCCAATAAATTTTGAAAGAAGTGATCCTATGAAGTCATTGTAGTTTTAAACCAAACTGAGAAAATCTGTAATATTACAAAAATTTGTAACAAACACGTGGTTATTACTGAAATTTGAGCACTTACCTGTGGGATGTTTTTGACTGACGTCTACTGCCGTAGAGGCACGATTGATACAAATACCTGCAATTAATAAAATCGATCATATAAGGCTTCCAGGTAAACAGATACTTATTAGTACAGTTACCAGTGCTAAACCCCCACTGTGGTACAGTGGTACACAGGACGCCAGATTACAGAAATAGTGCTTATACTGATTCAGGTATGAATTAGCATTTTCACAGCACACTTGAATTCCCACCTGTGTGCATCTGCCGAAATTTAAGCAACAGGGGCAAGATTCTAAAATTGCCATTTTTATATCAGAAAACTTGAGAAATTCCTGTTGATTGTTAACAAAAGTAACCATTTAATGCATTATTTTCGTGACTTCGATATTTTAAAGTTGACTGGTATAATTATGTTCAATAAAATGTGTTTGGGTAGGGTGTAACGTGGCTAGCATTCCCGAAACACCTCCCATACCTCGAAGTGAAGATCTTTCCGATAGTTTCTCAGTCGCCATCCCTCCCTCCCCCCCCCCCCCCACACACACCCACACCCATGCCCGAGGGAGGACTCGAACCTCCGCTGGGACCGAGAGATGGGTAACATGGGAATAATAAGAGAGGACGACCAAAACGAAGTGCTTGAATTAAGAAGGGTGTAAGACAGGGATGCAGTCTTTCGTCCCTACTGATCAATGTGTATATCGAAGAAGCAGTGAAGGAAATAAAAGAAAGGTTCAGAAGTGGAATTAAAATTGAAGGTCAAAGGTTATCAGTGATATGATTCGCTGATGACATTGCTCTCCTGAGTAAAAATGAAGATGAACAATATGATATGCTGAATGGAATGGACAGTCTGAAGCATACAGAATATGGATCGAGAGTAAATCGAAGAAAGACGAAACTGATGAGAAGTAGCATAAATGTGAACAGTGAGCAACTTAAACATCAGGACTGATGGTCACGAAGTATGTGAAGTTGCTAAATTCTACTACCTAGGCAACAAATTAATAAATGACGGACGGAGCAGAGGACATCAAAAGCAGACTAGCTCTGGCAAAGAGCTCATTCCTAGCCAAGAAAAGTCTACTAGTATCAAACACTGAGCTTACTTTGGGGAAGAATTTCCTGAGAAACTACGTTTGAAGCACAGCATTGCATGGTAATGAAACATGGACTGTGAGAACACTGGAACAGAAGAGAATCGAAGCATTTGAGATGTCGTGCTACAAACGAATGTTGAAACTTAGGTTGACTGATAACGTGAGGAATGAGGAGGTTCTGTCTAAAATCGGAGAGGAAAGGAATTTGTGGAAATCACTGACAAGGAGAAGGACGATAGGACATCTGTCAAGACATCAGGGAATGACTTCGATGGTACTAGCGGGAGCTGTAGAGGGCAAAAACTGCAGAGGAAGACAGAGACTGGAATACATCCAGTAAATAATTGAGGACGTAGATTGCAAGTGCTACTCTGAGATGAAGAGGTAAGCAAAGGAGAGGGCCGCATCAAACCACTAAGAAGACTGATGACTTCCCCCCCACTCCTTGCGAATGCATATGTTCCCATCCTCCACGCCAGCTGCGCTGGCTCTGCTCATGTGTTTCTGAAGATCCAGAAGGAGTATGTATTCGCTAGCCGCCGAGCGCAGGGCCATGGCGAGGTGAGAAGTGGCGTCCTGTTAGAGTGGATTAGATTCTGACGTGCAGAAATGAAGTGGCAGCGTCAGCTTAGTACCAGCACCTGGCCATTATGGAAATAGTTCACAACTCTTCAATGTGAGTCCAGGACGATGCATGGTGCGATTGCTGGAGTTGTTTGGGTATCTGAGTGGCAGACCCAGGAAGTACCAGTGTCAGTGCGATTCCATACAGATGGGTGACGGGTGACAGCTGTCGCCATTCGGTAGAGAATGTTTGGAATCGGCTGCCGAAGGTGAAAATAGCTAGAAAGCTGGAACTCAGAAACAGCTGTCTGGAAACAGACCTATCATCAGAGCGGAGCAAAAAAGCAGTGTGGTGGATGGACAGCCAATGCTGGTTGTGTTTCGCTGTCAATATGCATCATTCCTCCTGGAACAGAGGACGGTATTTTATTTCGCTCGTCAAGGGGATTCGAGGTAGCTGGAAGCGAGAAAGTGCTTGCTAAAGAGTATTTCCTGCTGCGACAGTTGGAAAACAGCATACGTTTTTGACATGTGCTACGTGATTGTGCAAATGATTGAGCCAGTGGCTGCCTACCTAAGTATCCAATGTGTGTTCCTCTAACCATTCCATCACAGTCCTGGTCTTGCGATAGGGCACATTATCTTGTTGAAAAACGCCACTGTCATCCGGAAACGAATTCGTCATGAAGAGGTATACGTGGTCTGCAACCTGTGTGTACTCCTTGGCCAGCATGGTTCCTTGCACGAACTCCACTGGATCCATGGAAGCCCAAGCGAATCTTTCCCAGAGCATAATGGAGCCGCCACCAGCTTGTCACCGTCGTGCTCTATGGGTGTCAAGGAGCTGTTCCCCTGGAAGACGACGGATTCGCACCCTCCCACCGGCTTGATGAAGAAGGTATTGGGATTCATCAGATCATGCTGCGCTCTGCCACAGTGCCGATGTCCAGTGCCGATGATCACGTGCCCATTTCAGTCGTACCTACCGATGTCGTGGTGTTGACATTGGCACAAGCATGGGTCGGCTACGGAGGCCCACCGTTAGGAGTGTTCGGTGACCTGTGTGTTCAGACACACAAGTACTCTGACCAGCGTAAAGTCTGATGTTAGTTCCGCCACAGTTCGCCGACTGTCCTCATTTACCAGACTGCTCAGCCTACGACGTCCAACACCCGTAATGGGCCGTGGCCGACAAATAATCTGGCGTCTAGACGCTGTTTCACCTTGGTTTCGCCACTTGTTGAGGACTCACCTTACCATTCCTCGAGCACCCGACAAGTCGTGCAGTTTCCGAAATGCTCGTGCCGGGAATCTGGGCAATAACAGTCTACCCTCGGTCAAACTCAAGTACACTCCTGGAAATTGAAATAAGAACACCGTGAATTCATTGTCCCAGGAAGGGGAAACTTTATTGACACATTCCTGGGGTCAGATACATCACATGATCACACTGACAGAACCACAGGCACATAGACACAGGCAACAGAGCATGCACAATGTCGGCACTAGTACAGTGTATATCCACCTTTCGCAGCAATGCAGGCTGCTATTCTCCCATGGAGACGATCGTAGAGATGCTGGATGTAGTCCTGTGGAACGGCTTGCCATGCCATTTCCACCTGGCGCCTCAGTTGGACCAGCGTTCGTGCTGGACGTGCAGACCGCGTGAGATGACGCTTCATCCAGTCCCAAACATGCTCAATGGGGGACAGATCCGGAGATCTTACTGGCCAGGGTAGTTGACTTACACCTTCTAGAGCACGTTGGGTGGCACGGGATACATGCGGACGTGCATTGTCCTGTTGGAACAGCAAGTTCCCTTGCCGGTCTAGGAATGGTAGAACGATGGGTTCGATGATGGTTTGGATGTACCGTGCACTATTCAGTGTCCCCTCGACGATCACCAGTGGTGTACGACCAGTGTAGGAGATCGCTCCCCACACCATGATGCCGGGTGTTGGCCCTGTGTGCCTCGGTCGTATGCAGTCCTGATTGTGGCGCTCACCTGCACGGCGCCAAACACGCATATGACCATCATTGGCACCAAGGCAGAAGCGACTCTCATCGCTGAAGACGACACGTCTCCATTCGTCCCTCCATTCACGCCTGTCGCGACACCACTGGAGGCGGGCTGCACGATGTTGGGGCGTGAGCGGAAGACGGCCTAACGGTATGCGGGACCGTAGCCCAGCTTCATGGAGACGGTTGCGAATGGTCCTCGCCGATACCCCAGGAGCAACAGTGTCCCTAATTTGCTGGGAAGTGGCGGTGCGGTCCCCTACGGCACTGCGTAGGATCCTACGGTCTTGGCGTGCATCCGTGCGTCGCTGCGGTCCGGTCCCAGGTCGACGGGCACGTGCACCTTCCGCCGACCACTGGCGACAACATCGATGTACTGTGGAGATCTCACGCCCCACGTGTTGAGCAATTCGGCGGTACGTCCACCCGGCCTCCCGCATGCCCACTATACGCCCTCGCTCAAAGTCCGTCAATTGCACATACGGTTTACGTCCACGCTGTCGCGGCATGCTACCAGTGTTAAAGACTGCAATGGAGCTCCGTATGTCACGGCAAACTGGCTGACACTGACGGCGGCGGTGCACAAATGCTGCGCAGCTAGCGCCATTCGACGAGCAACACCGCGGTTCCTGGTGTGTCCGCTGTGCCGTGCGTGTGATCATTGCTTGTACAGCCCTCTCGCAGTGTCCGGAGCAAGTATGGTGGGTCTGACACACCGGTCTCAATGTGTTCTTTTTTCCATTTCCAGGAGTGTAGATGGCGTGCCTTTCCCATGCTACACACGGACAGCATACTCACCGATACTACGTGCATCGTTCGTGTGTCTGACTAGTAGTCATTCCTCGCCAGGTGACGCTGCTATAGCCTGGACGGGGTTATGTTGGTAGTAATTCCGTGATCATAATGTTCTGGCTGATCAGTGTACGCTTGGTTAAGATCTTATGTCCACACAACCCCTAGTCCTTTTCCACTCTCACTGTCCCCAGAGCCACAGAATCGGGGTTGTAGATGCCTTCACGATGCAACAAGTTATCACAGTGATATCGAATTTGCACCTAACTATTTTTCTGCCTAAACCATGGGACTATCAGAAGGTAGTTGTAAATGAGACATTATTCTGATGACCAACTGGGGCCAGCTCCTTCTAGAGTGTCAGTTTCCGGAGTTACAACATGACTTTCATGTAGATCAATTCCATTAACCCAGACTTTTTGGAAGTTCTGCAAGTAAATACGAGGGTAGATCGCAAAACAATGCGTCATGTATCATAAATAATTAAATAGCCAATGTGTAAAACTGGAATACAAATCATTGCCTGAACTGTTCTTTACCCAACGCTGACACTCAACACAATCATCATTCGTTTTTATACATTTGTGTCATTGTTCAACCACCGAATCAAACCCAGTTTAGAAAAATTTTGGATTTACTTCTTCAACCATGATTTTAAAACTCTTTTAACTCCAGAACAATGCATGAGGACGTTGTAATGGGTGAACAGGTTTGGCACTGGAGAAACGGCCATTGCAGATAAACCGTGCAGCGGTCGGTTGACAACATTTGTCACAGATGCCAGTCGGCGACCTTTTGATGAATTGACTCGAGGAGACAGACGGATTAGAGTTCACAATCAACAGCGAAACCGATGTAACAAAACTTTAAGAACAGAAGGAGGTAATAATGCACGCTTCCTCGCGACATTTTTTACACATTTTTCATGGTATGGTCACCAGTACCCCATCACACTATAGCTAGAGGTCTGCGCGGATGAGGATATCCGCGGTATTTGTTACTTGGCGGATAAAATCGCGACTGGTGCGGATATCCGCGGGTCATCTGCGGATAATGAGCAAGGCATCTGCCCAGTACCACACCAATACGTATGTTGCAATGTTAGTTGAAAACTTCAAGTCTGTTGACATTCTTGGAATCTTGCAGGGCCCGGGTAGAGTGGATGTACGTTGTCCTCAGCCTCTGGCTACGACCGACGTAGCTGGACCCAAGAGACCTGCGCCTAATCTGTTTCCGCGACCGTGTCTTTCGTGTGGCCTGTGAAGTGTTCTCTGGGTGGCAAACCTGCCCATTGTCTACCAGACGGGTGCCCGTTGCAATTTTCCGCTGCCTTCCGTTAGCGCTTTGTAGTGACCGAGTGACAACGTGCATCGTAGCAAATATCAGTGAGAGTTCTTTCTTCAAATGAACACAATATCGATGGATACAATTTCGTGTAAGGTGAAAAAAGGTGATTTTACATTAGTGAAGGAAAACAAATTGAAATCGCTAATTTGGAAAAAAATTGGCATACGGATTTTATGGAAACGAAAAGATAAAAGATATAGTGGCTTGTTTTGCATGTAAAAAAGTATATTCCTTTACTGGACACAAAAGTGGAACTTCAAATTTGCTAAAACATTCGTGTGAGGCTCAACAAAGTAGCATATTTACTTACTTAAATACCAAGAGAGACGTGAAAGTTCCTGAAGTTCCGCCAAATTTGAAGACAGCCGCGACAAAAAACTTATCTTGTCAGCAAAGACATTTTACCATTCGAAGTTGCCTGTTGATCTGGGTTTCTCGAGACGGCACAGTTTCTTATTGATGTGGGGGCAAAGTACGGTGCAGTGAGTGCTAAGGAACTGCTACCTCATCCAACCACTCCTAATTTCTATAACCACTGATTTTGTTGTCACTCTTCGGAAGACGAGTTATTTCTTCCAGACAACGTCAATTATTGCTTGCAGTTCAACTTTTTCACAGGTGCGCCAGCGATTTGAAGTGTAAGCCTAATACTGTAAATATTTTCAATTGGAAATGACGAGGACTGAACGCGTAAGCTATAATATAATCATCAGCTGACATGAATGGCTTCAAAAATTTGACACATCCAAGCAGTGAGTACAAAAAAACTGTCGGTAAATGATGCAATGTGCTAGTAACAGTTTAAAACTATCGCCATTTTCAGCTGTCTTGGCACAAGAGCAGCGAAATATAATTGTTTCTATACACGTATTTTCATCATTTAATACTATTACATTGAATTTTATTTTTTAAATAGCGTTTCCAATCTCACGAGATCCGAACCGCTACTGTGTGTGCTCCGGAGCGCCAATGCTTTCCTGTTTGGAATGGTCTGCTTTAGAGTAGGTATAGAGCATTTCCTGTGATTTAAGAAGTCAAAAGTAGTTAACTTCTCGCAGAAATGGCACCCTAACAATAACTATGTCATTACATACCATAATTCTAAGTACTACAGTCTATTACTATTAATTACTCATTCAAAACTTAAATATATGCGGATGCGGATAAGGAACTTGCGGATGCGGATAAATTGCTGTGGATGCGGATGCGGTTGCGGATTAGGACCTTGCGGATGCGGTGCGGATTGCACTTTTCTTATCCGCGCAGACCTCTAACTATAGCCCTGATATGGCCCCGTCTCAGTCCGGAACCGCGCGACTACTACGGTTGCGGGTTCGAAGCCTGCCTCGGTCATGAATGTATGTGATATCCTTAGGTTAGTTAGGTTTAACTAGTTCTAAGTTCTAGGGGACTGATGACCTCAGATGTTAAGTCCCATAGTGCTCAGAACCATTCGAATTTGGCCCTGTCTGACTTTCGCCTGTTTCCATCTATGAAAGAAACCTATGCGGTTATAGATTCAGTGACTAGGATGACATTACAATAGCCTTAACACCGTCGGTCAAGAACCTAATCTCTGAATTTTTCCAAACTGGTTTTGATGCCTGCGTTGAATGATGGTGCAAATGTGCACAAACGCATGGTGACTATGATGAACGGTAATGGTGTATATCATCTGTACCAATTCCGATCTTGTATGTTTACTATTAAATTTTTTATGACACTGTAGACATTACACACTCTTATATCATGCGTGCCTACTTTGATGCTACGGTATCGACAGAATGCTTCGAACGACATCCCATGGGGCACCCTATTAATTGAAATTTACGGAACTGTGCTTCATATACGACCTGTTATATAACATATTTTGAGTGAAAGTCATTGACTACTGTAACTCGGATTACGATAACTTAGACATGACTGATACGTTGTAATGGACAAATTTTGATTCAATGCCAATTTGTTAACCCTTTAGGTACAGTAGTGAATTTATTTCTGTTTCCTTATGAACTGAGAGAAATGAATGAGAACATCGGAATACATAGGAGCTGAGCTATTTACCGGTAACTTTTTCATTGGCACTGCGTTCGTAGTAAACGAGATTCAAATTTATTGCAAATGCTGACAGTCAGTAGACAGAACGGTCGCGTGGGTCCTCGTTCAGAATTTCAGAGACGTTGATGTGGTTGTTGTTAATCTCGTTGTTGTTGCTGTTGCTGTTGTTGCTGTAGCCTTCAGTCCGAAACCTGGTTTGAAGTACCTCCCATTTTAGTCTGTCCTAAGAAAACCTCGTCATCTCTATCAACTTACGCAGAATACTTCCATTTCTTCCTCTTCTTCTTTTGCTTGTTCTGTTGCTGCTGATGGCATTCCCCCTGTTTGTCTGCTTCATTGCGTGGATGTACCGCACAAACTGTTGTCCCATTTCTTGGATGGTCGTTCGGATAGTCATTTTTCCCTTGCAGTCGTCCATGTTTACAAAAATTTAGCTAGCTCCACACGATCCTTCCAATTTCTCTCTCCTATCTTCATCCATTTATTTATATTCTGTATTCCGCACTGTTGTCTTATTGACATATTTATTCTTTTGTTCCACGTGGTTACTCCTGGGATCTATCTCAGTACCTTCATTTTCACTGCCTTTTACTTTCGTTTCATATCTTTCATTTCTGTTCTAGTTTCAGCAGAACGACAAGCACCATTGTTTTCTACATTTTTGTTTTTCCCCCAGTTATCATAAATTTGTTTCTGTCTACCCTTACTGCCTTTGTCACATGATTTTTCACTGCCATGGTTAAATCTTTGTACCTAGTGGCAACAGTTCCATATACTTCTAATTTACATCCTACAGGTGCTTTTGATATTATTATACTATTTGTTTCTTAGAAGAAATTTCCGTGTTGTATTACTTATCTGTTTTATCAAATTGATGAGATAATCTTTGTAAATTATCCTCATTATCTGCAATCAATATAGCATCATCAGCATGATACATAATATTTACCACTTTGTTTCCCATTTTATAGCCTGGTTCCTTTCTTATGTCATTAATGGTGTGGTCCATTATTAAGCTGTATAGGAGTGGACTTAATGAGCGTCCTTCTCTAATTCGTTTATCTTATATATGATTTTTCACAAAACCCATTGACACCCTCTTGTCTATGAAAGGTTTTTGACAAGTGAACGAAGCACAGGTAGGCTGGGACTTCTCCGCAATCTGTCTTATAGCGAAAATACGAGTAGAATCTATTATAATCATGATTTTCCTGAATCCTTGCTGTTCTTCCGCTATTTCTATATTTGTCTACATTCTGTCTCTGATTATCTGAACTTGCCTGGATTTCTAATTGGAATTGTACCCACCACATTTGCTTATAATAGGCAAAATAGAAATAATGGAAATGCAACGTCATTGTCAGTCATAACAAGAGAAGCGTAGTGCATCATGGAGAATACTGATAAATTTCCGAGAGCATACACTCTGGGAAGATTCAAGTAAGACATGTCTTTCTCTCACACATATCTCCGAAATGACCAGGGCTGCAAATCATAAAAGAAATTTAGTTGATATGGAGGCTGGTTGACAGTTGTTGTCCTTGTGCACCATACCCGAATAGAGTAGGAAGGGGGGGGGGGGGGGGGGGGAAGTGACAGTGGTACACGGAGAATCCACTGTCAAACACTTTAACATGGATTATGGGGTATAAATGTAGATGTAGATGTACCAGACTGTCACGTTAGTAGATAAATTCTGTGTTTTCAAGTACTACCCATGTCTTGAAGTAACTACGTGACAAAGAAAATCGAATGCACCTAACAAAATCGACCAGCACTTTCGCTTTACTTTTCCTAATTATCATCATCTTTGGGCCTTACATTTGTCGCACTGTAATGCGGGTCGGCCTAGTTACTATGGCATTGGCGACGTTAGTGTCAGAGGGTGGTCGGATACCCTTCCTGTCGCCACCTTGTACCCCCAGGATGGAATTAGTGTACCCCAGCCGTCTGCATCGAGTGTAAGCCATGAAATAGTGCGAACGTTTTCAAATGTCTGCGAGTCGTGTAACTGAGGCGGAACATGGGGACCAGTCCAGTATTCACCTAGCTAGATGTGGAAAACAGCCTAAAAACCAAATTCAGGCTGGCTGACACACCCGCACTCGTCGTTAATCCGCCGGGTGGATTCGATCCCAGCTCTGAGTGCCTACCCGAGTCCAGGAAGCAGCGCATTAGCGCTCTCGGCTCAACTTGGCAGGTTTTACTTTTTCCTAATAATACAGCTTTTATATTGCGCAACACAGTTAAAGATCACATGTTTGAAACCTCGTAATTGTCTCCCATTACATCGCATGTTTGAAACTTTCTCAAAGGTGCCTACAATCTTTTTCTGTAACGGTGCAAAAGCGTGACGCCCTGCGATGTCACAATCGGGCTCTCTGCGCTTCAAATAGCAAGGTGTCGACACATTATAAAAATGGGCTGCAGCGCAGTGGTTCATATGAACTTTAATGTGAGTTAATGTTGACACATTGACACCAAGTTTCACAATCATTCTGCCAAACGCCATCGTGGATGTGTCACGTGATGGGAAGGTTATCACACCCCCTCTTACCCACATTTCACCGCTTCTTTTGACTCCTCTCCAATTGAGGGCCAAAGCTGCGACGCCCAGGTTTGAAATAACGCTGTTTTCTTGTGGGTGGCGCAGTAACATCTTTTTGACACACTACCGCTGAAAATTTCGCGGTCGAAAACACAGGGTTGGCAGTGGGATGAGCAACAGAACACCGTTCTTGATAATCTTTCACACAGCTCGGCCTATTCAACCCTTTACTACATCTACATGTACATCATACTCCGCAAGCCACCATGTGGTGTGTGGTGGAGAGTACTTTTGTACGATTGACTGAGCCCTCCAACAGGTGCGAATAGCGCGTGGGAAATGTAATTATCGGTAAGCCTCAGTATTGGCTCTAAGTTCTCGAATTTTCTCATCGTAGTCATTACGCGAGACATGTGTGGGGGGAAGTAATACGTTGTCCGACTCTTCCCAGAAAGTCCTCTCTCGAAATTTCATTTGTAAATGTCTTCGTGATGCACGACGACTCTCTTGTAACGTCTGCCAATGGAGTTCGTTGAACAGCTTCGTAACGCTCTTGTGCCAACTGAATGATCCCGTGACGAAATGAGCCGCTCTTCGTTGGATCTTCTCTATCTGTTCTATCACTCTTACCTTGTAAGGATCCCAGATAGATGAAAAATACTTTCTCACGCCTCGCGTTTGGCGCCCTCGTGTGGTGTGATGACAAAGGGGTACGACACAAATACACGGGCGAATAAAATAAGTTCGATAACATACTCGGTGCCACCCGACCGTTTTGCTGAGCACTGTAAATATGTATCTGAACAGAGACAACCTGTGACGAAACGCTGGGCGTTGGAAGACAGACAACACATTAGACACCTTCCAATTCCTTATGGTCCACTAACGGTCCCAAGGGCAGAAGCGTACCCCGATTGCAGGTGCTTATGACTCTCGTCATGGGTTCTATCTGTAGAGGCACATGTTCAAGGCGTTCTAAAAAGGTTGGCGGGTGGTAACGAGGTTGATATCAAACTCTGTGGTATTAAAGGGCCGCTCCGCTATTTCATTCATGCAGGAGTCAATGTCGCCTCCCTCCATCATCGCGCCACAGGAGGCCACGGAACAGGAGGAATGAAATCGCATACGCACAGTCTGCTGCTATGGAATCGCGTTCAAATTTCGCCGAGTGGTTTTGAACGGTCCCTACTAGTTCCACCCTCTACAGTACAGGAAAAATTTCAGTCACACTGCACTCCGAAGGCGTGAAATCGCAGTCACTGTGGTTGTTGGCCCACGAATCCTTAGAGAAGGGTTAAATGGTCCCCTGGGTGTTAGCAGTGTCAAATGGTGTCAAGTACGTCGTCCTGTTGCTCACCACACTGCGAACTGGCTTTTTCGACGGCGGAATATGTGGGAATCAACTCTCCAAGGGAAGGGGTGATCCATTGCCGCTCTTTATGCAACGACATATGACCATTCAGATTCGTTTCCGAGCGGCGGTGTGTCGGAAATGTTTTCCTCGGCCGCCCATTAGAAACCGCTTGATTTCTATCTTAGGCGTCGCGGTTCTGCCTTCCATTGCAGAGGTGTCAAAAGAAGGGGTGAAATGTGGTTAAGGGGCGGGGAAGTGACAACCTTTTCATCGCGCGAGACGTCCACGGTTGCGTTGGGCATAATTGTAATGAAATTTGGTGCCAATGTGACATGATTTAGCCATCTTACACCAAACATTAACTTCTGAGCTCTGGTCTTTTTTTTTTTTTTTTTTTTTTTTTTTTTTGTTCTTCAGTTGTGTTGCACAGTGTATTTATTTTCAATCTGATGTATCGTCATCGTCTCAAGCATCACGTAAATCGCTCAGGATCTGTAACTAATGTTGCTAAATACTATATTTAATACAAATGTTTTATGACTACTGTTATAACTGCCGCTATTCCTCCAGTCATAAGTCCACTTTTACCAGTCTAGACTGAAGCCTGTGCCAGTCGTGGTGGTGTTTCCCTACACAGCGTAATCGTAAACTACAAAGAAAATTTATGTATAATTCATCTGTTTGAAGCTCAGAGGCGACACTAATAAGCAGAAAGTCTACACTGCACTTAAAATATAAGATGATTTTACCATCCGCATCACTCGTACTCGTCCGCCCATCCCTCTCTCCCCCCTCCCCCCTCCCCCCCCCCCCCCCCCACTCCCACCGCCGCAAGGGTCAACGACATTTTGGGTTGAAGCGTTTTTGTGACTGTAGGATTACTCAGAGACAAAGATTGTTTCGATAGAAGACTGGATGCAGTCGGTGTCCTCGTGGTATCACTAGTAGTGGTTGTATGAGCGGCTGTTTCTGATCCAGTCTTGGTTGGGGTAACGACTGGTTTAAGGTGGAGATGTACGAAAAAATACGTGGGTACATGTAAGCTAATGTAGCTACTGCTCTTCGAGAGGTAACTGAACCAAATTTCGCATATGTTGTCATTACGTTATTGGCTATGGTCTGGATGGTTTTAGTTTTCTGTCAGATAATTTGATCAGGGCATTACAGGATATTTTTAGAACACAACTATCATATGAGGAACTTCTTCTCAAAGGTGACTTCACTCATCACTTTCGAAATGTGGCAAGTTATGACGAGAGCATAATGGATTACTCCTTCACAATGAAGAGGGCTGGTTGTCAAAAGGCTTATGTCTGACGAGATCTCTCTCGCTATTTATTAGTTTTTTAGTCCTTTTGGATGCTAACAACCAATTTTAAAAGAAAATATAAACAACTTCAAGGCATACAGTGCTTATTTAACAGATTTGTTTACTATATTTCAGAGGGTAACTTGCAACTGCAATGTGACTGTCTAAATTTGATTGAAAAAAGTCTATCTTGACAGAATTAAACTAATGAAGCAAAACATTGGACCGCTCGAATTTTCCTAGTATTCCAATGTCTCACTGACAAACTGTCCAGATGACGACATTTCAACATGCATTCAACATTCAAATGTCCTTCACACAGATTCTGAAACGAAGTTCGAGAATGTTTCGACTATAGAAACACCAAAGTAGATTATCAATCCGTATAATGACACTGAAGAAACGGATGTAATACTACAAGAAAAACTGACCGGAATTAGCACTAACGAAGAACTTAAGGTACGGTTTAGAAATGAACATCAGTAACTCTGGCTTCACAGATACACACCTCTTGCGTACACTGTATCATGAGTTTTCGTGGGAAAGGTTTTTAGGCTTTTCCTACTTCACTAGCCGAGGAGATTTAAGGGTGAACCTCACACTTTTGCTGCAGTTTATATTTCCGTCTCGTATTGCTGCATGACTGTTCAAATGCGCAGTTCGTCATAAGATAACTTTAGCTTCACACAGTTGTTGTGCCCAGAGTAGGTTGTTTACACAGTCTCACTACTTCTGACACACACTACACTGTTCATAATGTCACCAACAGGTACCTCCTGACACGCTTGCGCGGGCGGATTCCCATTGTTGACTTACTCCACTCCGATCATCGCTGAGATATTGATTTTCTGACGTGCGCTTGGATCAGCTGTGCTACGACTGCGTTAAATAACGTCCTTGTACGAAACACACTTATTAGTTAGCTTCGGTCTGCAAGCTATTTACTACATTTAACCTTTATACACTATAATAAAGCCGTCTCTGGCGTTGTACCGTTTATATTTTTTCGTGAACATTGTTCATTACACTACAGTTCCCGTGAATGACGTTACTTTTGGTCACACTGAATCCAGTTTATTGACACAACGTTCATTCGGGTCTATGCACGCACAGTCACTGTTCTTCAGTCTCTTGTTGCACTTTAAATTATTCCTGAAAACTTTAACATGTTATTTACATGACGAAGTACACACACACTGTATTCGAATGCACATTATAGCTCATTACAATGCACATTATGTATTGGTAGCATGAGTACCTTCCTGTTACATATGCTTGCCCAATAAGGCCATTTTTTGGACTTTCCGACACTGGTCTGATTTATACAATAACCCAATTTGTTACAGATTAGGATATATATATATATTCAATACAGGACTCCTGAATATGTCTCTGCTTCGGTGATATTTTTTAAATCACTGTATTTGACCGTCCGGTCCATTCAAAACGTGAACCTATTTTAGTGTCATTTTATATTTACGAGTTCGGTAGATAAAACTACCTGCTATCTACCTACTGATCTTTTTCTTCTTTTTTTCTTTTGGTTGATTCATGCTTTGTACCGCTAGGTGTACTACGCTCATGATCAATTAATAAATTCTTTAGTTCCTTTCAAAATTTTAGATATATCATTGCATTTGTCATTACATATGTATTTGTAACAAATTCTATTATGACATTGAGTGCATAAAGCTTTAACTACATATTAGGAAAAAAACTTTCATCTTGACTACAAATAAAGTGAAAATTCATTAATGAAAAGAAATATTTATTAATCCTAAACTTACATCTATTACAGACATACACAATATTTATGAAAATTTTTCAAGTCCTTATATGGGTATAAACCCACTGGTATCTTATTCTCAGGATCATTTAGAAAACAACTACATCCATACGGTATCCTTTCAATGATATACGGTCCATTATACAATAATTGCCACTTCTTATTTCTTTTATTCATGAGAGAAGCCTTCGGGTGGTTCCTTAGCAGTACAATCTCTCCTTCTTCAAACTCTCGTACTTTTTCTTAACTGTTTGTCGCACTTCCGTTTCCTAATTTCAGCACATTTTTGAAGAGATATCAAAGCGTTGCTGATCTTCTCTTCTCTAGTCGGCTGTCGACAGTTTAACTTTGGCAGTGAAGTTACCCACTCGTCACTTTCATCCTCAGACATCAGTCCTGCTGGCGTGTATTGGGTGGCAGAATGTGGTAAATGGTTAAATATTTTCTGAAATAGGTTTACATATTCAATCAATTTTGCACGTTTTTTCGGCGCGTATGTACGCATGAATCTGTTAAACTCTTTGAATATGCGTTCCCCCGGACTGGCTTCCAGATGGAACATAGCTATCAGCATCTGTTTGATACTATGGTTTCTAAGAAAATTTTCCACTTATAACCAGTAAAATATGCAGCATTATCTGGAATGACAGCTTCCGGTTCACCTATTATGGGTATATAATGTTTCCTGTCCTGTTAACAATGGCTGTAGTTGTAGAACATTTGAGCGGATACATCTTTAGATACTTAGAAAACACATCGTAAACTGCCAATGTATATTTGCATCCTCCTCGTGCTGTGGGGAGTGGTCCAGTTAAATCAAAAGAAACTAGCTGTAATGGGTGCGTCGGTACAGTTGCATGTAATTCGTTTCTTGTTGAACGGTTGCTCGGTTTTGTTTTCTGACATGTGAGACTTGTTCTCGAAATTCGGTGAACATACCTGCCTAAATTCGGGTAATAGCAAAACCGTTCGATTTTAGCAATAGTCTTGTTTATGCCACAACGGTCCCAAAGTTTTATGGAAATACCAGATAAAGTCTCGTAAACAACTTTCCGGAATACATGCGCACCACCGTTCTTCCTCTTTCTTAGGTTTATGGTACAAAACGCCATCTTTTATCTTAAATTGCTTGGCTAATTCCGAATTCGGATTCTCAGTGACCATTTGCACAATGTTTTTCCACTTACATTCAGCAGTTTGCAATTCTGACATACGTTTACACACGTCAAGAAAATTATGTATGTATGTTTGATCTTTAACTAACTTTACTTTGTACTCTGATGCCTGTTCGATAAGTTCTACATTTTCAGACATGCCCTGTGGCAACGTGGACAAGGCATCAGCATTGATGTTATCCTTCCCATTAATATATACATTTTGGAAGCGATACTCTTGCAACGTTAAAGCCCATACAGCTAAACATGAGTGTAACAATAAGTGTCCGTCAGCTAGAACATCAGAACCAAGAAGACAATGAAACAAAAAAGTTCATCCCTTTTGTACCAAATGACAAAGATACTACAAATTACTATTCTGAAAGCGCATACAGCCCTTCCATCGTCGAGTATCGATAATTTAATGTATACTCTTTTTTTCCGGAGGCTATGCTATACTGAACTCTGTCAACAAGAAAACAGTGCCTTGGTAATACAGTGACAATCAAAGCGCAATACAACTGTAATCTACAGAAAGCAACTATCCAAGGACTAAACTTATGGTGAGCCGTCTGCGCTTTCTCTGGGATGAACACAAGAATCAATTTTGTGTTCATTAAAGAGCGTGGCAGACAGTTTGACTAAATGAAGGCATTACGAAAACGTACGGTGTTAATAAAATAGGTTTGCGTTCTGTTGGGAATGTTAGGTATTAGAATGCAAATCGCATGCTGTCACACATTCTAAATTACGTAGCATGTATAAATATTCAGTGACTGCGTGTGTACGTTCTGTGCTACGCTTCATGTATGGTTTTATCAGATGTTAGGTTTAAAAGCTTCGGGTGATTTTAGTTCTATTGACAGTAACCGCATGAAATTTCCATATAAGTGTAACCGTCAATTACCTATAATTATTTACTTCGAAATAAATTCGATGAATGCGAATAACTTGGCTTCAGCTGCGTTAGGTACACATGAGTTATGCTACCTACTGGTGACATACGAAAATCTGAGCCGGAGTGGGACTCAAACCTGTATTTACTGCTTATCGTGCGTGATCACCTTAAGGACTTCTTTTAAATGTTTCTTTCAGGAAGGAGAGCAGGCTGGGGTTGAAAGCCAAGCCCTGGTCACGTAATCTCCCGCTTTTCGTCCTAGAACCACTCGCTCCGAAATTATTTTCCCTTTGAACTCCAAAATTTTGGATATAATTTTAATCCAAATTTTTTATATTGTAGAGAAGACACTGTTAACAATTTAAATAACATAAAATCACATCAACATGAAATAAAATTTAAGCACACATACTTCGTGCATGTGTCTTCCAACAGATGGGTCAACAGAAAACATCCAAGAAAGAGTAAGAAAATGAAAATTTTCTTCGGTTACAGTGCTTAGACAGTGACCACAAGGAGGAAGGAAACAAGAATAATTATGTTAACAAAATCCTGCACTCCATCCCACACACACTTCCCACCTGCGGACAGTGATCATTTGTATCAAATCGATAAACATGTCACCTTGTGTATAGGTCCACTATGGTAGGGTCGTCCACTGCATGGTATTCGCCAATTGTGAGCGGGGATTACGAAGAGACTGTGCAGATAATTTGCAAAAAGTTGGCCGACCGGAGTGGCCGAGCGGTTTTAGGCGCTACAGTCTGAAACCGCGCTACCGCTACGGTCGCAGGCTCGAATCCTGCCTTGGCCATGGATGTGTGTGATGTCCTTAAGTTGGGCGTCCGGCCATCCTGATTTAGGTTTTCCGTGATTTCCCTAAATCGCTCCAGGCAAATGCCGGGATGGTTCCTTTCAAAGGGCACGGCCGACTTCCTTCCCCGTCCTTCCCTAATCCGATGAGATCGATGACCTCGCTGTCTGGTCTCCTTCTCCAAAAACGACCAACCAACCTTAGGTTAGTTATGTTTAAGTAGTTCTAAGTTCTAGGGGACTGATGACCTCAGAAGTTAAGTCCCATAGTGCTCACAGCCATTCGAACCATTTTGCAAAATGTTGTTGATATCGAGGAGTGCTCTCAAGTGTACTATGATTGTCTTAGAAATATTGCTAATAGTCAAGAGCCATCTTATCATCTCGGAGTCATTAGAAAATGGACGTGCCTTTAAACCATGTGAGAGTGCGAGTTTTCGCCGTCAGGAAATAAGTATCCTTCGGGCATACGAGGAGCCGTGGGTCAATCGTTAGAGGTGGGGCCTGAAGATATGTAGTGAGGATCTTCAGTAGCAGCAGCCATACGTCAAACACTGATCCACATGTTAAACGGTGTTCATCAGCGTCTGGGACACGGCACTGAGGACAGAGGGAAGAATCCGTAAGCCCTGTAGCATACAACCTGTGTCTCGTCACCTACTTGTGTTTGGCAGCATGGTACGACATTGCTCATAATCCTGTAAGGGGGAAGAGCTATTGTATGGCTCTTCACACTGCAGACAATAGTGTGGCTGGGCTTTCCTCTCAATCAAGTTACAAGCAATGAGTATCAGCAAAAAATGATAAATCACTCTCGCCTTCGGAGCTCGAGTGCTGGGGAAATTGGGATGCCCGTAACTATGAGTATGAATGCCGAGATGTAGGCGAGAGAGGGGGCAATGTTTGGAAACATAACCGGTGGCGGGATGGGTGCTGGCATCAGTTTCTCCAACAGATGACCCATAAGTGAATTATGTTGATGGGTCCTCAGTTTCGCCTTTATGCACAAATGAAAAGCTGCAGCTATCGTTTACAAGTCCCAGTCCGACTTCACGCAGAGGGAAGAATTAAGCAGTAAGGTGATATCCAAACTCTGCCCTCAGTCTGCATGCCATCGCTTTCTGTGGTTGGAGAACCTGAGCCATGTGAAGGATAAATAAAGTCCTCCACACGCTGTAGAAGGTCCGTAAGGCAAAGTAGGTTCTGGCGAGCTTCTGTGCTTATCATCTGCAATAGTCGTCTATCGTTCATTTAATGTCCAAATATTTCATCACATCCTACTATGGTGTGGGGAGGGGACGCGGGGGGGGGGGGGGGGGACGATGTTGCTGTGGCGTCCAGGGTGTGGGACACGTGCTGAAAATGTGTTTTAGTTCTCCTCCTCTACATTCTCCTCGTGGTAAAATAGTCGATAATGATCTGCAACGGCTTCCACAATGGCCGCCTGGGTCGCTAAGGATCGACCATCCGGCAGAGTGAGGTCCGCGATTAGCTGTTATCGGCGTCGGCGGCTGTCGAGTACGATATGGCTCAGAGATGGGATTTCGCCGCTCTCCCGATCTCGATGTCGTGACCATATAACAGCCCCATCCAATTTTTGCCCTGGAAGAAACAATATTTTGAATTTAACTTGGCGGCATGACATCTGTCGGTTTGGTGACGTTAGTTGGTATGTGAGATCACGAAGCATCGGGTATTAAAAGTCCAAAGTATGATGTTACCATTCAGCGATTCCTCAACAGATTGTATCAGCATCCGTCTGAATGCCTGTTTTGCACATTCCATCCACCATGCCAATGGCTAGGGGTAGCGTGGAAGATATCGATCACAGACCACTTACGTGGCGGTGATAATCTGACGGCATTCCGGTTATTGGTGATGTAATGCATCCATCTTCCTGATCCCATGGGTGTGCTATGACCTTTGTTGCTGGAGGATTAGCATGCATAATAAGATACTATGAAGGCATTTGGCCATCGTTCGGCATCCAACACTCATGGTGCAAGATCGTGTGAGAGATATATATGGTCAAGATGACTGGCTGAGTGACTGGTAAGATATATGCATCCGGGGTGGTCATCTTGTACTTTCTCCCAGTTATCGATGAGAAGCAGCTTTCACTAATATCTTGACAAGTCCAGAAAAGAGATATATGTCGTTGGGGTGGAGCACACAGTTAAACTTGCCGGCGAATGTATATTGACCGTAACGCCCAAGAAATATGGGGGCAATTTTCTCCGAGTAATACTGCGATTTCTCACGACGTTTGTACGTTTCTGGTAAGAGCGCAAACTTTAGTAATACGTATAGCAAACGCCATGATCGCCAGAAACTTGGCTGAGGGGAGGTATACCACATCTTCATTTTCAATACCATGACATATTAGTATCGCTGTACCGCTGACAGTCGCATAATCAAAGAAGTCAGCGTGGGATGCTAAGTTCACTTCTTGCAATAAAGCAGTCAGTATCCGATGCACGAAGCGTCTCTCACAGCAGATGTACCTTCTCCACTGTTCTAGTCGTATTGAGGTTAATTGTGGCGATAAGCATGTCATTGAACTGCAGGTACCCAGTTATTCATTAAGTCGGAAATGTCTATTGATCGTCAAGTTGCATCACTTCCTCTGGCTACTCCCAACACCTCGGCTGGAGCTATCCCTAAAGTGCCAGCGACAGTAGTGTAGGCCCTGCCTCTATATCCGGAATACCAGAGTGAAGTGTGATAGGACCGCTGCTGTTTACAATATAGGGTACATAAATGAACCAGTAGAAAGCGTCGGATGCTCTTTAAGGCTGTTTGCAGATGATGCAGTTGTTTATACCAAAGTAGTAACGCCAGAAGATAATAAGAATTTGCAGAACGACCTGTAGCGAATTGATGAATGGTGCAGAGTCTGACAGTTCACCCTGAACATAAATAAATGTAACATATTGTGCGAACATGGGAAAAGGAATCCACTACTGCACAGCTACACTATTGATGAGAAACAGCTGGAGACAGCGTCTGGCCGGCCAGAGTGGCCGAGTGGTTCTAGGCGCTACAGTCTGGAGCCGCGAGACCGCTACGGTCACAGGTTCGAATCCTGCCTCGAGCATGGATGCGTGTGATGTCCTTAGGATAGTTAGGTTTAAGTAGATCTAAGCCCTAGGGGACTGATGACCAAAGAAGTTAAGTCCCATAGTGCTAAGAGCTATTTTTTTGAGACAGCGCCTGCGTAAAACATCTAGGCGTAACTATCCAGACCGACCGTAAGTTGAGTGACCATATAAAACAGATAGTGGGAAAAGGAGACACCAGGTTCAAAATAAGTGGCTTATAATGCTCTTGTTAGCCCGATTCTTGAATATTGTTCATTCGTCTGGGATCCCTATCAGGTTAATTGTGGCGATAAGCCTGCCATTGAACCGCAGGTGCCAAGTTATTCATTAAGTCGGAAATGTCTATTGATCGTCAAGTTGCATCGTTTCCTCTGGCTACTCCCAACACCTCGACTGGGGTGACAGAGAAGATCCAACGAAGCGCGGCGTGTTTCGTCACGGGATCGTTTAGCTGGCGAGAGAGCGTTACGGAGATGCTAAACAAACTCCACTGGCAAACGTTACAAGGGAGGCGTTGTGCATCACGGAGAGATTAACTATTGAAATTTCGGGACCGCACTTTTCAGGAGAAGTCAGACAACATATTACGTCTCCCCACACACATCTCGCGTATTGACCATGAGGATAAAATTCGAGAAAGTAGAGCCAATAAGGAGGCTTACCGACCCACGCACTATTCGCGAATGGAACAGGGTTGGAGGGATCAGATAGTTGTACCGAAAGCACCCTCCGCCACACACCATTTGTTGGTTTGCGGGGTATGATTTGGATGTAGATGTATGAGGGTATATTTGTGGTAGGTGGTATCCTCGTCCTCATGTGGCTGGTTCTCAACCTGTTGTGAAGTTACCCTGCACTTCCGCTTACAGCGCTTTGGGGATCGTTGCTTTTGGGTGTGTCGTTCTGTGTCAGATGAAGGCACTGACTCATTACACTGTAGAACAAAGGCCACATTTGACACGATCAGAAAGTCCATCGCCATTCTATCCTCATGAACCTCGTCATCTCTTGACGTGGGCGGTGATGTCGAAGTGGAGTCTGCGATACATAGAATGCGTATTTCATCGTTACGCTGCATCAGAGGATGCTGTGTTGGCTCATCAGGGAGTGTCGCATGCCTTGCTCAAGCAGCAGCAGTCGTGAGACAGCAGCGCAATATCTGCTGGCGGTAGTTCCATGAGGCGACATTGGATGCATTCAGATCGGAGGTGCCTGCCTTTCTACATCCGGAACAGGTTGGTTGTTTGCATAAATGACGATGGCATAGCAGTCACCGATTTAGAGATATGAGGCAAAATATCCTTTAAGTTCAATTCAGGCCTGTCAGTATCCGTTCAGGACGGGATGGATTGCGTCCACTTTCCTGCAACATGACTATGCACCATGGTGCAGGGCCGAAGTGCCGACTCGACGTCTTCCGCTGGGAGTTTAAATGAAAGTCCGAATATTCTGACCGTGCAAAGTCCCAAACAAGCATAATGAACGTCCGCAGGACTCACATTGCCATCAGTGTGACAGAAGCAGAGGCATTGTTTCGTCTCCCAAAGGATCCGTTCACATGTTGTGTCATGATCTTTATGTAGACTGTACTGCTCGCAGTGGATAAATATACGCCGATGATGTTGGCTGCCAGGATTTCGACCTCTTCTCCAAAAATCGTTCTCCTTAGAGTGCTTTTAGTCGTTCAAATTCGTTTTGGCACAGAAATTTGAATATCGATTTTCTGTATTGGTTTGCCATGCTGATCTATATGTTGAAGCTAGCGCGCACGAAATGGCGGATTATTGAGTAAACAAGACGAGCGCTCATTCCGTGGCGAGCACACAAACAGCACGTGTGCACCCCTGCACTGCCAAAGACAAACTGCGAATCATTAGGTTATGCGTGCACGCCTCATGGACCGGCACAAACTTCCATATGGCCCCAATTCTACATCCCTATACCATAGTCTCATAGTCATCATAAATGCTTGCAGCTATACTCTGATTCCTGCACCAGCGAGACTTTGGTATAAGGATGTGGACAGTGTAATACATGGAAGCTTTAGCCAGTCCGGGAATCGTGAACGGATAGCCTAATGCAGCGTTAGTCCGCGATAAATGGGAAATCTAGGATCGAGTCCCGGTCCGGCATGAGTTTTTGATCTGTCACTAATATGGAGTACATCTATCTGAAGCCAAGCTATTCGCATTCAGCGAATTTATTCAAAGTAAATTCTAACCGTTCTCTATCGTCGTGCAAGTAAATATACAATTATTTAGTTTCGTTAGAGGTGATACAGATCAAGAGAAACTGACTGTCGAGTTGGAAAACATCAATACTGGATTATCCGACTAGAAGGGTGGGATAAGCCGAGCGGTCTAAGGCCCTGCAGTTATAGACTGTGCGGCTGGTCCCAGCGGAGGTTCGAGTCCTCCCTTGGGTATGGATGTGTGTGTGTTTGTCCGTAGGATAATTTAGGTTAAGTAGTGTATTAGCTTAGGGACTGATGACCTTAGCAGTTAAGTCCCATGAGATTTCACATACATTTGAACTAGAAGGGCGCAAGTTAGACAGCAATAGGAATAATGATCACGTTTATAGTTGGTAATTTAGTGATTGCAGGATTATTTATGTTTGTCATGGTAGGCGCTGATTACACGAGTAGTTCAGAGCTGGTTGCTTGACGCGAAAACTTATGTATGGTATGTTTCATCGTTCTGCCTTGTGTTTCAGTTTTCCCGACGTGCGATCGTCCTGCCTCGTGTTTCGGATACTCGAGGTCACAAAATGTATGTCAATAATATTTATTCTACACAACCTGTAACAGTTAATAACATCTAATATAGTAAACTGTAAATGGCATCTACGTACCATTTATTTGTTCGAAATTGAGAAACAACAAGAGTGAAATCGAACAACACAGCGTAGAATGACATCACAGGATCTAAAAACGAAGAGAAAAATATACCAAATATAGTGGTTTATTTACCAGAAAGGGCGGCAGCAGTGAAGATAGCGACAGTGTTTTGATTGTGATGGCAGAATAAGGATCTTATTAGTACGTTCTTGATGATTCGGTTCTACCTCATTTGTTATATCGTTATATGTAACTCTCTTCGACTTCGACTTACATTGTGAGAGTTAAAAACTGCTATGTGTGTGTGTGTGTGTGTGTATGTGCGTATGTGTGTGTGTCTGTATATATATATATATATATATATATATATATATATATATATATATATTTGTGTGTGTGTGTGTGTGTGTGTGTGTGTGTGTGTGTGTGTAGCTTCTCAGTATTATTCTAACATTTGTGAAACCAGAAAAATCTGAAAACTTAATATTTATGGTTTGGAATAAGTCCTCTTTCTAGGTACGAGAGGTTATTAAAGTAAGGACATGGTCACCTATACTCCTGGGGAAAGTGTGACACCACTTTACCATTATTGCTTTGTAAGTCACAAGAGACTACTTCTTTCCGGTCACCCAAGTCGCAACATGCTAATGGCCAGAAGATATCTCAAACGTATCCAAGATTGTCATTTGTATTAAAGAATAAAAGTTTAAAATTATCTGATGATTTTACATTCGAGAACAAGTGAGAAATGTGACTAGCAATCATCTAAGTTGGAAAATTGCCTACTTTACTCAAAATGCTCTAAACTGATTATTTCAATCCGAATATTGCGATCACAAGTGGTATGATATCGGTTCGCGGAATTGTTAAGCAAAACAGAGACAGCCCCGGAATTGATGTGCGTCAGTTCGGAAAATGTGGCCGGAGAGTATTTCGAACAAAGCCTCCTGATAATCACTGCGTTAATTGCCCTGCGACCGCAAATCCATGAGGGAGTAAGGAAAGGGGTGAGGCCCAATAAATCTTGCAGGCTAGCCACTCCCCGAGGGGGCGGTATAAGCAGACTTAGTAACGACGTCACGGAATAAATGAATATTCTATCGAGACTTCGTGGTCTGAGAAAGTAAACAGTATTAAAAGCAAAGTAACAAACTTTGTGGACATGGATTGGAACTTCCTTTTCTCCTGTGCCTCTCTACCTAGTGTTAATCTTCCCGTATGGCTTTAGTATCACCCGTCTGTGCCTGTTTCGTATAGGGAAATGCGATCATTGCGTCTTCAGTAAAGTGTAGGTTTTTTGATTGTTCGTGAGGAAGATGATAAGAGGGAGGGGTGAAATCGGATGCCGGAACATTGCCTGCTCCTTTCAAATGGCACCTAGGTGGCCACCAAACTTAACGCAGCCATCCGACGGACGGATCCCCAGCAGTAGTTACATATGCCTCCACTCCACGAGACACTATTGAGATGTTTGAAACTGAAGCGAGCGCACTGACACGAAGGTGCACACAAGAAGATTAGAACAGAAAAAAGTTGCATAAATAAAAAATTGCACACAGTCTTAGAATTTAATTCATCAACGCGTTCTGTTCCACAGATTTAGTACTGCAACTTCCATGACTGCGATATCACATACATTTTAGCATGCTGCTAAAAGTTTGTGAGCTGACCGCTGAAGATCACAGTGTAACTAGAGCGTTGTGTCAGTTGTGTATGTCCTCTTCCCCGACAGACTAACGAACAACCTCCATAATATCAATAGATCAGCGAAGCGATACTTTAAATGTTTTAGTAAAGGATTGTATGATCATATTATTTCCAGTATTAACATGCAGCATTTAACCGAGACAAAATCATGTGTTAACGCATAGAGCATGTTCGGAAATTCCTTTTACAAACTTCTGACACTTGTAGGGGGAAGTCAATGCATAATATTTTGAATAGGAATCCACGTCCGGTAACGTACCACTGTTATGATGCATCAGTACGTACTTCTGAACGTACAGTATGCTGGGTTCTTTTCTGCTCTGGAATAATGTAAACACCTAATGTTAAGCGTTAATACAAACTAACGTGCTTAAGTGATAACTGGAAGTTGAGTCCATTAAAACTTAGAGCAGTTTCTCTGCCTGAGGGTTCTATGGATCGTGAGACGCATTCCGTTTCTCGCTTGCCCAACACTGCCTTAACCCTGTAAATTTCATAACGCGGTATTTTGCTAATGGATGCTACTTTTACCTCCTGTCCGCCGCTTGTAGACATTGTTTGAAAGCCGAAATTTTGTGGGCAGACTCTACGTTGTTAGCATTCGCGGTGACGAGTTTACATTTCGTCTCAATTACTTTCTTTTAGCTCTATGTCTTCTACAAAAATTAATTTTGTGTCAGTTTTCATATGATCTGGTGACTTATCCTTCATTTCACTCAGTACTGCTATTGATACTGTACTTTCCCGTTACTGCTTTTTTTGCTTGATTTACAGGCCACTTCGCTATTTCAGTTTTTGTTTGCAGTTTGGTTCCTCTTCTTTAATTACACTGAGTTGGACCTGTTTCTTTCTCCTCTCCCTCCTTTCTAAGTCCTGCCGTCAACTCTCTTTTGGATCTACCAAGGTACGCTGTTATGATTTCTATTTTGCGAAGTCTGTTTGTAGTAATTTTAATCGCTTCTACTACTGGTTATGTTTCTTCTGACTAACTTGCTCGATACGCTGTTTGAGTGTTTCACAAACATCTGTCTCAACATTTGATTGGGTAAGAGGGGTCAGGAATCACTTTTTAACACTTGTAAAGATACCACAACTTTCCGTACTTACGTGGGTGCTGTTTTCGTTAATGCGCCTGTTGTTTTTTCATTGCGCTGTACTTTCTTCTATGTTTTCCTCTCCCAAGGAGTGATCATCATAATCCTTTTTCAGTTCTACGTCACATTTCCTGTGCATAAAAAATGTATTTCTTTAATGCAATGGCTACCATTGGCTTCCGCGTCCTCACATCGTTGACCATTCCTGATTCCTCCGCTTTTAAAGGACAGTCTCCCCACCGCAAGGGCAAGAGGTTGCACTGAAGCTTTTTCCGACCCCGTCGTCCTCTTCAATAAGACCATCGGCAGAACAATGTCGATTCCTTATACCGGTAATCTTTGGTCGCTAGTGCTAATGGTTTTTATTCAAAAATTTAAGAAGTGGTTGGGATCAAATACTGGACCCAAGATGATTTGGCTACTAATGGAACAGGCTACCCATAACCACGAGTTACTGTCTCCATACACACTAACACACTGTGTCGCACACCGTAGCCGGAAGGCTATTGGCTATAGTGGACGGGTGGCAGATTTTTGAAAGTCAACTGTTATTAACATTTATCATTGTACGTCTACCATACTTGTATTTCTCCTGTTTTCAGAGGAGGATCTTGCACTTGCTTGAAGGTGAGAATACTTCTTTCGTCCTTAGAAAACGATTACAGGAAAGCGATCAATCGTTAACATCATCCACATGATCAAAAAAAAAAAAAAAAAAAAAAATGGTTCAAATGGCTCTGAGCGCTATGCGACTTAACTTCTGAGGTCATCAGTCGCCTAGAACTTAGAACTACTTAAACCTAACTAACCTAAGGACATCACACACATCCATGCCTGAGCCAGGATTCGAACCTGCGACCGTAGCGGTCGCTCGGTTCCAGAATGTAGCTCCTAGAACCGCACGGCCACTCCGGCCGGCACGCACGGAATCAAAAAATTAGATATTATGCAACATTCTAATCGGCTGGGAGTAGATCCGCTTTCGGGTAAATATCTAAACATGAACTGTGCAAGTCATTGTAGAGTAAATGGTGGTGGTGGTGGTGTGGTGAGGGGGGGGGGGGGGGGGGGCGCGACTTCGTAGCCGCGCGGAGTGCTCGCGCAGTTTAAGGCGTCATGACACGGACTGTGCCGCCCCTCCCACCGGAGGTTCGAGTCCTCCCTCGGGCATGGGAGTATGTGTTGTTCTTACCATAAGTTAGTTTAAATATTGTGTAAGTCTATGAATCGATAACGTAAGCAGTTTCATCCCTTAGGAATTCATACACATTTGAACATTTGGTACTTCTTAACACAGTTTGTTGCTCCCTTCCGTGCTTTGTTGATTGTGTAAGCTTTTAAATAACATTCTCCTCATGTGTTGGTAGCTACGCTGTTACTATGTAAATGATGGAATACATTGATGAAGATATTCTGTTACTATTTTCTACGTGATAAGTAAGGGATCACTTTTCCTGCTCAGAATTGGTTGAAGTCATTTTAATTCGGCGTGGCGTCTGGTCATCATAATCTGACTTGCATGGTAGGAACTGGGTCCGATTACAGATGAAGTTTCGAAAGGTATTTTTCAAATTTTCTTGCAGAGCTCGTTGTTGTGTCGGCACAGCCACAATCCATTTCTTTCCCAAGCGAAATTCATAAATGTTGATCAGAATTCACTGCTTGTGACAAGAATAGATACTAGACTGTCCTTTTATAATTCTTTTCTCACCTTATTGCACCCACACTTTTGTCAACGATGGTTGTCATTGAACTTTAAAAAAAATACAAGAAAAAAGTTCTCTTACTGTCACAGTACTTCTGTGTTGGTGTTAGAAGCAGTCGCGTGATGGGTAAGGCTATCCAACACCTAGATCTCAGCTCGAAAAATTCGGTAGACCGCAACACGGACAGCGCGAATTAGTTACTGTCATTGGCTCTGTGAGGGCGTAGTTTTATTTTTGTAGCGGTGGTGGCTTCATAATTCATCTGCGCTATTTTATTATCAAATTCCGATTATCAGTAACGTTTACAGCTGATCTGTCTTTGCAGTTTCGTTCTCTTTCTACAGAAATTCCCTACATTCTAACTACAAGCTATCCCTGACAGAATATTCTTTCATAAAAATGAGCTTATTTTAAGTTATCCCCTCACTGTTAAGAGCAGCGAATGTCTAAAATACTGTCAGATAAGAAACACCTTTAGTAAAGCTATTCAGAATTAACGGTACTCATCTCCTTACATTCTTCATCCATGCAAGTTATACCTTCCATCAGATCACCACTAAATGGCTCTAAGCACTATCGGACTTAACATCTGAGGTCATCAGTCCCCTAGACTTAGAACCACTTAAACCTAACCAGGACATCACACACATCCATGCCCGAGGCAGGATTCGAACCTGCGACCGTAGCAGCAGGGCGGTTCCGGACTGAAGAGCCTAGGACCGCTCGGCCACACTGGCCGGCTCCATCAGATCATATTTTTGTAGCTGTGAAGAGATAATTAGATGTTCTACGTGTCCATGTTTCTAGATACAGCCTTTGTTGCCTGTTGGGTCTTTTTACAAACTCTAATTGACCTTTCAGCTCGAACATTTTATTTCAATTATTTGTCTATTCCTCAAGTTTGCGAACAAAGGGTACAAGTATGTCACTACTGAGACGTCTCATAAAATCAGCGTCATTTTAAAAAATGCTAAATAACGTGCTGCAATCTTATTTATTCAAAAAACTTAAACCCTTGTACAGATGAACCAACATTTCTAACAGTTCAGAGCTATCATTCCATCCCAGTGTTGTGTAATTCATCACATCCTTGCGCAGTTTCATTTATGTAGTAGTCCCCTGACAGTTCATGCACATTTCGTTAGCACGAACATTTATCACATGGAGCCCCTCACGCTGCTGGTTATGGATTGGAGCCTCATTAATCAGTCGCACCTGGCCACCGACTTCACCTGTGCCCGAACTATCCGCGAGCCGCCACTGCCGTCAGACTGGTGTCTCAGCTTCTGACGATAGAATTGCCTGCCACACTCACTCAGTGTTTAAACTTCGAAATATTCGGAACAAACAAACTCTAACAGACTAGAAATAAAGAAAATTGGTACGCTAGAGGTACACCATAGCGTCGTAATACGTACTGAACGGCTCCTGGAAACAAATGCTGAGCGTTGGGCGGTAGCAGAGCGTGGGCGTATGTTGCTGCAGCCTCTCTTTGCTGAGTATGTTGTCTCTGAGAGGCGCAGAAGTGGGAGTGTGTACTGAACTTCACCGTCAAGTTGTGCGTAAGCACAAGCCAACACAGCTCTCCGTTATGTCATGTTGACCACTCTGTCCAACGACAGCAGCGCCGATGTACGTACAGCACAGTCCAGAGGCCAGTTAATTTAGTTAATTAGGGTATATTTAGATCTTGTATGTGTTGTTCAAGACGGACGAATAAAACATTCCTTTTATTGCGATATTTCTAACTGTAGCGAAGTAGAAATCTAAGTTACGTTTATACTGTTCCTGTACTCCGAAAGACTTTGACAGAATGGTAACACCCATCTCGTCTTCGAAACTTCTCGATGTTTCGGCTTTTGTGACGTACACCTAGCATGTGACTAAATCCAGTGAAATGAAATGAAATGTCGTGTGGCTAAGGCCTCCCGTCGGGTAGACCGTTCGCCTGGTGCAGGTCTTTCGATTTGACGCCACTTCGGCGACCTGCGCGTCGATGGGGATGAATTGATGATGATTAGGACAACACAACACCCAGTTCCTGAGCGGAGAAAATCTCCGACCCAGCCTGGAATCGAACCCGGGACCTTAGGATTGACATTCCGTCATGCTGACCACTCAGCTACCGGGGCCGGACACTAAATCCAGTAATGACATTTAGCGACATAATTAAAGTTTAATCAGCTATGCATGTAGACTCAGTTAGGGACACAACAATAACCCACATGTCCAAGACTGGGTGAGGAAACACCGCATAACGCTCTTTAGGGCTACAAGTTGAATGGTCGACTTAAATTTATGCAGTGCAGATGACCATACATCAAAGTGGTGACGTAATCTCATTGTGTTCAAAAATGGTTCAAATGGCTCTGAGCACTATGGGACTTAACATCTGTGGTCATCAGTCCCCTAGAACTTAGAACTAATTAAACCTGAAACTTCCTGGCAGATTAAAACTGTGTGCCCGACCGAGACTCGTACTCGGGTCCTTTGCCTTTCGCGGGCAAGTGCTCTACCATCTGAGCTACCGAAGCACGACTCACGCCCGGTACTCACAGCTTTACTTCTGCCAGTATCTCGTCTCCTACCTTCCAAACTTGCCAGGAAGTTTCATATCAGCGCACACTCCACTGCAGAGTGAAAATCTCATTCTGGAAACATCCCCCAGGCTGTGGCTAGGCCATGTCTCCGCAGTATCCTTTCTTTCAGGAGTGCTAGTTCTGCAAGGTTCGCAGGAGAGCTTCTGTAAAGTTCGGAAGGTAGGAGACGAGACTGGCAGAAGTAAAGCTGTGAGGACCGGGCGTGAGTCGTGCTTCGGTAGCTCAGATGGTAGAGCACTTGCCCGCGAAAGGGAAAGGACCTGAGTTCGAGTCTCGGTCGGGCACACAGTTTTAATCTGCCAGGAAGTTTCATATCAGCGCACACTCCGCTGCAGAGTGAAAATCTCATTCTGCTTAAACCTAACTAACTTAAGAACATCACACACATCCATGCCCGAGACAGGATTCGAACCTGAGACCGTAGCAGTCACGCGGTTCCAGACTGAAGCGCCTAGAACCGCACGGCCACACCGGCCGGCAATCTCATTGTGTTACACAGAATAAATGAAGTGTGTTAGTTAACAGTGACTAATTCCACATGTGAGATATCGAGGTGAGAAGTTCCCGGTAGTCTGACAGGCAATTCGATACTCTGCTATGTCCGCTATCGACAACTCTTCCGGTGTTTGGTAAGAGGTGGTAACGGTCCGTTTCATAGGGCTGGTCGCTGGCATCAAAGTGGAAACTGAACCCGCCTGTCGGGCTGCTGCAACGCTCTTCGAATCGTGCTGTGCAAAAGTCCCTATCTTGTTTACACTGTACAGCGTGGTTATAATTAAACTTCGACTGCCAGAACCAGTGTAGAAGGAGAACTGTTTACTGTATGGGTACCCAACTTTACAGCAATTACGTTCAAACGGTGCGCTACGTTGTTGGTAGTGTCAGTGTCATGACATGCCGTTAGGCGCCGGTGCTCGTACGGCGACGTAGGGATGATGCGCAAGCATCAGTGAGCATTACAGTTGGAAACAGTAAACGTGGATTTTAATCTGCCATGAAGTTTCAGTTCCAAGGCTGTTACAGTAACTGAAAAACTGTGTATCGAGTGTCGTCAGCCGACTGATTTGTCGCAGAATAAAAGTTTGTGTGTACGTTTGAAGGCAGGCTCCTCATGACGATATCTTCATCCCATTCCAGTCCTCCCATAAGGGAAAAGGTCTTGGTATTAAGTGGAATCCAATCAGGATACTCTACTTAGCAGAGAGAATCGCCGTCGGCTTAGTGCGGTTGAAGACTAACAACTGTTAAGGCTACAGTTAACGGAATTGACATGTGACTACCTAAACAGTGACACAATGCTTATGATTACATTACAATCTGACTGAACTGTCGGCCAGTTTACATAGAAAAATATAATTCCAGTTTTTAGTTGAACTTTCAAATATATTCCAACAAGACACATATCGTCAACAAAGGTTTCTTGGAATTATACAAATAAACATCTACAATTTTGGCTCGTTAACACTCTTCCCATGCTTAATCTGCCAATGGAGAAGGATGACTTCTCAACATCAACTTGATGATTCAGATGATGATCACTTCACTTCCACTGCTAGGGAAAGTGTGTTCTAGACTTTTCCGTGGTCAATAGTTGTCAGCTATATAGCATGTTTCCAAAAGTGATCGTTCCACTTCCCATTAAGTCGTGGTACACATTTCTGCGTAGTCGTATTCCTTTCAGTTCAGCATTAAAACTTCGTTGGTTATCGGAGACAAACGTATAGTTAGGAGTACCCCATAGATGTGTGATAGGACCGCTTTTGTTCTCCATATACACAAACGATCTGATGACAGCGTGAGCAAGAGTCTGCCTGTGGTCGGCCGGAGTGGCCGAGCGGTTCTAGGCGCTACTGCCTGGAACCGCGCGACCGATACGGTCGCAGGTTCGAATCCTGCCTCGGGCACCGGTATGTGTGTGATGAACTTAGGTTAGTTAGGTTTAAGTAGTTCTAAGTTCTAGGGGACTGATGACCTCAGACGTTAAGTCCCATAGTGCTCAGAGCCATTTGAACCATTTTTTTTAGTCTGCGTGTGTCTGGTGATGCAGCTATAGTGAATGGGAAAGTGTCGTTTTTAAGTGAGTGTTGGATGATACAGGACAACTTAGATATTCTTTCTTTTTGGTGTGGTGAATGGCAGCTTCCTCAAAATGTGATAAAATGTGAGTTAATAGAGGTAAGCAGGAAAATCAAGCTTCTAACGATGGAAGATCGTCTTAGTGGTGTGCTGCTTTGGACAGTCATGCCGGCCGCGGTGGCGGTGCGGTTCTGGCGCTGCAGTCCGGAACCGCGGGACTGCTACGGTCGCAGGTTCGAATCTTGCCTCGGACATGGGTGCGTGTGATGTCCTTAGGTTAGTTAGGTTTAAGTAGTTCTAAGTTCTAGGGGACTTATGACCTAAGATGTTGAGTCCCATAGTGCTCAGAGCCATTTGAACCATTTTTTGGACAGTCATGTCAGTTGAATATCTAGGCTTAACGTTTCAAAGCGACATGTAATGAGCACGTGAAGTCAGTTGTAACGAAGGCGAATGGTCGGCTTAGGTTTCCTGGAAGAATTACTGGAAAGTTCATTTATAAAGGAGTCCGCATGCAGAAAGCTTGTGCAGCCCATTCTTGTCTAGTGTTTCAGTGTTTGGGATCCTCACAAGCTCTAGTAAAGGAACACATCGAAACAGTTGTGAGCCCTGCTGTTGGATTTTCTACCGGTAGGTCGGATCAACATGTGAGTTTTATGGAAATGCTCCTGTAATTCAAGTGGAAATTCCTGGACGGAAAAAGACGTTCTTTTCACGAAACACGACAATGTTTATGGAACTAGCATATGTAACAGTCTGCAAAATGATCCTACAGCTGCCAGCACACATCTCATGTAAGCACCACCAAGACAAGACAGAAATCATGGCATGTACAGACGCACAATAGGCAGTCATTTGTCCATCTCTCCATTTGCGGCTAGAACAGGAAAAGGAATGTCTAGCGGTAGTAGACTGTGTGGTGGCTTGAGAAGATGTGTACGTAGATGTGGATCTACAACCCATTTATCTGGCTGTGTGTCCATTTCTCAACAGCCATAATTTGTCACTGGCACAGTTTTTACCCCATCAACATCTGTGTCATGTGTATGTAGAGGTAGATGTATATCTGCTACCCTGTATGTCTATTTCTCAGCATTCATAATTAATATCACTATGGATGTTGAGATGATTCTGGCACCTTGACCTATCTAATTCTGCGTCATGAGGATCCAGGATTTGTAGCCCTGTCCTCCAACTTTTCGTTGAGTTATGATCACTCTCATCCAAAGCCTTCCCCTCTATTTCCATTGATTTATTATCGGCTTCCCACTGCGGAAGTGTGGGATTCTTTTGTTAACAAAATTTCATTCTTTCTTAACCAATTACATTGAAGTATGGCTGGGAGTTCTTGCTTTGTTTTATTTAAATAGTAAGAGGTGCTTTATTTAAAATTTGTCCTACTACACAAACACTTTAGTCACCTCGAAAATGCTGTTATTCATCTCATGCAGCCACTCTCGTAGACCACCTGAAGGATCATTGTAAACCCTGCGCAAGTGAGCCCATCGCTGCCTTCTATCAGATGTGCGAATGCATAGCCCACGCTCTAGCCATGCTTCAGAACCAGTGTTGCCAACAGTTAAAGTGAGCTCCCCACCAGTTTCAAGTGCAAAAACCACCAGAAAATCACTAAAAAAATTCCCCTACCCTCATAATCGCTAAAATTCCCATTAACTTTTTTTAAAATTATGAAAGAAAACAATACATATATTAGTAATTAGTTTCCTTTACTATTAAGTAATAAAATATTCACAATCATTGAATGAATATACAATAAATAAATCAACAAGTCAAGGTCAGGAACATACAATAAGTTCTGTAACAACAACTATTTCTTCAAATGGATCATTTTTGTCTGCATCATCAACATCGTAGTCGTCAGTTTCAGACTGATACGATTCTTTGGATCCGATTTGTTTTACAACATTTATTAGAATTTCATATTCGTTGCAGCGTTTTCCTTCCCACCTCGAATCACAGCGCATTCTTAATATAGCAGTTAAAAGATTTAAATTCATTCTGTTCCTCTGCTTGTTTTTCATTATATTCATACTGCTAAACAGTCTCTCAGTATCGGCATTGGAATGAGGCAGTATTAGGAGAGTAATAGCAAAAGTCGCTAATTCCTCAAATTTCGATTCCCCTTGAGCATCTTTGAAATGCAATAGTTTATTTCAAAATTCTTTTGTATCTTTGTTCTCATTCCAGTTCAATAAATGAATTTATCGCCACTGATCATTCACTCTTGCCATAAATTCTACACTTTTATTGAACTGAGCCATTATATCAATTATATTTTCTTCGTTGCGATTAGGTGGTGGCTCAACATTTATTCTGGAAATATTTTTCCTTAACATCAAATTTTCTAGTAACCTGTTTTTTTATTTCCTCAATCACAATTACTATAAATGTTATGCATCGATTACGCAACATTTCTTCGTCTTCACGCGGTAATCCTTTTTCTCTCATTTCGAGCTACTACTCCAATATTTCAAAGCGGAATCCCAGATAACATCTTCGATAGAGGAAATCACGAATACTTCGAGTAAAAATAAACATATCTATCAGATGGTCATCTCGTCAAAGAGTTTGGTGTGATCTATATCTCTCGACTTGAACATTTTATTGACTCTGTTTATTTCAATTAATATTGGATATAAAAATGAAATATATGCGTAATTAATCTCGTTCACATACATAGCGTGCAATAACTCTGCCATTTGTCACCTTTCGCGCACTTTAGCTAAGGAAAAATGTGTTTTTACCTCTGACCATCGCGTGTGTATTCTTGATATACCAGATTCTATTGATAACTACGTTGTCTGATACACTTGAACTATTTTTAACGGTTTCTGTCCATCGTTGATGGTTTTGTACAGCTCCTTATAAAGAAATTGTCTGAAAGAGGAGCCACTACACCAAAATTAATTAAAAACTCCGAATTTCTCGATAAAAATTCTTTTCCAGCAGTTGAAACACCCAGTTGCAAGAAATGGCACAAGCAACGTATGAAAATCAGGTGTGGTACCTCTTCTTTCAATTTCGCAAGTACTTCGTTGTTTACTCCAACCATGACAGAAGCAATATTGTACCAATGCCCATTAAATTTTCAAGTCCCGAATCGAATCTTTGAAGTGGCTTATTTATAGCCTAGACATAGCTTCAGCATTACACTCGTGCAGTTCAGCAAGGTCAAGGTATGTAGATACTATTTTTTGGTGTACTTTACTGTAGTAAAATGTAATCAGTCCCAATTATTTATGTACAACAATATCGTTAGTTTCGCCAATTAATAAGCTAAATGATTAATCTTTGCAATTTTGTTTTAGAAAGTCAGTGAAATGTGGTGCTAACACTTTCTTTATAACTGAGGTGCACTTAGTTGTGTGCAGTAGAGCTTTTTCGATGTCTTTCTCATGACTGTGGTTGATTACCTCTCCCAAATGGTTGACTACACTTATACTAGTATGCATGGCTGTGAATGATACAAGTCTTTCTTCTTCCACTTTTTTTATTCCCAATGGGCTCTGACTTAAAAAGTAATTTTAGGCTCCATAGTGACAACCTGCAACAATTTACTTAGTCAAAGAATGGTCAAGATGTAATACCGATCAATGAATGACTAATCAATGTAAAAAAGGTTGCTTACCATCTTATTTTGTAGATGCTTCTTTGACATCCCCTGAGACTTCATATGTCCATAGTGACTCCTTAAAACAGTACCACAAAATTTGCACTTTCCTGCCTTACCCGAAGTACTTTCAATAAATTGAAGCCAGTGTTTGAAATGTGGGTCTTGAAGCAAATAATCCCGAAACTTTTGCGTATATTGTGGTTTCGGAATAGTTATACACGTACGAAGTCGTGAAATAATACCATACACTGATATCACAATTGCATAGTGTACATCACGAACGACGAGAGTCGAGTAAAACTGCGCGTCTGACGTGATGCACCGTGTGTGAGCCAACAAGCGCTCAGTGGTTATCCGAAGCGACAATGAAATAAGTGAGCACCCGCTGTCTGAAATCGGTTGCTGCACTCCCTGCACCTGAGCGAGCCGTCTTCGCTCGTTAAATCAACTAGGTGCAACTAAATAATGTTCATTCTACAGGGAATTCCCGCATGTTGTCTATCTAGTGTGATGGTAAGTTTGATATCACATTGTAATGCATTAGTGTTGTCTTCGCAGTACAAGTTAAACACTCCTGAAATCAAATAACACAGAGTTGACATATTTCGAAACATATAAATAGCTTAGTGGTTGAGAGATCGCATTTTCAGTAATTGAAACTGAATTCTACTAAACCACTATAAAATCCACCAGCCAATAGAAGCAATATTTCGCTACTAAAAGGAGTGTAGAAACCACCAGTTTTAGTGGAAAATCCACTAAGTTGGCAACACTAGAACACGAGCGCGCCAATGTATGTCTTTTACCTCCCGAAACGCAACTGCCGCTCTTTCTGTATGTCAGATTCGTTCCTTCGCACACCTAGCTCCCGCATCGCCTTGGAGGGAGACTGTGTTCCCCAAACCCCGTGCTGAGATGATTTATAGAGATGGGGCAGCACAAGATACACACCATCCATCTCAGGGATACAGCCTTGTAGTCTCTGAATACCAGTTCCGGAGATCAAATATAATAACATTTCTCGTCCAATAAATACCAGAATGAATAAAAAAATGCCTCGAAATTCAGTGATCTAATTAGTAGCAACAAGAGTATAATGCAAATCATTCACAAAATATTTAGAATTTATGAAAGATACGTGTAAGTTACACAGTAGCGTCAATATCTTTACGTATTCTTGACACAAAATACAACCACTTTACGGATGTGAAAACAACGTTGTAGCACTTAATTTACACTGGTAGGCTCCGTGCACACAGAGGTAGTGGTTTGATGTTGAATAATCACACCTATTTTCTTTAAAAACCCCTGATAATTCTTGGATTATACCCTTGTCCATAAAGCAACAGTCATCGGTATCGAACTGCTGCAATATTCCAGGCAATTGATACACAGTAACACGTATTTTCACATCAGCCAATTCCACCTTCTACCGTATACCCGCAGGTTGCCACGAAATTATTTCCAATGCTTCCTTGTCGATTTTTCGCGTTTTCCTCAGTCAGTTATCTACACGCTATGGAATGTAATCGTGAGAGGGTAAACCTTACATGCGACTGAAAAGAAAAAGAAATCTGATGGTATGGTCTGAAACGCCAAACTGCTTTTGCCATCTTGTAGTTAACATAGGAAAAGCGTCTTAGTTTTTCTAAAGCCATCCTATTCGAAACATTATAAGTGTTTAGTCGAATATTTAACTAACAAAACACATTGTTCTAATGGACAGATGATGTTCAGCATCTCAATATAGATTAATAGTTTAAAAGACAGGATCAGCAGCGGTAGAAGGCGTTTTGGTGACAGTGCTGCTGTTTAGGGGAATGTATCAACACTGGACTGTCGTAAGGACTGCGAAAAACTGAGGGCAAAATTTCCTTCAGTAAGGTGAAAGGCGTTAACTGTAATTGCATGACAGTGTCTATAACACAGGAAATGAAACTGGAAGTGTTTAATTACAAGATTAATTGTGAACGTCATACAGGTATTTAGGATAATACTATTACACAGAACCATCATGTAAATCAGTGTTAGGGGGCAGGATGCAGAACTACTTCAAGAGTGCGGAAAGCAACAGATGTTTAATACACGACTTTTTCTTTTTTTTCCACGTGATATTCGAGAGTGGAATGGTCGACATGATTGATCTTGATATTGGTATTAGCTGAACTACTTTGCTGTATTATTTGTCAAACATTCGTCTTAGTTCAGCTAATACCAATATCAAGATCAATCATGTCGACCATTCCACTCTCGAATATCACGTGGAAAAAAAAGAAAAAGTCGTGTATTAAACATCTGTTGCTTTCCGCACTCTTGAAGTAGTTCTGCATCCTGCCCCCTAACACTGATTTACATGATGGTTCTGTGTAATAGTATATCCTAAATACCTGTATGACGTTCACCATTAATCTTGTAATTAGACACTTTTAGTTTCATTTCCTGTGTTATGAACACTGTCATGTAATTAAAGTTAACGCCTTTCACCTTACTGAAGGAAATTTTGCCCTCAGTTTTTCGCAGTCCTTACGACAGTCCAGTGTTGATACTTTCCCCTACACATCAGCACTGTCACCAAAACACTTTCTACAGCTCCTGATTATATCTGTGTTTTGTTAGTTAAATATTCTTCTACTAAAGACTTAAAATGTTTCAATTAGAATGGCTTTAGAAAGACTCAGACGCTTTTCCTATGTTAACCACAAGAGAACAATAACATTTGAGTGTCTCAGACCACACCATCAGATATTTTTCAGTTGCATGTAAGATTTACCCTTTCACGATTACATTCTATTGACGTGTAGATAACTGACACTGAGACGAAAACGTGAAAAATCGACAAGGAAGCACCGTAAATCATTTTGTCGCAATATAAAAAACATACGGGTATACGGTAGAAGGTGGAATTAGTTGATGAGAAACTATGTCTTACTATGTATCAATTGCCTGGAATATTGCAGCAGTTCGATACCGATGACTGTTACTTTATGGACAAGGGTATAATCCAAGAATTAGCTGTGATTTTTAACAAAAAGAGCTGTGGTTATCCAACATCAAACCACTACTACTGTGTGAAGGGAGCCCACCAATAAAAATTAAGAGCTACAACGTTTTCACCACATCACTGAAATGTTTATCTTTGGGTCAAGAGTACGCAAAGATATTGACGCTTATGTATAACGTGAAGGTAACTTCGATTAAATCTTAATACTGGGTGACGGATTTGCGTTGCACTCTCGTTGCTGCGAAAAGCGTCATTTCATTTTCGATGTTTTTAGCATTCCGCACCTCAGTCGGCAAAATACTGAACCCTTATGGTATTACTTTTTGTCCATTTGTCTGTCCAGCTGTTACTGACCACTTTTTTTCAGGAGTGGCAGACGTATTGTGTATAACTCTTTCATACAAATTCTGTGTTTTAGAAATTACAGTATTATGGGCACTGGGGTGTTCCTCTTTAAGAGACTCAAACTTTTTGCATGTTGGTCAGTTAGATCGGTTGTAACTTTTGTGCATAAGACTGTAATATATCCATCTAAATAATTCATTTCTAATGGATGTAGCACATTAGTTAACTCAAGAAGCAGGAAGTAAGGATTTGTCTTAAGTTCTTCTTTCTGTTTGTGCTGTAGCTTAATTCATGTACGTCACCAGGCTTCCTTAAATTTTCTTCTATTTTGGCTGCTTCTGAACGACATTTTTCCGTGATGTTAACATAGTTTAGAACTGAACCATTAGAAACACATTATTTGATAAATCTGATGTTGCAAGACAGTTAGGTTAGTTTAAGTTTCTTACTTTTGAACGAATACGACGTTCTTAGGTCCAGGCTAGGCAGATATAACCTAATTTTATCCATTTCTGTCGATGTTTCTTCCGTGACTGTGTGACTTCCATAAAATAAAGAACAACTACTTTCAGTCTCAATCGTGATTTTATTTCAATGCACGTTGCATTTCGAGCCCTAGGGGCTGATCGTCGGGTGTTTTGACTTTCCACATCGGATATTTTCCCAGATTTAGTTTAATTCAGGTCTCGGTAAGATCAAAATAGTGTACTACAAATCAGGCATATTTTAAAAATGAGTTTACGAAAACAGTACTAATCGAAAAATAACTTACTGTTTCCAGTTTTGAAAACATGGTTTTTGAAGTACAGTATCAACCAACATGTCTACACTTTTCGTTCTGCAGCACATTTTGTAAACGCAAGTCAAAACAGTTCAAATAATTTCGAATGTGAAGAGGCTGCATTTCTACAAATACACAAGTGTTTTTATTTTAAAGGAGATACAAAGCTATTTTATTATTAATTACACAGGATGTCATTTCCAAAACAAATACTTGTGAGTATGTCGAGTGTGGATTATATTATCAAATGGATGAACTAACAACATTATTAAACATTTGTTTCTTTAGGTAAAAATAAACTTTTACCTAAAAATCGCCGTTTGTTCATTCAACATGTTTTCAGAAGATTTTATTTTGTGTAACATTATTTCTATTTGTTCTAGTACATCAAGTTTTTTACCGTGGTTTTCTGTGTGGAGTACAATTAGGCTGTTGTGCATGTCCTTATTGAAACCTATGGGGTATTTTCCATTGACCTACAATCACGGAATTTGATAGCAAGGTTCCATAGCAAAACTATAGGTAGGAATATGAAAATTGTTGATTTGTAATTTTATCACACTTTGAAAAGAATATTTTTTGTCCTCTGTTATCCATCTGTGTGGCCATCTGTCTGTCTGTTAAGACCCCTTGTACTCAGGAATGAGTAGACATATGAAGTGGAAATTTATGTTACATACAGGCATATTTGTTACAGTTTTTATATCTTGCCAGTATTGATATCGATAACAGGCAAAAATTGTTGAAGTTCTCGATTCTCAGGATGTATGAGCTATCTATACAAATAACTAAGTCTATATAGATCCCTCAGTGAGTGATTCATACGAACACTTCTATGGATTTTTTTTCTTCTGGCATTTATAGGTCGAGAAACATTGTAAGTAATAATCGATCTCTGAAGGTGACGCTGACAGACTGCGAGGTGGCATCCATGAGCTGGCAGCTGGGGATCTTGTACTTCCCAGTCTGTGTAAATCATCTAAGCATGGGAGTCCAGGATACACAGCTCTCATGCAAAGCATTACGTGAGTTTAGGGTGAGGAGAAAGGAAACTGACTCACGGACAGAGTGACAGCTTTCGAGAGGTGAAAGGTTTATACATGATCACGCTGGTCGACTCATTCACGGTTGGTCGTGGGTGAGCTATACACTTGGTGTGTGGCCAATCTGCAGCACCTGGCAGCATTCCGTTATGTAGTCTACAAGAGCGGCTGTGCTAAGCTTGATAGCAGCGTTTCCGAAATGCGTCTGGTGTTGCTGTAATTGGTCGAACATTCTGTAAGGCACCTGTAATCATTTAAAAAAACAAATCCAACGCTCCCAGCATACTTAGATGTAATTTCTTTTAAAAAAATGAACTCACCACCTCCATAGTGTAGTCATTATGTAGCAAGGCTGTAATTCTTAAAAACAATTCTCTCACACATACAACTGCATTAGATCGGCCATCTTGTTTACCCTTGTCTGGCGCAGAACCTGTTTCCTCTTGACACTGAACTTGGGGAGAGACTCCTTTCAAACTGTCAAGTACAACTAGACTAATTCTCCCATCTAGTATTTCCGTGTTTGTTTGTGACCCTATATAGGCCGCCAAATTTTCAACAGCCGCTGTCTGGATGGTCCCTCCACCATCTTGCCACTGTTTTGGAATATGATTCCATTGTTCCACCATCTTGAAGGAAGCAATAGGATAACTTCCTTTGAATTTCCTAATCAGCAATTGATCCAGAGGGCTGAGGGATGGGTGGGTGTCATAAATCAATTATCGGTGAAGAGGATAGGGGGGCAGAGGGCAGCAGAGTGAAGGGTGTCATAAATCATCCTGGGTACTGTCACACAGAATAGACTCAGCCCACATACTAATGTCTCCTCCCTCCCCCCCGTCCCCCCAAACTGTTGCCGGAAACATTTATTCGTTTTTACACATATTCAGCATGCCTGAGACGGTATTCAAACAATTCCTTTCATTTGATTGTTTTCCTATTTTTCTAGTAATTCAGGCATCTTTTCGATATTCGTTGTGCTGCCTTTAGTTTTGGAATCGTTTTTGCTCTAAAAGTGCGTGTCACTACAGATCATTGTCACTCTTCTGTTGATTTCTTTTTCAGTACTTCCAGTCACTGCTTTAACTAAACATAAAACTCATACCATGGTTCAACAGCTCCACTGGTAATTTTTACTATTTTTTGTGTCTCCATTCTACCATGTCTTTGCAACTTGCAAATTGTCTGTAGTCCAATACACAGTTCTAAGACCAGCTTATTCTTCTTGTTGATCGAAATCCATTTTTTTTCCATGTATTTGGCGATAACCGTAATCAGTATCTTGTACGTTATGGAGAGGAGGCTGATAATCTACCAGTAAAATGGAAAGCTTGCAACATGAATCGATGCACACTTGGCTACAGAATGGAAGCTGATGTGTCTGCGAAGACAGCGCAGGAAAAATACCTAGTTATATGATGGATATGCATAAAAAAATCTATCCCAAGTTTAAGACTGGAGTTTTTCCGACGAAAAACAAAGAAAAATATTGCAATGTTTAACTGTTGGTCGTGGCATTGGTGGCCATGTATCTTTGGTGTATAGGCCACACAAAATGTAATCCGCAGCAGGCAGCTCCTGGACAGGAAAGTTGACATGGACTGCGTTGTCATCTAGTGATGGCTCCACACTGAGTTTTGACTGAGTGACTGCACCTGTGCCATGTAACTTACTCGGTATGAACTGATTGAGCACAGTCCAGGAGATAACATAAATGTTGCCCAGGTGTAGGGATACAGCAGGTACAACTTTTGGTCATGTGGCCCATTGAGGAAAGAAGATTGGCAGGGCTATTGACCTCTGGCAGTGACTGGGCTGCCCCTAGGTGGGTGGGCAGAGTGCAGCCATCCCTGTCGTCTGCAGAGTTGACCCTGTCGAAGTCCATCTCCCATTTGTGTTGGATGCTGGCTGAGTAGGCACCAAGTTCTCGATACAGCATAAGATTCATTCTGGAAACAGTTTTCTGGGCTGCTGTCAAGCTATTTCTCCACTTCTTTCAGGAGGTGTTGGTCCAGGAAGATATGAGGGTCCCACAAAATCCAGTTGTAGTGGGATCCAGGAGGCAGATGTATCTGGATAAGGAAAAAAAGGAGGTGGAGGTTCGATCTTCTTGCTCTGGAAGGTGGGGCAGGAGGTAACCTGTGTGGGTAACAGCAGCGTCCACGCACCACCAGTAGACACGTTGGTAGGCCAGGTGCTTAGTGATCACAATGCCTCAGTGTCTGTTGGGCAAGAGACAGAAGATGTGCTGGAGAGCTGTTGGTATCAAAGCTTTGGTGCAGCTGTTGCCACCAAGAGCAAGAGCGCACCTTTGAGGGTGGAGAGCTGATCCTGGTGATGGCAGTAGGCCTGGACCTCCAGGTATCACTGCTGCTTGCTGTCTTGTGGCCAATTGTGTTGCACCACTCAGAGCCCTTCGCCGAGCACTGTATCTACTGTGGTGTCGTGTGTAACGAACTTGGCATCCAGTGAAAGTTACTTCGGTGGTGACATTTAGATGAAAGCAGACTTCTGCATCTCCGTTGAAGATTAGTTCCTGGCCTTGGAACTGATGCACGAAGAGGTTAGCATCAGCACGTCAGGTTGTTGAGTAGTACTGAACGTCATAACTTGAAAGAAACAGCCCCCACCACTGGAGGCAGCATGTTGTTTTGTCTTTGGTTCAAATGGCTCTGAGCACTATGGGACTCAACTGCTGTGGTCATAAGTCCCCTAGAACTTAGAACTACTTAAACCTAACTAACCTAAGGACATCACACACATCCATGCCGGAGGCAGGATTCGAACCTGCGACCGTAGCAGTCGCAAGGTTCCGGACTGCGCGCCTAGAACCGCGAGACCACCGCGGCCGGCATGTTGTTTTGGTCACAATATTTGCTGAAACTTCGAAAAGAGGGTACAAGCGCTTGTGATCCATGAAGAAGGTGAAACGGTGGCGTAGGCATAGTTATGAAACTTTTTAGAGCGAATATGATTGCTAGGAATTCTTTTTTTACTTGACTAGTTACGTTGTGCAGTGGAGAGAGTCTTAAATACAAATGTAATTGGTCATCCTACTGTCAATCACGTGTGAAAGTATTGCGACAATCCATAGTCCAATGTACAGCTGCCAAGGTTACGGGCTTTGCATGATCATACACCCTCAGGAACGTGGAGTAGAAGAAAGCCTCTTTCAAGTTCCGGAAGGTGTTGTCATATGCCAGAGTCCATTGACAGAGAATGGCTATGAGGTGATGTAAGGATTCTTCAATGGCTGCTGTATGCGGAATAAATTTACAGTAATAACTGAGCTGCCCCAAAATCAATTTCAGCTGGCTGGTATTGTTGGGAATCGGAAATTTTTGCACTTCCTCAGTATAAAGTTGGGTAGGGTAGATGCTTGATGCACTATAAAGTGACCAAAGTACTCTACTTGGTGAACAAAAGAAACAGCACTTCTCTTTATTGCGTTCAATGAATTCGAAAGTAAAGTTCTATGTACTGACTTGGCAGAAAATCGTAGGAAATTTTGGTCTTACGTCAAAGCAGTAGGTGGTTCAAACCAAAATGTCCAGACACTTTGTGGCCAAAATGGTACTGAAACAGAGGATGATAGACTAAAGGCCGAAATGCTAAATGTCTTCTTCCAAAGCTGTTTCACAGAGGAAGACTGCACTGTAGTTCACTCTCTAGATTGTCGCACAGATGACAAAATGGTAGATATCGAAATAGGCGACAGAGAAATAGAGAAACAATTAAACTCGCTAAAAAGAGGAAAGTCCGCTGGGCCTGATGGGATACCAGTTTGATTTTACACGGAGTACGCGAAGGAACTTGCCCCCCTTCTAGCAGTGGTGTACCGTAGTTCTTTAGAAGAGCGTAGCGTTCCAAAGGATTGGAAAAGACACAGGTCAAGAAAGGACGTCGAACAGATGTGCGGAACTATAGACCTATATCTCTAACGTCGATCAGTAGTAGAATTTTGGAACACGTATTATGTTCGAATATAATAACTTTTCTGGAGACTAGAAATCTACTCTGTAGGAACCAGCATGGGTTTCGAAAAAGACGATCATGTGAAACCCTGCTCGCGCTATTCGTCCACGAGACTCAGAGGACCATAGACACGGGTTCCCAGGTAGATGCCGTGTTTCTTGACTTGCGCAAAGCGTTCGTTACAGTTCCCCACAGTCGTTTAATGAACGAAGTAAGAGCATATGCACTATCAGACCAATTGTGTGATTGAAGAGTTCCTAGATAACAGAACACAGCATGTCATTCTCAATGGAGAGAAGTCTTCCGAAGTAAGAGTGATTTCAGGTGTGCCGCAGGGGAGTGTCGTAGGACCGTTGCTGTTCACGATATACATAAATGACCTTGTGGATAAAATCGAAAGTTCACTGAGGCTTTTTGCAGATGATGCTGTGGTATATCGAGAGGTTGTAACAATGGAAAATTGTACTGAAATGCAGGAGGATCTGCAACGAATTGACGCATGGTGCAGGGGATGGCAATTGAATCTCAATGTAGGAAAGTGTAATGTGCTGCGGATGCACAGAAAGAAAGATCCTTTATCATTTAGCTACAATATAGCAGGTCAGCAACTGGAAGCAGTTAATTCCATAAATTATATGGGAGTAGGCATTAGGAGTGATTTAAAATGGAATGATCATATAAATTTGATCGTCGGTAAAGCATATGCCAGACTGAGAGTCATTGGAAGAATCCTAAGGAAATGCAATCCGAAAACAAAGGAAGTAGGATACAGTACACTTGTTTGCCCACTGCTTGAATATTTCTCACCAGTGTGGGATCCGTACCAGATAGGGTTGTGAGAAGAGATACAGAAGGTCCAAAGGAGAGCAGCACTTTTCGTTACAGGATCATTTATTAATCACGAAAGCGTTACAGAGATGATAGATAAACTACAGTGGAAGACTCTGCAGGAGAGACTCTCAGTAGCTCGGTACGGGCTTTTGTTGAAGTTTCGAGAACATACCTTCACCGAGGAGTCAAGCAGTATATTGCTCCTTCCTACGTACATCTCGCGAAGAGACCATGAGGATAAAATCAGAGAGATTAGAGGCCACACAGAGGCATACCGACAGTCTTTCTTTTCACGAACAATACGAGACTGGAATAGAAGGGAGAACCGATAGAGGTACTCAAAGTACCCTCCGCCACACACCGTCAGTTGGCTTGAGGAGTATGGGTGTAGATGTGGATGTAGATTTGATGCTGGCCTGTTGGAGACCTGTGAAGAGTGTATGCAGTCCTGTGTGTCCTTGCTTGTGACGAGAATGTCATCTAAATAGTGCAGGTGATGAGCATGAGGTAGCAATAAATGCTGAACGCAAGTCTGTTCTACTGAAACAGTACAGAAGAGGTACCGGTCAATAAGAAGCGTTGGGAATTCTCATCCAACAGAAGCTGGAGATCACATTGTGGAGATCAATTTTGGCAAACACATTGCCATCTATTAGGTGGGTCATTATGTCCTCTACCTGGCTGTTAATGTAGTTGAACAGTACTGTACTTGGAATTTAAATTGGCTGTTGGCTTTAATGATCTGACTGATGTAACTATGCAGCAGAGTGTCCAAAGGCTGCCAATCTATGATGATCGCAGAAGGCCCCTTATCTATCTGCAGCTCTATAGACAGATTATTGATATCTGGATTTCCTCTTGCTTAGAGCTCCATTAGTATCACTTGCGTCTCTGATGACTACGAAAACACTGGCTGCAAAAAAGGAACTGTTTAAGATGGTGTCTGACCTTTGAGTCTTCACCTCCACTGTGTGAATCCAACCTGGGTGTGGGGTATGACTGGAACTGACGGTGTTGGGTGGCAGCGAACATTTGTGATGGGTCCTGTGGGGCTAAGTTTTTGCAGAAGTTGGTAAATGTCTGGGCATGCTGGGTACCACCTATGATGCTGTGGGCTAAGAAGTGCTATTCCATGATTTTGATTTAGTTCATGCATAGTCCAATCTTCTTGTCAAACTGCTGGAATTGGGAGAGGGTTGGGGGGGGGGGGGGGGCATCGCCTGGTAGCCCTTGACCACGGAGTCGATCTAGGGGAGTGGCTGGAGAGCTCCAGAGATGATGTGGAGATGATCGCCAGCTGTTCGAGCAGCATTTCACGAATGTTCTGGATTTTCTAGAGCAGCAGCAACACCTGGGCTGAGACATCCACTGGTTCTGTCATCCTGCAGGCAACGTGACGTTAGCGTGCTTGAAACTGGAACAACGCACACCAAAACACTGTCCACCTGGGTGGGAGCACACACACGTAACGCACTACCTCAGAAAAAATATCTCATCATCAATTAACGTGTGTACCGAAGGCAGTGCAGGAAAAATGTCCAGGTATAAAATGAGCATGAAGTTTATTGTAACACACATAAACAGTTTCCTCCGACGGGAGTTAAAATGGAAAACAATAATTGAAAACAATTCGCATCTTGAATTATGGAAGAACAACGACAATATCTTAACATTGAAGGCCTGAAGATGTAACAGTTAATTCAAAGTTCCATAATCCAATGTCCAGAGGTAACTTGATGGAGCGAGGCCATCCTTTGTATACCGTCTAAAGAGCTGTGCCTCAGCTGTGTTGTTGATTGCAGGCTGAGTAGGCGCCAAGTCGTTGACGCAGCAGAAGTTTCATTCTGGGGAAAACCATGTTGGCTGTGGCTAAGCTAATTCTCCACTTCCTCCAGGACTTGTTAGTCCGTCAAGGTATGTGGGAGAGGTTCAGTGAAACTTGCAAAGTAGAATACAGGCACTGACATAATTTAAAGTGTGGGGGGTAAATATTAGTGGTACATGGACACTTGGCTACAGAGCACTGCCCACATTAGGAAAGATTCTGTGAGCGAGTGCCGGTCTGGCGCACGGTTTTAATCTGCTTGTTTCAAAATTACAATATGATGATCGAATTTTATAATAAATAAATGAATCATGTTATTATGTGAAGAAACCTGTCTTTCACTAGTATTTGTTGATTGAGGTTTGCGAGAGCATCCTTTGAACTGACTAACGCTTAACACGTATGTTCACGGTTGCATCCATTATGATATCAGTTCGTAAAATTCTCAAGACTCTCTCAGCAGTGTAACTCTGTTAAGTTGCTGTCTTACAGAAGTAATCTAATATGACATCGGGTGTTACCGCCTATGCAGCTCTCTGTTGTGTCAAAACAGTTACTAATGTATCACGACGTATACTTTTCAGCTGTTCTGCAACATTGTAGTCAGCTTCTTTATAACTTTTAACGTCAAGCGACGTTTTTTTCAAACCGACGGTTCTAAGTGACTTTCCTGGTGTATAAAAAAATGGTTCAAATGGCTCTGAGCACTATGGGACTCAACTGCTGAGGTCATTAGTCCCCTAGAACTTAGAACTAGTTAAACCTAACTAACCTAAGGACATCACACACATCCATGCCCGAGGCAGGATTCGAACCTGCGACCGTAGCGGTCTCGCGGTTCCAGACTGCAGCGCCTAGAACCGCACGGCCACTTCGGCCGGCCCTGGTGTATACTGCTGATGAAAAGCTATCAGTTTTCCAGCCATGTGGCAATGCTTAAATACTACATAGCGTCACACTCCTAATCTTCTGGTAAAGTGAAGAAGGTGTTGAGTATGACACTCGTCGAAATGTCGCAGTATTTTAACCCCGCAGAAAACTCGAGAGCTTTTCATTAAGTCTACAATTTTAAATGCCAGTTAGATGCAGCAACGTTTGGAGATTAATTCCACGGAGAACAGCGCTTGTTTACCTCTAGAAGGCTCAGTTAGCTGAGTCTATCGGATTCCTATCAACGTCCGCACAATTTTTATGATCCACCGCTTATGAAGATGGGGAGTCAACAATGTCTGGACGTACGCTCTCGAATCCTTGCCCTTGTATATCTCTAATAAACTTCGGTGCGAAATTAATCAACGTTTATTATTAATGTATTTTATTTTTCAGGATAAATTTCGGTAATCAGTTGTAAATAAATTTTGTTATCCTTTACCGGTTTCGACAAATTTATTTCCCATCTTCAGAAGCCTACAAAATTAGGGATACAAATTTTTAGAGCTTGGCTACACATTTATGTGAAGTATAAAAATTTTACTAGAGAAACTTACCTTGTTTAGCCGACAGTCAATGTTTTCCTTATAGAAGGATAACATTATGGTATGTTCGGAAATTTACATATTGTATGTCAATATGGCTCTGAGCACTATGGGACTTAACTTCTGAGGTCATCAGTCCCCTAGAACTTAGAACTACTTAAACCTAACTAACCTAAGGACATCACAAACATCCATGCCCGAGGCAGGATTCGAACCTGAGACCGTAGCGGTCGCGCGGTTCCAGACTGTAGCGCCTTAACCGCTCGGCCACCATGGCCGGCTATGTCAATATTTTAAGCACTGTTTCACAAGTTACAACAACTGAATCACATCTATGTATCTGTTGCACTAGCAGCAAGGAACATATATAAAAAATATAACCAAGGTATATTAACCGCTAAAGCGTAATAAAATTTATTTGCTGTTAACGACTGAAATTTATCCTCCAATTTTTTTTTTTTTTTTTTTTTTTTTTTTTTTTTTTTTTTTTTTTTTTTTTTTGTTTCTGGCATCAGCAGTTCTATCCACTGCAATGAAGATATGCCAAGTTTGTATGTTTCGCTAAATACACGATGATATTGTAACGTAAGTGTCCAACTAGCGAGAATTTCACGGGCAATTAGTGACGAAACACGTATCGTTTCTGCAAAGTTACTTTCTTGCTGACAGTGTCGGCTTGATTAGGTGTGTTACAGCCAGGTATTTTTTTCCGTCAAGGTACGGTTTGACGTTTTAGCAATGTCTGCTTTAGACAGAACTGCTAAAAACAGATGTTTTGAGACATAAGTGAAGGGAGAAAAACGTCCGTTGGACTCTCCAGCACACGAAAATTTGACCACCGCTGTAACAGATTCGTTGTCTTCCCGAGTACGGAAACCACGAACCGCGACTGTGCTTGGCACAGCACTCAGCGGGCTGTACACAACTTACGGTGACAGACATGAGCGTAGCTACGTGTTGGCTGCAGGAGTTGGCTGTCGACACTCTCGATCCCCACGTTTGTTTGTTCGTCTAGCTCATTCTCTCCAGAACAACTGGCGGCGCCTCTTTGAACCACGTGGAGGCGTTACACAGACATCTGAAGCGCTACCTATTTTTAAGATGCTATGTCTTTTACGGCGAAGCATACTTCATTGAAGACGGAGGCCAGAAATATAATTTAACACACCTTACGGTTCAGTGCGAAGGAAGAAATTAATATTCATTTAGTACATTTTACGTCAAAGGCGCCCTCTTCCTCTGCTTTTGTATCCGATCAGTGATCAGACTGATTAACGCGCTTTTTAGACTGCGGGTGACCGATCAACTTACTACAATTCTTCCAAGAATATCATGTAAGCTATTGAAAAATGATCTGTACGAAATGTATGAGGGACGCTTTGGCTTTATTTAAAAAAGTAAACAACGGGAGAACGCGATTCATCTCCGGTCGTTCGCCGTCCAACAATTTGTTACCAGTTTCTCTTGTTTGAAGACTGAAATAAAAATCTCAAAGCTCAGTGGATACCATTTGAATGAGGAAAATTGGGACGGGTGATGGATTTGAAATGACAGACACAGCTATATGTGAGACATTACAACACTTATTCCAGCAATTTAGCAGGCTCCAACTTAAATGTAGGTTAGAGAACCGCAGGAACAAGAAGCGAGAAAAAATTCTCAGACTGTAGAAGGCCGGATATTTATTTTTCCCGCAAAAGGTATTTACAAACCAGAAGCAGAGATATTACATACCAACATGAGTCAATAAGAATGATACAAACTTCTCTTCTGTCCATCAAGGAAGGAAAAAAAAATTTACAGAGCACCAACACTGAAATAATGAACAGATACCATTGTCAGTTGATTGCAATGGTAATGTTTTACACCCCACCTGCCCCCAACATTCCCACCTGTAACAAGCACAACGCACTGAATAAACACGGTTTCTCAATGTACTGTGTTGCAGTGAGCCGGGCGTGTGCCGACAACGCCACATGGGAGAGCGGCGCCAGCGTGAACTACACGTCGTGCGGTCTCTCCGAGCACGAGATGAGGGTGAGTGTACTGGCGCAACTCATATGGAAAGCTAAATAATATCAGTGATCCAGTTTCTTTGTATTCACTATCGCCAACTGCTTTACGACCAAGACGCTCCAATATCAACAACATGCTTGTTGCCGGTCGCTGCAAGGAAGCAAGTGTTACTGCCGAACACAGTGACGAGCACGCAGTAGCATTGTTCTATCTGAAGTCCTGTTGCAGTAGTGGAACGGCAGAGGCCAGATAAAGGATCTACAAACCCTTAGGTTGTTCCTTTGGTGACAGACCTACCAGGGAAAATTTTGTGGTAACAAATCTCCAAAAATACCGTTCTAGACCAAATTAAAATTAAGAGCATATAACCTCAGTTTTTAAAATTTATTACTTAAGTGTAAACAGTCTTATTGTAGATCTGTGATTTAATGAACTGATGGGATTAAAAAATCATTTCGTAATGACAGATGTCACAGGGAAGTATAGACGAAAAGTCTCATTGCAGTGATAGCTATATTTTGCTATTACTTTAACGGTATTCAACTGCCTTACCATCCGCTGAGAACTCATGGTGTGACATAAAGTGGGGTCCCCCTCCTTACACTCCGCTGTCGCTATTGTGGCTGAATATCTCATACAACAAAGATACTGATCGCCAAGCAACTGAGCCCTTTTCTGTCTGTGTGAAAGAAACTCTCTACCAGCTTGGTATAGCAGACATACTAGTTCTTAAACAGGGGTCGAGCAAATAACATCTCTGAATGCTAGTCAGTGTGAAGAAAACACTACGACACGTTACAATTTTTTTCGTTTTCCTGTGCTTTTTTCCCCTTGTTTTCTGCTCTGTTTTCTTGATGCATTGGACGATTTATTTTAGAATGAGTTTTGTGCCTATATTTCTTTGCGAAATTTTATTTCTGTTTATGTCATGGAGTTACTATTAATAAAACTGCTATTTTCATTTTTTTCTGACGGTCTGTGTGCGCACGTTTATTAAGATGTTATTTAAATGTATTTTCCATGAGTAGAATAATGTGAAGTGGTATTGTAAATCGCTTTCTCGGAATTTTTGAAAGTTTAATATTAAGAGATGTGTGTTGAGCTGTAGCAACGTAATGATAGGTCGACAGAGAAAAACACCACCAAAGAGTCTGGAAAGAGGGTAGGAGGCGTGCGAGTGCAAGTCTACTGTGTCTGTGAGCGATGAAACATAACTCTTTGATCGGAGACACGTTTCTGTGATTACAGCTGGTACCATGGACAAGGAATTAATAACTATACGTGGCGCATTGCGTTCCATTTGGACTGTTACTCGGCACATTAATCGCAAAACTATGATGTCCAGAACGCCAAACCGCGTCAGCGTTCTATGCAATATATAAAGCTTTGATTATAGACAACACTGCCTGTTTAATGCATAGCGCGGGCTGTCGAATTAAATTGGAAATATGGTTAGGCATTTTCGTATCGTGGACTGATGATCAACATGTTAGTCTTGAACGTACGGTATGCCGATAGCCACGTAATTGTTGTGGCCTGTTCACAGTACAGACTGCTTACCGCGTACCGCGAACTGTTCAATTAAATTACAAATATGTTGATGTAATTTCTTATTGCGGACCGTGATTCTGTGAAATGAACCGATCCACGATCGAACGGGAAACTGTAAATTGAGAACAGTCCCTATAAACAGACAACAAACATTATGATGTCGGAATATGTCGCGTGTAAACTGAATGAAGCGTGTTTTACTTATGTCACTGCATGCATGTACAGTAATTGGGAATATTTTACAAACATCACGCGTTGCTGCTGATTTACAACGGGCGGCTACGATCGAGAGGATCAGCAAGACAACGATAATTACTGGACTGCGCACTAAAAGACCATGGATCGAAAACACGGGCGTCGACGTCTCTCTGGCAGCATCAGCTAAGTGAAGGCTGACTTCATACTTTCGCGAACTGTTTCTGAAATGAACTTTATACTCAAGTTATTAATTGTGCTGAATATACGTAAATTTTTTTCACGACCACTGTACTTTAAAAAACTGAAATTTCACTTAACGCTGAATGGCATTTTTCAAGTAACTTTCAGAAACATAGATTAAAATTCAATTTCGTTCAGTAAAAACATTTTTATGACAGATATCAGTTCTTTAGAAGCCTGTCACTTGATACAGTCCTCATTACGGCAAATAACTACTGTTATTATCAGTGAGACTAAAATTATTCAGTCTTTATTTTTCATTAGCTTTTAATCCCTTACTGTTGATTATTTGTCTTATTTGTGAGTGTAATTTTCTTGTTTAATGACAGTTTTCGTGATGATTAATATCGCGTGTTGAACAAATACGTGCAGTGTGCGGTGTTCTCCATTACGTTAGCGAATAGCAGGCGACAATGTATAGCAACTGTGTTTAATGACGTACTATGGTAGCAGCGGAACATTTCACTTTGGGTAGATTTGTGAACACTCGTCATGTTACAGTTTTATGAGACTTGCTTGCACATGTAAGCATTATATTCGTGTAATTCTGGGAAAGTAAATGATTCTTGGTTTGAGTTTCCTCCACACTTACGTACGTGTGATATCAGACGAGATGTAACAGATTTCCTCCACTTTTATTAGATGACCACAGTCATTTCTAGCTAAATTAATACTCCTGTTTTGTCACACGAGGCCCATACTTAACTTGGACCTGGCGGATCACAACAAAATCAACATCCGTCTACAGTAGAAGTCTACTGGTATTTTATCGTCGTATCACGAGCACATAATGTTTTTGCTGGATCCAAGGGAGGTTGCGGTGTCTGTTATTTTCTCTCACTGTATCATTAGAACCTGCCTACCAAGCGATTTATTAGTATATTATGCAGAGTTGTGATCTTTCAAGAAAACACTGAAGCAAATGAGATTTCTTGGTGGAGGGAAGTTTCTTGCCTGTACGGAGTCTCTTAGCACTCTACGTGCTACTCAGCAAGTGTACCTTGCTGATAGGGCAATTCAGATGGTCCAGGACGCTCCACACATCTTGGAAATCTAGGGTACACGGGTACATTGGATTCGACAGGATTGACGAAGCTGGTAGAGTAGCTAAAGCAACCTGTCAGGAAAGCTCCACACTCCACAATAATGTTCCTAACAGCCTCTTATGTCATGAGTAACAGAGCGAGTGACGGCTGAGTGGGAGAAACAGTGGCTCGAAGTTACCAGCAACAAAATGCGGTCTGTTAAACCAACCATTCGACCATGGAGCACTTCCTTTCGGACTCAAAGAAGGGATGAAGTGGTCCGCACTTACCTTGGTATCGGACATAGTCCAACGACACATGCTTATCTCTGGCGGCATGAAAATCGCCCGGAATGCAGTGTTTGTGGCATCACACTCACAGTGCATTATGTTAAAATGTCGTATGTTTTGTATGCTGATAGGGAGGAAACGTTTGGTCTGCCGAGGGACTTACCTTCTATTTTGGACGGTGACGAGGTGACAGCAATAAAGTTGTTGACATTTTATGTGGCGACAGAATTCATACACGGTTTGATAGGATGAACCTTTTAATATGACTTATGGTGGCTAGTTCGGTTCTGCAATCAACTAGCCATCTCTTTGCCATCCATTATTTTCTTAATATTACTGACTGAGTACCTGGCGTTGCCCAGGTACGTATTTATTCCAAACGTCTGCTAGTCCATGTTCTCTTTCCCCCCCCCCCCCCCCCTCTGCCCATCTCCCCCTTCCCCTCTCTCTGTCAGTCTCCTCCTTCACCCACTGTCTGTCAATTTCCTCCACCGCCCTCTCTGTTTCTTTATCCACCTTCTACATCCCTCAGTCTTTCTCCATCTCCTCCTGCTGTCCCTGTGTCCATCTCTCCTTCCTCCTCCCCTTCCCCTCCCCCTCCCCTCTATGTCAATCTATTGCTCCACCCTCTGTCCATCTGCTCCTCCTACCTCTGCCCAGCTCTCTTCGTCCCCCCCCCCCTCCACCCGCTAATTTCATCTCCTACTGCCCTTCTCTTTGTCCATATCCATCTCCGCCCTATCTGTGCCTACCTCCTCCACACTGTCCGTCCATCTCTTCCTCCTCCTCCTCCTAATTCCACGTTATCACGCACCCCAATAGGAGACTGGTGATTCTAACGGCCACATTATCTCTCTCCAGATTGTGACGAATATGTGCACAAAGTTTGGTTGAAATCTTTCCAGGGTTTCAGGATTAGCTTTTCACTTGTGGGTTTGCCCACTTACACACATATCAAACATATATACAGGGTGAGTCACCTAACATTACCGCTGGATATATTTCGTAAACCACATCAAATACTGACGAATCGATTCCACAGACCGAATGTGAGGAGAGGGGCTAGTGTAATTGGTTAACATAAACCATAAAAAAATGCACGGAAGTATGTTTTTTAACACAAACATACGTTTGTTTTAATTGGAACCCTGTTAGTTTTGTTAGCACATCTGAACATATAAACAAATACGTAATCAGTGCCATTTGTTGCATTGTAAAATGTTAATTACATCCGGAGATATTGTAACCTAAAGTTGGCGCTTGAGTACCACTCCTCCGCTGTTCGATCGTGTGTATCGGAGAGCACCGAATTACGTAGGGATTCAAAGAGAACGGTGATGGACCTTAGGTACAGAAGAGACTGGAACAGCACATTACGTCCACATGCTAACACCTTTTTATTGGTCTTTTTCACTGACGCACATGTACATTACCATGAGGGGTGAGGTACACGTACACACGTGGTTTCCGTTTTCAATTACGGAGTGGAATAGAGTGTGTCCCGACATGTCAGGCCAATAGATGTTCAATGTGGTGGCCATCATTTGCTGCACACAGTTGCAATCTCTGGCGTAATGACTGTCGTACACGCCGCAGTACATCTGGTGTAATGTCGCCGCAGGCTGCCACAATACGTTGTTTCATATCCTCTGGGGTTGAAGACACATCGCGGTACATACGGTACATGATGCCCACCACATTGAACATCTATTGGCCTGACATGTCGGGGCACACTCTATTCCACTCCGTAATTGAAAACGGAAACCACGCGTGTACGTGTACCTCACCCTTCATGGTAATGTACATGTGAGTCAGTGAAAAAGACCAATAAAAAGGTGTTAGCATGTGGACGTAATGTGCTGTTTCAGTCTCTTCTGTACCTAAGGTCCATCACCGTTCCCTTTGGATCCATACGTAATTCGGTGCTCTCCGATTCACACGATCGAACAGCGGAGGAGTGGTACTCAATCGTCAACTTTAGGTTACAATATCTCCGGATGTAATTAACATTTTACAATGTAACAAACGGCACTGATTACGTATTTGTTTATATGTTCAGATGTGCTAACAAAACTAACGTGGTTCCATTTTAAAAAATCGTAGGTTTGTGTTAAAAAACATACTTCCGCGCATTTTTTTATGGTTTGTATTAACCAAGTACACTAGCCCCTCTCCTCATGTTCGGTCTGTGGAATCGGTTCGTCAGTATTTGACGTGGTTTACGAAATATATCCAGCGGTAACGTTAGGTCACTCACCCTGTATACTATAAATATTTCACTCATATTTGCACGCATATTTGACCTGTATCTCTATCGGATTTTCCTCTGCAGTTTCATTTTCATGCGGCTAAATGTTTGTGGTGACAGTATCTCCCGAACTATACGCTGTACAGTGATATAATTTTTTAGGCTCATCCAGTGGCATATGGGTCTACCGCCTGCGAAATATATTGTCAGTAGAGTTTGTCGTAAGAAATAGTGAATTAAGACGTTATATATGATGCCGCAGATTTCTCGCATCTCACGGTTTGAAGTCATATCTCCTATGCCGTGTTTCGGACAATACTATTTATTTTTGTAGGTAGATTGAGCGTCGTATGTGAATGCTGTCAGCGAAATATGTTGTGAATAGAGTTAGCAGTGAAGAAGTAATAAAATAAAACGTCACGCATGATGCTTGAGTTTGTCCCACATCTCTATTATCTGTAGTCGTACCTCTTCACCTATGTATCGTACTATCATATATTTTTGTAGGTATATTTAGTGGCAGATTTGGCTACTGTCTACAAAAACTTTTGCGAATAGAGTTAGTTCCAACGAAGTAATAATTTTAAACGTCTTGCATTTCATGACAGTTTTTCATGGACCTCAGTGTTTACGATGTCATATATCCTGAACTCGTAGACTACGTGTCGCACAATAATATAATTTTGCTGTTGAATGTGAATGATGTCTGCAAATTATATCATGAATACAACTAGTAGTAAATAAATAATAAATTAAAACAGTATGATTGAATAGCGAAAATGTAGCAAGCAATAAAGATTCTTTTTTTTTTCATCATTTTGTGTAGGTTGTCACCGTGAAAAAGTTTCTTAAGAGATTTAAATTGTGTGTAAAATTTATTGCAAGTCTCTGAGAGCTCTAATTCTCAATTACTGAATTCTAAAAGTATGGGTATTCGTGCGTCGTGGCCTACACTACTTTTTCAGCCTCACCCCACCCGTTTCATAAGGTAGTTCTTACCCCTATAGCGATGATTTCCAGACAGTAAGTCATACGTTAACCGAGTTTGATTTAAATCGGTCCAGTGGTGTAGGAAGAGATGTGAAAGATACATACATACACACATACGTATATACATACTTACACACATCCATTCTTGTGATATGTATGGATTGACGTATGTTAATGGTATGAACAGGTATAGAGGTATACTGGAGAGGGTCGGAGAATTTTTTTACGACGGTGGCTGTAGTTATAAGGCCTTTGCTTTTTGTTCCAATAACGGTAACTACATAGACAACAGTACCGTGGTCTTGAGCAACGGCGCTGATGCCTTTGCTGTTAAGCGCCCAACAGCTTTAAAACCATGCTTCCATCCAAGGTTAACACTGCAATGACAATTGTGTGTTGGGCTACATTGACTGATACAGCCTTCGTAACGCTGTAATGTGAATACTGGAAACTTTTTAGATTGGTTCCAATAGCTAGTGGCATCATCATTACGACAAAAGCAATTTTTATGAAAATATGTTTGTCTTGTTAATTTGACTCTTGAATTTCTGCTGTGACCTCACTAGTCAGTAAGTTGTCCTTTAGATGCTACGAATATGAGGAAACTTCTGTGTTTCCCAAAATATCTCAGTAGCAAACAAAGCTTTCTTGTACTGGTTTTCCCCAACCTCAGGAGCTCAGGAATCGGCATCTGGTGACAGGAAGGGAAACATTTCATGGATCCTGCTTTGGGTGAAGTAGGGTAAGCTTTCTGCAAAATCTAACTCTCTTCAGACTGAAAAAAAAATCCGTAACGATCCGTTTAAATGTGTTAGTGATTTTATCAGCTGAAGTGCCACGCTATTGTCTGGATGCCACTATGAACCTGAGGCAAGCGAGCGTGGAGTTTGAGGGGTGAATGCCAATTTAAATCATGTCAGCTGTCCACTGAGCAATTCAGCCGAGAAAGACCATAAAAATAATTACGTCAACGTTCCCCACGACTATAAGGTGGCTTGCACCACATGTTAGAAGAACTTTTTTAATTAAACATTTTTGTTGTGGGCCTCCATGTAGTGCACGCTCCTAAATTGTAGCCAGGATAGACAAGATCCCCATTTACGTGCAGTAAATGGGGATCTTGTAGGGGAATTGAACCATAGGGGCACGAAGAGGGACAGGGCGTGAAATGTGGTACAAGGGTACTATATGTTTCATGTGTACCTTAACATAGGGTAGTTATTATGATATTAGTTTGTTGCACATGTAGTAAGCAGACCAACAGTAAATTACTGTCACTGATTCTCACAGCAGACAGAAGGCAGTACAACACACCATTTTACGAGCTCTTATATGTACCGTGGGAACTGCCCGTCTCGGAAATTACACGGCGATCAAAAAGTCGCTCACATGAGCCTCAAGAAGCGAAACACAAAACTCTCTTCACTGTAGTTTCAAAGAAAATAGCACTCACTATTCGTCAACGCGGTACGGCACGTCACACTCCAGTTTTTTGACAGTACAAGGTGTTTTCAAGAAATGTACCTGGTTTTCGGTTGAACAAATTCTTGCGTTTTGACTATTCTCCCAACCACTAAGCTGAAACCATTCCGTGTACGTGAAGAAAGTGTGTGCGATGCCATGGTCGTCAACAAATGACTGAAACGACGTGCAGTACGCTAGACGCTTTTCTCTATCAGGTGATTTCAATTGCTGCACACTACGAACATGATATGCCCGATATTTTAACCTCTGCGTCACTTTCTGAGCATTACCGTGCGAAATCTGAGACTGAACTAATAGCCTCCTCAAACTTTTTGAAGGCGAACGCAGCATCATATTCCTCGCCTTAGCCGGTTTAACGTTGCCAAAATGGTCGGTCCTCTAGTTTTCTTCTTAGCTGCAACAGTTCCACTTTCCCGGAAACGGGCGATTAATATTGTTATTATTGAATTGTTCGTCATTGCAATATCTGAGTATTTCGCACGAAACGTAACTTGAACACGTGCGTACAAACAACTGCCAAATACTATTGTTGCTCTCGAGAAAGCGACATGCTTACCAAGTAATGAACTGCGGAATATTACAGACGTCATGAGAATGTCATTTACATTTGCGTCTTAGTTTGTTGTCGATGATACCTGAAGTGCTGTCCTGCGGTGGCTGTTCGGAGAAATGCAATGCAACTCCAGACATTTATTTTCATGTGCACGACTTCCCGGTCCGCACTGTATTATCTACCCAGTAGCCGTTATACGTCCAAGAAACTCATAAAATGAATTTAGGGACAACTCCTACTCATTTATATTACACTGTAAACGAGCTACTTATATGGTAATAATCGTAAAGTAGAAAAACACACTGGTCAACAAGAGAGCCATTTCTGTAACATGATCAAACCCATGAGGACTGGGAAGCATCAGTGGACAAAAATAAGAACAAAATATGTGTAGTCACCTTGAAGGGGACGTTCTGACGAAATCCTTTGGTGAGAAGGGTTGGGTGCAAATCCTGATCTAGATGTGACAATGGATTTTTTCCATAATTTTATAATTATGCATGTGTAACGATCATATTGTGTGATACATAGTGATGCGACTGGAAACTCGCTCATTTTCCACTGCAAGTACGAACAGGCGTTGTGTGAGTGCGGAAACAAGATTATGCATGGCTACAAGGGTCTCCCGATTAAGTGACATATGGCGGCAGAATTAGATTAGACGCTGGGGTGTTGCCACAGAACCGCACTTAATGGAGTAGAGCGATGAGCTGGTAATCAACCGACAAGCCACTACGTTCCTGGGTGGGGTACACACACGTACGCCCCCCCCCTCCCCCCCCTCCCCCCCACACACACACACGCGCGCACACAGCAAGTTATATCCTCACAATGATTATTCGCAAAAAAAAGAACACAGGCAACTCCCGCAGAAACAGTAACATGGTCGTGTCCATTCACAGCGAAACGGTTCGACCTCCATCTCTGCATAGGCCGTTGCTCATGGTGTCACGCAGACAGCGGTTGTGGAATAGTCATCACTTGCCCAAAAGCCAAATGGCTGTACAGCGGTTATAGAAACACTGGAGCACTACTGTAAAAAAGGGTTTACTGACTGTGCTACTCTGATATTTATACACTGCTTGACAAAGAGAGTGAAGCGCCCAGAAGGGGAGGAGGAAACGAAACGAAACTTCATGTGCTGAGAAGGTATGTTATTTCTGTGATTATAAAATCGAGCCAAATTTACAAAGAACTTCGCGGTGTGAGCCTACTTATGTGTATGATGTTGCACCCTCTCTGGCCTGAAATCAGGCAATTCGGTTGAGAATGGTATCAAAAAATCGTTGTATCCCCTCCTTAGCTATGTTGGCCCGTGATTGTTGCAACTGGTCTCTGACGTACTGGATACTGGCGCCGGGACCAACATTAGGTCGCAGCATATCCCATCCAAGTTCTATTAGGAATAGATCTCGGGATCCTGCTGCCCAGGGGAGTACCTCATCAGCACCTGGACACTTCATGTAGACACGTGCCATGTGTGGGCAAGCATTGTCTTGCTGAAAAATGGCAGCACGAATGAGTCGCGTGAGAGGCGATACATGAGGACGAAGGATGTCCACGACATACAGTTGTGACGTCAGAGTTTTCTCAGTCAATACAAGCAGTAGCTTGAAGTTATACTCGCTGACTCCTCATCCCATGACGCCGGGAGAAGTACCGCAAATCCTCTCCAAAACATTGGAAGAATGAGACACCTCCTCAGGTCACCGCCATATCCGCCGGCGATGGTTATCCAGGGTAGTGCGGAACCACGATCCATCGCTGAATGCAGTGCGACGCCATTCCTCAGCAGTCTGTGGTTCCTGGTCACGGTACCACTCGAAACGCAGCCGTACCTGTTGTGATGATAGCAACTTACTACGCATAGCACCGCAATTCCCTAGTCTGACTGCTGCTAATCCGTGAACAGCAGTGCGGGATTACATAGAATGTTCTAGGGAGTCCATTACATGATCTCGGATGTCAGGCGCATGTTTCAAAGGCTTACGAAGTGCTTGAAGCACAAAAGGAAATCTACCCTTTTGGTGGTCGAATGTGGTCACCTGAACCTTGACGATAAGTATGCGTGCCCTCATGTTCCCATGCTGGCCAACATTGGACCACTATCACATCCTTATTACCCACAAATCTGGATATTGCACGATTGGAGTAGAAGACAAAAGAGACCCTGAATGAGACCCTTTTCTGTACGGCGCTAATTACGCTGTCCGACACGGGTGCGACATATGTGAGTCCTTAAGGGGAGGTTTACTATATTTGACCCGAAAAAAGCATGTTCTTTGAGAATCTTTTTCTCGAGATGTGTAATAGGTATCAGTGTCAAATTTGGTCAAAATGTTTATTGATATTTCCTCTACAAACTGGAATTATTTCGACCGGAAATGTCGTAGAACAAAGGCGGAAGTGCCGTCGGAACGAACCAAAATTTCGATGTAGACCTACACGCGCGGTATGTCACAGGTCAGCCGGCTCGTCTGAAATCAAAATTATGTTGACATTAGCGAAGTATATAAGATTCTTTACGAGTTGTACCTCGCTTAAGTTATTTGGACCATAGGGAACAAAATGGCGGCCATTTTTCATCGATTTTTCGACTTCGTCGGTCAAGAAAAAATATTTGTAGTTGATGGATCGGAATAAAAGTGGTACAACTACTAGACAATTTAGTTGGTTTCGTCGGAAACAAACAATCATGCCAATCGGTTCAGTAGATTTGAAGTTACAATACTCCGCCATAAAAAAGTCATTTCGAGAAAAACGCGTTTGAAGTTTTCACTACATATAAATGCAATATTATGCAACTTACGTTCAATCTGCTATTCCGGGTCCATAAACTAGTGCTGCCTTTTCCTCATAGAGGACGTTCTGCTCGATCTGGGCCATCCTGTGCTGCTCCAGAGCCGCTCGTACTGCCGGTGATCATACACATATATGAGCTGTGATAACAATACTTAACACGATGGACACTAATGCCCTCTGGTGCCGTTCTATCTCTTATAGAGGAACGCAATTTTAATTGTTTGCATACCCGCCGATGATGTGTATGTGTACGAAGTTATTTTGACATCCGACCGTGTCTTCTGGGTGCTTCAATACGTTTCGTTAGGCAGAGCATATGAGTCAAAGTTGAGAAAATTACCACTGCTTCTATTAATCTTGTCTGATAATCTACAGCTCGTTGCTTATAGAAAAGAATGGAAAGAATGGGTGTACGCTGTGAGGTTCTTTCATCTTTTTTTTAATATCCAAAATTTAAAAACTGAAGATGCGTGAAGTTAGATGTGATCCTTTTTTTATTCCAGATTGGTTTGGACATCTATTTTTCTAGCTTTCTCTCAATGATTTGATAATCAATTCTCGTTTAACGTATTATTTTCCACCTTCCTGTTTTTTCTGTGCTCACTGTATATAGGGTGATTCAGCTGCTTCTACCGATGTCGCTTTTTTATGTAACCTGCAATATTCTGTTTGTCCCTCATAGCCACAACCGAGATTTTCAAATGGTTCAAATGGCTCTAAGCACTATGTGACTTAACATCTGAGGTCATCAGTCCCCTAGACTTACAACTAATTAAACCTAACTAACCTAAGGACAGCACACACATCCATGACCGAGGCAGGATTCGAACCTGCGACCGGAGCAGCAGCGCGGTTCCTGACTGAAGCACCAAGAACCGCTCGGCCACCGCGGCCGGCAGAGATTTTCATATTCTCTCACTCGCTCCGCGCAAAATATTACTGCTACAGGCAAAATGAGCGGGATGTTTCTGTAGGAAATTTAACGTAGTTGCATTTTCACTAGAGGTGGTACTTTTCGAATTATTCGAGAAAAACGTACGAAAGTTACCTTCAGACGCATCCTCACTTCAACACTCAGCGCTCACTAGTCAGGATTTCTAGTACGCTGTTCATGGAACTTCCTTCTACCACTATACAGAAATTTGTGACAGCGCAAGTTGTTTCCCACATCGGACCTTCATTAACTGACCTGAATACGCCACAGGCTTCGTCGAGCACTTAAAATTGCAAATTTGACGTTTGTGTAAATTTTACTTAACAGTTTTGTGAATTTCAACATCATACAATAAACAGTTAAAAAAACTGAACTCCACTCGACCAGCCCATGAGGACCCAACGGTTCTGACCGGTCACCGTGTCATTCGCAGCCCACAAGCGTCACTGAGTGCGGATATGGAGGGGCGTGTGGTCAGTTTACAAGGCCGGAGCCGCCACTTCTCAATCAAGTTGCTCCTCAGTTTGCCTCACCAGGGTTGAGTGCACCCCGAAATAAACAGTTACATCGCTGTAAGGGTCGAATTGTCAACGTAATCAGTTTTAGCGCAATGTTTACAAAAGTCATTTTCCTTTCGTTACCCTCTCAGGCACGTTTAAATTATTATAGCTCAAACAGTAGAGACGAAAGAACGTCGAACATCGGAAATGGTTCATGTACTCGGAATTTTTTGTACTGTGATAGAAGGGAGTGCCACAAACAACTTACTTCAAATCTTTACTGGTGAGGGATGAGTAGGGGGATGGATGGGGGGAGGGGGTGGAAGTGCGTTTGAAGGTTACTTTTGTGCGTTTTTCTCAAGTAACTCGAAATCCACGGCCTCCAGTGAAAACGTATCCCAGAACAAAACTTAACTACATTAAATTTCCTACAAAAAGATCCTGTTCATTTTTTTCTGTAGGCCTAATAGTTTGCTCATAGCGAGCGAGAGAATATGATGATCTCGCGTTTGGTATATGAAGGCCAGATACAACACTACGGGCTGCACATATGACATCGGTAGAAACAAGTGATCACCCTGTAGGTTGCTCGTTATGGATTTCCTCTCTTTCATAGCGCTATTGTTCATGATTTGTAAAATGTATTATATTTTATTTCCGTGGTTGTATGCCCTACCTATCACCTGGTCGTCATTTAACGTAACGGAGGGAAATCGCGTGTGCAAATTTTTTGTAAATTTTGTTAGGTGTGTTATCGTGTTAATCGTTTGCATATCGTATTTTCGGAGACGGAGATTGGCAACAGCCCGGGATTTGGCTAAACGGGCGTAGATAGGTTCATATAAACCATACTAGGGCGGTCGGTGTATCAAGTAAACAGTCGTTCATCTGATCCAAATCTGGCTTACCTCACTGTCTTGCAAGCTAGCGCAGTGTGATTTAGCCCTCACTAGAGTATCTTATTATGGATTTCATACAAATTTTAATCTTTTAGTACTTGGTTTCCCTTCAAATGTGAATGTCGCGGAAGACTATAGAGTTGTCAGAATAAAACTCATGTTTGAACTGTAAATTTTCGTTCTTGTCTTTAAATGCAGCCAATACCTCCTTACATTATTGTCTGTAAGTTAAATTAATTATGGTCATTACGTTCTCAACGTATCTTTTCTAATACAAAGAGCTCTGCAATTGCTGTCCCCAGTTGATTTCCTTACTCTGAGTATATACAAAACGAGTTGGAAGAAGATAGCACCACACTTAATTGTGCTCAAGGATTGGTACACATGTGACTATAGTGTTTATGTCAGCGAGCTGGCTACGATAAGGATTTATCGTCTAGACTGCTCTCTTAAGCGCGTTCCAGACAGGTTCGAGACTACATAAACAACAGGCAGAGCACTTGACAAGTACCCACTTGAAACCAGAGCTCCGTCGCTTCATTGAAACCGTTCTCCAGGAAATCTTCAGAGGAGCACTTGAGGGCGCAAATACGACTGTATAATGCGGGGATCTAATAAGTTTCTGGAATTAAATGAAGAGGAAGCAGACAGTATTGAAAAGCAAACAATATTGAACATATGAGGTAGTAAACTTGATCAGTTCTCTTTCCGTAGTAAAAGCGTTTCTTATAACGTATTTGTAATGTCATAGTGATTTAAGAATCGTAATAAATCGGTTTTGTTAATACCGAATGAAAGTACCTCCCTTCTGTCATTTATTGCTCTTACCGGAGATATACTGAAAGTTTTATTCAGCCTAAAATTTTTAAGAAGATTAATTTAATCACGGCAATACTCTGAAAAATTAATGTTATAGAGGAAATTGTTTCAAGTTTCTGACTGAAATGACACCAGAAAGTACACAAGCTTTACTCGTGAATTGATGTTTCCAGTAAAGGAACATGCTATATGAGATACTTTTTTGTAATAAACAGATTTTGATAACTGACTTAAAATGGGAGCCCTTTCTTAAATAACATCTGTCAAATACTAAAAGTGTGTAACTCAGTCGTACTGTTACTTAGTATACTTTAATAAAATTGCTTTTTCATTTTGATTTGTGCAAGACGATATCTAATAACTCTGAATACATTTAATGAAGAAGTTAACATTCAAACAAATCAGAGGTACTAAATGTTTCATTAATATACACACCTAACTCTGTAGCCATTCAATTTTTTTTCACATAGTCTCGCAACATGTCGTGTTTGTGTGTGTGTGTGTCTGTGCCTGTGTCTGTGTGTGTGTTTGTGTGTGTGTGTGTGTGTGTGTGTGTGTGTGTGTGTGTGTGTGTGTGCCAGATTTAGGTATAAATAAAGTAACAGCTAACGAATATAATTTGTTTGGGCGTTAATTTTTTGATTAAATGCATTCGGAGTTATTAAATATCGCCTTGTACAAATCAGAACAAAAAAGCGATGATTTAGTGTACAAACCTCAGTCTTACAATGTAATTGCAACGCAGAATGATGTTAGTTACAGTTTTGGCAATATACGTTGCTAGATGAGGGAACAAGAGGGAGAATAGAAAATCAGTCAGTCCAATGATTTTATTCTGTAAGAACTTTCAGAATTATTTAATTATTTTATTTGACTTTTATCCGCCAAGTTCAAGGCGCGTACGAGTCGTTAAACTGCTGATCTTTCAATAACTGGCTCTGTGAGTCAATTCAAAAACCGGAGAAATACAAGGGCTTACCATCTCTCTACCCAGAAAAGCACTGTTATGTTGAAATAACCTTGGGTCAGTGGTAGTTTTATTGTAATTTACAATGATTGTTTGAAGAAGATACATTATAAACTTGAAATCTGATTAAGTTAAATAAAATTCTTTTGCTGAATCCGAGCGAGGTGGCGCAGTGGTTAGCACACCGGACTCGCATTCGGGAGGACGACGGTTCAATCCCGCGTCCGGCCATCCTGATTTAGGTTTTCCGTGATTTCCCTAAATCGCTCCAAGCAAATGCCAGGATGGTTCTAATGAAACGGCACGGCCGACTTCCTTCCCCGTCCTTCCCTAATCCGATGGGCCGATGACCTCGCTGTCTGGTTTCCTCCCTCACAACAACCCAACTCTCTTCTGCTGAAACAAGTAGTGGGCTATTTTCTCGTCGTAATGAAATGATTTGTGTACTGTAAGTGGCACACAGGACTCTAATCGTACAGTAGGATACGAGGATACTATACGATTCGTTTACTCTTTAGAACAGACGTTGTCATCACACTACTAAGTCAGTTAAAAAATGGTTATTAACAACGTCCAACAAATTTCTCTGCACCGTTAGTCAACATACTCGGAGAATAAAGCATATTATCGCACAAAAATGGTATATATTTGGACCTGAGCTCTTACTCAAAATATTATCTACTTGCACACTTGGCCGGCCGGTGTGGCCGTGCAGTTCTATGCGCTTCAGTTTGGAACCGCGTGACCGCTACGGTCGCAGGTTCGAATCCTGCCTCGCGCATGGATGTGTCTGATGTCCTTAGATTAGTTAGGTTTAAGTAGTTCTAAGTTCTATGGGACTGATGACCTCAGATGTTGAGTCCTATAGTGCTCAGAGCTATTTGAACCATTTTTGAACTTGCACACTTACTACAAGTGCTCAGAGAGTTGACGAGAATGTGAAAATACTCAGTATAGTGTCTCCCAATTATCACTTCCAGTCAACAAAAACTCTCCAGAGATTTCACTGTTGAGAAAGAAATACTTCAAGGATACATTGTAGGGAGCTAAGCTTTTGCAAAGGCTATCTGAAGCAAGCACTTGTCTCGTAGTATCGTAAAGGCCGTCATCTAGGCTGTAGAAAATTCCCAAACATGGACCTGCTTCTGACATAGCCAAGACGCAGCATAACATGATTTGAATCTGAAAGCCGAAGCAGCCAGGTTACTGCATCCATAGAAGCGCTTTAAAGAGAACACGCCCTCCCGCCAAACACTTCCTTGCCTACCACATCCCAAAATTCACGCGTCATCCTCTGGCCTGCATCGCCAGGAAAGAGAGAGGCCACGAAGACAATTACTGTACATAGGAATTTATAAGGAACAATGAAAAGAAAAAGAGATAGGTGGTAGAAAGTAAGCAAACTGTTAATATTTCAAAAGTAATTTATCGCACTATGAGACAGGCCGGTTAATGACGTCATGGAAAAACGTGGTGGTGGAATGCCCCTATGGGACCAAACTGCTGAGGCCTTCGGTCCCTACGCTTACACACTACTTAATTAACTTAAACTAGCTTATGCTAAGTACGACACACACACCCATGCCCGAGGGAGAATTCAAACCTCCAAAGGGGGGGGGGGGGGGGGGAGCCACGCGAACCGTGGCAAGCCGACCCAGGCCTCGCGGCTACTCCCGTCATCTCCATCCAAGTCTACATCTACATAGACACTCCGCAAACCACCGTACAGTGCGTGGCAGAGGATACTCTGTACCACTACTTGTTATTTTTCCTCCCACTCGCAAATAGAGCGAGGGAAAAACGACTATCTGTACGCTTCCGTATGAGCCCTTATTTCTCGTATCTTCATCTTCGTGGTCCTTACGCGCAATGTATGTTTGTTGGAGTAGAATCGTTCGGCAATCAGCTTCAAATGCCAGTTCTCCAAATTTTCTCAATGGTGTTTCTCGAAAAGAATGTCGCCTTCCTTCCCGAGATTCCCATTTGTGTTCACGATGCATCTCCGTAATACTTACGTTTTGTTCGAACCTACCGGTAACAAACCCGGCAGCCCGCCTCTGAATTGTTTCGATGTCTTCCTTCATCGGACCCGATACAGATGCCAAACACTCGACCAGAACTCAAAAGTAGGTCACACCTGTGCCCTATATGCGGTCTCCTTACAGGTGAACCACTCCTTCCTAAAATTTCTCCCAATAAACCGAAGTCGACCATTTATCTTCCCTACTACAGTTTCACATGCTCGTTCCACCTCGCATTGCTTTGCAACTTTAGGCTCAGATATTTAAACGGATTGATTGTGTCAAGCGGGCCACTGGCAATACTGTATCCGAATATTACACGTTTCATCTTCTTACTCATTCTCATTAACTTACGTTTTTCCACATTTAGGGCTAGCTGCCATTTATCACACTAACTAGAAATTTTATCTAAGTCGCCTTGTATCTTCCTGCAGTCACTCAAATTCTACATTTTACCGTCAGCAAACAATTGCAGACTGCTGCCCAACTTGTCTGTCAAATCAGTGATGCATATGGAGAACAACAGCACCCCTATCACACTTTCCTGGGGCAACCCAGACGATACCTTTGTCTCTGATGAATACTCGCCGACGAGGACGACATATTTGTTTCTATTATTTAAGAAGTCATCATGTCACTCACATATCTGTGAACTTATTCCATACGTTCGTACCTTCGTTAACAGCCTTCAGTGGGGCACAGTGTCAAATCCTTTGCAGAATTTTTAAAAATATGGAATCTGGCTGTTGCCCATCATCCATAGTTCTCAGTACATCATGTGTGAAAAGTGCAAGATGAATTTCGCACGAATGATGCTTGCTAAAACAATGCTGATCCGTGCACATCAGCTTCTTAGTCTCAAGAAAGTTTATTATTTTCGAACTGAGAATGTGCTCTAGGATTCTGCAGCAGTCAGAAGTTAGGGGTATTGGTCTGTAATTTAGCAGGTCCTTTTTTACCTTTCTTATATACTGGAGTCACCTACGCTTTTTCCAGTTGCTTGGGATTTTTCCCTGGACGAGAGATTCACGATAAATGCAAGCTAGATAAGTGGCCAAGGCCGTAGAGTACTCTTTGTAAAATCGAACTGGGGTTCCATCAGGACATGGTGATTTACTTGTTTTCAAATCTTTTAGTTGTTTCTCTACGCCAGGTACGCTTTTTTCTATGTCGTCCATATGGGAGTCTCCCTAATGGTCAAATGACGGTATGTTTGTACGGTTCTGCTGTGAAAAATTCCTTCTCAATATTGAACAAAACTGTAAGATCAAACGTAAAAGTTTCATTGCAGAATATACAGATGACATAAACAGGTATGAGAAGAGCAGAAAAAGAAATCCGATAGACAACTATTCTACGGATTATTTCAAGGAAACAAAAACGAAGATTGGTTGTAAAGTGCAGAAAGAGATTTATTTGGACGTGTGCTCGGTATATCGATTGACCATGAAATGGATGTGGCCAATATTTTGTTATAACCTATGAAGCAAGAGATATTATGATAACTGATGAGTTTTTTTATTACTTCATACTGTGACGAATGTCCGTAAAACCTCTGAATGTATTTCAAAGAAAATTATACATATGGTAACCCAATTAAAAGCGGCAAGGTATGACGTCATTTTTGACCAGTACATTTCGCTATCAGTTACAGATTATGAGAGATCTCTTTGCATGAGTCAACACAGCTCGAGTTTAACATCACTGGACTCTATCAAGTTCGACCATCTGACTTCGCAAATGAATTGAAAGACATAGGCTTCAAACACGCTCTTGTTGATTATCTTTCTCTGGGCTTCTAACTAGATGGTACCATTCATTGGCAATAAACGCGTTTTCGTTCATTGTAAACAATGTCACTCTTATACTGTCACCTATAATACAGTCGTGTCTGACATCGAAGAAAGTCTGTCGTGTCCATATCATCGAAGGCTGACACGAAAATTGTGTACCATGTCCGTAATATTGATGCTAAGGCTAATTTTGTCAGTCGATATATATTGCAGCAATCATGCTGGGCAATATGCATAATTTAAAACGCGATGACTCCCACCTGACTTGTGAATATTGACTGACTCAGGAAATAAGCTGAGATACGTTGATCTTTAAAAAATTTACGGGAAGTTAGGACCGTCCATTTCTCGGAACTTACCAGGCTTTCATGCGATCACTGGGTGTGATTGAAACCTAGCCTTTTCCAAAAAAGGCAAACAAAGGACAGTACCAAGACGCATTTACCAGATTCGGTGAGCTGCAGCTATTTAATGAGTCCTAACTATAAGAAAAAAACTTTCAATGTAATTCAAGAATTAATTTGTAATGTTTAAAACATTGCAGGAATGAAAGATGTAGATGCTATAAGACTTCAATTGTTCGTTAACACTTACACTGCTTCCGACGTAAATGAAGCGTGCACTCGGAAAAATATTAAAAACTTAGATGCGACTGAACGTCGACAGCAGTTCCGAAGAGCAAATTACGGCCCTAGTCTCTGGACTTATGCTCATAATGAAGATTCTTGATATTTTCTGATTTGAAAATTATAGGTGGAAGTTAAGACACTCAGTACCAATTCAATTGGTTCGACGGAGACCAATTACCGGCTTTCTTTAGTTACTCGCTTGAGACAAATTCAAGTATTTCGCTTTAACTTAAAATTGCTTTTATAAATTGGTAACTGTTCGACTCTTAATTATGGTATTTGATTTTAGAGAGGCAGACACAAATAATGCTGATGATTAAGATGACTTAGATATCCAGTAACAAGACTGGCTGGGTGACGAGTTATTAAATATTAACGACGACGATGATGAATGTTAAAGAATCGCAATATGCTTATTAATGAAAATAACTAATATTTCAATAACATTTTAAAATATTTACTGTACACATTTCTTTATATCTTGTAAGAAAAAATGCAAATCAATATATCTTGATGAAATTAAATGCTGGTAACAAACATCCAATTTCCGAATACATTTAGCGTATAACTTTCGTCCGTATGTCAACAATTTAATACCATGCTGTAATTTGTAAATCAGCATTAAAATATTATTTGATTCATACGAACAGTTTCATTGGACTACAAAAGCATTTGTTCAAGAGGGCTGTGTTACAAAGCCATCTGATTGTCAAGCACGCGCTCGTGCTCGTGGTGACATTTTAAATGTGCTTGGGGGATGTTTGGCCACTACGATTTTTATCCAAACTTATAAATTATATTGAAATATGATAATGATATAATCTGAAGAAATGAATTAAATTTGTGCCACGGACGGAACTTGAACCTGGGTCCGCTGTTCGCTAAGAAGATACAGTTAAAGCTGGAACTCAAACGTCGCAAGCATAATTTACGTATTGAAATAATTCCCTAAATATCTCATACAAAAATACACACTCAGACTGTAAGTATACTGTTATTTTTTCGCGAACTTGAAACCGTCTGGTGGAAATTACGGCAGACGGAAACTGTCTGGCATTATTGATTATAAAATTTCATTGATACTGTGTAACATATACACAAAAATCAGCAGTCAGACTTTAAGAAGAGTGAACAATGTTTTTATGTACTGTTCACACTTGGTATCCAAGCTAGCAGGTATGCATGCATTCAGAGTATATACACTGAAGCGCCAAAGAAACTGACATAAGCATGCGTATTCAAATACAGAGATATGTAAACAGGCAGAATACGGCGCTGCGCTTGGCAACGCCTATATAAGGCAACAAGTGTCTGGCGCAGTTGTTAGATCGGTTACTGCTGCTACAATGGTAGATTATCAAGATTTAAGTGAGTTTCAACGTGTCTTATAGTCGGCGCATCTCCGAGGTAGCGATGAAGTGTGGATTTTCCAGTACGACCATGTCAGGAGTGTACCATGAATATCAGGAATCCGGTAAAAGATCAAATCTCCGTCATCGCTGCTGCCGAAAAAAGATCCTGCAAGAGGGGGGCCAAGGTCGTCTGAAGATAATCATTCAACGTGACAGAAGTGCAACTCATTCGCAAATTGCTGCAGATTTCAAAACTGGGCCATCAACAAGTGTCAGCGTGCGAACCATTCAACGAAACATCATCGATATGGGCTCTCGGAGCCGAAGGCACACTCGTGTACCCTTCATGATTGCACGACACTAAGCTTTACTCCTCGCCTGGACCCGTCAACACTGACACTGGACTGTTGATGACTGGAAATAAGTTGCTAGGTCGGAGAGGTCTCGTTTCAAATTGTGTCGAGTAGTTGGACGTGTACGAGTATGGTGACTGCCTCATGAACCCATGGTCCCTTCATGTCAGCAGGAGACTGTTTAAGCTGATGGAGACTCTGTAATGATGTGGGGCGTGTGCAGTTGGAATGATTTGGGACTCCTGATACGTCTAGATACAACTTTGAAAGGTGACACGCACGTAGGCATCATGTCCGATCACCTACATCCATTCATGTCCATTGTGCATTCCGACGGACGTGGGATATTCCAGCAGGATAATGCGACACCCCACACGTCCAGAATTCCTACAGAGTAGCTCCAGGAACACTCTTTTGAGTTCAAACACTTCCGCTGACCACCAGACACCCCAGACATGAACATTATTGAGTATATGTGGGATGCCTTGCAACGTGCTGTTCAGAAGAGATTTCCACCCTCTCGTACTCTGACAGATTTATGGACGACCCTGCAGGATTCAAGGTGACAGTTCCGACAGGTGGCTCTGGACAGCAAAACGTCAGTGACTGCGCATGACAATCGTGTATAAAAGGAGCTGTAATGAGAGAGAGAATCAGATGCGCCAGCAGTCGCAGCATGTTGACGTTACCTGAAAAGGCGCTTTTAGTGATTCCATCGCCATAGGAGGGGGATTCGAACGGGTAAAGGTTCGTTGACAAACGCAAGAATGATTTCAAAGTTCGAAGCTACTTGTTGTTTAGACGACAGACCCCGAGTGGCCGACCGAGCACGAGCTTAGACAGTTCAGGAAGAAATGGAGACTGTAGCGGGTTCGTCTGTGAACGGGGAAGTCAGCGCTCGTGTAATCGCACGTCGCACCGGCATTCCATACACTACTGTTTGGTTGGCACTTAGGCGAACCCTCCGATGCTATACGTACAAAATACATCGGCACCATGAACTGTTACCTCGCGATTTTGTGAAGCGGTGGGCATTTACGGTGTGGGCGTTTCAAAAGATGGCGGAAGATGACGATTGGTTGAGTAACGTGTTGTGGACCGACGAAGCTCATTTCACGCTCTGAGGGTCTGTCAACGCCCACAACTGCAGAATTTCGGCTACCGAAAATCCTAGAACTGTCGTGGAAACTCCATTGCACGACGAGAAAGTCACGGTATGGGTTGAATTTACCACATCTACCGTTATCAGGCCTTTTTTCTTCGATGAAATACGTGATTCTGGTTTTGTACCGGTAACTGCTACCGTGACGGGTGGGAAGTACTCCGATATGTTACAGAATTGCATCATCCACAGCCTGGCTGATAAACACCTGCTGGAACGTACGATGTTAATGCACGATGGCGCTCCACCCCATATCGCTAGACGCGTGAAAGATCTCTTGCGCGCGTCGTTTGGTAATGATCGTGTGCTCAGCCGCCACTTTCGACATTCTTGGTCTCCCAGGTCCCCAGACCTCAGTCTGTGCGATTATTGGCTTTGGGGTTACCTGAAGTCGCAAGTGAATCGTGATCGACCGACATCTCTAGGGATGCTGAAAGACAACATCGGACGCCAATGCCTCACCATAACTCCGGACATGCTTTACAGTGCTGTTCACAACATTATTCCTCGACTACAGCTATTGTTGAGGAATGATGCTGGACATATTGATCATTTCCTGTAAAGAACATCATCTTTGCTTTGTCTTACTTTGTTATGCTAATTATTGCTATTCTGATGAGATGAAGAGCCACCTGTCAGACATTATTTGAACTATTGTAATTTTTTTTTTTTTAGTTCTGATAAAACCCTATGTCATTCCAAGCATGTGTGTCAATTTGTACCTCTCCATCTACATTATTCCGTGATTTATTCAGTTTTCAAATTTGTACTGACTTTTTGATCGCCCGGTACTACCCTGTACGACACATTTCGTTATGCAGAAAATAAGTAACGTTTGGCAGCCTTGGGCTCTTGGTCTAGAAGTGCCATCTGTCGAGTTTTAATCCAAGGCGGAAAGGCTGAAATCGGTTACGTGAATAGGATCAACTGCAAATCCCAGTTACTGACTGTGGCTCGTGTGGCTGGCGTCACCGAGTAAACAGCGGGCTTCTGGCGAGTGTAGAATCAGCGGAGCTGCGGTGTGCTCGACTGCTGGCGCAGCACAGACAGAGCAGCCTCTATCGCACAGTGGCGGCCACAGCTGACGGCTGTGCTGAGCTGATGAGGCCCGCCGCCATCCGGTCTGCGGTTTGCACGGCGCCACCAGTTGCCGTTCGCCTCGCTATCGCCACGCGTCCCTGCGTCTCTGCACCCCGGTGCCCTATACCTTACACTGCAGTTCGGCTACACCAAAAGTGTTTTGCCATACAGTGCCATTTTTTTCTGTCGATATTAAAATTTAATTTTTTCCTGCTCCGGTATTCTAGAAAGAAAAGCGTATTGTAACTCTGAAGGATAGTGAAACTGACTTTTAGGAGCAAAATGAATGGTGGTCTGACGTATTAAGTTCACCGGACAAAATAACACGCCTCGGCTCAGAAAAGTCAGAGCTCTATCAAACTGTGACCACATGACTGGATCATTACTTCTTCCACACCAACTTCCTCCTCTCCTTTTTTCAAACTCCGGAACAGCTTCTTTGTGTCATACAGACTTTCAATGTACTTTTTTCAACGTTGTAATGCATTTAATTGAGGTTTCATTCCTAAGCAACTTGTAACGCTGTCTTTGTACTTCATTCTTAAGATTCTTATTTTCTTCTTCACTCAAAAAGCTCTAGTCTCCATGGTATCTTCACTTCTTTTCACTGTACCTATGGTGTTCTGTTGATAGACCCTTGTTTCATCTGCGTGCTCAGTTGCTCAACGGTTGGACGTCTATTCGTCCGTACACATCACCGCATCTATGGTTCACCCCTGTCATCTTTGGCCCGTGGTGCACCACAGCCGCCTCAGCCCATGTTTTGGATATTACCTTTTCGCCATGCACGGCGTACCTTATCCACGGCGGCACGTGAACGGTTCGAAACTTAGCCGTTTCGGAAATTTTTCCACTCTTGGCCCGAAAGACAACGATCACTCCCTTTTAGAAGACCGATAAATTGCTACGTTTCGGCATTACGACAACTATATTGTTTACCACGTTCACCTGACACACTTTATAAACCCTCCACCGTTAGTACTGCGACCTACCATCTGTGAGTGGTTACTGAACGTTGAAGTCGAACATTTGTGGTAGTCATATTAATGTGAGTGGACCGTGTATGTAACTCCATCGGATAATTAGTCTGAGAAGTCACGCTTCTGCTGAGCAGAAAAAATATGCTCACCAATAGATACACTACCGTTTGTGGAAACATCAACACCAAGAAGGAAACTCATAAAATCAATTAATTTAATACCACAGGTCAGGTACATTACAAATGACAAATGATTACCGTTTCAAATTTGTACATGTCCTTTGAACCATACCATTCAGTATGTCGTGCGGTCACCAGGCGCTGCAAATAGAAATGCTATGCGCCGTGGCATTGAATCAATAAAGTTCTTAATTCGCTCCTGAGGGATTTCCCTCCGCGCAGTTTGTATCCGAGCCCACAAATCTGTGACACCAGTTACTGGAGGACCGTGACGCACCAGGTGTCGACCAACCATATCCCAGACGTGTTCGCTGGGCGACAGGTCTGGTGAACGTGCAGGCCAGGGAAGCAATGGTACCCGTCGCTCTTCGAAGAAGGCCTAGACATTCGTCGCAAAATGTGGCTTGTGGAGATGCCTGAAGCAGGGGGAGTACTTCAGGCTCCACAACCTCCGTTAGGTACCGGTTGCTGTTCAAAGTGCCCACAATGCATACGAGGCGACATCGGTTGTTGTAATCAATGGGGCCCCAAATTATCACACCCGGTGTTTTTCCGCTATACTGCTCTACAGTGCAGCTCTCCATGTTGCGCTCACCACGGTACCGCAGCCGCGCGGGATTAGCCGAGCGGTCTCAGGCGCTGCAGTCATGGACTGTGCAGCTGTTCCCGGTGGAGGTTCGAGTCCTCCCTCGGGCATGGGTGTGTGTGTTTGTCCTTAGGATAATTTAGGTTAAGTAGTGTGTAAGCTTAGGGACTGATGACCTTAGTAGTTAAGTCCCATAAGATTTCACACACATTTGAAAATTTTTTGAACGGTACCGCTGGACACGTATGCGGCCATGACTATAGGACACGTTGAAGCGAGACTCATCAGGAAAGATTGCGTGTTACCACTCAGCACCCCAGTGACGGTGTTCACGCGCCCTTTGCAGTCGGAGGAGCTTCTGGTTTCTGGACAATAGAAGCCGACGTAATGGCATGCGTGCAACTAGTTCAACCTGCAGCAGACGGCGACGAACCGTCGATGCAGACAAGTTCACACCTTTTGCAGTGCTGCAGCGATGAGCCAACACTGTGGATGACGCTGTACGGTCCGTAATGGTCATGCGGACAAGATGACAGTCATCTCGCACTGTGGTTATGGTCCGTGGTCCAGTTCCCGCTCGTCGCTGCGTACGACCTTCCTCTATCCACTGCTTCCACACACGCATCACTGTCGTAGCAGCATGCCCTGTGCGACCCGAAATGTCACACTATGACAATCCCGTTTCCTGGAGACTGATCATCCTGCCCTGTTCGAAGTCGCTCACACTCCAATATTTCTCCCTTTGACGTCGAAGAGGCATACTGGCACCCACTGTATTGTTCCACCCTGTGTGACAGCTCTGCACAGACTACATAATGTACAACACCAACCCTATTGGACCGACACGAGAGGGCTCTGCTCAGCCTACGTGTATCCCATCTCGGTGCAAAACGTATCACGTATTGCTTACACACCCGTCGCCACTACCACCGAGTATGGCGCTATTCGGGTAATTCCTTCTCGGTGTTGCACTTTTCACAAACGGCAGTGTAGAAACATTGAAGCCGTAGTCGACAATATGAGTTTGGTTTCAGGAAGGGAAATGGAACCCGAGAAGTAATTGCGACGTTGTTCCTAGTAATGGAAAACAGACTGAAGACAAATCACGATACCTGCCTAACATTTGTGGACCTAGAGAAAGAATTCGACAACAATGTTTGCTTACATGTTTCTGTGCACGTTTTAATTAGTTTAATCTTGTCTTCGCAAAACTTACGGGAGCGGTACGTAATAAAACAATGAAACAGCTAATGTGGCAAGCTTGCATCTCAACTAATTTTAGCAGCACTTCAGCACCTCAGTAGTCTGTGAGCTTATGTTATACAGGGTGTCCGAAAACAACGTATACACACATTGAAACTGAACATCTCTTCACTGAAATGGGTTAGAAATACAATTTTAGTGGTGCTAGGTGTCTCATGGTCCGACTTAAGGTGGTAAATGTTCAGACTGGTGGCCGTCCATCGCAATACACCGTCGACAATGACTTGCAACTGAGCGACATGCCAAATTTCTTGTTTCCAACGGAATAGTGTCACAGGCTTGTTCAATTTGCTCTCTAAGACAACCCAGTGTGTGTGGTATCGCAGCGTAAACTGTGTTCTTGAGAGTACCCCACAGAAATAAGTCTAGAGGAGTTAAATCTGGAGAGCGAGCGGAACACACCACACTCCCTCTTCGTCCTGTCCATCTGGCAGGGAATGTACGATTGAGAAATGTCCTCACATCCAGGAGAAAGTGAGGTGACGCATCATCCTGTTGATCTTCATTTCCAAACACAACGCTAGGACCAGGAGTTATCATTCCCAACATTTCCAAGTGCGAGTCGCCCGTGACAGTGTTCTCCAAGAAGTACGCCTCATTAACCCTCTAGGAGATGATGTTTGGTTTGTGGGGCGCTCAACTGCACGATTATCAGCTCAGTTCAATCTCACCACTTTCATGAATGATGATGAAATGATGAGGACAACACAAACACCCCGTCATCTCGAAGCAGGTGACGATCCGTGACTCCGCCGGGAATCGAAACCGGGACCCCGTGCTCAAGAACCGAGAACGCGACCGCAAGAACACGCGCTGTCCTCTAGAAGACAGACCACCCCAGACTGTTACTCCTAGTAGATTAACGTGCCTTTTCTCCCTGGGCTAGAACACGCAATTATGGCGGTTAATTGTTCCATCGAGGTAAAACGTCGCTTCATCTGACCAAATAATTCGATCTTGGATACGTTACTCGTCTTCACATCTGTTAATGAACCAGTCACAAAATTCTCTTCGCCTATTAGGATCATCCTCGTTAAGAGCATGCAGAAATTTTGGAACGTAAGGGTTAAGGTTCTGAGACCGCAAAATTCTATGAACACTGCCTCTGCAGATCCCAGTCTCACGAGAGCATTGACTCACAGATTTTTTCGGGGATCGTGTGTATGCCTGGATTACTGCATCAACACTCTCATTGTCTGCTGAACTTCTCTTCCGGCCGCTATGTTCCTTCTTCATATCGTGCACCGTTTCTTCGACTTCAAACTTATCTCTGGTACTGGTAATTGCTACTCTTGTCGGTGGTGGTGTTCCAAATTCGACTCTCCATCGTCGGCGTACCGCACTCACATTCTCTGTTTTCCAGTAATACTTCAGCACCCATTTCCGTTTTTCAAACGATAACGCCATGTTTGCTGACAATCCTGAAACAAAAGAAAGCACTGTTATGTTTTTCACCACCTTCTAAATTATTACCCATAAAAGTTGTATTTCTGTCTCCTTTAATTAAAGAGATATTCTCTTTCAAAAACTATGTACATTATTATGGGAAACCCTATGTATACATGTAGTAACGTTCATATCCTATGACGCTCTGTGCTGTTGGATATCTGATTACGTAAATAATTCTAAAGGTGTCAAGTGGGCAATTTGAGTAATAATTTTTTTGAGTGTTACTTTCAGTAGGTACGTAAGGGGCTAGACTATATTCCTAGACCCATCACTTAAAGATTGTCTTTGAAATCTTATAACAAGGCGTTCACGGGATGGTTTACATCTATCTTCAGGCGTCTGCCAATTCAGTTTTTTCGGCATCTCTGTAACGCCCTAGCTTGGGTCAGACAGACCTGTGACTATTCGTACTGCCCTTCTTTGTATACATCCAGTATCGCCTGTTATTTGGTACGTGTTCCACACAGTATTGTAGGATGTCGGGCACGAGCCTTTTGTAAGAAATCTGCTTTGTAGACTTATTTTATTTCGTTAGCATTTTACCAGTGAACTGAAGTCTGCCACTTGCTTACCTACGACGAGCCTCTGAGATCACCCTGTTTCATATCGCTTCAAATTCTTAGACCCCGGTATCTGTATGCGTTGACAGATTGCAGTTGTGAATCATTGATTCCATGGATACCAGTAAACCTCCGATTCTTTAAAAAATCGCACTCCGGTGTATAAAACACCTTCAATTGACTGATTACTTTGCAAATGAATTAATATGTTATATATTTGACGTTAAGCATGCAAGCGAGAAAGATTAGGAAGGGTTTGAAATTATTTTTTACGTTCGTTGGAAGTCGCTAAGTACACTCATTACGAAACACTGGATGCATTTAGTCTGGGTAATTTGAGCCCCATTTTAAGCTGAAGCTAGTTTTTTACGCATCTGAATGTCTATGGCAGCGTTTGCTGTTTTGTACGTAATAATTTTAACTGACCAAGTTTGAAAACTTATTAAAATGGAAATAAGGTTATAAAGCTCTTTAATTCTTACAGTCAACATTGTTAACGAAGACAATTAACATTTTACACGTTTTTCTTTTTCGAGGAAACGATTTTGTCTAGGTTTGGTACAACATTCCGTGATGCTGCTCACCTCAAAGAATTAGTCAAATTTTTATCGCCAAGTAATGAACTGTTCTTAGTTTTAGCAAGCTTTAAAAGAGAGGAAAAGCGCTCAGAAATATACGTGAAACCAAACATTGAGAGAACTTTGGCTGCGTGCTTGTGCAAAAGAAGATATTTCTCTCGTGGAAGACAGCTGCAAAAGTCATCCAAAGTTTTACACATAAGAAAGTGGTCCTTCAGGCGGATATGGCACTGTAGGTCAATCAGCTCTAGCTGAAGCACATGTGAGACGTCCTCTGCCCGAAGGGAAAACGGGCGAACAAATGTATCTGCCGGCTGGCGTTCGGGCGGTCCGCACGGCCAGCTAAGCGGCACGGCTCGGCCACTGCAGCAACATAACGAATTCGCCCGGGGCGCTGGCCGCGTGCGATCGCGGGCGCTAGCGCCCCAGGGGCACAGTTTGGACGAGCCTGGTCTATGGTGTCATTTCTCGTGAGCTATGTTTCATACAATGACATAATTTTGTTGGTGCATTGACTGGTATATGTGGATACTGTCTGCAAGCTGTGTTGCGAATGCAGTCGGTTGTATAGAAGTAATAAAGTAAAATGTTATAGTGAAGTTTTCGTGGATGAACAGCATACATGTAGTAAACCATAAGCCAGTTTCGTCTCATCATTTTGTGTATGGTGTCAGCGAGAGAACGTTTCGTTTTTTGGAGATCCGAAATTATGAGTGCAGTTTGTTGGAAAAACACGCTAAACGCTATCATTCTCAAATAGTGGATGTATGAAGCCCGTGTATTTGCGCTCCGTCAGTTACACTGCCTCATGATAAACACATGGTTTTAAATGAATAGACTATCACCGCATTTTACATTCTTAAATTCGGTCAATTGTTACGCGAAATATAGAAAATCAGTTTTCGTCATGAATAACTGCGTCATTTGCAAAAAATCTGAGAGCACTATACAGTCCACCGGGTCATTAACACGCAATCAGAACAGGGGCGCGCCTAAAGTTACATCTTACTATCACTATGCATGTAAAACAACATGCTGCGTCCTTCCAATCAAGTAGGTAGTCATAAATTTCGTTTGACATCACATAAAATTCTACTTTTCTTTAATAGCTGTTGGCGTTGTACTGAGTTGAATGTTTTTCGGAAGTCAAGAAATACTCAAGCTACCTGACTGCCGTGATCCAAGCGTTTGAAGATGTCATGTGATAAAAGCATGTGATGAGTTCCTCATGATTGTAGGATATGCAGCTTAATCTCCATAACCGTAGCATAGCACAGGAGAGTACAGTCATACCAACAATTTGGGAAGTAAATGTTGCTGTTTCAACAGTGCAGGAATATGCGACTGTCAACTGTCGTGCGTGTTCGAGTTCTCTTATGTCAGCTTTCGCCGATTGTTGTCTTGGCCTGGCACGCTCTTGTAATGTTGGAGTCTATATAGTGTGCTCCTCGTAAATAATGATAAGAAAGTTTCTTTGCTGTTAAACAACTGTTTAGTGGCACATGATATGGAATTGTATGACGAAAAAATGTTAACAAATGTAACATCTAGTTATATTGCAGTCGCTGCTGTTGTTAATCGCCGGCCGCGGTGGTCTAGCGGTTCTAGGCGCTCAGTCCGGAACCACGCGACTGCTACGGTCGCAGGTTCGAATCCTGCCTCGGGCATGGATGTGTGTGATGTCTTAGGTCAGTTAGGTTTAAGTAGTCCTAAGTTCTAGGGGACTGATGACCACAGATGTTAAGTCCCATAGTGCTCAGAGCCATTTGAACCATTTTTTGTTGTTAATCAACATATGAGTCCTCAAAATTCAAGAATAGTTACTAGAAATCATCTTTCTATGGCACCCTCTGAAAGTCTTTCGCTTATTTGATCGAGGGCCTGCTACAACGTGGCGATACGCACCTCGACGCTGAGACTTTGTAATCTGCGGATACAGCCAGTCTGTAAAATCAACGGCATGCTTATCGGCATTTGCATGGCAGTGCCTCGTGGAGTAAGTAGGGTGTCATTGATTAGAAATGAACTACAAGAAGTGATGACAACAGTAATTGTTTCAGTTAACAACATACCTGTCAGTGATAGAGATGGACAGTGTTAGGGCATTGCAGAGACAAGAATCAGTGAAGGTGGAACAATTGGCATGGCGGAAGACAATCAGGAGGTCAAATATTAAACAGTTACTGCTTCCTACCCTGCAAATGTTCACACGTGAAGTTAGGATAAAGTTTTCTAGGCTTTATTGATCTGTTTATAACACAAACTTAAAAATTTAGATCACATGAAATTATGTTATGTGGAAGACATTTCAAAAAGGTAACAACCGTCAGCAAGTTTTGTTAAACTGTTTACATGATGATGTTGATGATGATCACGATGTTGATGTACATATTGATGTTGATGCTGATGTTGGATGTGGGGTGCACAACAGTGCTGTCATCAGTCTTTACTGGAAAGGGGGAGGGGGGGGGCATTAGGACTGTCAGACGAAAATGACAAAATTACCGAAGATTCCTGCCGAAAAGATATTTTCTGTTAAGTACATAATAGTCTTCCCAAATATTTCTGTGACAATCAAAACAAAATTACTTATGGTATCACAATAGTGGGTTATAAAAGAGGTAGGTATACCTGAAGGAAGTAAGGAATGAAGATTAGAACTACTAGTTCATTAGAGCCGAAGTACAAGCTCGGATTGGCTACGGAAGGGGATGAAAATCGGCCGTGGCCTTTCAGGTGAACCATCCTGGCAGTTATCTGGAGCGATTCAAGGAAACCAAGGAAGACCTGTATCTGGACGGCCGGACGAGGATTTGAACCGTCGTCCTGCCGAATGGCTCGGTGGTAGATGCACCTAAAGAAACTGTTGGCCATAAAGCAAATATTATGCACGATCAAAATTATCTTGTAATACACTAACATCAAGTACCAAATCAGTAGTAATATTCCATTCCCATATGTTTTATTATTTCACAAATAAGTTACATACGCATCCAAAGCATTGCGCACAATGAAGTCAGAATGACTTTTGACACTAAAAGACTTTTGTACTCAAACAAATGCCACATGTAATTACAAACAATGTAGCAAAGTTAATCCAACGGCAATAGAGAGTTTTTTAAACCTCGCCAAAGAACAAGAGTGGCAGGATGAGTAAGTGCCAATAACATAGATGACAAATATAATGCTTTCCTTAACACATTTCTCATGATCTTTGTGAGTTGCTTCCCATTAGAACGTTCTAAACGTGGTACTAGCAGTAAAAGGCAGCCCGGGTGGCTGACTAGTAGGATAAGGATATCATGTAGAACAAAGCGGAAACTATATCAAAATGTTAGAAGTAGTCACAATCAAGCTACAGTAGCCCATTACCAACAGCATTGTAAGGCGCTTAAGAATTAGAATAGCTAATTTACAGGACAAAATTAAAACCATGTGATCAGTTGTGAAGGAAGTGTCTGGTCGGCAGCGCAATGTCGACGATAGAAAGTCAGTTCGTAGTAAAAAATTTCTGTTGCTGATAAATCAGATATATGTATAGTATTTAACAATCATCTTCTGAGCATTGCTGGTGAATGAAATAAAAATTTAGTTTCTACAGGGAATCGTATAACTCTCTTGACAGGTGCCTTTCCGAGATTGATGTCTGAAATATTCCTCTGTGAAACAGAAAAGGGGGGACATTGAGTCAATAATTAAACCACTAAAGACTAAGGAGTCTCAGGGATACGATGGAGTGCCTAGCAGAATACTACAGTTCTGTGCTGCACATTTTACCCCTGTATTTAGCCACATTTGTAATTTTTGCTGTAGTAATGGTCAGTTTCCTGAACGGCTAAAGTACTCAGTAGTAACGCCGATTTATAAAAAAGGAGAAAGCGATAATGTAGACAATCTTAGACCTACTGCTATGCCATCGGTGTTTGCTAAAGTTCATCTACATCTACATCTACATCTACATTTATACTCCGCAAGCCACCCAACGGTGTGTGGCGGAGGGCACTGTACGTGCCACTGTCATTACCTCCCTTTCCTGTTCCAGTCGCGTATGGTTCGAGGGAAGAACGACTGTCTGAAAGCCTCCGTGCGCGCTCTAATCTCTCTAATTTTACATTCGTGATCTCCTCGGGAGGTATAAGTAGGGGGAAGCAATATATTCGATACTTCATCCAGAAACGCACCCTCTCGAAACCTGGCGAGCAAGCTACACCGCGATGCAGAGCGCCTCTCTTGCAGAGTTGCCACTTCACTTGAGTTTGTTAAACATCTCCGTAACGCTATCACGGTTACCAAATAACCCTGTGACGAAACGCGCCGCTCTTCTTTGGATCTTCTCTATCTCCTCCGTCAAACCGATCTGGTACGGATCCCACACTGATGAGCAATACTCAAGTATAGGTCGAACGAGTGTTTTGTAAGCCACCTCCTTTGTTGATGGACTACATTTTCTAAGCACTCTCCCAATGAATCTCAACCTGGTACCCGCCTTACCAACAATTAATTTTATATGATCATTCCACTTCAAATCGTTTCGCACGCATACTCCCAGATATTTTACAGAAGTAACTGCTACCAGTGTTTGTTCCGCTATCATATAGTCATACAATAAAGGATCCTTCTGTCTATGTATTCGCAATACATTACATTTGTCTATGTTAAGGGACAGTTGCCACTCCCTGCACCAAGTGCCTATCCGCTGCAGATCTTCCTGCATTTCGCTACAATTTTCTAATGCTGCAACTTCTCTGTATACTACAGCATCATCCGCGAAAAGCCGCTGTGTTTGTTAGGACAACTGATCTTATTATAATACGCGATTTTGCTATCAAATGTACAGTTCGGCCTTAGAGCTCGTTTAACAACTGAAAATGCTATATTCTCTTTCCTCTGTCTGGTACTGGATGGGTTAAACAAAAGGTTTCGAACACTAGGCATGTTTTTTGATTTAACTAAGACGTTTGATTGTGTTGATCACAATACAGTATATTGCTCCAGAAATTGGACCGCTACGTAATACGGGGAGTAGTTCGCAATTGGTTCACCTCTTACTTTAGCAACAGGCAGATAAAGGTCATTACTCACAGTGTTGAGAATGGCTGTGATGTGGCGTCTGACTGGGGTATGGTCAGTCGGGGGGGGGGGGGGGGGGGCGCTCCTGTTCCTTGTTTATATAAAGGATATGCCCTCTAGTATTATGGATAACTCTAAAATATTTCTGTTTGCTGATGACACTGGCTTGCTAGCAAAGGATGTTATGTGCATCTGTGGCTCGGTTTCGAATAGCGCAGCTCATGACGAAAGTTCATGGCTTGTAGGAAATAAACTAACGCTAAATCACAGTAAGACTCCGTTTTTACATTTTCTAACACACAATTCGACAAAAACTGACGTTCTAATTTCACAGAATGGACATATGATTAGCGAAACTGGACAGTTCAAATTTCCAGGTATTCAGATAGATAGTAAACTGTCGTGGAAAGCCCACGTTCAGGATCTTGTTCAAAGGCTTAATGCTGCCATTTTTACTATTCGAACGGTATCTGAAGTGAGTGATCATTCGATATGAAAATTATTCTACTTTGCTTATTTTCATTCGCTTATGTCATATGGTATTATATTTTGGGGTAACTCTTCCCATTCTAAAAGGGTATTTTGGTTCAGAAACTGGCGGTTCCGCCAATAAGTGGTGTAATTTCACGAACCTCTTGTCGACCCCTGTTCACGAGTCTGGGTATTGTGACATTGGCCTCTCAATATATATATATTCCTTACTACCATTTCTTGTTAACAATATTAGCTTATTCCCGAGAATAAGCAACTTTCACTCAGTTAATACTCAGCCGAAATCAAACCTGCATTTGGATCGGACTTCCTTAACTCTTGTGCAGGAATGTTGCAGTATACTGCTGCATCCATTTTCAATAAGCTGCCACTAGAACTCGAAAATCTTAGCAGTAATCCACGCTCTTTCAACTCGAAAATGAAGAGTTTACTCATGGGTCACTCCTTCTATTCTGTCGAGTAGTTCCTTGAAAAATTTAGCTGATTCTTTTTGCGTTGTTGATTGCGCTTACTTAAACTTATGACTTGACTTTTTTCGGGTTCATGAACATATTATTTTTATCTGTTATTACTTTTAAGCTGTAATTTCATGTACTGACACGATCCATGACCTTGGAAGTTTGCTCCTCAATTTGGTCCTACGGAACTTGCGGTGCAAATAAAAACAAAAATAAATCAGTTTCATCGACATTAAATTCGCAATCGGAAAGGGAGGCTTCTCGCCGATCTGATGATTTAAGTGCCATTTTCTTTAATTCTGATTGGTTTATCGTTTGGAGTTTTTCTTACTTTTTCACTAGTTTATTCGAGAGGTAAAGGTTACAGCTTATTGGGCCTCTGGTCGTGTGTATTGATATGTGGCTGAAGTAACAAGCCCTTGATTGACGACTTCTGTATGGTTGCGGCGTAAGCTGTATGTTATCTCCTGTAGGTATATTGACAAGTGCATGTAGGTATCTTGACAAGTGCATGTATTCGCACTTGATTTTGAGGTCTGGGTTTGTGTTGATGCATCACTTTTGGCGACTGGGTTGTAAACGACCGAATAAAACGAACATTGGAGTCTGCATTGCTTTAATAGGTTTTCTGGTTCCACCATGCATCTTGCAAATCGTAGTTCCTGATTTTTTTTCTTAGTTATGAGCTCCGCACGTGCAGCTCTACACTGGACTGGGCAATGACACGATCAGTTTATATATTTCAGAGGAAGGGTACACGAGTCACCTGATTAGTGAGATGGGCCTCCACAATTCCCATGTGAATCTACATGCCACAGTGCTATGACCAAACCAATGGCATTTAAAGCATACACGAGTCACCTGATTCGTGAGATGGACCTCCACAATTCCCATGTGCATCTACGTGCCACAATGCTATGCCCAAACCAATGGCGTTTAAAGCATAACATAGCACTGGGTTCGGGACAAATGGTCGAACTTTAAGACGGATATACAGGCTGAAAAATAACGTTTATGTAGTTCTGGAGTGTTGAAGGTTGAAATAAAATATTTTTAGGATTTTGTTCTGTGGGCGTCCACAGCCACAGTATACAGGGTGAGCACAAAGTCTTGCCCCGATTATAACAATTTATTAAAGAATAACCGTTTGACATAATAATTTACATTTGTGCCGTTACATAGATTAGTGTTACTAGTTTTTTTAAGGCCACTTACGTTAGTAAACCTCAAAGTTTGCTCCCTTGGTAGCTCGGAGAATGTCGAGGCGGTATTCCACTTCCCGCCAGGTGTTTCGTAACATGTCTTCTGTCACAGTACCCACAGCAGCTTGTATCCTAGCCTTCAGTTCGTCGACGTTAGCAGCTGGTGTGGCGAAGACTCTGTCCTTGATATAGACCCAGAAAAAAAAGTCAAGGGGTGTAATGTCTGGAGAGGGGAGTAATTTCCGGATCGGTGGATTGGAAGGTCACGGTCCAACACCCTGACCACCCCGCTCTCCAGACATTACGCCCCTTGACTTTTTTTTTTCTGGGGCTATATCAAGGACAGAGTCTTCTCATACCAGCTGCTGACATCGACGAAGTGAAGGCTAGGATACAAGCTTCTGTGGGTACTATGACAGAACACATGTTACGAATCGACTGACGGGAAATGGAATACCACCTCGACATTGTCCGAGCTACCAAGGGAGCAGACGTTGAGGTTTATTAACGTAAGTGGTCCTAAAAAACTAGTAACACTAACCAATGTAATGGCATCAAATGTAACATATGTCAAACGGTTATTCAGTTAAAAATTTTTATAATCAGGTCAAGACTTTGTGCTCACCCTGTATTTTAAGAAAGAATCCATGGTCCAAAAAAGCTGTAACATACTATATGTGGTGTTAGCTAATTTCGACTGTTAGTCTTTTTCAAACACTTATTATGTATGTAATGTAGTGCACTATTGGATTATGTTTGTGCTACACACGCAAGTGTACTAGCTATTTAGTCAAATGTGATAGGAAGCTTGAGGCTTCTGGTAAGTGCTTGAAAATGACTAACAGTGAAATTAGCTAACAGCACGGACAATAAATATATTACAACCTGTCTGAACCATTTTCTCTTTGTTAAAATAAATGTGCCGTTTACTTTCCTCATATAGTTCAGTACTTCTGTGACGCCCATGTATTTCCATTGTTGTAATTCCACGTTGTCTATCTCCATTACATCGGAGTAAGTAACTACAGCTATGCCGAAGTTAGTTATGCATTTCCGCTAAAACATTGTAGTAACCTAATTTCTTGTTGTGACGTGCTTATTTCAACTATTGTAGTATTGTACCATTACGAAGCCGTCTAATTCCTTTTAAACACCTAGCAATACCCTTAAAATCTTGTGGCTATAGAGAGGTGAAATCTTTTCAGAGACTTCCTCTTCACTCTTGATTACTATGAAAGTATTACGGAAGACCGTCGTCCTATCATTCTGAAGTTTCTCCGGCAGGCAGTCATGAATATCCCAAAAATGTCGACTTAGTCAGAGCTCCGCGTGCATGAGCAAGCCTTGTACTGTGAGGAGTGGAGAGGACGGGAAAGGAACGCGGGGAGGTTGGGGGGGGGGGGGGGGGGGCAGGCGCCCCAGAGCTTGGCAACTAGCTGCTGGTTTTCTTCAACAGCCACTCACCCATCAGCACGTAGCACACCTTGAGACTGCGAACACACAACAGTCCACCCTCGCACTTAACGGTGGTCGCTGAAGTATACCCAGAGCTTACAGTACGAGAGTTGTGGCGTGTTGGCCAGCCCCAACTTGTGAAAGCCGGATTCGACGCGCCCTTACGCAACCACTGGGGAAAAATAGCTCTCCATCCCTAATCTGTGAGACACACCTCATCAGGCTCCTCCGCTGACGCCTGTCCAGGCTAAGCTACCGTCGGCATAGTCCTTTGTGTCAATGTGCAGCGGAAACCTCTCCCGCCCGGCACTAAAAGTGCGTATGTTTAGTTGCGTATTCTAAACATCAGATACACCCCTAAGTTGCAGACCACACGATTATCACTTACGAGAAAATGAGATAATATTCTTAAAATCAAGGTACGATTCTCTGTTTCTTTTAGAAAGTAATATCTGAGCCCAGCTTGTACTTCAGCGATTTCGAGTCAACACATCTCTACCACTATGGTGCTTTAGCTGCCTATCTCACGTAGTGTTTGCCTGTTGGCTCATTAAACTGTTGCTTCATTTAGAGTCTTGAAATCACATTTCTAGGCTGATTAATAGCCTTATAAAATTTAGACAAACATTCAGTGCTTCGACTTTCTTTTTTTTTTAAGTTCTGCTTTAGAGACTTTAGTATTGAAACGCAACTTACAGCAATACAGTAACTGAAATTTCTATACCTTGCATGTTAAACGTGACAACCTTAGCAGAGCTTAATGTCGTCTCCTTGGTAGGAGTAAACTCCACACAAACTGAAATTAGTTTAGAATCCGCATACGATGTCTGCCGGAAGTGATACCACATGCCACAACAGAAAAAAAAGATGAAATGTAATAGAAGAGACTGATGACCATAGATGTTAAGTCCCATAATGCTCAGTGCCATTTGTAAGAGAAGAAGAAGAAGTCGAAGAGGGAAAAATTAAATCTTAGAACGATAATTTAGTGGGGTTATTCTCCAATTCTTGATCTGTCCAAAAATGTTTATTGGGTGTATTGTTACATTTGCCTCTAATAACGCATTATGCAACTGCTAACCGTGTTTCACGCCTTTCGTGCTTTATGCTACACTATAGGGTCCGCTATTACCAACAAGGCAGACTTATATTTAGGTGGATAAAGGACCAAATTTCTGTCCAGTAATCATGATTTAGATTATTTGTTATATTCCTAAATCATATCCGATCAAAGTAGCTATGCTTCTTAAGAATCAGTTTCCGCCTGTTTACTTCAACACCTTTGTTTAACAGAGCAAGGTGTTACATATCCAATGATCACGCTGTCGACGGATCATGAAACTCAGTCTCCTCTCTTTTTCTATATTACGTTGAGTTTGTTGACAAACTAGAGACCATGAACGTTCTTAGATGTCAGTCATCCTCTGGACTGATGACAGCTTTAATTTAACTAAGTCGTATGTCGAAAACTGTGATTTTAAACTGTCACGAAACACAGAAATAGGAAATAAATTTGTTATTGTTCGAATAAACGACTAAGTAAGTTCAGAATTTCTTTCTGTTGGTAGAGACTGTGCCACGAAGTAGTTCTTCGTCCTTTACCTGCAGCTACGAGCTGTAATGCCACAGCTGTTCGCTCCGGAACGCTTCGAGACTTTTCTAGCAATGAATGAGAACAGAGACCGCTGTCTTTGGTGCATTATTCATGAAGTTCTGCAAGCTGTTTTACTAATTTGCAATTCGTATGGTCGCGAAGTGCAAAGCCGAAGATATTTTGAGGGTGATCGACACCACCGTTCAAAAGGGAAAAAAAAGTTTTCATTACTGAGCGTCTGTCTTCATGTAAATCGAAATTCAAGTCTCCTCTTTTCCATACCTGTGATGTTTTCTACGTGTTTTACAAGTAGTAACTGTTTCTGTTCTGATACTTTGTAGTATTATACCGCGACGAAGGAGAGCACACCGTTGGGGAGAGTAGATTGCTATGTAAAGTTGTAAGGTGCAGAGAAGAACCACCCACTTCCGTGAGTCATGTATTAACATATTAACTGATTAAGCTGTTTGATTTTTATAGAAGTTCTCTGTCAACATTGCACCCTCTTTAAATCATTGTTCACTTTGTTAAGAGTAGTATTGTTCAGACTAATGTTATGTGTGAAGAACACCCGAAGTTTTACTCTGTCTTGTTGAATGTACACTTCATTCTAAAATCGTTGTCTTGGAACATCATTTCATACGAATAGTTACTCTCCCCACTTCACTATTTATTATTACGCATTACCACATGTACTATGCACCAGTTGAAAATTTTATTTAGAAATAGAGATCCAGCTTAGCCGCTACCAGCTTGCTGTTTGCTGTCGTGCTTTCTAGAAATCTGCAACCATGTTCTCAAGACGCGATGAAGTTGAAATTTTGATTAGAGCCAGATAATTGTTCCACTTCAGTTGCGCAATTAATATAAAGATAAGCTGTATTCAGATCAGGTACAGTTCAGTTCAAATTAGATTCTGTTTAGTCAAAAGCATATGACTTTAAATAGGATAACAGTTTGTGGGACGTAGTTTAGCTAACACGTAGAGTTTTATAGAGTGGGACGTAAAGTTGGGCTAGATTTCATACAGAAACAAATAAGGTGGGGAGGTTACGAAGCGAACCACGAATACAGTACAATATGTATAACTGTAGATGTAGGACTTCGGAACTGAATGCAGTTCAGCAGATATCCGTTTGGAAGATCCGTATCCTCTTTTGACAAGTTATAGTGAGTATTCCAAAGTAAACGAAATTGGACGAAAATACTCTTCGTCGCTGCTGTTTTCACTTACTGTTCGGCAGCCATTTAGTCCTCTTGTGACATTCTAATGCTAACAACTACAAAAGGATGCCTCACGTATAGCCAAGCGTTTGAACAAGCTCCTGTGTTCTAATAGTTGTTTGATTATTAGTGACTAAATTTGTTTTTAATTGTTTAATAACAACCCACAAAGTGAAATGCTCCAGAAATATTAAACTCATATGTAACTTTAAACCATTCCGTGATTGTACTGTATAAGCTGTTCGTAGAACACTCGTAGGATCAAGAAGTACATCTAAAAGGGAACGTGATCCGTTGTACGCTGTTTGCTTTTATAAAGTATTTAGAGGCTGTGAATCCTGACAGAAACAAAATTTTAAAGAGCTTTACATGTTTTGGGAAACAGCAAAATCAGGAAATCTGTTGTTCTCTCTGCAAATATACCGATGACTTCATTCAGTTAAAATCTGAAGCATAATTTGAACCTGTTGTTAAGCAGTTAGTGAGACAGAACTAGAACACACGTATGCATGAGTGGAGTCGAACTGGATAATTGTGGATGCTGTAATTTCGTACGAGGCGTAGTATGATACTTTACCCGTCTTTTAAACACAGATTTAAATTCATTTCAAATTACGTAACACTGCGATCGAGAGTTCAGCTGAATGATTTCTTTATAGATCTACTCTTCGAAGTTATATTATATAACTGGCAACTTGCAGGTCGAACAACGTCAACCATGTTATAACTAGAGAGGGTTAAACTATGATGCTGTTGAAAGATAGTAAAACGTAAGTCGGCAGATGATATGTGAAAGGAATGTAGAAAACCGTATTTTAACTTCTCTGGTTACAACTTCAGCTGTCGGTAAACGGACCGTGAATTCGAATTTTGAGCGTTGAACTTGCCATTTTTATAACGTCATAGCGTAGAAAAACGCATTGTGAAGTGACGAGCGAGATGAAAGAACGCCGTCTACGTCACATGCCACCATCCCTCATCAGTAGTCACGAGCCGTCATATTTTTTTTTTTTACTAATCTTTGAGTTTCCTAATAGATTCTGATACTTCCTTATTAGTTTAATAAAACTATAGTCTCTAATATTCGAGGTTATTAAATACCCGCCAGGTTAGCCGAGAGCGCTAATGCGCTGCTTCCTGGACTCGGGTAGCCGCGCCCGCCACGAGTCGAACCCGTTTTCCACATCCCCCTAGATGAATACGGGGCCGCTCCCCACGTCCCGCCTCAGTTACACGAATCACAAACAGCTGGGGTACACTAGTTCCATCCCGGGGGGTATTAGGTGGTAACAGGGAGGGCATCTGGCCACCCTCTGGCACTAACATCGCCAAATCCATTGTAACTAGCCGACCTCGCGTTTGAAGTGGGACAAAGACCCAAAGAAAATGCCCAACGAATACTCTACCCTCTGAACTACCCAAGCACGACTCACGCTCCGTCCTCACAGCTTTACTTCCACCAGTACCTCGTCTCCTACTTGCCAAACTTCACAGTTATAATCTGCGATGGAGTTTCATATCAGCGCACACTCCGCTGCAGAGTGAAAATCTGATTCTGGAAATAGAACCTGTTCAACAGAGAAGTTGAAACAATTTCTGGTGGTGAAAATGTAAAGGATCTGGAATTCTTCAGCCTTGCACTTTCCTAGATTTCGTCATTTAAGTATGCATCTGCCTCTTCTTGCATACTATGCATTACAGAATGTGCCGGTAGACAAACGCAAGAGCCTAATTGAGGGGAATTTGAACTATTATTTATTTACTTTATGGCTTTCAGTGGTGGGAGTCTCTGAACGGAAGTTCGGCTCGCCTTCGATACAGCTCTTTTCGTTTAAGCAGAGAGGCTGCATCTTTAAGGAAACTGGAATTCGTCAGGAAAGAAAGGAATTTGGACGGAATTGGCTGTGGCGTATGGTAACGGACCAACCCAGGCATTTGCCTAAACTGAAAATCGAAAGCCACAGAAAACTGTTTTCAATATCTGTTGGTCCATTATTGTTCAAATGGCTCTGAGTACTGTGGGACTTAATAGTTGAGGTCATCAGTCCCCTAGAACTTAGAACTACTTAAACCTAACTTAAGGACATCACACACATCCATGCCCGAGGCAGGATTCGAACCTGCGATCGTAGCAGTCACGCGGTTCCAGATTGTAGCGCCTAGAACCGCTCAGCGACCCCGGCCGGCGGTCCATTATAGCCAGGGGACATTGGCAGGTACGTACTTTTCAATTCAATAAACTTTACCGACAGCCGTACAGGTTAAGATATTTTATTTTATTTCGAAAGCAACCAGTTTCGGCAATTCATTTTGCCATCTTCAGGCCTTATACACTATTTTCGAATCAACTAACTTATCGTATAGCGCCATAAAAGTGGATATCGTGAATCTCAATCGTCGTGCAGCTGATTCAGACGAAAGCGCACAACGATTGAGATTCACGATATCCACTTTTATGGCGCTATACGATAAGTTCGTTGATTCGAAAATAGCTTATGAGGCCTGAAGATGGCAAAATGAATTGCCGAAATTGGCTGCTTTCGAAATAAAATAAAATATCTTAAAGTGTACGGCTGTTGGTAAAGTTTATTTAATTGAAAACCATTTTTAAGGTTGCCAGAAAATGGATTCGTACCATCTCACCTCACCGCGCAGAGCTACCACGGTCGGATGAGAATTTGGAAAAACCTGTTGCTCTACATCGTCTTAAAATAAAATAAAGTGGATCACAACAAAAGACTGAATTCTGATACTGCATGTTTTTCCTGTAGTTGCGCAATCCGAACATTTGACAATGCATGAATGCATGCATGTGTTAAGAGTTAATTTTGCGTAGCGTAAATAAATTTCAGACGAATGTGTGGGGTGGGGGTGGAGGGTACGGTAGGGGCAGGAATGTAAGCGCAGGCGACTCGGACGAGTTCAGGTAGCCCTCTGAAAAAACGTAATGTAGAATGTAGTGTTATCACATACCCCTTCCGCTCTCCAAAAACCCCTCCCCATTGTTCCACATCGGAAATGGTTTTCACAGCTGAGAACCGCTCGTATGACCAGATTGGGTGATATTTTGCCATTTGGGCTACCAATGGCCGAATTTTGAGCAAATATTTAAAGAAATACAACCATCGCCATTTGAGCAATATTTTTGTTGATCAACGTGATTTTTGGGCGACACAGACAAACCCAAACATTTTTTTATGCTTTGATTTTAATTCAACGTTATTCGAAATGATGTTTTCCACTCCACTGTCAAATAAAATACTGAAATATTGCAACCCTAAAATTCTATCAGCCTCCAAATAATGTCTTCAGTGCTAACATTAAACTTCTATTAATAGGTTACTGAGTTATTATTTCGAAGCTGTTTTTGACGCTCCAGCCTTCCATATCGTTTATTGTCTCTTGTAGCTTTGTAATGTCCTTTGAGTCTATTATTATATTACCTTCATATACTTATGAGATTACACCCTCCCTTTGGGGTATTCTTACAATTCCTTTCACTGCAAGGATAAATAACAGAGGACTTAGTGGGTCTGCCTGACGTACTCCGTTTGATTGGAGTATCGGCTCTGATAGGGAAAAGGTGTTTTGTCTGAGATCCTTATTTTGTTCCATCGCAGTATTGTTCGTATGATTCATGCCCATATGTTGTTCTCATCTAGAGCTACATCTGGTATTTTTGTCACTAGCTTTTTGTTTGTTGAGCAAAGGCTTTTGTGAAGTCTATAAATACTACCTAAAACTTTTCTCTTTTCTCTTTCTTCAATGTCTTTCGTACTCTCTTTAGCACGAGTTCTATTGCGGTCAGACGTGATCTTTCTTCTCTGAATCCCGTTTATTGGGGAAGTGTTCGTCGATCGTTTACTTTTTTCTTTCCGTAATTTTAGGTGAGTATTTTGAAAGGTAAGTTTACTAGCGTTATGCTTACTATTTCCTGGGGCCCTTCGGGTCTCCTTTACGTTGCACTTTTATTATTAACTGTCTCTACTGATCAGGAATAGAGGCTGTTTCTATGCGCTTACTCTACAGTTTTGTCCACGCTGGTGTTAGTATTTGAACTGTGTCTTTTAAATATTCGCTGTACAATTTAGCAGGGCTCGCACCTATTTATGCTGTTAATGGCATCTTTGACATCGTCTATGGCCAATGGGATTCATACCGTAGTTGTTTGCGACAGTGTCTCCTTTTCGCCCACCGGTCTGCCTTTTAATCTTTCCTTGTTCAATATGTTGTTGAAAGCATCTCCCATTCTTCCATATTGATTACTGTGTTCGTCTCGCTTTCTGGAGTGTAGTTCAATATACAGGGCTCTTGTGGCTACCTCTACTAGTTTGTTTCATTTTCTTTTCCAGAATGTTCTTTTCCTTTAGAGTTTTCTTGTGGCTATATCGGTTTTCGGCTAAGTCTACGGCAGTTATTAGTGGTTCATTTTTGTGATCACCTGGCCTATTTCATCTATTATATCAATAGTTGTTTTGCTGTTGAAAGTATGCTGACATTATTGTAATGTGTTTCGTTTCAATCAGGAGCGTTTGAGTGCATGATTCTCTATGATAATTGTGGTTATTCGTGGTAAGCTTGGTTTCATGAGGATAGTTATTTCTCTCATGGAGTTTCCTTTTTCGCCTTGTTTTGCTTGAAGACGAATGTAGTAAAATTCCAGGTGTTACCAGTTTTCGGTTACAGATCTTTCCGTTAGGAATGCTATGTCGTATTCATGTTGAAAGTCTCTTGGAGCCATGTTCATTGCACTTTTTAGACCTTCTATGTATCTTTAAGATACCTACTGTTTCTACTTCTTTTCATTTTTGAGCAATGTCCTTGTGTATCATTCAAGGGACACGCCCCCATTTTCTCGAAAAAATGGGGAAAGCGAAAGCGTCGGACAGTGATCCCTGCTGGGCAGTATTCTGTTGCATTCGCCGATTGTAAGTTGTGAAAGAGGATGTCCACTTTAAATAACTTCGTATTATTGTTGTTTGGGGGTTCTTCACATATCACGTTTTCTTTGAATCAATTCTTATAGAAAAATTGACTGAGTTCGGAGTTGTCTCAGGTTTCAGCCGTCCTGGGTAGAACCAAGCCCTCTTATTTGCTGCTTGTAGATTTACGAGTCTCGGCCCAGCACCAGTCAGTGTCTCATCTTGCTTAGCTGGTCTCCTCACTCTTCTGCGGGTAACTGTAGTCCGTTGTTCTTCATCTACATGCATTTCCGTTTTTTGATCCCGTGTCATATCCATTGTTGTAGGTGTTTGGTCTTCATTGGTGATATGAAAAACATGTTCTGCCTCCATCTTTGTGGTGTTGGGCTTTTGTTGTGGTTTTGGCGTATTTTCTCTTGCATTTTAAATTTATTCCTTTCAGTGGCTATTCGGTGGTGAAGAGGCTTGCGCAGGTTAGAGTAGCGGCAAGACCTGCACTAAACCAATCTTCAGATCGAAGATCACAACAACAACAACAACCATGACAATATTGAGGTTAGAAACAGTTCTGGGAATTTCGGATTTTCTTTGACATAATAACAGTTTAAATTTGTACATAAAAATGCCGTAGATGCTGCTCTCCATTTCTTCATGTTCAGGCTGTAGAGGTGTTCTCCTTACTGCCGGCCCCGGATCTACGATATTTCCGAACTGGGGCAAAAACTTGATAGTGTTCCCAGCATTTTTTTTTTCTTTGTAATCTTACTGTAGCTTTACATGGCGTACTTTCCTTTCTGCGAAGTACTACCTTATCAAATTTCGTCAAATACTTTGCTACATGAAACATCAAAATGTCGTTGTCTAATACTGTAAAAGCTGTTAATACGAATAGTACCCAAGACTGGTGTGGTTTCTCGATTTGATTACGTCTATTTTTCCAATGCCTGCTAGATAAAACGAAATAGGCCTCTCTAATATTGCAGCAACTGTAATACACGCCAAATAAGCGAGACTGTTTTGGCACAAATGGTCATTCACATAAATAACACGACAGAATGTAATCCACGAAGTACCAATATCAAATACCTATTAGACCTACAACAAGCAAAACGTTTTATTAGGGTATAGTTTCTCATTTCGTTCATACGCTCCAGTTTCTCAAGCATAAGATCGAAAAGTAGTAGTAAGATATTTTTATATAAATTTGGAATCGTCATATTCTTCTTAATAATTTGTGTGATATCCCTGTTTCTTCTCCTTCCTAGTTCTAACAAACAATCTTATCATCACTAATTCTGTAATTATTCCTGCCATTGTCAAAACAAATTCTCTGGTTAACTTCACTAACCCTGCCTGAATAACCAGTTTAGGTGCCCCGCATTTATTCTCCGGTTAGGCGTTATTACGTGTTCGCAAAAAGCGTTTTCCGTGCTATTCCGAGAACAAAACTTAAGCGACTGCTAACTGGGGACTGTACAACTGGTCCTTGGTAGTGTAGCAATCTGCCAAAAATTTTCTGTCAAAATCTCATTTTCGTGGATACAGAGAAGATTAATATGTAATCTGTCTTATCTGTTGTTCCTGTTAGTCGTTTATTTCCACTCTGCTAGTCTGAATCCATGGATTTCGCTAATAATTATAACAACGCTTATCATTCACACACCCAATCAACCACATAAACAGCGATTGGCATTCACCCGTTCGAGTTTATTCCACTCAGCTCGTGTAGCGCCGTCCCCTTTTGTCTGAAGGAAAGTTTTTTATTTCTAGACGCAAGGGGAATCCCGTCGGCAGAGACATCACATACACCATGCACGCGTTTAAAAATCAACTTATGATTCATTCAAAAACCAATTTAGAATATGTTTAAAAATGTTCAAAAACCAACAGGGCGGCCTTTCAAAGTCATATGAATAACCGATAGACCAACGTGCACTGGATGCTAAGCGCTTTGTGAAACAAGGTTTTTTCTTCAAGAATAATACTTTGGCGGCCCGGATATTGTCGCCCAGAGCAGATACACCGATTTACCCTACCCCCCCCCCCTCCCCCCTCTAGATCCGGGCCTGCTTACTGCCAATCGAAACTTCGTTTGCACAGCACTAGGAAACAAACATTTAGTGCATGTTGTGGTTTGTATGTTGTTGACAACTGCTGAAAGTTACTGGTTATTGCCGAATGTGTGTGATCACGCTCTCTGTCTCTCTCTCTCTCTTTCTGTGTGTGTGTGTGTGTGTGTGTGTGTGTGTGTGTGTGTTATGGTCTTTGTTTTAGTGTCGTTAGCTTTATGCATGCATACTACTTCTACTTTATAATTTGTGATTTTTGTTCTAGTGTTGTTAAGTATATACGTGAATAGTTTCTTACCCTGTCGTTTCTTTTATTAAGCGCAGCAGGGAGTTTCTCCTGATACGTGTTTGACCATTTGTCACCTGTTTGTTCTTCGTAATGGCTTTCTGGATATAATAGTTTCCCGCGTTACTATAAGGCATTAGTTGTGGTAATTTATCCTGACGATTTTCATACCTTGTTCTAAGTTGGTTGGATGGAGGTTGTGTTGTAAGTGCTCTGCAAATTTGGAATGGTTTCTTTCGTATTTCCAACGCCTGATGTGTTCTTTACAACTTATTTTGAACTTCTTGTATATCATTTCTATGTATGTGCACTGCATCTCAACTTTGACATTCGACTTTGTATATTCCTTATCTCTGGAAATAGTCACTTTTGATTGTTGGTTGGCTTAAGTTTGTTTGGAAAAGTTGTATAAATTTACATACATTATGGTGATCCTGTTTCTTTAGTATGTTTGTCATTTTGTATGTTAATTTGTGTGCATAACTCATAGTGTACCATGCACTTTATTTCTGTCTGGTGCTCGCGCCGGTGCCATTTGTTTCCCTATTAGTATGTACCTTTACCACAGCCTATTGACAACCTCTTGTCCCCCTACCACTATTGATGAACGTTTATTCTGTTTACGTTTGATTTGCTTTCTACGTTTCCCTGAGGCCTAAAATTTCTATTAGCCTGCCCTCTTCTTGCGGTAACTCTTACACCCTTTCGGAATAACTTATAAATTTCCGATTGTCATCCCAGGGCGTAGCCATTATTTTGAACGCCTGTTCACAGGCAGTTTTCAGCACTTCCTATTATAGTTTGATCAGATTCCAGTTAATGAACCAAATACAACTTTTTTGTGGTCAGCTTCAATGCAAATATCTTTACTTTCTCTTATTTGGGTTAAACGTTTCACCTGCTTAGAAACTATTTTGTAATTCCGTCTACTTCTGTCTACCCCAATATCCTCGACAAAAGGCTTCACTAAATTTTTCTAACGATCATACCGTTCAAAGGCAGTTACACCCCTCGTTATAACTTATCTCAAAATCTTTAACGTAATTGGTGCATGATCTACGTAAAACATCTTCAAAATCATTCCAAAATTCTTTTGAATGCACATCACCAGACGGGGCAAATAATGAAAATTGCCTGTTCATAATGTAAACCACTTAAGATGACTCTTACCGAATTACGTTCCACACTGTTAGAGCCAGTTTTAATTTCTTTTTCTACACTAATTAATCTACAATCATACAGCAACAATTATTTTCTAAAGTCGGAACTTGCTTAGTCAGCTTATCTACACTAAATTCTACAACACCCACACGGCCAGACACATTGTTTCGAAACTTTAAAGATTTTTCACTTTCAGTAATAATTTTAATTTTTCAAATCTTAGTTATTATTTTTAGAAACAGATTCAAGGGCAGTGCACCTTTGTTCTACTTTTTATAGATCCTTATTTAAATTATCTACCGTTTGTAAATCTATTCTCCTCTGTTAGTTCAGTTTGTGCATTATCTGTTCTTTATTTGACGTTAGCATCAAACGCACCTGCATTACTTCAGAAGCATGGATTCTAGTTTTCCGTTAATTTTATATTTAGAACTTTTGAGCTCACCAGTCAACCTACTCATATTAATAAGTTTACCAGACTTTTTTTTAACTATTTGATTCATATTTTCTTTGACAGCACTAAAATGGTTGCTAATTGTAAACATTGAACCTGCAAATATTTTTTGCAATCTTCCCTGTTTATGTTATACATCTACTACTTCCTGATTAATTTGCTTTTCAGAAAACTGTTGAAAGTTTTCATCAGCTTCCACAGTTCCTTGTTGATTCACTTTCCCCTGACTAACGTAAGCTGAATCAGAAAAATAAAAGTTATTCAACTGACTATTGTCCAGATCGACACAATCTGCATTTTCTCAATTTATGGCGAATCCTGCTCTGATTTCACTCCCACAACTGGTTATAATTTAGATACATATTCAAATGAAATGTCATTATTTTCTAAATCCGCTGCTGGTATCTGTTGTGGACTACTACTTTGACTGATATCCACATTAAAATGTATTATATCATATTTCTTCTCTGCCACAGAACTATCACTTTCTTCCATCCTGACTAGTTTCAGTCCAGAAAGCACAGAAAGAAATAAACAGAACTTAATCTTTAGTGGCCTGCTGCAGATGCGGCGTATCCGGGCCATTATATACACCAGAATGCACATCGCCTATCACACTGTTCTCTGTCACTTCAGTTTGTCCCTATACATTCTAAGACAAAAAAATGACACACCACGAAGGATTTATCCAAATGGAGCGGAAATCGACAGATGTAATGTACATCAACAGACAAACAAACGAGTTCTTTTTCAGAAAAATTGGATGATTTATTCAAGAGAAAGAGCTTCTCAAATTGAGCAAGTCAATAACGCATTGGTCTACCTCTGGCCCTTCTGCAAGCAACTAAACGGCTAGGCGTTGAGTGGCAGAATCGTTGGATGTCCACTTGAGAGATATCGTGCCAAATTCTTTCCAATTCGCATGCTACATCGTCAAAATTCCGAGCAGATTGGACGGTCCTGACCGTAATATTGCAAAGTATTACGGGCAGTTGGGGACAAAATCCAACGACCTTTCTAGCCAAGATAGGGCTTCGCAAGCAAGAAGGTAAGCAGTAGAAACTCTCACCTGTGCGAGCTAGAGTTACCTTGCTGAAATGTATGCCCGGGGTGGCTTGCCATGAAGGGCAACAAAACGGGGCTCGGAATATCATCGACGTGCCGCTGTGCTGTAAGGGTTTCGCGGATGACGACCAAAGTACTTCAGATACGACATGATATGGCACGCCAGATCATCATCAGCCCTGGTTGCTTGGCCGTAAGGCGGGCAACAGTTAGTTTGCTATCCCCTCACTGTCTGGGGCGTCTCCAGACTCGTCTTCGGACTGGAATCTCATTGACGCGATTAGAATAGTCTTCAGTGATGAGTCTCGCTTCCAACTGAGCGTTTGCCCCCTTAATCTGCTGGATGTGTTTATTTCATATTTGTTTTAATTTTTTAAGCAGTACAGGTACTGCATATGTGCCATAGTCACTCTTCCTAGCTACTTGTGTCATTGTACGTTTTTATTTTTCAGAGCTTCTCTTGTTGAGTGGCATCCTGTTTCTGCTAGATAATACGTGCTTTAGTGCAAATAGTTTCTGGCTGTAGGGATGATTGGCTGGTGAATGCATTGTTGAGTCTGTGCCTGTTTGTTTTCCGTAAATATTGAAAGAATGTTTGCCATTTTCCTTCGTAATTGTTATTCCAAGAAAATTTTTCTTTCTCTCTTTCAAGTATGACCTTTATGTTCTGATGCGCTTTGTTGCACTCTGAGACGACTATATCTATTTTTTTTCAGTTGCATTATCTACCAGACACATCCTCAAACATAACATTTGTATTTGCAAGTAACATATCGAATGACAATAAGCGTAACTGCTTTAAAACCGGAACAAGAATTCATATAGATGAGTACCTGCTAAATTGATGATGTCTCTGCTGAACTGATGCCTTGCAAATAACAAAGGCGAAACATACAGGGTGGTCCATTGATAGCGACCGGGCCAAATATCTCACGAAATAAGCCTCAAACGAAAAAACTACAAAGAGCTAAACATTCATATTTCTTTACATACTACACGAATATGTAATAAAAATGAGGGTTCCTATTTAAAAAAAAAATGCAGTTGAAATCCGTTTGACCTATGGCAGCACCATCTAGTGGGCCAAACATAGCGCCATCTGGTTTCCCCCTTCAAGCTAGACAAGTTTCGTTCTTTGTAGTTATTTCGTTTGATGCTTATTTCGTGAGATATTTAGCCCGGTCACGATCAGTGGACCACCCTACATATGGCACGAAAAATTTATTTTATTAAGTTGTAGTCAGGGGGATCAAAAATGAAAATTACCATTGTAGTACTACACACGACAGAGGACGACCGGACACATTTCATTGATTTTCTCCTTTGCTAAAGAATGTGAAACTCTCTACTAGATATTTAGCTATATCTTCAGATTGATGGGACGAGAACTGTGACGATTTTTGCTCGACGAACTACACTGATGCAAAACAAAGCGCTGCACCAACAAGGAGTTACGCGACATAAACGGAAGTTGGTACGCGTGTTTCCGTATCTGGAAGATGATGTCGGTTCACAGTTCGCGCCAGCCACATACAGAGTGGCGCTAGTGGCGCCACTGGGAGGATGCGTATCAGATTTGCTTCAAATAACACCCTGTAACGGTCGTGAGCGTTAGTTATCTTTCATGGTGAGTTGGTGTTAGTCAAGATTGCTTTGAAGGCCACAAAGACGCCATTATCAATAACTTGCTGAGTCTGAACGAAGTCCTGCAATAGGGATATGAAAAGCGGGATGTGCCTTTTGCGATATAGCAGAAAGACTTGGCAGGAAAGTAGCCACTGTACATGACCTGAGTGGTTCGACAAGTGGCAGTTGACCCTGAATAACGAAAAGTGTGAGGTCATCCACATGAATGCGAAAAGGAACTCGTTAAACTTCGGTTACACGATAAATCAGTCGAATCTAAAAGCCGTAAATTCAACTAAATTCCTAGGTATTACAATTACGAACAACGTAAATTGGAAAGAACACATAGAAAATGTTGTGGGGAAGGCTACCCAAAGGCTGTGTTTTATTGGCAGGACACTTGGGAAATGTAACAGACCTACTAAGGAGACTGCCTACACTACGCTTGTCCGTTCTCTTTTAGAATACTGCTGCGTGATGTGGGATCCTTACCAGGTAGAACTGACGCAGTGCATCGAAAAAGTTTAAAGAAAGGCAACACGTTTTGTATTATCGCGAAATATGGGAGAGAGTGTCACAGAAATGATACAGGATTTGCGCGGGAAATCATTAAAAGAACGGCGTTTTTCGTTGCGACGGAATCTTCTCGCGAAATTCCAATCACCAACTTTCTCCTCCGAATGCGAAAATATTTTGCTGACACCGACCTACATAGGACGGAACGATCACCACGATTAAATAAGGGAAATCAGAGCTCATACGGAAAGATATAGGCGTTCATTCTTTCCGCGAGCTATACGAGATTGGAATAATAGAGAATTGTGAAGGTGGTTCGATGAACCCTCTGCCCGGCACTTAAATGTGATTTGCAGAGTATACATATAGATGTAGATGTAGATGTAGATTACTGGCATCGGTGGTCACTAGAATATACGGCCGGGAGAAGACTGGCTCGTGATGGTCTTTGTGACACTAACCATCGTGTTTGCCATATGGCTGTGGCGCATCGCACCGCGTCTGCAGCAGCAGTTCGAACAGCACTTAGTACCACAGTGACACAGTGAGCTGCTACAAATCGGTTTCTTCAAGGACAGCTCCGAGACAAATGCCCCGCAGCGTGCAGTCCACTGCTCTGAACCACCGCCATTTGCGACTTCTGTGGTCTCAAGACGGGGCTCATTGGAGGACAGGGTGAAGGCCTGTTGTATTTGCTGATGAAAGCTGGTTCTGCCTCGGCGTCAGTGATGGCCGTGTTTTTGTTAGAAGGAGGCCAGTTGAGGGCTTGCAACTAACCTGGAGTTATGATCTCTGATGCGATTTCGTACGGCAGCGGGAGCACTGTTGTGTTTATTCCACGCACTCTGAGTGCAGTCTAGTGATTGACCTCTTGTGCTGCCATTCATGAACAACATTCTAGGTGGTGACTTCCAACAGGATAACGCTCGCCCACATACCGCTGTTGTAACCCAACATGCTCTACAGCTCGCCGCCATGTTGCCTTGGCCTGCTCGATCACCACATCTTTCTCCAGTCGAGCATATATGAGACATCATGGTACAACACCAGCGTCAACTGTCCCTGTACTGACCGACCAAGTACAACAGGCGTGGAACTCTATCCCACAAAGTAACATCGGGCACCTGCACGTTTGCATGCTTGCATTCAACATTCTGGCCGTTAGACCGGTTATTAATGTAGCAGCAATCACATTTGCAATAGCTCATCTCACGCTTGCATTATCCTGTGTTCTTGCAATGTTTATCACTTGAATATGTCACCTAGAAAAATGTGTTGCTGAAAATTCATTTCTCTATGTTAATTGTTTTTTGTTTTGCAATTTTTTTCTGTCAGCGTATTTGTTTGCTTGGCAACCGTTCTCGTATTTGCGCACAGAACTTCCTAGCATCTATTATTTTCCATTATTTGCCCTTCTTACCTACGTGTGTGTGTGTGTGTGTGTGTGTGTGTGTGTGAGAAACTCTGTTTTTTAAGTACGAAGAGGGGTAGGGAGAATACTGATAGCGTGTTTATTACGGGAATGTTGACATTTCGTAAAGGCGTTAAGAGAGTGGTGTTGTGGTATTGGGAGATGGCGGCTGCAGGACTGGGTGGGTGAGGGGAGAGTGTGGCAGTCCGGATGGGGGCGGGTTCGGATTTTATTCCGAGGCTTCGATGTTTGTTTTAGAGGTTATTTGGGTGCTATTAGTGGATTAGAATGAGGAACAAGCGGTTTTTTATCAGTTATTAAGGCAATCATTTGTTTGGATGTTTTTCTACAATTTTCTCTATTAATGCAAACAATTAATTATTGTTCGATTCGTCATTTTAAAGGATTTTTCAGATTTTATTTTGTACGTTATAATTTTCTTGTACGATAAAAAGTGTTTAGTTATTTCTTATTTCCATATATTCTTCTGTAGAGGTAGCTTGTGAATACGTTGTTCGAAATGCTCTGGAAATATGGATTGATTTGTCAAAAATGGTTCAAATGGCTCTGAGCACTATTGGACTCAACATCTGAGGTCATCAGTCCCCTAGAACTTAGAACTACTTAAACCTAATTAATCTAAGGACATCAGACACATCCATGCCCGAGGCAGGATTCGAACCTGCGACCGTAGCGGTCGCGCGTTTCCAGACTGAAGCGCCCAGAACCGCTCGGCCACACCGGCTGGCGGAATGATTTGTCCAGCGGTTTAGCTGAACAGCCAACCAGTAATTCAACTGACACTTTATTTCTGTGAAAAAATTGCAGCCTGAACTACATAAAATTTAATAGTAGCATGTGTAAATATAACGTATATTGTTCCAGAAAACTCCCCTTCCCTTATGTAAAACGTGAAATACACTCCTGGAAATTGAAATAAGAACACCGTGAATTCATTGTCCCAGAAAGGGGAAACTTTATTGACACATTCCTGGGGTCAGATACATCACATGATCACACTGACAGAACCACAGGCACATAGACACAGGCAACAGAGCATGCACAATGTCGGCACTAGTACAGTGTATATCCACCTTTCGCAGCAATGCAGGCTGCTATTCTCCCATGGAGACGATCGTAGAGATGCTGGATGTAGTCCTGTGGAACGGCTTGCCATGCCATTTCCACCTGGCGCCTCAGTTGGACCAGCGTTCGTGCTGGACGTGCAGACCGCGTGAGACGACGCTTCATCCAGTCCCAAACATGCTCAATGGGGGACAGATCCGGAGATCTTGCTGGCCAGGGTAGTTGACTTACACCTTCTAGAGCACGTTGGGTGGCACGGGATACATGCGGACGTGCATTGTCCTGTTGGAACAGCAAGTTCCATTGCCGGTCTAGGAATGGTAGAACGATGGGTTCGATGACGGTTTGGATGTACCGTGCACTATTCAGTGTCCCCTCGACGATCACCAGTGGTGTACGGCCAGTGTAGGAGATCGCTCCCCACACCATGATGCCGGGTGTTGGCCATGTGTGCCTCGGTCGTATGCAGTCCCGATTGTGGCGCTCACCTGCACGGCGCCAAACACGCATACGACCATCATTGGCACCAAGGCAGAAGCGACTCTCATCGCTGAAGACGACACGTCTCCATTCGTCCCTCCATTCACGCCTGTCGCGACACCACTGGAGGCGGGCTGCACGATGTTGGGGCGTGAGCGGAAGACGGCCTAACGGTGTGTGGGACCGTAGCCCAGCTTCATGGAGGCGGTTGCGAATGGTCCTCGCCGATACCCCAGGAGCAACAGTGTCCCTAATTTGCTGGGAAGTGGCGGTGCGGTCCCCTACGGCACTGCGTAGGATCCTACGGTCTTGGCGTGCATCCGTGCGTCGCTGCGGTCCGGTCCCAGGTCGACGGGCACGTGCACCTTCCGCCGACCACTGGCGACAACATCGATGTACTGTGGAGACCTCACGCCCCACGTGTTGAGCAATTCGGCGGTACGTCCACCCGGCCTCCCGCATGCCCGCTATACGCCCTCGCTCAAAGTCCGTCAACTGCACATACAGTTCACGTCCACGCTGTCGCGGCATGCTACCAGTGTTAAAGACTGCGATGGAGCTCCGTATGCCACGGCAAACTGGCTGACACTGACGGCGGCGGTGCACAAATGCTGCGCAGCTAGCGCCATTCGACGGCCAACACCGCGGTTCCTGTTGTGTCCGCTGTGCCGTGCGTGTGATCATTGCTTGTACAGCCCTCTCGCAGTGTCCGGAGCAAGTATGGTGGGTCTGACACACCGGTGTCAATGTGTTCTTTTTTCCATTTCCAGGAGTGTACATCTGAATGTTAGCAGTCATTAATTACAGTACCAAAATGCTCTGTAGCTTGTAGCTCGAGGATTTTTTTAAACTTATTTCTATTATTCGCAGAGAAGACCGAAATTCTCAGTGGATTAATTATAACAGCACTTACCGTTCTGATGCTCTCTCTCAGATAACTTTCTCACCTGTTTTATAATAAGACCGTTAACATCCCACCAAACAGTTCCTCTTCAGTTACTAGTGGGCTTTCATGCATGAACTACTTCATGTAGCCCCATAGGAAAAAAATTCCATAGCCCGATAGGAAAAAAAAAAGCTTCCACCTAGAACGCATGACATATTTATATTCATGCACCTGCTATAGTTAATGGCCACACGATAAACTTGCTCAAACATTTTGTATTCTCTTTCGACTATAAGTCCGTAATGTCAAACCATCCACTTGACTGTAAAGACTTAAGCAGCCAGTGGCATTTTCCGTAATGGCCAGTGGAGATGCACTAAATGACACACGACGGCTGAGCGCAGTTGTATACATGCAGTGCAGGTGGTACGGCGTCACATGGAACACTTTGCGTGGCGAGTGGAAATGTACATATTCGGCACAAGTGCTGCGAATCCAAGTGGCTCGTGCCGCACTGATGCCTTCTCCTATTTTCTCGAAATGGTCTGGTGTTCGTACTGCACAGTCACTGCGAGGTCACGTACAGCACGGCACGCTCACGCTTGCCTGCAGGCAACCTGAGTGCAGTCGTACGACGTCTGCTTTGCAGGTGCTGCGACGCCACGTGGAGAGGGCGACGCCCACGCCGCCGCCTGTGACTTCTGAGCACCTGCTGAACGCCGTGATGGAGCGCTACAAGGACTGCCTGAGGCGAATCAAACTGCACCCGCGCCCGCCCGACGATGGTGAGCCCCCCCCATTCTGTATTTATTCAAACTGTCGCTCATTCTGAAGTGAGTGTTAATGTAATGTTTCCGTCTCCGTCTTTTTTCCAGCAATACTATACACGCTGTTCCGAAACCATTCGTTTCAATTACACTACTGGCCACTAAAATTGCTACACCAAGAGCAAATGCATATGGTAAACGGGTATTCATTGGACAAATATATTATACTAGAACTGACATGTGATTACATTTCCACGCAATTTGGGTGCATAGTTCCTGAGAAATCAGTACCCACAACAACCACCTCTGGTCGTAATAACGGCCTTGATACGCCTGGGCATTGAGTCAAACAGACCTCGCATGGCGTGTACAGGTGCAACTGCCCATGCAGCTGCAACACGATACCACAGTTCATCAAGAGTAGTGACTGGCGTATTGTGACGAGCCAGTTGCTCGGCCACCATTGACCAGACGTTTTCAGTTGCTGAGAGATCTGGAGAATGTGCTGGCCAGGGCAGCAGTCGAACATTTTCTGTATCCAGAAAGGCCCGTACAGGACCTGCAACATGCCGTCGTGCATTATCCTGCTGAAATGTAGGGTTTCGCAGGGATCGAATGAAGGGTAGAGACACGGGTCGTAACACATCTGAAATGTAACGTCCACTGTTCAAAGTGCCGTCAATGCGAACAAGAGGTGATCGAGACGTGTAACCAATGGCACCCCATACCATCACGCCAGATGATACGCCAGTATGGTGAAACCGAATACAGGCTTCCAATGTGCGTTCACCGCGATGTCGCCAAACACGGATGCGACCATTATGATGCTGTAAATCCGAAAAAATGACGTTTTGCCATTCGTGCACCCAGGTTCGTCGTTGAGTACACTATCGCAGGCGCTCCTGTCTGTGGTGCAGCGTCAAGGGTAACTGTAGCCATGGTCTCAGAGCTGATAGTCCATGCTGCTGCAAACGTCGTCGAACTGTTCGTGCAGATGGTTGTTGTCTTGCATACGTCCCCATCTGTTGACTCAGGGTTCGAGACGTGGCTGCACGACCCGTTACAGTCATGCGGATAAGATGCCTGTCATCTCGACTGCTAGTGATGCGAGCCCGTTGGGATCCAGCACGGCGTTCCGTATTACCCTCCTGAACCCACCGATTCTATATTCTGCTAACAGTCATTGGACCTCGACGAACGCGAGCAGCAATGTCGCGATACGATAAATCGCAATCGCAATAGGCTACAATCCGACCTTTATCAAAGTCAGAAACGTGATGGTACGCGTTTCTCCTCCTTACACGAGGCATCACAACAACGCTTCACCAAAAAACGCCGGTTAACTACTGTTTGTATATGAGAAATCGGTTGGAAACTTTCCTCATGTTAGCACGTTCTAGGTTTCACCACCGGCGCAAACCGTGTGTGAATCCTCTGAAAAGCTAATCATTTGCATATCACAGCATCTTCCTCCTGTCGGTTAAATATCGCGTCTCTAACACACCATCTTCAGGGTGTAGCAATTTTAATGGCCAGTAGTGTAATATGGGAAGTAGAGAATGTCAAAACAAATATTTTTAGTCACGTTATATATCATCCCTGATGGCAATTTCTGATGCTAGGAACGATTTACACAGAAAGTAGTTCAGGATGCTAATTACAGCAGTGGCTGCTCGGATGTGCAACCATTGGCCTGTATTCACGCATTACATCGTCAGACCTTTGCCTGTTGTGTCTGTTCGAAGATTCCTGTCATGCCTGCAGAGGTACCAGCAGCGACGGCAGGTCTAGTGACGACATTTTCTTCTGCTTCCACAATGGTCTTCTACACCAGCTGTATCGTATGTCCTCAGAGGAAGAAATCAAACCAAGTGACGTCAGGTCAGCTGGGAGGCGAGGCCGCAGGGCCACCTCGGCCGATCCATCGAGCCCGAAGGTGGTTCTCAGAAAATTCTTTATAGCCTATGTTGAAATGGGCTGGTGCCCCATCGTGCTTGAAGTGCACCCTTTGTCTAGCATTCTGAGGTACATCCAACCGGCACATCCAACCATTCGTACACAGAGCAATTTTGAATGTCAGTAAACATTGACACCGACACAACGGCTATATGAGCACCAACCACAAAATGTTCTCTAACGTAACAAGCTGACTTCAGACACCAGATTTCCTTTATCGAAATGTATCTATGTTTTGTACGTCCTGTGGTAAGCTATAGGAAAAGACGGGTAGTATACAATATGTACGAGAACCAAGATGGAATAATAAGAGTGAACGGCCAAGAACGAAGTGTTAAAAAGGGTGTAAGACAGGGAAGTTGTCTTTCCCCTTACTGTTCGGTCTGTACGTCGAAGAAGCAATGATGTAAATAAAAGAAAGATTCGGGAGTGGAATTAAAATTCCAGGTAAAAGGGCATCATTGACACGATTCACTGATGACATTGCTATCCTGAGTGAAAGTGAAGAAGAGTTATAAGATCTGCTAAATGGAATGAACAGTCTAATCGGTACATAATATGGATTGACAGTAAATCCGAGAAAGATGAAAGTAATGAGCAGAAATGAGACAAGCGAGAAACTTAACATCAAGATTGATGGTCACGAAGTAGGCGAAGTAAATGAATTCTACTACCTAGGCAGCAAAATAACCGATGGCTGACGGTGCAAGGAGGACATCTAAAGCATATTATCCCTGGCAAAAACGGCGTTCCTGACCAAGAGAAGTCTACTAATATCAAACGCAAGCCTTAATTTGAAGAAGAAATTTCTAAGAATGAACGTTTGGAGCACGGCTCTGTATGGCAGTGAAACATAGACTGTGGGAAAACCGGAACAGAAGAGAATGGAAGCATTTGAGATGTGGTGTTGGAGACGAATGTTGAAAATAAAGTGGAATGAGGAGGTTCGGCGCAGAATCGGAGAGAAATGGAATATGTGGAAAACACTAATAAGGAGAAGGGTAGGATTATAGCACATCTGTTAAGACGTCAGGGAATGACTTTCGTGCTACTATAGGGAGCTGTAGAGGGGCAAAAATTGTAGAGGAAGACAGAGATTGGAATTCATCCAGTGAACAATTGACGACGTATTATATTAAAAATGAAGAAATTCCTCCAGCTATATTTAGGGTGTCGATTTTATTTTGGCAACTAGTTTCAACGTTGTAACAACGTCATCTTCAGGCCCACACACTTGCTGACATCAATTGCGTGCGGCTAGAAGTCTGACTTCTCCAAAGGGGGGGGGGGGGGAGACAGGTGATAGGCCCAACTTCACAAGATTGGTCGGTAACCCAACCAAGAGACAGTCACGGACCGACCGACCGAACGACTTGCTAGCCACCAATCGGTACATGAAAACTCAAAGACCAAACTGTTTTGGACGTGATTAACCACAATAAAATATGTACTAAGCTGTCAAAACCACAAATCGAGTTGGACAGCGGCAGCAGGTGAAGAAAGGACACTGCCTGAAATTACGTTAGTGGCCAGGGCAGGTAACCGGTATACTAACGGCCACAAGCCAGAAAATTCCGCTGGTACACTTGAATTTGAAACGAGGTAATATAGTTAACTCCACCAAAAAATAACACCGGCTGAATTTACGTCAGTGGCCAGGGCAGGTAACCAGAACATTAACGGCCACAAGGCAGAAAATTCCGTTGGTGCACTTGAATTGTAGTGAACCAATATAGTTAAATCCATCGCACGGCGGCTCGATTTCAACACTACAACCACTCGGTGTTGCTCACAGGAAAAGCTCCCCAACAGCGAACCACCGAAACGAGCGACACAACATGAACGGACATGGCTTGGCTACTTGAGACACCACTCAACTTTGATGTCCTGGGTCAATGAGCCACGAAGCTCGCAGCGATCGGACAGCTCCACACACGCTCCGACACTGCGCAGGGAACTTGTACTTGTCAGTACCTCTCTTCTTGGCCATTGAAATTATTACAGTCTCTTGGAAGTCTGAGAATGTTTCACCAGTCTCATGTGTCTCGCGTACCAGGTAAAGTAGTTTTCGCTCTTCTTTTTATCTTTTCTGTCGTTTCTTAGTTGCTACCATATTCTACTAACGTAACTAAAAGAAGGGCTGTAAGTTTTATGTCATACGGGTTTCTCTTCCTTGATCTATGAAACATCTTCATGGCTGACACGTTAACTAAGGCTAACTAAATGCGACTCCAGGACGACGCTTATTATCGAATAACAAAATCATAAAAACGCCAGTGAAGATGCCTCATTAATAAAAGAAAGAAATCAGTTTGACAAAATAACCAGCCTTTCCTTAAGTTACTTAAACTAATCAACTCTCCAAGAACAAATAGTTCTGCCACGGCTAGCTCTTCCAAGATCTCACTAATCGGAAAAGGATGTCGCGTACTCCCGGGGACTAATTTCTACTTAGGTCTTTCAGTGCTCTGTGAAATTCTTCTAGCAGTATCTTATCTCATATTTCGTTTTCATTTATTCAATCTTCCCCTGTTATAATATTACCGTTAAGTTTTTTCCCTTACATAGCCCTTCTAAATTTAGTTTTTATCTTCGGTTTTCTCTTGTTTACGACCTGAGCTCTTGATGTTCACACAGCCGCTTCTCTTTCCTGCAATGGTCGCTTTATTTTGCTATAAGCGAATCGCTGATGAAAACCTGCTTTTGACATGACCGTCTACGAAGAGCTTTACCTGCTTAGATGACAAATATTTAAGCGGTTGAGAAGTGCTGCTCTAAAATACCTGAGTTGATCGCATTGCCATATTCACAATTTGGAGAACAGCCTTTCGTGTAGTCTTTATTCACCTCGGTAAAGATTTTATTCTTAAAAAGTGATTTTCGTAGTTTAAGTTCCACTTCATAGTATTAGAGCACTTCAAAGAAAGTCATGGCACAGTAACGCAATCAGGATTTTCTCTCACTTTGTGACGTCGTCTCCTTTACTCCTCATTGTTACAGGCGTGCGGTATTGCAACATGACGTTCGACGGGTACAGCTGCTGGGACTACGCCCCCGCAGGATCCACCGTCTACGCCCCGTGCCCGGCCTTCGTCGAGGGGTTCGACCCCACGCGTGAGTACACGTCGCCACCCACTATGAGTTAACTCCCTCACACTTTTTCTTGCTAATTCCTTGTTCACCGCATAGTGTTACGCCGTAGTCTGCCGTTGGGCCCCGCTGCAATAAAGCAACAACAAGAGGGCAAATTGAATGGGACCTCACCGCGTTTTCACAACTTTTGTTCAGTGAAGTTTTGTGTAAACTTTCTTCATAGCTATATTTGTGATCTACTCTCTTCGTCTATTGTTCTTCAGCTCATGCAGATTTGAGCTAATGGAAGGAGAAAACTTCTTTTCGCTGAAAGTGTTCTTGTCTTATTGAGTTTATTGTATCCTTTAGTCCTCCGCCTTTTCTGCTGGAAAGTTGTTCAGCAGCTGATATATTGCAGGCGACGTGTTGTTAATAATCTTCGACTCTTACAAATTTCGTCATTGGTTATAGAATTTGCTTGAATTATGGCAAAAATGACTAGATAAGAACGTATTAGATGGACTAATCACTTTTTATCCGATTTTAATAGCCGAAAAAATATTTCGCTATTATATTATTTCACCTAAAATCATAAACCCAGAGATAATCATTAATGTTCTTCCGATCTTCTTTCTAATAATTTTTTTTTCTTTTTTTCTTTTCGTATATATAAGGGGCGGTCAAATAAAAATGATGCAGATGGGAAAAAGTAAATAAGTTCTTTATTATTTCAAAAGTAATCGCTATAGCCGTTCATACATTTAGACTGTGGGAAAACCGGAACAGAAGAGAATGGAAGCATTTGAGATGTGGTGTGAGAGAAGATGGTTAGTGCTTCATGGAAAAGTGTCTTTGGTTGCTTACGGAACTATGATTGCAACCAGGCGTCCATCTGTTCGACTGAAGCAAATCGAGGACCGCGAAAAATTATTCTTCATGTATATATAAGAACATACAGCCTACAGTTGCAGGTTAACTTTATCGTTTACCTAGGTTTCAACGTTAGTAATAACGTCTTCTTCAGAACCTGTGTGTGCGGTTTTTTTTTTTTTTAATTTTTAAACCTGTGTACAGGCAGGCCAGCAGCAGCATACTACGCTGCTCTTCGGCCTCAGAGAAGCCAAGGAAGACAATGAGAGAAAAATATGGTGGACATATAAACGGAGACACACACATTTTAAAATACATGGAGCCGTTCACGGGCGTAGAGTCCAAGATAAAATTTGTTCAGACACTTGGACACATACATAGACGAAAATCGTCACACGTGAACGTAGGTGCACAAAACGAATAACACTGAACCACTTAAGCACAAAACGATGGCACACACAGAAACACGAGGCGTTGATCCCCGGTGCGCGAATGTTCACTAACCGTGTACGAGTCCGGGGACCTGCCAAGAGGGGAGGAGGGGGGGGGGAATCAGAACCTGCAACAAGTTAATATTATAATGCGGTAGTAAATTATATTAGATATGGTCATCCTACAGGATGCAACGTATAGTACTTACATAAATTATTATTTAAATGTTTGCCTAAAACAGGCCATGTCCTAAGTCAACTTCATAAAACTTTATGTATAACCATAAGGTTTTGTCACTCCTGTTAAACCAACTGTAGCAAATTCACTTTAAGCCCGTTGTATGGGCGTCGTCGTGTGACTAGGGACTGCGGACCGCGAGGGCTTCGCGGTCTGCCTCACAGAGGGCGGCGCGCATGCGCGAGACGTATAGAGTCAACTTATTACGCACGCGTCAGATAACCTTTTTGCTATGAATTAATTTTATATTTTACTATTGTAAGTTAATTACAGTATCCAGCATGACTACGTTTTACATTCTACTACAGAGCTTACTAAACTGACCAACAAATCTCGTCTGAACATCTGCAGGAAAGGATCTATTATTACAGAAACTGTGAGGTCACATGCATTATGAATTATTGTAAACCTGAATTATTGTATAGTTTGGAAGCCTTCGAAGTATGCCCTATTTTTTAGATACAGGTGATCGTTCAGTAAATTGCCTCTCTCTGTAATTAGGTGTGCATAAATTTGTAGTTCCTCAAGCATGGCGAGTCTATATCCCTTAACTTCATGATGTAATAGCTCTATGTGACGTAAAGGCTTAGGTGAATGAGCCATTTGCACCAGATGTTCCGCAAAGGCTGACCCCCGTGTTCCTAGGCCCTTAAACCTTACTGCTATAGCTCTGCCTATGTAATAACACGGGCAATCATCACACATTATCTTATATACGCCTGATTTCGCTGACTTGTCACCGTCTTTCTCAAGGGAATGAACCAAATTTTGCTTTAAACCATTACTCGTCGAGTAGGAAATTTTAAAACCTGAATTTTTCAACAGGCGCCCTATCTTGTAGGAGACATTAACTATATAAGGAACCGACAACCATATCTAATATGATTTACTAGCGCATTATAATATTAACTTGTTGCAGGTTCTGAAGAAGACGTTATTACTAACGTTGAAACCTAGGTAAACGATAAAGTTAACCTGCAACTATAGGCTGAATATTCTTATATAAACAATATCAGTTACTGTCGCTGCATAAAAATGTTAAAAATTATGTTCTTCATGTATGCAAAAATATCTAAATTGCGTGAGGAGAAGTCGAGACTGTATGAAGGATGTGCAAGGACTCCAGAGCGAATCTTCTACAGCACACAAGAAACAGTCTTGGAAAATGTGAGCGGCAAGGATGTCGTAAAGCCATTATATCGTCTCCCAAGGCAGCCTGGCCAACAGTTGGATGCTGTCCATAATATCCCCGATATTAACAGTGGGACGGAGTTGACGTCGGAACTGCTTCGACCTATATTCCATCGGGGACAGATGGGGGATCTTGCTGACCACGTATGTACCTCAGCATCACGCAGACAGTTGATAGAGTCATGTGCTGTATGTGGAAGAGCAATGTTCTATTCAAAAATGACACCATGATACTGTCGCTTAAGTGGTAACACATGTGATCGTACGATGTCTGTGACGAACTATCGGGCTTACAGAGTTCCTTCAATCGCCAACCCTCATAACCAATGGTTCCCCACACAATGACTGCAGGAGTTACACTGCTGCTTCTCTCCATAATATCGGAAGACTGGGAAGTCTCACCTGGTCGCACCAACAATGATCATCCGCGGTAGTGCAGAACAGCGATTCATCGCTGAACACAATGCAATTCCATTTATCAACAGTCCACGTTTCCCGATTACAGCGCTACTCCAAGCACAGCGGTTTCTGGTGTAGCGTTAACAGCAGCCTACGGACGGGGCGGTAATCCTCAAGCCCGGCTGCTGCTAATCTCCGAGCAACGAAGCGGGATGACACAGAGTCCATTACTTGTCCTTTAATAGCAGGTGAGGATGTGAAGGTGTTACTTTATGCTTGGTGCATAATACGGCTATCTTCGCTTGCAATGGTCGCAAGTGTTGACCTGAAACTTACTGATGTGTACGGTTACCTTCATATTCCCACAGTCCAACATCAGACCACTGTCACTCCCGATACCATTTCATTACTCGATCAGAGATCATTCATTGGAATCACTCATACTGCTTGCTACCAAGATCTATCCGTCTGGGGAGATTTTCGGCGGGATGAGGTCACGGAAACATCATGTAATACCTTAAGTCTCTTCGATTTTTTCTTTATCATGCGACCGGTTTCCGTCAAAGACCAATAGAGTTTTTTATTAGTAGCAACACTTCCATGCATACATCCAAAAAACACGTTGTCAAAAATATAATAGTTGTAAATAAAGTTATATAGACTGGATGTCTCTCCTAAGAGTCTTGAGGCTTTTTTTTGGGGGGTACAAACGAAGTGATTAAGAATCACTTCGTTTCTTCGGAATTCTACGTCCCTATTAGATAGAGCGGTCCCAAATTAGTCCAGTTCAATATTCGTTCTATCGATACGTATTAATAGGGCCAGTAAAACTCGAGAAAATGACCAGTACTCCCGCAGGGGCGGCACTGCCTAGACCAGCAATGACTGCTACCGCCAGACACGCAGCGCTACCAAGTCGCTGCTTGTCTGCTATTTATTCCTCGTGTTTAAGTGTCCCTTTTAATACATATCTATAGCGAAAATGTATAATTAATGACACCAGTTCCAGCACTGTTTCATCTGTCATCCCGAAGTACATTTTCATTAAGGTTACTGGCGACGCATCAGTTATTAATTCACATCTGTTGACCGCGGAGTGTGTAATTTGTAATATTTTTGTGTAATATGTTTCCTTTAAACCCATGGAAAATCGTACACACATTAAATAAAGCAATGCACAGTTTAAAATGACACTGGTGCCAAGCATAAAGGATAGTAGCAAAAGAACACCGTGCGAGAGAAAAGTAGTTGTTCTGATTATAGTGGCATGGCATTCTTGCACAGTTGCAAGTAGACTCACGACAGGGTGGCTGATACCAGCACAGAAACAATTTGGGTAACACGTTATGAAACTAGTAACAATCATCTATTGGAAGTATATACAATATAAAAAGTCATCATAGTATGATGCAGCTGCGTGGCACTGCAGTAAAGTTGTGAACTCAGTGTGTGATGCCTAATCTAACAGGAGCTCAACGATGGACTCCTGTCCGTTGACACCTCCGTTGGGTGAGGCTCAGTGAAAGCTATACACGTTGACAGTCTGCGTTCACCGTCCCTTGATCGCTGCTGGGCTATAACTTTGGCGGCAACAGATAATTTCTCGCCAACACAACAGAAGCCGTGCATACCCATTTATCTGCGAGGGGTGAATGGATGTCCATCTCGGATCTACTTTGCGGGAGGAGAAATAATCCCTTGTATCAACGGCGTCTGTGGGGGCTGACGTTAACTTCTGGTCAATGGAGCGGAGCATTTGTATATCTTGTGGCGGCAGACAGTAAGCTTAGACGACGGAATCATCGAACTGGCTTCTAATCATAGTATATCAACTTGAAAACAAATCTGCTACCGTCGTTCGGTAGCACTGGTTAAGCACGTCTGCTGACACGCAACGGCACAATGGTTCACATGGTTCAAATGGCTCTGAGCACTATGGGACTCAACTGCTGTGGTCATAAGTCCCCTAGAACTTATAACTACTTAAACCTAACTAACCTAAGGACATCACACACATCCATGCCCGAGGCAGGATTCGAACCTGCGACCGTAGTGGTCGTGCGGTTCCAGACTGTAGCGCCTTTAACCGCTCGGCCACTCCGGCCGGCTACGGCACAATGATTTGGGCTCATATATTTTAGCAGTGAACACATAGTGCGTAGTGGGGCGATCACTCTGTTGTAGAAATAATTCAAAAGCCAAGATCGCTTAAACACAGTTTGCTGGATAACCGATTTCAACACACTAAAGGTGTCATCATCGGATCTGAATGTAGATTAACATTTATAAACCATTTGGAGACACCGATAAATGAGGTTAGATTAACATTTGTAAACCATTTGGATACACCGATAAATGAGGTAGACCAGCTGATATAAAATCATTGTCACAAAAAATAAAAAACAACTGCTCTCATGGTCATTCTTTTCCATAACATATGTAAAACGGAAGACACAAGCTAAAGCTATTTGGTACAACACCGCTGCTCGAATAACAACGGTCGGCATCAAACTGCCCTATCAGACAGATAGCTACGATTCTAGTGGCTAACAACCACTTGTGAGTGGCCGGTTGCGAACCACTAGAATCGCAGCAGGTAAACCTGCGCGGAATAGGGCAGTGTGATGCCGACCGTTGTTAGTCGAGCAGCGATCATGTACCAAATAGTTTTAGCTTGTGACTTCGGTTTTACATATGTTATGGAAAAGAATGACCATGGGGGCAGTTGCTTTTTATTTTTTTGTGACAATGATTTTATATCAGCTGGTCTGCCTCATGTATCGTTATATCCAAATGGTTTATAAATGTTAATTTACAGTCAGATCCGATCATGGTACCCTTAGTGTGTTGAAACCAGTTATCCAGTAAACAGTATTTAAGCGATCTTGGCTTTTGAATTATTTCTATTCATATTTTTTTAAAATGGTTCAAATGGCTCTGAGCACTATGGGACTCAACTGCTGTGGTCATAAGTCCCCTAGAACTTAGAACTACTTAAACCTAACTAACCTAAGGACATCACACACATCCATGCCCGAGGCAGGATTCGAACCTGCGACCGTCGCGGTCGTGCGGTTCCAGACTGTAGTGCCTTTAACCGCTCGGCCACTTCGGCCGGCACATATTTTTTAAGTACAACATAAAGTCTACTCCTTTCGACACCACTAAATAATCAACTATTCCTCCCACGAAGTCAGTCTCCTCGTTTTGCCGTTTCAGAAGGTGCTGCTAGTATCTCTATTCGTTCGGCTTTTACTATTGCGGAAGCCGCGAAATCATTTGCTTATTTCCACCTTCCCAGGTACTCATCATCTTGTCCTCAAATATCCAATCGTTCGGGAAAATTTGCTTACATTAACCCTTCAGTAAGAATTTTCCTGTCAGATTAAATCTGCCCGGAACGCGAACCTGGAAGCTGTTAATGATTGTCGATGAAGAGCAGAGAAAATCGCGAAGAGGATTCTGGACTCGTCGATAGCTTGAACAGCGAATTGCAAGTAGACGAACAATACATAATACTGTACAACGATCTGTGAAATACGTATCAGTAGTTATTCGTTAATTCAGTTTCATTTCGGTTTTAGATTGAATATACTTAAGGTACAGAGTCTGTCAGTTTGTGCATGCATAACATCGTTATTCTCCATGTTGAATTTGCTGCCAACACTCTTAAATTACGTACTTCATCTCATATATTTGAAGATCTAAATTAGTTTCCCAATTTCATTCGAAAGGAAGAGGAGATATTTTTCGAAACTGATGACCATCATTGATAAATTTATTTACAGTCAAGATACAAACATGAGCCTTTCCATAAAACCAGATTTTGATATCACAGAAAGTTTCCTAATAGCAGAAACTTCCAGTACATTCCTTGCTTAACTTCTGACATAGACTGGCAATCAAGTTATGATTTCTGGCCGCTGGGGAAATATTCCAGTCGTTGGCTGATGCAACGATAATTGCAGCAAATGCATTATTGTAACATCGACGTCTGTTAAATGAATAGGAAATTAACAACATGAAAAAAACTTTTGGAAGACAGGGGCAGGAACCTGTTACCTCTCTCGGAGCAGTTTGCAGTCTACGACACCTATCAACTGCGCTGCAGACGTGATGTAGGCACCTGGCGTCCTTATACACTCCTGGAAATGGAAAAAAGAACACATTGACACCGGTGTGTCAGACCCACCATACTTGCTCCGGACACTGCGAGAGGGCTGTACAAGCAATGATCACACGCACGGCACAGCGGACACACCAGGAACCGCGGTGTTGGTCGTCGAATGGCGCTAGCTGCGCAGCATTTGTGCACCGCCGCCGTCAGTGTCAGCCAGTTTGCCGTGGCATACGGAGCTCCATCGCAGTCTTTAACACTGGTAGCATGCCGCGACAGCGTGGACGTGAACCGTATGTGCAGTTGACGGACTTTGAGCGAGGGCGTATAGTGGGCATGCGGGAGGCCGGGTGGACGTACCGCCGAATTGCTCAACACGTGGGGCGTGAGGTCTCCACAGTACATCGATGTTGTCGCCAGTGGTCGGCGGAAGGTGCACGTGCCCGTCGACCTGGGACCGGACCGCAGCGACGCACGGATGCACGCCAAGACCGTAGGATCCTACGCAGTGCCGTAGGGGACCGCACCGCCACTTCCCAGCAAATTAGGGACACTGTTGCTCCTGGCGTATCGGCGAGGACCATTCGCAACCGTCTCCATGAAGCTGGGCTACGGTCCCGCACACCGTTAGGCCGTCTTCCGCTCACGCCCCAACATCGTGCAGCCCGCCTCCAGTGGTGTCGCGACAGGCGTGAATGGAGGGACGAATGGAGACGTGTCGTCTTCAGCGATGAGAGTCGCTTCTGCCTTGGTGCCAATGATGGTCGTAAGCGTGTTTGGCGCCGTGCAGGTGAGCGCCACAATCAGGACTGCATACGACTGAGGCACACAGGACCAACACCCGGCATCATGGTGTGGGGAGCGATCTCCTACACTGGCCGTACACCACTGGTGATCGTCGAGGGGACACTGAATAGTGCACGGTACAGCCAAACCGTCATCGAACCCATCGCTCTACCATTCCTAGACCGGCAAGGGAACTTGCTGTTCCAACAGGACAATGCACGTCCGCATGTATCCCGTGCCACCCAACGTGTTCTAGAAGGTGTAAGTCAACTACCCTGGCCAGCAAGATCTCCGGATCTGTCCCCCATTTAGCATGTTTGGGACTGGATGAAGCGTCGTCTCACGCGGTCTGCACGTCCACCACGAACGCTGGTCCAACTGAGGCGCCAGGTGGAAATGGCATGGCAAGCCGTTCCACAGGACTACATCCAGCATCTTTACGATCGTCTCCATGGGAGAATAGCAGCCTGCATTGCTGCGAAAGGTGGATATACACTGTACTAGTGCCGAAATTGTGCATGCTCTGTTGCCTGTGTCTATGTGCCTGTGGTTCTGTCAGTGTGATCATGTGATGTATCTGACCCCAGGAATGTGTCAATAAAGTTTCCCCTTCCTGGGACAATGAATTCACGGTGTTCTTATTTCAATTTCCAGGAGTGTATGATACAGACACTCTAAAGAGTGCCTTTAACCGCTCGGTCACTTCGGCCGGCTCATATTTTTTGAGTACAACATAAAGTCTACTTCTTTCGACACCACTAAATAATCAACTATTCCTCCCACGAAGTCAGTCTCCTCGTTTTGCCGTTTCAGAAGGATCTGCTAGTATGTCTATTCGTTCGGCTTTTACTATTGCAGCAAGTAGACGAACAATACATAATACTGTACAACGATCTGTGAAATACGTACCAGTAGTTATTCGTTAATCTGGCGAATCCTCCGCCGGAAAACACGCTTGGTGTGTCTACAGATGCCATTATTTTATATTTAAAATGCAAACTACACCCGGAAGACCAGCTTATCAACGTTGTCACCATTATGCCATAGCACCGAAACGATATATTGCCGTGTCACACAAGTTATAAAACTAAGTACATTACTTGCAAGTAGCCGTTACTGCACGATATGCAGATTCCTGCCGTTTCATTGTAACAAAACGGCGCGTATTCGAGAGATCCTCAGTTTCATGATGCTTTGATCAAATGGTTCAAACGGCTCTGAGCACTATAGGACTTAACTTCTGTGGTCATCAGTCCCCTAGAACTTAGAATTACATAAACCTAACTGACCTTAGGACATCACACACATCCAAGCCCGAGGCAGGATTCGAACCTGCAACCGTAGCGGTCGCGCGGTTCCAGACTGTAGCGCCTAGAACCGCTCGTCCACTACGGCCGGCGCTTTGATGCAGGTTATATTCATACAACGTACTCTATGAATCTATATCAACAAGGCGAATTCTGTGTTCTGCTTGTGACGTAAAGCGATGCCGCGTTCCCCTCCACGCGGCAGAAACCAACATGCTGTCTTCTTTATTTCACCCTCCACAGTGTAGTGGAACGCAGAATTCCTCACTGATGAAGTTCGACTATCCTTTTCCTCAGGATTTCTGCACTCTTGTCTCGCCGTTAGAGCTGTGAAATGTAACTACTTCATTTTTTGCCGCTTTTATTCGGTATTAAAAGTAACGACTATATTTTTTTGCCACTTTTATATATATTTTACAGTCTAACATCCATTACAAATCATTAGTTACACGTTATTTTAAGTACTAAACGTCATTACCTATAAAAGTTTTTCGAAATATGTTGTGGACCTTCCTCTGATGATGATTGCCAAGAAACAAATAGTATGCTTTATTTTTAGGCTTTTCTCTGGAAAGAAAGGTAGTAACATTTGTTTCTCTTGCGCTATATGACGATTGCACTATACAGTGAAAAAAATGTACCACATCTTCATCGTTGATGCGAAATCATATGGATAGTATAACGTGTCCTTCTGAAATAGAACTATCCTTCCACTTAGCTTTGACCACAATTTAATTTTAGGATCGAGAAAACATTTCATTGGAAGCAAAGGTAGCTTCAACTTATTTTTGTCGGAGACGTATAATTCTTGCGCAGGTCACTCAGCATCTTCGTGTGACCCGAGCGCCGCATTTGAATTCATAAGACTAACGAAATGTAGGCAGAAGCAAGGCATTCGAGGATTACTAATATTATTGACTATGGGCGAGCTGGAAGCGAAGCTCATTTGAGAAATAACAGGTTGCGAGTGACGAAATGTATGCAGTACCTCTCGTCATTGTGAACTGGGCCCGCTGTGAATAAGAAAGTGAAGGAATTCAAAAACTGCCGGCCGGTGTGGCCGTGCGGTTCTAGGCGCTTCAGCCTGGAACCGCGCGACCGCTACGGTCGCAGGTTCGAGTCCTGCCTCGGGCATGGGTGTGTGTGATGTTCTTAGGTTGGTTAGGTTTAAGTAGTTCTAAGTTCTAGGGGACTGATGACCTCAGATGTTAAGTCCCATAGTGCTCAGAGCCGTTTTTGAATTCGAAAA